>NC_086317.1:207874325-209074325 GCF_036172605.1 Pelobates fuscus | reverse complement strand
TTTTCCGGCTCCTTTTAAAGAAATATTATAGTGCCAGGAAAACAAAGCTGTTTTCCTGGCACTATAATTCCCTATAGTGCCCCCGTCCCCCACTCAACACTGAAGGGGTTAAAATCCTATGGGTAATTAGCAGATGCTGGATGTCTTCATGCACAGGGTGGGGACGTCCAGCATCAGTTAGGCGACTTTTGGTCACCTAACCACCCGAAAGTCCCTCTAGTGGCTGTCTGGTAGACAGCCAGTAGAGGTGGAGTTACCCCTCAAGGTAATTATTGCAGTTTCTGAGAAACCGCAATAATTACACTTGCAGGTTTAAGGGGACTGGGACACTGCACCCAGACCACTTCAATGAGCTGAAGTTGTCTGGGTGCCTATAGTGTCCCTTTAAGCACACTCTCTGACAGACACCCACACTGGCAGATACACACTGACAGTAACACACACACTCAATGACAAACACACAGACGTCACTGATTTGACACGCACACATTCACTGACACACACTAATTCATTGACAGACACACACAAACACACTGACAGACACACACTAATAGTCACACACACACTAAATGACAGACTCTCACTGATTTGACAGACACTTACAAACATACACTAAGAGAAGCACATACACGCAAACATACACTAAGAGAAGCACATACACGCAAACATACACTAACAGAAGCACACACGTGCATACACTAACAGAAGCACATACACTCATACGCACACACACGCATACACTAACAGAAGCACATACACGCAAACATACACATGCATACACTAACAGAAGCACATACACTCATACACACGTACATACGCTAACAGACGTAAGTACACTCATACACACACACTGACAAACATAAACTAACAGACACACACACACATACACTAACAGACACACATACACTAACAGACACACACACACACTAACAGACAAACACATACACTAACAGACACACACAGACATAAACACATACACTAACAGACACACACATACACACACTAACAGACATAAACACATACACTAACAGACACACACAGACATACATATATACAAATAATTAATATTATTAATATTGCCCACCCACCCTCCCTACCTTTTAGGAAACCTGTCAAGGGGGCCACCTGATTGCTCCTCTCTCCCCCCCGGCGGGCGGCTCTCTCCCGGTCACACACGGCGAGGGAGCTGTGTCCTCTCTGCTCCCTCTCGCCGCGTGGGTTGTCTGCTGATACAGGGAGCCGGAATATGACGTCATATTCCGGCTCCCTGCATCAGAAAACGGCACGCGGCGAGTGGGAGCAGAGAGGACACAGCTCCCTCGCCGTGTGTGACCGGGAGAGAGCCGCCCGCCGGGGGGGAGAGAGGAGCAATCAGGTGGCCCCCCCATGACAGGGGGAATACAGGGCATTGGGGGCGGCATTTTTTGCCGCCCCCTGAGTGCCTGCAGGGGGAACGGCGTTCCTGCTGTGAGAAAAGTGCAGGAACGCCGTTCCCATGCGTTCCTGCAGGACTCGAGCCCTGCTCTTAAGGTTCTATAGATGCATATCAATCTAGTGAATCCACAAGACTAGGTACATTTGTCTATAGATAATGATTATATATCCATGTATGGTAACTAGGTATATATCATATACCTTAGTATGTTATACAGTGCTGGATCTAAATACAGGTGTTTTGATATGGAGTCAAAAAGTACATATATCACCATAGAGTTGAGTGATATGAAGTTAATAATGCATATCAAATCCCCATATAGCTAAATGAATAGTATAGATATGTATATCAATGTTCATACGGGTCTAAAAGGTATCATACAGACAAACACATCTGTAAAAGTTGATTATATACTCTTTCATTCTGACAACTCATATATAGAATAGTATATATAAACATACATATATACAAAGGACCACAAGTACTTGATTATTGAAATACATTGATCAATAGATAGTGGCTATATGTCAACACTTTGTCCTAACCGTGGAACTTAATAGACCATACCTGCATAGGGATTTATTGCAATGCTCAAAATCCAAGTACAGAGGCTCAAATAACCAATTAATGATTAGATGTCAAATAGAGTCCCTATAGTTTAAAGAGGGTATTGTGCTCTAAATGTTACCAATGAGCAGGATCAAACAAAAGCATAAAAGAAGAAATCTATTAAAAATAAGAGAAAACATAAATTAAAGAAAATATCAGTAATGTGAGAAGCCACTATTACGTACACAGTAGTGGATCATGTAGTATAATAAGTATTTTTAGTCGATATTGTTAGTCAGAGATAAAGGGTGTGAATGAAAACCCTTCATTAAGGCCCATAGGGGAAAGAGTTTTTAGTCTATATATCCAAATGCTCTCTCTTTGTAGGAGTTTTTTTTTTATCAAGATCTCCTCCCCGTGGGCCAAGTGTAACCGTCTCAATTCCACAGAAACGTATGTTTTCTGCGGATCCTCCATGGTGGAGTTTTAGGTGTTTTGAAATAGGAGTATCAATTAGTCTCCTAGGGTTAACAGATGTAATATGTTCTCGGATCCTCTGTTTAAATGCACGAATCGTCTTTCCCACGTACATTTTTTTTTGCATGAGCAGGTTAATAGATACACTAGACTGTGGTTTGACAATTAAAGAATGTCTTGATGTCAAACTCGGGTGTATTCGAAGAGTCCAAAATCTTCTTAGATGGACGTAAAATGAATTTGCATGATTTACATCTTCCACATTGGTATGTTCCAAATACTGATGATTTTAACCAAGTGGGCTTGGTAGATAGAGTGCTTAAATGGCTTGGAACGAGTATATCTTTGATGTTTCTACCACGTCTGGCTGTCACTGATGCATATGGAGTAATGACTTTCTGTAGATGGTGATCTTGTCTGCTAGTGAGTGTCAGTGAGTGTGTCTGCTAGTGAGTGTCAGTGAGTGTGTCTGCTAGTGAGTGTCAGTGAGTGTGTCTGCTAGTGAGTGTCAGTGAGTGTGTCTGCTAGTGAGTGTCAGTGAGTGTGTCTGCTAGTGAGTGTCAGTGAGTGTGTCTGCTAGTGAGTGTCAGTGAGTGTGTCTGCTAGTGAGTGTCAGTGAGTGTGTCTGCTAGTGAGTGTCAGTGAGTGTGTCTGCTAGTGAGTGTCAGTGAGTGTGTCTGCTAGTGAGTGTCAGTGAGTGTGTCTGCTAGTGAGTGTCAGTGAGTGTGTCTGCTAGTGAGTGTCAGTGAGTGTGTCTGCTAGTGAGTGTGTCTGCTAGTGAGTGTCAGTGAGTGTGTCTGCTAGTGAGTGTGTCTGCTAGTGAGTGTCAGTGAGTGTGTCTGCTAGTGAGTGTCAGTGAGTGTGTCTGCTAGTGAGTGTCAGTGAGTGTGTCTGCTAGTGAGTGTCAGTGAGTGTGTCTGCTAGTGAGTGTCAGTGAGTGTGTCTGCTAGTGAGTGTCAGTGAGTGTGTCTGCTAGTGAGTGTCAGTGAGTGTGTCTGCTAGTGAGTGTCAGTGAGTGTGTCTGCTAGTGAGTGTGTCTGCTAGTGAGTGTCAGTGAGTGTGTCTGCTAGTGAGTGTCAGTGAGTGTGTCTGCTAGTGAGTGTCAGTGAGTGTGTCTGCTAGTGAGTGTCAGTGAGTGTGTCTGCTAGTGAGTGTCAGTGAGTGTGTCTGCTAGTGAGTGTCAGTGAGTGTGTCTGCTAGTGAGTGTCAGTGAGTGTGTCTGCTAGTGAGTGTCAGTGAGTGTGTCTGCTAGTGAGTGTCAGTGAGTGTGTCTGCTAGTGAGTGTCAGTGAGTGTGTCTGCTAGTGAGTGTCAGTGAGTGTGTCTGCTAGTGAGTGTCAGTGAGTGTGTCTGCTAGTGAGTGTCAGTGAGTGTGTCTGCTAGTGAGTGTCAGTGAGTGTGTCTGCTAGTGAGTGTCAGTGAGTGTGTCTGCTAGTGAGTGTCAGTGAGTGTGTCTGCTAGTGAGTGTCAGTGAGTGTGTCTGCTAGTGAGTGTCAGTGAGTGTGTCTGCTAGTGAGTGTCAGTGAGTGTGTCTGCTAGTGAGTGTCAGTGAGTGTGTCTGCTAGTGAGTGTCAGTGAGTGTGTCTGCTAGTGAGTGTCAGTGAGTGTGTCTGCTAGTGAGTGTCAGTGAGTGTGTCTGCTAGTGAGTGTCAGTGAGTGTGTCTGCTAGTGAGTGTCAGTGAGTGTGTCTGCTAGTGAGTGTCAGTGAGTGTGTCTGCTAGTGAGTGTCAGTGAGTGTGTCTGCTAGTGAGTGTCAGTGAGTGTGTCTGCTAGTGAGTGTCAGTGAGTGTGTCTGCTAGTGAGTGTCAGTGAGTGTGTCTGCTAGTGAGTGTCAGTGAGTGTGTCTGCTAGTGAGTGTCAGTGAGTGTGTCTGCTAGTGAGTGTCAGTGAGTGTGTCTGCTAGTGAGTGTCAGTGAGTGTGTCTGCTAGTGAGTGTCAGTGAGTGTGTCTGCTAGTGAGTGTCAGTGAGTGTGTCTGCTAGTGAGTGTCAGTGAGTGTGTCTGCTAGTGAGTGTCAGTGAGTGTGTCTGCTAGTGAGTGTCAGTGAGTGTGTCTGCTAGTGAGTGTCAGTGAGTGTGTCTGCTAGTGAGTGTCAGTGAGTGTGTCTGCTAGTGAGTGTCAGTGAGTGTGTCTGCTAGTGAGTGTCAGTGAGTGTGTCTGCTAGTGAGTGTCAGTGAGTGTGTCTGCTAGTGAGTGTCAGTGAGTGTGTCTGCTAGTGAGTGTCAGTGAGTGTGTCTGCTAGTGAGTGTCAGTGAGTGTGTCTGCTAGTGAGTGTCAGTGAGTGTGTCTGCTAGTGAGTGTCAGTGAGTGTGTCTGCTAGTGAGTGTCAGTGAGTGTGTCTGCTAGTGAGTGTCAGTGAGTGTGTCTGCTAGTGAGTGTCAGTGAGTGTGTCTGCTAGTGAGTGTCAGTGAGTGTGTCTGCTAGTGAGTGTCAGTGAGTGTGTCTGCTAGTGAGTGTCAGTGAGTGTGTCTGCTAGTGAGTGTCAGTGAGTGTGTCTGCTAGTGAGTGTCAGTGAGTGTGTCTGCTAGTGAGTGTCAGTGAGTGTGTCTGCTAGTGTCAGTGAGTGTGTCTGCTAGTGTCAGTGAGTGTGTCTGCTAGTGTCAGTGAGTGTGTCTGCTAGTGTCAGTGAGTGTGTCTGCTAGTGTCAGTGAGTGTGTCTGCTAGTGTCAGTGAGTGTGTCTGCTAGTGTCAGTGAGTGTGTCTGCTAGTGTCAGTGAGTGTGTCTGCTAGTGTCAGTGTGTCTGCTAGTGTCAGTGTGTCTGCTAGTGTCAGTGTGTCTGCTAGTGTCAGTGTGTCTGCTAGTGTCAGTGTGTCTGCTAGTGTCAGTGTGTCTGCTAGTGTCAGTGTGTCTGCTAGTGTCAGTGTGTCTGCTAGTGTCAGTGTGTCTGCTAGTGTCAGTGTGTCTGCTAGTGTCAGTGTGTCTGCTAGTGTCAGTGTGTCTGCTAGTGTCAGTGTGTCTGCTAGTGTCAGTGTGTCTGCTAGTGTCAGTGAGTGTGTCTGAGTGTCTGCTGGTGAGTGTCAGTGTGTGTCTGCTAGTGAGTGTCAGTGATTGTGTCTGCTAGTGAGTGTCAGTAAGTGTGTTACTGTGTGTCTCTTACTGAGTGTGTTTGTGTGTATTAGTGAGTCTGTTTGATGTCTGTTAGTGTGTGTTTGTCAGTGAGAGTGTATGTTTTGTAAGTGAGTGTGTATGTATGTCTGTCGCTGAGCGTGTCTGTCAGTAAATGTGTGTGTGTTAGCTGGTGTGTATGCATCTGTTCGTGAGAGTGTGTGTGTCTTCAGCACTTACCTTTCTCTAGCGACGGACTCCCTTGGTGCTGGGGATCCCTCCGCCTCTCAGCTCCGAATGCTCTTGCCGCGCACGCATTCAAACCGCCCATAGGAAAGCATTACTCAATGCTTTCCTATGGACGTTCAGTGTTTTAGAATAGCGGAAGCTCCTCTAGCGGCTGTCAGTGAGACATCCACTAGAGGCTGGATTAACCCTCGGTGAAACATAGCAGTTTCTCTGAAACTGCTATGTTTTCAGCTGCAGGGTTAAAACTAGAGGGACCTGACACCCAGACCACTTCATTGAGCTGATGTGATCTGGGTGTCTGTAGTGGTCCTTTAATTGTGTGTGCATCTGCATGCACTGGCATACATACCGCGGTCGCAGGGGTCACAGCCCTGCAACCAGGTGCCCGCCGCCATGAGTTGTGGCCCCGGCCCGCGCAGAGTAAGCGCGAGGGGGGGGGGGGGGGGGGGGGGGCACGGATCAATTTGCGCACTGGGGCCCCATGGGTCATGTGTACGCCACTGCACCTACCCTGGTGTCTGCCGCAGGCTGTGTGGAGGGGGCGAGGATATTAATGACATCATATCCCTGTGTACCACACAGCGCGGCTGGCGCCCTGTGATGGGGCTGGGCTGCAGGACAGGACTCCAAGGAGCCAGACAGCATGCATCCAGGGGACAAGATTGAACTGATGTAAGTATGTAATTGTGTATGTCTATGTATGTATGTATGTATGTATGTAGGTCTCTGTATGCCTGTATGTCTGTTTCTGTATGCATGTATGTGTCTGTATGTTTCTGTATGCCTGTATGTCTCTGTATGTACAAATGTATGTGTCTGTATGTCTTTGTACGTATGTGTCTGTATGCCTGTATGTCTCTGTATACCTGTATATATGTATGTGTCTGAATGTCTCTGTATGCGTGTATGTCTTTGTATGCCTGTATGTATGTGTCTGTATGCCTGGATGTCTCTGTATGTATATTTCTGTATGTCTATGTATGTATGTGTCTGTATGACGGTATGCCTCTGTATGTATGTCTATATGCCTGCATGCATGTCTCTGTCTGTGTCTGTATGTCTCTGTATGATTATTTCTGTGTTTGTATGAACCTTATTTTAAACGAGGGTGGGGGGCACCAAAATGCATCTTCGCCTGTGTAACTAAAAATCCTAGCACCGGTCCTGGCTTGATGCCTTTCTCAAGGGGATCTTTGTCAGTGTACATAAGGTAATAATGGTGTATTTAACCCATTAGGGACTGAGGAAATTGTACAATTTCTGATCAAAATGACCCCTGGAATTTGAGGTATTTATTTGTTCAACCAAAAGTGTACCTCTTTCATATTAAGTGCACCCAAACAGATTATATATCATTTTGTTCAAGAGAAACCAGGCTTTTTTACAAATATTTCTATTTGAAACATAACTGAACACTTATTTGTATTCCTTACACAGTATATAATCCCTTTAAGAGGCTATGGTTTTTTTCTTATAAGCATGTTTATTATATAAAAAAAATTGTGCAGTACCAACTCATGCCATATATTGTTTTATCGCGAATTGCTGGTATCTGCTGTTGTGGCAATATCGGCACGCATGTACCTTCTATGCACAACAAAAATAAAAGAATAAAGAAAACTATATATATATATTTTTTTTTTTCTTTATTCTTTTATTTTTGTTGTAGTTTTGTATATAGTTTATACTCAGTTTGCAAACACTTCTATATTGTATATGTGAATAGGTCATCTGTTAAAATGGTGGTATTGCACTTATGATATGCACTTTATTACATTGCTATTTTTTGTATTAAATATTTTTTGTATAATAACATGGGTGTGCTATTTGACTTTTACTGTGTACTTGCTATCCTAAATAGGTAACAGCAATTTCCATTTAGCACCTAAAAAAAAAAAAAAAAGTTATCTGCAGTTATCATGAAACCCCTGCAGCTGAACGCTACCTACACTAATTACTTTAATTGCATTTATAGTCACAGCTCTACAACAGTTTGTCAAAAATACAAAAGCCATGAGACAGGAACACCTAACACATTTATAGCACAATCACCAGTAGAATGAGCTGTAATTGTAACTTTGTAAGTTTCTGCCAAACAATATTTAAACTATGTGAGTTTTGCCATCAGAACAAATAAAAATCTCTAAAAACAAAGTAATTAGCAATGGTAATTTTTTTGTAAATTTTATTTACATATCTTCAAAATATTTAGATGTTAAAAATATTTTTTTTGTAGGGAACAAAATTGCAAAGAAAGAAAAAAATGGTTGTGTGGAAGACACTTTAAAATCTCAAAGGTTTAAGTGTCACTTGAGAAGTGGATGCTGAATCCTCTCAACATTACCAGAAAATATCTATAGGGATTCGTGTAATCTACTTGTTAAGATGTAAAACCATCTTCAATTTTCCAATACTATAGCCTGCCTAATTGTTTTATACTGAAAGTAAAGTTTTCAGAGGATGAGAAAAAAAAACAAAAAAACATGGAAATAGTTCTCAGTGTATGGTGTAGGCCTCTCCTAAATGAGGATTATGAGCCTATGACTAACCCATATACATCTCATCTTGCTACAGGAAATCCATTTTATTGCCAAAAAAAAAAAGCGGGCGTGGGGGAAAGAGGCAGGGAGTGAGGTGCAAGAATCCTGAAAATGATGACACATAAGCCACATATCCACGCTATAGAAGTCAGGACACAGTTTCTTCGGTTGCACCACTCAACCACAGATGCAATGCATAATTTGCTTTTCTTAATCTCCATCTGTTGACTTGAAATGGTCATCATCCACTGTGGAATAAATATGTCCCTCGTTGCTAAGGAACTCTAATGCTTGTCTGAGGGCAAATAGCAAGAATAAGTAGAATGTTATTTCATGTAATAGGATCTTAATTATTGGCCATATTTTAAAATTAAATCTTTACAATTTTGTTCAACTACCATTCACAAATCTAGCAGGTACATATAAAATAGGCCGTGCGTAGATTAAATCCTAAAAAATATATACATTCAAAGATAAGAACTATATGGCCAGAAGTATAGACAGACACCTGACAGTCTTTATGAGATATTAGACAAGCAATTCCAAACCATGGGCATTAATATAAAGTTGGTACCCTGCTTGCACATATACACAGTTACCACTCTTCTTTAACCCCATAAGGACGTAGGCAGTTGTAGCGCAAATTCCAGGTTTTGTTTTCATCTAAACTTGTACATGTTGTTCAACCATAATTCACCCACACATATCATTTTGTTCAGGAGAAACAGGACTTTAATTTCACATCAAATATTTATATATTAAACATAATTTAATATGAAAAAATATGAAACAAAATGTGAGAAATTAAGAATTTTATTTTTGCATGGCATTTTAACTGTGAATGTCATAATACTGTTAGCCGTTACTGCAATAAAGTACACATTTGTATTCAGCGATGTCTCCAGAGTACAAAAGTACCCCCGTTGTACAGGTTTTATTGTGTTTTGGTAAGTTACAGGGTCAAATATAGCACATTACATTTTTCAGTTTATACACATTGAAATTTGCCAGACTGGACAGGTTGCCTTTGATACCGTACAGTAGCCCAGGAATGAAAGTTACCCCCATGATAGCATACCATTTGCAAAAGTAGACAACCCAAGGTATTACAAATGGGGTGGATTTTTTGTAGCCACTTGGTCAAAAAACACGAGCCAAAGTTAGCGTTCAAATTTGTTTTCTGCATTTTTCACACACAAACAAATATGAACGCTAATTTTGGCTTGTGTTTGTGACCAAGTAGTCGCAAAAAAAAATGACTGGACCCTTTGCAAATGGTATGCAGGGTAATTCTCATTCTGTGCTACCAATCATTCTCAAAGGCAACATAACTAATCTGGCAAATTTCAATGTGGGGAAAAAGGAATTGCAAGCCTTATATTTGACTAACTTTTCGAAACAGCAAAAAACCTGCACATCAAGCTTGTCAAACTTGCGTCCCACAATGAATATATTTGCGGCCCACCTGCCCCCGGGACGATATTTCCTGTCTGATTCTGGTCTTCCCTCCCACGTCTGCAAGAGGGCAGAGTGGCTGTGTCTGCAGAACAGGCCAGCCATTCTGCCTCTCCTCTTACTCGCAGTACCAGAGGAAGAGCAGAGCTGGAACTTGAGGACGGCTTATCTTAAGGTAGGGGAAGAGGCGTTTGGGGAACGGGGCCAGTGAATTAAACTGAGGGAGTAGGCACTATATTAATTTGGGAGAGGGAGGTATTAGTGGGAGGGGTTGCTGTATTAATTTGGGGGAAGGAGTGGGCCTGTGTATTAGAGTGGTGGAGGGGGGAAATGTGTTAAATTAGGAGGAGGGCAGTGTATTAGAATGGTAATTGGGAGAGACAGAAGTGTATTAGATTAAGGGGCAGTGAATTAGAATGGGGGAAGGGGGCAGTGTATTAGCTTGGGTCTGCATGGAGGTGCTGAACGCTCTCCTTGGAGATGCTGATTGGCCGCGCAACTGTTTGCCACACATTCACAATAGCTTCCCAATGCTTTCCTATGGGAAAGCATTGGATTTGGCCAAGATCATCAAGTTTAATGATCTCCGCCAAAGTGAAGAGCACACTCGTGTTATTTGTTTTATTAGAGCTGTGAAACTGCATATATTCACCATTTTAGTCCCATTACCAAACTGCTCTGAATATGTCATGGCAGTTGGACTGAAACATTGGTTACATGCAAATACATGTGTCCTTAGAATAAATTTGCTCTTTTGTTTACTGTGAAGCCCTACGAGTGTAAGGACGTCAAATGTCAGGCAACATTTTTATACTGTACTTTTCAAAATTTTCTATGAAAACTGAAGTTTTTGCATTTTTGTGGCTCACAAACTTAAACCTGGTTTATTTGGCCCGTGTTAGCCTTTGAGTTTGACATGCTTGCTGTACATGGTGGGTACTGTTATACTCCGGAGACTTCGCTGAACACAAACAGTGTTTCAAAACCGTAAAACGTATCACAACAATTACATTGTCAGTGAAAGTGCCCCGTTTATGTGTGAAAAATGCAACACTTTTGTTTCGTTATTGTTGTGATAAGTTTTACGGTTTTGAAACACTAATATTTGTGTTTAGAGATCTATATACACATTTGACTTTTATATATGTATTAATATCAGAATACAGTTCAAACGAATTTAAACAGGAATACAATTTTTTTTGTTTCTCAATTGATTTATTTTTAATATATAATTAGAATATATATATATATATATATATATATATATTCTAATTATATATTAAAAATAAATCAATCGAGAAACAAAAAAATTGTATGTATATATATATATATATATATATATATATATATATATATATATATATATATATATATATATATATATATAATGCACGTACATATAAAAGTACTTGGATAATACATACATATGATCCAAGTACTTTTTCTTTAATTTATGAACGGTTTTAAAATTTTATTTTAACTTAAACCTTTTTTGCAGACACGAGGGTGGACAGCCTGGGAGTTCGGGCAGTCCCCCTGCAGGCACTGCATAAGCCAGCTATTCCAGCCATGTAATCGAGAGGACCCCACGATCATATTTTATGGATCAGGCAGAGGGGGCTGCCTGAGCTCCCAAGCAGACCCAAGGATCACGACCACCGGCGTGGGATCAGCGGGGACGTTCTATGCCACCCTCTGGCGTTTAGAGCTACCCCAAAAAGGACTGCATAGAACGCCCGCTGTCCTAAAGAGGTTAAAGGTCTACTACAAGATTTTGTATTGTGTGTGAGAATGTGGGCTTATTCAGCCAAAACCGCATTTGTAGCATATATAGGATGCTACAGAATCGGTACCAAGCATCTGTCCATGAATGCTAAATATGTATATGGTCTTCGGGACATCGTCATTACAACTATGCCATGGACAAGTAGTACGTTAGGGGGTGTAAGCTTTCAAACTAGACACTTTTTATCAATATGGTAAGTACAATGCATTAATAGCTTTAAATTTTGAGCCAACTTAGGGCTCTAATGAATGTGAGTGGGCATATCAGAAAACATTAATATTTATTTTCCCTATATTATAATGTCTACTGTCTGCACAATTGTAGTTCTATTTTTGAGGTATATGTGCTGATAAAAGGAGATTTTATACAGGGATATTATGTGTGGTTGTTGCACGTTGCTTGGCGATTTGCACATTTATATATTTGCACTTTTTTAAAAGTTATTGTTGCACATATGGAATATTGGTCATTGTGTTGATTAATGTATTGCTGTATAAGCTGGGTTATTTGATAAGCATTTTTAAAAGTTTTTTTGCAACTTGTTAAAGTAATTGTTTATCCCATTGAAATTTGAGAGTAGTATTGCATTTCATAAGGGTGTTTACAGTATTTAACTTTATAAGTTAAGCTTAGGAAATCTCAGTTTGTTTGCATTTTAGAGATTATTTTTACAGTTATAGTTATTTTGTAAGTGCCTTAAAATATAACTTGTTTTATTCCTTCTCATAACTTATTTTGCCATTCCTTTTCTGCTCATTTTTACAACAGATACTATATAAATCACCCAAAATAAACTTTGACCCACAAACTCTGTTGCGCATCTATAACCGCCAAAAACAAACTAAATAGTTTCTAAATTTTGTCCTGAGTTTAGAAATACCCAATGTTAACATGTTCTTAGCTTTTTTTTTTGCACGTTATAGGGCTATAAGTACAAGTAGGACATTGCGGTTTCAAAATATATATTATTAAAATGTATTAATAGTGACATTGTAACACTTATCTGTCAGAATTCTCTGAATCACATATACATTTTTTTAAAAAAAATTTTTAAAGTAGACAATCCAGGGTATTCAATATGGGGTATGTCCAGTCTTTTTTAGTAGCCACATTTATATTTGTGTGTTAAAAATGCAGAAAATTAGGAACACTAACTTTGGCCAGTGTTGGTGACTAAGTGGCTACTAAAAAAGACTGAACATACCCCATTTGCAATAACCTGGGTTGTATTTTTTTTGCAAATGGTATGCCATCATGGAGGTAATTCTCATTCCTGGGCTACCACACGCTCTCAAAGGCAACATAACCAATCTGGAAAATTACAATGTAAAAAAAAAAAAAAAAAAAAAAAAAAAAACTGAAAATCAAGCCTTATATTGACCCTATAACTTTCAAAAACACTATAAAACCAGTAAATTGGAGGTACTGTTATACTCGGGAGACTCGCTGAACACACATATTAGTGTTTCAAAACAGTAAAACGTATCACAACAATATCTGTGAAAGTGCCATATGTGTGAAAAATGCACACACACACACAAAAAAATTACATAAATATGCACATAGAAAATTACACACACACACACAGTATATATGATAGGATACTATATGGGGGTGTAATCAATCACTCCTTAGCATAGATTGATGTTGTGCTAGCCCAATGAAAACAGGTTGCACGACATGACGTTAGGAGGAGGCGTGACGATTCACGTCATTCGCCATCCTCTCTCTGGATAGGCTGAATACAGGCTTGTCTGTGATGATCAGCTGTGAGTATTCCCCTCATTAGGGGTGTATATTTACCGGCTCTTGAGGCTCATACATGTAATAGCTCCTGACGACTGCGTATATACACGCCGAAACGCGCGTCAAGCGCTTTTCACTTTAACTTATGTTTCCACTTGATAGCACTTAGTATTTTGTTTTCAGAAGTTAGTGTTTAATAGGCATCTTTTTTGACCGGACGTAGGGAATGGCGTTTCAAGTGTAGTTAGTTCAGTGGGGCACTCCGTATTTTGGGGCTAGATTTATCCACCCTGGCTGACTCTACATTGGCAGGCAGATCTATATAGATAGTAAGGGGGCTCTCTACCAAATATACCCACTATCTATATCAGTACGCTTGTTGGGATTCTCTACCTCTACTACCTAGCGCAATTGAGCTACTTATTTCCGGTCTCTTTTCATGCTCCCTAGACTTTCCAATCATTCTTTCTTTCTGTATAGTCAGAACTACCATTTAGGATCCCCTTGTTTGTTTCAAGGGTCTCCTCTCTTTACATTGTCTTTATTTTGGGTTATCCCCTGTCTAGTAGTTCTGTGATCGGTATCATCTAGGATAGATTTCACACGTTTAGTTGTGACCGTGTGTATTCATTCCTTTTTCTCGTTTCCTACTTACTCATCTGAGCAATGCTCTTTTCATTTTCTCTCCTCTCCCTCATCAAAATATCTTACACCCACTTCTCAACAAAATCACATCCACATTAATCCCACTTTATCCATTCTTTCTCTCCTGCTCCCACCCAATCGCATACTAGACCCCACCAAATAAAGCCCATTCACACCACCTGTCACTATCTCTCCTCCTACTTCTAGCACCTGGTGACGTCTCTCCCAACCCAGGGCCCTTTACCTCGTCTGCTCACACAAAACTAGAAATCATGCAAACGTCATCCAAATACCCTGCAGTTTATCCTCCTCTACCAACATTCAGTGTGTACTCTGGAACACCCGTTCCATCTGTAGCAATATTAAAAACAGCCATACACGACCTCTTCATCTCCAATTTCCTCACACTACTAGCATTCACTGAGACCTGGCTTTCCCCTCTGATACCGCTACTCCGGGTTCTTAATGTTTCGGTGGGCTACAAGTCTCCCACACTCCACTGTAAAGGCAGCGGTGTAGGCATCCTTCTCTCACTTCAATGTACCTTTCCAGCCATCCTCCCTGCCCTATCCTTTACTTCCTTTGAAGTTCACACTGTCCACATATTTAAGTCCACTCCTTTAAGAATTGCCATCATCTACCGCCCTCCCAGTCATCCTAGGCTATTCATTGAACACTTTTCTTCCTGGCTACTCCACTTTCTCTCCTCTAGCACTCCTTCCCTCATACTTGGGAACTTTAACATCCCAATCAAAAACCTCAACTGCCCTGATGCCTCCCGTCTGCAACCTCCTCCTTCGGCCTCACACAGTGGTCTACTTCAGCAACTCACAGCAGGAAACACTCTTGACCTGATCTTCACCAATCTCTGTACTACCTCTAATCTCTCCACTGTTCCATTTCCTTTATCTGACCACTATCTGCTGACCTTTGACATCAGCATACCCCCATACCCACATTTCACCACCCTCAACTCTCCAATCTCACAGAAACCTCCACTGTCTTGATCTCCACCATTTCTCCAAACTCCAAATTCCTTTTACCCATCTCAAATCTCACTTGCCTCTTATCTAGACATCATTGCACCCCCTACATTTAAACGCAGCAAGCCTTCCCATTTACAACCATGACACACCAAGCTGATCAGATATCTCAAAAAATGTTCCAGAACTGCTGAACGCTGTTTGAGAAAGTCTGACTCTGCACCTGACTTCCTCCACTATAAGTTTATGCTGCGCTCCTTTTGTCTGCAAAAGTAAATTACTTCAACACCTTCATAAGCACACTGTCCCGCCAACCAAAATACCTCTTTCACATTTTTAATGCTTACTTCGCCCTGTTGCTCACCCTCCTCCGACCACCCTGTCCGCATCAAACTTTGCAACTCACTTCACCGAGGAGATTTCTATAACCAGGGAAGATATCTCTAACCTCTCTCCCTCCCCTTCCAATACATCACCCAACCACACTCACTCACTCCACTGTTCTTTGCTCATTTGCACCTACTACAACGGAAGAGGTTTCTGCTCTACTTCGGTCCTCCCGCCCCACCACCTGTTCCCTCGTATCTCACTCTCACTAAAATTTCCAATCTCTCCCTTTCCCTTCACACTTTAGGCATGCAACCATAATGCCTATTCTGGAAAAGCCCTACCCCCATCCAACTATTGCCCTATATCGCTACTGCCATTTGCCTCCAAGATCCATGAGAGAGTTGTGTATGCAAGATTAACAGACTTCCTCGAATTAAACTCTGCTTGACCCGCTTCAGTCTGGATTCCGCGCTCGTCACTGTTGAAATAGCTGTGACCAATTTAATCACTGCTAAATCTCGCAGCCATTACTCTATCCTAATTCTCCTTGATCTTTCTGCTGCCTTTGACACTGTTGATCATCAACAGCTTCTTCTCATTCTCCATAATCTCGGTCTATGAGATACTGCTCTCTCCTGGTGCTCCTCCGACCTCTCCCAGCGCTTTTTCAGTGTTGCTTTCTCTGGCTCTGCCTCTTCTCCCCAACCCCTCTCTGTTGGCATTCCCCAAGGGTCTGTCCTTGGTCCCCTACTGTTCACCATCTATACTGCCTTTCCTGGTAAACTCATCAGCTCCTCTGGCTTTCATTATCATTTATATGCCGATGACACGCAAATCTACCTGTTCTCTCCTGACCTCTCTGCCCATCTTGACTCGTAGCTCCGACTGCCTCTCCACGATTTCCAACTGGATGGCTGCTCACTTCCTTAAATTCAACCTGTCCAAAACAGAACGTCTGGTCTTTCCTCCCTCAAGTGTTATTACTCCCATGTCGGTCTCCCTCCAAGTCAACGGTGCTACCATCACTTCTACCTCGCAGCCTAGGTGTTCTTTGACTGCGACCTCTCCTTCACCCCTAACGTCCAGTGGATCACCAAATTCTGCCACTTTCACCTCAAAAACATATTTAAACACCAGACGCAGCTAAGGTCCTGGGTCCATGCCGTTATTTCTCGCCTCGACTACTGCAATCCCCTTCTCAGTGGTCTTACGTGTTCCCAGATTGCACTGCTGCAATCTATAATGAATGCGGCGGCGAGGCTCATTAATCCACCCATTGTACAGCGCTACGGAATTGGCTTGTGATATATACATATATAAAATTTAATTCTAAGTGTATTTTGATATAACTATATATTATCAATAGTTAGAATAAAAATTATATATCATTTTTTAATTGACTTATTTATATTTTAGAATATATACACACAATATACAGTTATATATACATGTGTAATTTAATTCTAATTGTATTTATATATTAATATATGTATAGATTATATAAAAATACACACACACACACACACACACAATATATACATACATACATTTATATTTTGATTTAATAACATTTATTTTACAGATGCAGGGAGACTGCCTGTCAGTTTAGGCAGTCCCCCTGCAGGCAGATACATGGACTCCTATTGCGGCCATGTGACCAGTCTTTCAGAGCAATGACATGGCCTGCAGGGGGCCTAATTTGCAGAGGGGGAACTGTCAGGACTGTCCCCCTCAGACTGGGAGCAACACCGATTGCGAGCGGAGGAACGGCAGCGTTCGGGTAAGTAATATAATTGCAGCAAACTTACTAGGAACATCTGCGGTCCCTAAGGACCGTTTGTCTGATGTACCTAGTACGTCCGTAGTCCTTAAGGAGTTAGTAATGCTAAAATTTTAAAAATGCAATTTCTCTATACATACACACAAGACTCCAAGGCTATCCCACTTTGTTGAGGCTGGCTGGAAGCTAGATTTTACTAGCAAGTAACTAGTTGCTTGACACCAGAACAGATACATACTTGATTGTGTTCACATTAATTCCTTGAAGCCTTGCCTTCAGATCATCTAATGCCATTCCTTCACTCCCTCTGTAGCTTTTAATCAGATTCAAAATCTAGAATGGAGGGGAAAAACATTGCACACATTTATCATTTAAGAAGAAGAAAAAAAAAACAAATAACAGACTGCTCATGAATGATAACGGAAATTGCATGTTTAGATCATTAGCACTTTTCCAAGCAAAAATAAAAAAAGCAGCAAACAAAAACATATAGGGTCATTAAGTCTGCACAGTAATCCTATCCTCATCATGACAAACTTCCTCCATATAAACAAAAATAAACCTAAGTGACAGAGTTTTGTTTTTTTAATAAAAGTTTACAAACCTTTTGAAAATATGACGATGAGATTCTTTACAAGACAAAAGATGCAGCTCAGTCACATTTCACACAAGTATTTGCTCTCTCCTGTGATAAGAAGTGATTTTCAATTACAACATAGCTTGTTGCAATTAAAAGCCTATTGTTAAATCAGAGGCCAATATAAGCACACCGTGACTAACTGGGTTGGAGAAAGCTTTTGGCTATTCCTGCCTGAAGTTTGCATTTTGATTTTAATTTGCAGCAGAGCAGAGTTTATGGAATAACCCTAAGGTTTAGGGCAAGTAGGGTAATGGCAGGTTAGGCATTTTAAGTACTTCATGAACTTAAAGTCTAATTTTCCATCTTATATAGTATGTGTGCATTACATAAAACCACCATTTCATATATATATATGTACCTGGCTCTGATGTGGCGTCAGCCCATTAATTGGCATGTCATTTGCTCCTGCAGTCTCCCCCATTCCCACGCGTCCAGGTGTGCTGAGGACCATGGCAGATCCACCTCCTGAAGCCTAACACAAGAGACGGACATCATATTAGGAAAAACAAAACTGAAAAAACTATTACAGAATTAAATGGAATCGAAGGAATTAAAAGCCTCAGAGAAGTTTGACACTGGAGCCTCGTACAGGATCAAAAGTCGCAGTAGGAGGACCTGGAGCTGCTTTGCAAGGAAAGCTTTCCAGAAGCAGAAGACTCTTCCATATGTGCGGTCTCAATTATAAACAAGAATACAAACCAGCACCCCCTCCACCACACCCGAAATAAATATAGACCACTGCCACACAATCCATGGATTTACACTATTTCTACACGGCTATCTGCAGCTTCCACTGCGTAGCCTTTAACATTGCATGACAAAGTAGAACCAATATAGCAAACATTACTAAGGAAAGACCCCTCCAGGAAGAAAAGTGTCTGAATTTGCAAGGAATGAACATGCAAAATACCTATTAAAGCAATCTTTATACAATTATTATTATTTGTATTTTTTTTTAAATTGCACTTTTACAGTGTCACTACAAGACATAGTTCACAAAACATTGTTAGTTTATAGACAAATTGCTTCAACCAGCGATGTTGAACAGGGAGGGCTGGGGAGGTTAGGGCCATGCAACTCCCCCCTCTGCAGGGCCAGCAGCGCTACCTTTCAATGTGCCTGCGAGCCTTGCAAAAAAGGGGCCATTATGGGCCAGTTGGAGGCTCAAAAATATAATTTCCTGACCTGTTGCTCAGAGAGCACACATCTTATGCTGGGTGTAGAGCAAGTGTATGGCTTCCATGAGCAGCAGGCAGTTCAGAATGTTGCTGCGGGTTACCATGGCAACGCTCCAAAACTGAAAACCAGAGGGAGACAGGAGGCTCTATATACACTGGACAACTAAGGATCTTTATAATGTCACCTCCCCTTGCCCGAGAGGGATGAAGGGATACATACATAACAGAATAAACCTTAGTATTTGGAGCGCTTGCTTTTCCTGGCATTTTTTTTTCAGGGCCAAGCTTTGTGGTGGGGTTGCCAAATTATTTTGGGGCTCAAGTCCCAGGTGTTTCCTAACCCTAGCGATGGCCCCGGATTTAACTAAATTAAACCTTAAACAACCAGCTCACTACTGCAGATAAAAACAAACTGTAGCCTCAGGATATCCATGTGAGGGATGGAGAGAACCACATTTGACTATAAACATACCTGACCCTGGGAATTTAGGATCATGTGAGCTTGTACAACCTCCAGCATGTGTGATATAAATTCATTCATGTCTTCAATAGGTGCAATCTTAAATGCTACAACACTCTTCTTATTCTGAAAAAGAGGGGGGGAGCAATTGTTAAGTTAATTCAATTTGTTATGACCATTTTAAAAATGGTATAAGCACCTGTGAACTTAAATTATTTACAAGAAAAATTGTGCTTCCACACTTTATATATTATTACCATGACAAAAATATAGCACACTACATGTGAATAGTGGGTAATGCAGAGTATACTGCTACATTGGACTTGGCTGATAAAAAATTTGAACAGAATGTTGGATATTTGTAAAATTAGTAGGAAATAAATGTTTCTCTTACTTGCACCTCTAACTGGTATAATTCAGTTTATCAGAGGACAATGTCAACATACATACATAATTCACACACCTGTATTTTTCCAGAGAGATCGATGCCATTTCCTCACTCATAAGCAATACACCCACAATTGACCATTCACATGTGTGGTGGTTTTCAAAATAATTTTAAAGGGATTAACTGGGCAACCAAACCAGCCCCTGTTTTACCTGCATTTCACAAATATCCAAATCTGAAAAGCCTGAATGAGGCATTTGCATGTGATTTCAAAAATCAGAATTTGATTTTGTGGATAACTTGGGCCATGAATAACACCAACATTGGCATAACCACAGCTGGGTTTTTTTCTGACAATTTGAAGCGAATATGTGAATTGGAAAACCAAGCAAAAAAAAAAAACCTTCTGTGTGTTACCTGGAAGGAGCGAAGATGACCTGCTACTTTAACGTAGCTATTAGGCGGTACCACAATGCTCTCACAACTTGCTTCCTGCAAGTAAGGATACAGTTGCACATTAATACAGTTACAGTTTGTAAGAGACAAGCAGTTATTAACTTAGAATTCACTCAAGTCTATTACATAACCAAATGAGATTTTGGCAAATTACTGACAGCATGCAGTCTTCCTCATCGCGTGCACTGTAAGCATTCAAAATACCAACCCACTTCCTCTGTAAGACCTCTATAGCCTCTCCTTCGGATTACATCACTGTTTTTAAACATTGTGAAATCCAACTTGATGCAAATTTGAGGAACTGTAATAGTAATGGTATTACAGATCCTCAACATAGAATTATGCATTTTGCTTTCTTGTAAACACTACATGTTTATACAATCACCTGCCCTTAGTCTCTGTGTACCAGCTACCAAAGATGTGACATTAAATGAGAGTAAGCAGGGCTCATGATTTCCACTTGCCATTAGACAGAAAACATTTTGGAAGTCGAAATTCACCCCTGGTAAGTATGCTTTGAGTATTCCAGGCTTGCAGTGGTGAGTAATTTAGAAGGCCTGGCTACTAGCATAGCATTTTAACTCCTGGGAGTAATCACAAATCCTGCCAGAGCGCCTGCCACCAATGAAATGTAAAAGATCCAGTTTAGATTACAGAGATAGCTTACATCTGTGTCCACCCACTGTCTGACATCCATTGGTGCTGCAGTCATGTCATCCACTTTATAAAGAATATTTGTTGGAGCCTTTTCAGCATGTCTGACTATTCCAACAATTGTAACCTGAAAAATATATATGTTTGGGTTATAGACAATATTTCATTGAACAATTACACATATCCTAGATGAGAATACAGATTTAACGGACACTTGAGCTGGCAGAGTTTCCCATCATTACAATGTTGGTTTTTAGCACTCTTCCTTTCACAAGACATTAACATGCTCATGTGGTCATTTACTTTGCGTTACAACATTACTTTACTTCTACTCTTATTTGCTATTGTTTATATTAAATGTACGAAATTTGCTGTATTGTTCAAATTAAATTGCCGAACAATTCTGAATTCTCCTTTACCATGGCTACTACTTAAGCAATTTTTTTTATGTTCTTATCGGACCCAAGCACCATAACTGCCTATACTCTTAGCACAAAAACATCTCCTGTCCATAAACACCGTTGCTTAACCCCTTCATGTTGCCAATCATGTATGCACAATTGTTAGGGTATGTAGTCGTACAATTTTAACCAATACATACGGTTTATGTATATGAGAAGATTATAGATTATGTGGATAGATTATAGATTAAAGCTTTTCTGAAATGCATTATTTGGTAGGCATTATTTTTTTGGTCCAACCAAAACATTTGTTTTTGTTCCCATTGAATAGTGCACCATCTATGCATACTGAAATAAAAAAAATAAAAAAAAAAAAACACACAACTTGGACATTACAGTTCACAACAGCCAAAATACACTGATTCTGTGGGTGGTTTCATTTGTTAGTGAGTAAGTTAAACTAGGGCTTGATAAGTTTGCTTGTTCAATCGGGCATGTGGTATGTTGGTATCCTTTTATACACATGGTGCCTTTCTAGTGACTGGTCAGCAATAACTTAACAGAAAGTGTCTGCTGATTCCTCATTGTTTAGCAGATATGCCTGAAGCATGGCAAATCGAGGCATCTTATTCTGTGCATTTGGCCCCAATGTTCTTGAAAAAGTGTTGCTTTGTGAAAGTCAAAATACTATATTTTCTATAAGATTCAAAAGTATTAAGCACTAATTTTAAAGACGACAACAAATTAAACCAGACAAAAGGTGGAGATTTGGTCAGAATACCCAAAATCTGAACTGAATTGGCTTTAGAAGATATGATAATTGCCAATTCAGTCAGTATTTGAACATTTTCAATCAGTTTTGTCTGTTGGTCTGGTGTTTAGTAAAATCTGGTGTTTAGTAAAGAGACCTATTAGTTTAGAAGATCAAATACACACCTGAGAAAGCTCAACTTCCCCTATTCTGAAAACCTCATCATTCTGCGTGGCCGAGAGAAGCTGTGATACTGTGCATGGTACGATCTGTTGTGCCCTGGATCTCTGGAAAATAAGCAAACATTTTAAAATACATAGTATTTTATTTATATAGCGCCAGCAAATTCCGTAGCACTGTACAATGGGTGGACTAACAGACACGTAATTGTAACCAGACAAGTGGATGCATAGCAACAGAGGGGTTGAGGGCCCTACTCAATGAGCTTACATGCTAGAGGGAGTGATCATATCCCAAAGCATTGGGGGATAAAAATTGATAACTGAATAATAAGTGCTCTTTAAAGGGATTCTCCACTCCTCTCTCCTCTCTCCCCCCCCCCCCCCACGTGTATAGATTTTTTGTACACAGCAACAAGGCCATCTCCATAGTGCGTTGTATCGTATCCTTGAGTATCTCCTCCACCTTAAGCTCAATCTCTTCCCAAAACTGCTTGATAAGAGGACAGCCCCACTAAATATGCGTTACTGTTCCCTGTCCTGCTCTGAATCTCCGGCACTTATTAGGTACACTTGGAAAGATCATATGTAGGCTGTTCTGTACCAAAAAAAGGAGGAGTTTATAGTTAGATTCTTGGTATTTAGCTAGGAGAGCATTTGTGGCGTAGGACCAGGATCTTTACCCATTGAGCCTCCGTAATGGACTTGCCCAGTATCTGTTCCCACCTCCTGCGAAATGCGTTACTTTCCAAATGGCCCACAAGAAGGTGCTGGTAAAGGAGGGATACTGCCTTATCTAAGGCTGTCTTACCATCACATAGTTCCTCAACCATGTGAGGTTCCGATGGATCGCCTCCTTATTGGGGAGTGTCCGGTAGAAATGGCTCACTTGCATATAACCCCCCTACCCCCCCAGTCAGTTCCGGCAAAGGGCTCAGGCCTGCATTATTCAAGACCCTATGACTTCTTACCCCTCCGTGGAAGTCCCAGAGCCTGGGCCTGCAGCCCACCTCCTACCCTCGCATTAATTTGTATTTGGATCATCAGGCTTGGTGCAGAAGACAGATGTGCTGCCCCCTAATGCTGTGCCATGTCGCCAACGTCTGCATCACTGGGGAGGTCAAATCCACAGTACTCCGTAGGCACCCCTTTGAGTCCCAGAGCGCTGTTAGGAGTGATGGCTGCAAGTGGCCCTTATGAAGCTCTACCCACTGCTTAGGTGCTGGATCCATATGCCATTCCCAAACTCTGCAGAACTGTGGCTTGGTGGTACTTACGGAGGTCAAGAAGTGCCAGTCCTCCCCAGCTTCTCGGGGGCACAAGATGTCATATTTGAGTCTCTTGTTCTCCATTCCATACATGTTGAATCATGGAGGATCTCAGGGAAGCAAAGAAGGCTGTGGGAAAGGCGAAAGGAAGAGCTTGAAACCCGGTATAGGAGTCTAGGTAGTACGTTCATCTTTATAACTGCGATCCGGCTAAATCACAATATATGCGGATAAGCCCATTTTCGTAGATCTTGTATGCGTTGTAAGAGGTAGAAAATTCATGCGGTATTGATACCCCGAGTCCCTTGTGACAACTATTCTATGATTGGTTCCATCACAGTCCATACAGATGTTCAAACAGCTACTAGATGCATACTTGCAAAAACAGAATATTCAAGGATATAATCTTTCAATGTAGGGTAATAACTGCTTGATCCAATGATAAATCTGACTGCCATTCTGGGGTCAAGAAGGAATTTTTTTCCTAGCTTGTTGCAAAATTGGAAGTTTTTTGCCTTCTTTTGGATCAACAGCAAAAAACAAATGTGAGGAAGGCTGAATTTGGACGCAAGTCTTTTTTCAGCTATGTAACTATTCCCAGATATTTCATGTGTGTAGTGCACTATTAAAAAGGAAACGGATGATGTAGGAGTTTGTTTTTGGCTAATAGAGTTGAGTTATTAAGTAACTCACATTTAGACATGTTCAGTTTTAATTTGGATATGTCCCATAGTACTCCAACAGTTCTAAGTGTGGCAGCGTCGTAGTGGGATCATTAATAATATTAAAAAAAAAAAAAGGGTCATCGGCATATGCAGCAACCTAATGAGAGGTGACTTTCCACGTAATGCCCTTAATATAGGCAGATTTTCGCACGCCCTCCAGGGTCAGTGCAAAGAGCATTGGAAACAGGGCACCCCTGCCTGGTTCCATTTTGTATCTGAAAAGGATCTGAGTGCTCCATTTACTCGAATTGGTGCGCTAGGACAGCTGTATAATGCGCTTATCCAGCTCATAGTGTTGCTTCCAAATCCCATCTCCCGTAGCGTGGCCATAAGGAACGACCAATCCACCTGGTTGAATGCTTTCTCCAAGTCGGTCGACAAGAAGACTGTTTTCCTAGTTAAATATTGGATGGACGATGCTCTCAGAGTGCTATCCTGGACCTCTCTACCAGGTATGAAACTCATTTGATCTAGGTGTACAAGTCTCGGCAGCAGGTTCCCAATCCTGGACAGAATTTCAGTAAACAATTTGATATCCACGTTAAGTAGGGAGATTGGCCTATAACAACCGCACATATCTAGATCTTTTCCCATTTTAGAATTGACAGTGATGGTGGATGCAAGCGATTCTTGATGGAGACTGTTCTCAACCGTTAAAGCGTTCAGCGCCTGGGTAAACTTGGGAAGCAAGATATGCCGAAAGTGCTTGTAATAGCCCAGGGTGAAGTCATTTGGGCCTGGAGTTCGCCCAGTTTTAGCAGTCTTGACCACCGCTGCCACCTCTTCCTCAGTTATTGGCCTATCCAGTGTTTCTGCCTCATCTGATCCAATTCTTTCCCTGATTAAGTCACTGAGGAACCTCATCCTTCTAACATTTCTAATCTCAAGGGCCCTGGTTGAGTCGGTTCTTGGTTCTCTAAGGGAACTGGAGAGTTCCCTTAGAGGTTCATAGTTTGTGTACCTGAGTGAGCGTTCGAGGGCCCTTTAACATTCTCGACAGTAATTTCCCCCGTTTGTTAGCACGTGGATAGAAAAAGGCATCCGATCTTTAGACCGATCGGTAATATATGAGTGATGAGAGTTTGCAGCTGGCGTCTAGCCTCCAATAGCTCCCCGTAGGTTCCCACGAGTTGGGATCTTTTATGCTGTGCTTCGAGAGTATCTTCACAGCAAGCTCTGCTAGATGGCGCTGGGCTTCCTTCTTCCTGGATGCAAGGCGGATAATAGTTCATCTGATGACACTTATGTGTTTTCCAGCTCACGGCTGCTGTGAGTTTGCCTGGCGTGTTCATCTTTAAGTATGCGGAGAGCTCCGCAATAATGCTCTCCTTAATGCCCAAGTCCAGTAGGAGGGAGTTGTTTAGCCTCCAGGACCATGTTACTGGTCTAAATCTCGGCAAGTTCATTTCCATGGTCACAGGGTTATGATCTGACCACATAGCTGCTTTTATCTCCACCATCTGCATGTTTGTTAATTGTGCTTCTTGAAGAAATACATATCTTATGAATTGCCCAATAGGGAGTGTACTCCTTATCCGCTGGGTGTAGAGCTGTCCAGCAGACCACGAGCCTGAGCCTTCTCAGCAAATTCTGTATGCTACTTGACCCCTTAAGGACCAAACTTCTGGAATAAAAAGGAATCATGACATGTCACACGTCATGTGTCCTTAAGGGGTTAAAGCTCCTTGTGGGGTACTGTTGTGTCCAGATGATGAGTCAACTACCGGGTTTATAGGGACATTAAACTCCTCCCCCCCCAGGACTAGGGTTCCTTCTGCGAACGACTCAAGTTTATTAATGATTTTGCGCACGTATTGGGATTGGTTCGCATTAGGCACATACACATCTACAAATGTGAATTTGCGATCCTGCAGCTCTCCTTTCAGGAAGATTTATCTGCCACCACAGTCTGTCATCCTCTTGGTCTCCAAGACATCTTCAGTCTATGTGTCCTATCACAGGTATGGGCCCCTAACTGCAGGTAGAGTGATAGCGTCAAAAGCCAAGGACAGATTTATGCTTAACTGTAGGTTTTTTTAAATGTAATATTTTTATTTTTTTTTATTATTTTTTCGTCCCTCCTCTCCCCTTCTACATTTCAACTTCAAACTTTTCCAACCTCAGCAGGAAGCGTGGAATTTTCTCTGGTCCTCTGGCCGCTATTCATTGTGATCTCACTTGGATGCTAAAAACAGGAACCCCCATTTGTAAGGGATGTTTCTTTCATGCAGGACAGCAGTCATCGGTCTAAGTGCCCGCCGTGCCTCAAACGTAACCAGCCCCCTGGTAACTCCATACTGGTCTTGTCCTGGCCTTCTGCATAATCTTCTCCTTTATAGAGTAGGAGTGTAGGCAACAAATCAGGTCACGGGATTCTCAGTCACGAAATCTGGGCCCTGTGTGCTCTCTCAAAGCAGAACACCTCCGGACTCGCTCCACCAATGACTATGCTGAACAGCCCAGCCAAAAGGTACTCCGCGTTTTCCTCTCCCTCCACTTTGGTACACCACGTACCCTAATGTTGGAGCGGCGACTCCTATTGACCAGATCCTCCACCTGGCGGCGTAGGGAAAGTATCATGGCCCCCTGCCTTGCAATGGCAACATCCGAAGTCGTGTCCGCTTGTTGTGCGGCTTGGGTCTCAAGTGCCTGTATCCAGGCTCGCCGCAACCGCTGAGGTAAGGAAGGCAATCAGCGTGGTGGAGAGGGACTGGAGGTCGTCCCTGGTTATCATAGCTGCCACCATTCGCCGTATGTCGGCACCGATATCTGACAGCGTGGAGGCTCCTGGGCAGAGGATACGGGTGCCATCTTGGAGCCGTGCGCCTCGCAGCTAGGCCCCCGGCGGAGTCTGAAGGGAGTCGTTCATTGGTCCCGTCAGACTATGAGTGAGCAACCCTACGAGTCTGCAGGGGCTCCGAAAGCTTGGTGCGGCCCATGAGGGTAAATAGTGCTCCGGCAAGTCGTTATTATAAGCTCGGTGGTGCAGAGCTCAAGTCTCAAATGACCATCTTGCTCAGACCATGAACAACATGCAGGCTAATAAGACAAATAATTAACCACTAATTAAACCATTAGCGTAGCCAGCCTCACAACTAGCCATAGTAGAGATACTTTCAACATATGAAGAAAACCCATGAATAAATGCATGAAAGGAAAAAATTAAACCTACAAAGGGTCCCCTAATGTCAAAGGCAAGAACACAGATAGGGAAAGAATAGACCCAGAAGTGGATTGTGAGTTTGTGGTTACAAAATAGAATGAGGGGGAGTAAACACATTTGGAGGCGTTAAAGTCTGGAAGAATTGTGCAGACACCAATTTTAGAGTTTAGTGTTCTAAAAACTTTACGTAGCAAGCTTATTATAGTCCTGATCTCAAAATCTTTGCAGTAGATTAATCTTTGGGAAAAAAAAAATATCGCTTGTGAAAAAGATGAAAGGAAAACTGCAAGATATAGCTGCACATAGGTAATGTGATACAATCAGAAAATAAATAAATACAAAAGTCACATATAGATGCATACATTTCAGAAGTTAAAAATGCATATATCCCAAACTCTACACCTCTAAACATGAAGTATGTTGGACTGTGGTGTGGTATTTTGGGCTGCAAACAGAGCCTAATAAGAGAAGCTAAGTTACTATTTCCACTGCACAGCATTTATAGCCCACATGTGTGATAAAAATCAAACCAACTGCTGGTTTACACAATGTCTGGACTCCTCCAGGTGTGATTGAGATGCCACTATCTCGCTGTAAAGCCACACCCACACACTATGAAGCCCAGCTTCTGTGCACAGCACATGCCGACTAGTGGAAAACTGATAGTCAGTTTGATCCGATTGTAGAACCATTGTAGTTGGTGCACCTCATTTCAGAATGGAAACAAAGATAAATAAAAAAACTGTCCACATACAGGTGATACTCGAAAAATTAGAATATCAGGCAAAAGTTCATTTAGTTCAGTAATGCAATGTAAAAGGGAAAACTCATGAAATTGACACATTACATGCAAAGCAAGATAGTTCAAGCAGTGATTTGTTATAAGTGCGATAATTATGGCTTACAGCTCATGAAAACCCCAAATCCACAATCTCCGTAAATTAGAATATTACAGGCAATCAATAAAACAAGCAGTGTACATAGAACAATATCGGACCTCTGAAAAGTATAAGCATGCATATGGACTCCGTACTTGGTTTGGGCCACTTTTGCAGCAATTACTGATCCTCTGATGAAGTGAGCAATAGACGAACGAAACGCGTAAGGACATTATTCTTCACTTTCTGGCACTTACCGTAAAACGACCGGGTTCCATTTGGAACGCAGGAAGATCGGTGACACGCACGTGGCTCTCAGCTTCATCTGCCGGCAGGACGAGAACATAGAAGCAGCTTCTAGCACCGTAATTTCCTGACCCCAGTACAGCACAAAAAGTTTTTTTTACATAATTGTGAGTGCAAATCCTTTTTACTTTCTGGTCAATAAATCGATTTTAATACAGCAAGCACTTTGGATTTCAAACTCCGTTTCTGCAAGCACGGAGGGATTTCTTCCACCATGATCTGTTATTATAACTATTTTTAACAGTACATTGTTATTAAGATATAAATTGCTGCAAGATTCATCATGGGACAATCCCAGTTACACTGCTCACACCCGCTGAGGGCCCCTACCCATCAAGCTATGAAGAAATCGGGCGGCTGGCCACAGGTTCATCCCCGGTGTGCAGATCACTTAGAGACTTGGGCTGGAAGGGTACAGTTCAGCGGGACATCTGTGATCTCTCTCTATGGGTCCTACTGCATAATGTATAATACTGTACAATATAAATTCAGCTAATCCAGCATACAAATCCCAGTTTGATTATAACTGGAAATAGCTAACAAAATTCACAGACTGTTGTGAATTTCTATTTGAGTGATACAATTGTATCCATACAGAGACATTTTTATTATTGGACTTATTCAACAAAATGCATACTTATGTTTTAACAATTTAATTTAAGTAATATCATTTCTTTTTAGCATTGCATCAAACAAGTTTAAAATTTAAAGGTATATACTACTCCTGAAACTATATTGGATTATTCATATTATCAAATATTTTCTTTTCTATTGAGAGTTAACCTTTAGCTGTGTTCTATACTCTTAAATTAAGGCCCATTTTGGACCTTATCTTTTGATTCCTGTTGCAGCAATTACTGCCTTAATGCAGCGTGGCATGGAAGCCATCAGCCTGTGGCACTGCTGAGGTGTAATGGAAGACCAGGATACTTCGAACAATGCAGAAGAGCTGATGGCCGCTATTGGTCTCATGTCTCATCTTTCTCTTGGCAATGCCCCATAGATTCTCTATGGGGTTCAGGTCAGGCGAGTTTGATGGCCAATCAAGCACCGTAATCCCACGGTCATTGAACCAGGCTTTGGTGCTTTTGGCAGTGTGGGCAGGTGCCAAGTCCTGCTGGAAAGTGAAGACAGCATCCCCATAAAACTTGTCTGTGGAAGGAAGCAAGTGCTCCAAAATCTCCTGGTAGACAGCTGCGTTGACCCTGGACTTAATGAAGCACAGTGGACCAACACCAGCAGATGACATGGCTCCCCAAATCAACACAGACTGGAAATTTCACACTGGACTTCAAGCATCTTGCAGTGTGTGCGCCCCTCCATTCTTCCTCCAGACTCTGGGTCCTTGGTATCCAAATGAGATGCAAAATTTGATCTCATCAGAAAAGAGAACTTCAGACCACTGAGCAACAGACCAGGTCTGTTTTTCTTTAGCCCAGGTAAGACGCTTCTGACGTTTGTTGTTCAAGAGCTGCTTGACAAGAGGAATAAGACATCTGAAGCCCATGTCCAGGATCCGTCTGTGTGTGGTGGCTCTTCATGCACTGACTCCAGCCTCAGTCCACTCCTAGTGAAAGTCCCCAACACTTTGGAATGGCCTTTTCCTGACAATCCTCTCCAGGCTGCAGTCATCCCACACTTTTCCCTTCTTGATACAGCAGTTTGGGAACATCCAACTTCCTTTGCAATTAAATTTTAAAGCTTTCCCTCCTTATGGAGGGTGTCAATTATGGTTTTCTGCACAACTGTCAAGTCAGCAGTCTTCCCATGATTGTGATTCCTACTAAACTAGACTGAGACCATTTAAAGGCTCAGAAACTCTTTGCATGTGTTATGGCTTACTTAGCTGATTAGAGTGGGACACTGAACCTTTTCACAATATTCTAATTTACTGAGATTGTGGATTTGGGGTTTTCATGAGCTGTAAGCCATAATTATTGCACTTATGACAAATTACTGCTTGAACGATCTTGCTTTGCATGTAATGCGTCTATCTCATATATTAGTTTGCCCTTTTACGTTGCATTAGTGAAATAAATGAACTTTTGCATGATATTGTAATTTTTCAAGTATCACCCGTATATGGCAGCCTTATTTTAAAAGCATAGGCCCTGACTAGCTACTCCAGCGACATCTATAATAATCTGTTCCTGCTGGGCTACACAGCAGACCCTAGTGGTGTAAGACAAGGTATTTCAATTAAAGGACCACTCTAGTGCCAGGAAAGCATACTCGTTTTCCTGGCACTAGAGTGCCCTGAGGGTGCCCCCACCCTCAGGGATCCCCTCCCGCCCGGCTCTGGAAAGGGGAAAGGGGTTAAATCTTACCTTTTTCCAGCGCTGGGCGGAGAGCTCTCCTCCTCCGATCCGCCTCTTCTCCTCCCCGTCGGCTGAATGCGCACGCGCGGCAAGAGCTGCGCGCGCATTCAGCCGGTCACATAGGAAAGCATTCATAATGCTTTCCTATGGACGCTGGCGTGCTCTCACTGTGAAAATCACAGTGAGAAGCACGCAAGCGCCTCTAGCGGCTGTCAATGAGACAGCCACTAGAGGACATAGGGGGAAGGCTTAACCCATTCATAAACATAGCAGTTTCTCTGAAACTGCTATGTTTATGAAAAAATGGGTTAACCCTAGAAGGACCTGGCACCCAGACCACCTCATTAAGCTGAAGTGGTCTGGGTGCCTAGAGTGGTCCTTTAACTGGTGAGGTAAAAAAAAAAAAAAAAAAAAAAAATCAAACCATGAAAATATTGAAATCTTAATAAAATACCAATTAACCTCTTAAATCAGTACAAATTGGAAGTTAATATTCTAGTTTTAGTCCAACTCTAAGAAGTTGGCTGGCAGTTCCCAATTCAATTACTAATCTAAGAAACAAGGCCATGCTGGAAGATGATACAAATTTGACATGACCCAGAGAAAGTGAGTAGAGGTTATTAAAAGAAACTAGAAAAACGAAATGCTCACTGTGGACATAACGTAAAAATAAAAAGCTGTGCATTTCTAATACTAGCATAACTGGGTTTCATATAGACTGGAATACACATCCCAAAATGGTAATATGTATAGTCTAAAACATGGTTTCCCAAACTGAGTCGGCCGGCTGATTTTTGGTGGGTCGCGCTGATGATCCACACTGGGGACTCGGGAGACAGTCAGGCAAATACTGGGGAGCTCAGGGTGGAGTTGCCCTTTAAAAGACGAGGGGAGGGACTGCATTTTGTCGTTTTAACCTTTTCAATGTCCTTTTCTGTCCTGTTAGAAATGGGCAACTATATCCCACTTGTTATGACTGCTGCTTGGACTATGGAAAATACATTTTTATTTGATACTCACAGCTTTCTTTTCTCCTTGTGTGGGTGCTGGGGATCCAAAGCCCCCTGGTGACTGCATGTAACCACCACCTCCTCCCATTCCAGAACCACCATAACCACCACCAAAGCCTCCTATTGCACACAAGTAAAAGAGGTATGTTAATTCCAAACCATGATCTATTCAGTATACTCAATTACATCACTCAGGGTCAAGCATAACTATCATAAACAACCACCAGGACAAATTTTCTTATTCCAGACAGTGACCGCAGCAAAGATATTCCTGGTAGTGCAAAAAAGTTAATTTACTTACCTTAAATTCTTTTTTCTGACATACAGTGGCAGTACAATAGGGATGTATCATCCCTAGGACAAGCATCTGAAATTAAAATTAACATAAAAAAGTTCCTCCCCCAACAAGTAGACACCAATCTGTCATCGACCCCGAGTACGCCACAATAAAAAAATAGACTTAATACTGCAAAAATATCAAACTCATTAATAAAAGGGGTGGGGGTGTTTTATTGCCACCATATTAAGGAAAAAAGGAATTTATGGCAAGTAAAATTACAGTTTTTCCTGACATATGGTAGCAGTACAATAGGGATATATCGTGATCCCAGAACTATAGGCGGAAATTAGGCAACCACTTGCAACACCTTATGCCTGAAAGCAGCGTCAGAGGCAAAGCATAAGTCTTGTCTGTAATGTTTTAAAACGGTGTTAAATGAAGACCATGTAGCAGCTCTGCAGAGGTCTTCTGGTGAAGCTTGAGCTTTTTCAGCCCAAGAAGTAGCTATGGTTCTCGTAGAATGAGCTTTCAAGGAGGTAAGTAAGGGCAGATTTGATAAAACATAAGCCAACTTTAGTGTCCACGAGCCATCTAGCCAGATTAGACTTTGAGGCTGTATGAACTTTACATTTACTTAATTTCACAAAAAGATAGTCAGTGTCTTCCCAAATGCAGAGGAGCAGTCCAAGTAGACTTTAAGGGATCTTCCGACATACAACTTTTGCCAATTTTTTTCCAGATTAGAGTCAGATGAATTACCAAGAGCAGGCAGGGAAATTGGTTGATTAATAGCATTAGAATAAATGACTTTAGACAAAAAAGAAAGTTTTAGATATAGAACAACCTTGTCCTGAATAATCTTTGTAAATTCTGTAGAAGATGAATTTCTCCGATTCTCTTAGCAGAAGTTATAGCCACAAAAATAATGACGTTTTATAGATAAGAGCTTTAAGGACATTTCCTTCAAATGTTGGGTGCAAAGAGCCTCTAACACTAAAAACCAGGTCACAAAAGGGGAAAACCTCTTTCCTTGGAGGCCTGATAAGCTATACAGCCTTAAAAAAAATATCTCTCTCTCTCTATATCTCTCTATATCTCTCTATATCTCTCTATATCTCTCTATATCTCTCTATATCTCTCTATATCTCTCTATATCTCTCTATATCTCTCTATATCTCTCTATATTTCTCTATATCTCTCTATATCTATATCTATCTCCTTTCTGAAGAATATCCGAAGCAAAGTTCTTGACCAGAAAGTGGCTCAGAGTGGATACTTGAACCTTATGGGTAGATAAACTAAGACACGCTTGAAGGCAGTCTTGTAGACAATGAGGATACTTGCACCAATTAAGGAATTTCATCCACATTTCTAAGTAGATGGATATCAGAGGCAGATCTTCTGGTAGAATTAAACAGTATTGAATATCTCTTTCTTAATGCCCCTGTGATATATGATCAGTCATGCAGCAGCCAATTTGAACATCTTCAATATTTCTATTGGAATTCCTTCGTTCTCCAGGAGCTCTGTTGACACTGGAAGTTCACAGTACTTTAACCCCTTAAGACCGGAGGGCGTACTATTACGTCCTTTTAAAAGCGGCTCTAAACGCCGCCGGACGTAATAGTACGCCCTCCGGTTTTTAGTAACTTACCCGGTCGCTGGCGGTCCCACGCCGGCGATCGCAGTTCGGGGGACTCCCAGGGAGCCCCCCGCGGCACGTCCGCCCTCCAGGAGCCCTCCCGGCCATGTGAGAGTGAGGTCCTTGCGAGGACCTCACAATCACATGGCCGGTATAGCTGCCTGCTGCATTGCCAGCAGGGGGACCAACTGTAATGACAGTTGGTCCCCCTGCTGGCTGAAAATAAAATATTTTTTTTTTAAAACAGTGTAAAAATAAATAAATTATATACTTAGATCATATATATATTATATATATATGATCTAAGTATATATATACACATATACATGCACACACATACACTGTCTAGGTGTATTTTAATATTAATATATATATAATTATATATATATATATTAATATCAAATTACACGTAGACTGATACTGATTAAATATATATATAATTATTGTTATATATATATTTATAAATAATATAAAAAAAATTAATATGTAAATACGTAAAAAAATTAAATAAAAAAATAATTAAAAATAAAATATTAAATATATAGATGTGTTTTATTTCGTTCTAACTGTATTCTGATATTAATATATATATATTTATATCAAAATACACTTATAACGAAATAATATATATATCTATATACATAAATATATATGTATATATCACTATATATATATACCTATATATAAATAAAAATATAAAAAAAAAATATATATATATACGTATATATACACATATGTATATATATACACCTATATTAATTCTACACATATATTTATGTAATAATTTTACATAATTAGGTATCCTAATTAATTACAATTAGCGGGACCTGCCTGACCACCCATGCCGAAAGTATAGGGAATTTAATTTGCTAGCACTATATTTAACCCTATAACTTTCCAAGACACCATAAAACCTGTACATGGGGGGGTACTGTTTTACTCGGGAGACTTCGCTGAACACAAATATTGGTGTTTCAAAACAGTAAAATGTATTACAACCATGATATCGCCAGTAAAAGTGACGTTTTTTGCATTTTTCACGCACAAACAGCACTTACAGGGACGATATTATTGCTGCAATACTTTTTACTGTTTTGAAACAAATATTTGTGTTCAGCGAAGTCTCCTGAGTACAACAGTACCCCTAATGTACAGGTTTTATGGTGTTTTCAAAAATTACAGCGTCAAATATAAGGCTTGTGTTTAATTTTTTTCACATTAAAATTCGCCAGATTGCTTACGTTGCCTTTATGACCCTATGGTAGCCCAAGAATGAAAATTACCCCTATGATGGCATACCATTTGCAATAGTAGACAACCAAAGGTATTGCAAATGGGGTATGTCCAGTCTTTTTTAGTAGCCACTTAGTCACAAACACTGGCCAAAATTGGCGTTTTTTGCATTTTTCACACACAAACAAATACAAACGCTAACTTTGGCCAGTGTTTGTGACCAAATGGCTACTAAAAAAGACTGGGCATCGCTTATTTGCAATACCTTGGGTCGTCTACTATTGCAAATGGTATGCCATTATGGGTGCAAATTTATTTCCTGGGCTACTATACAGTCTCAAAGGCAACGTAACCAATCTGGCGAATTTCAATTTCAAATGTAACACGCTATATTTGACCCTGTAACTTCCCAAAACACCATAAAACCTGTACATAGGGGGTACTGGTTTATACGTGAGACTTTGCTGAATACAAATATGTGTATTTTATTGCAGTAAAAGCAAACAGTATTATGACATTGACAGTTAAAATGTCATGAAGAACGAAAAAAATCAAAAAAATCTTATTTTCTCCCATTTTTTTCATATTAAATTATGTTTCATAGCTAAATATTTGATATTAAATGAAAGCCCTGTTTCCCCTGAATAAAATGATATATAATAAGGGGGGGTGCATTTAATATGAAAGAGGTGAATTACGGTTGGACAGACATATAGCGCAAATGCCAGGTTTTGTTTACGTTTTGTTTCGTTCACAACTTGTACATTTGGCTGCGGTGTTAAGGGGTTAAAACCATCGTCTTCAAAACAGAGAACCAGCTCCATTATGACCAGTATGGCATTATGGCCAGTAAGAATGATTGCTCTGTTCTCACTGTCTGCAAAATACGTGGAATTGGGCTCAACGGGGGAAATATGTATGCAAGGTTGAAGTTTCACTTGACTGAAAGACCATCCAGAACCAGAGGCAAGTTTGCCTTGAAGAGGGAGGCAAATGATTGTACTTTAGCGTTTGACCTTCACGCCATGCGATCTATGACAGACCGAATATTTTCCCCAGCTGATTAAAAAAAGAAAAAAAGACCGGTTTCAGAGACAATTCGTTCTGGGACCATCTTGATCTGTTTAGATCATCTGCAATGATGTTGGGTACAGCTTTCCCCACAATGAGAGTTTTGAACTGATGAAGAGCATGCAAAACGGTTATTAACTCCTTGAAGTTTGAGGATTTCCCTCTTTCTTTTGCAGACCATGTCCCTTGCCTCATATGACACTGCAGGTGAGCTCCCCAACTTGTATTTGAAAAGTCTATGGTGATTATGACCCATCCTTTTGGTCAAAAAGATAGCCCTTCTAAAAGGAAACAGGTTGTCTTCCACCAACTCAGCTGTCTTTTTACAGGAACTGAAATGTTTATCAAAGTACCCAAGTCTTCTTTCCTGGACCACTTTGTAAGAATCTCCCACTGCAAAGGTCTAGATTTTGCTCTGGCCCATTTTACTGCTGGTATAGTGGAAGTGAGGTGTCCCAACACCTACATAGCTTTCCTTATTGAGCCTTTCGGTTCCTTCTGAAGCACGCTTATCTTCTTTCTTTTCACCGCATTCAGGTGGATTGCAAGATTGTCTGACTTGATTTAAAAAAAAAAACACACTAGAAAATGAATGGACTTTGTAGGATGCAGATATAATTTCTCTAGGTTTACCACCATGTTCTTCTAGGATTCTGTAAGCCATATCTTTTTTTTTTTTTTTTTTTTTAAATTCTTTATTTTTGCAGTGCATATGCGGGTAACATACAGGCATGTGGTACCCCAAAGGCAATCCACATGCATATTTCGAAACCAAGATTATTACATAACATGGAGAGCAATGGGGTATGTTAGTACAATGCACTAGTTTTTGTTTTACAAACAAGCTTAAGACATGCTATTTAGGCAGGTTATAGGATAAAAATGACTTCACATTCTGTGGCTTAAGTTGGTTTTAACAGCTCAGCTAATACAACAGGCTCAGTATTTCTTTGAGCTAGGCCCCAAATACGCTGCCTGCACACTGAATGCACTAACATGGGCAATTAGAACTGGCTGAACGGCTGGAATGTTGAAACGTTACTTATCTAAAATGCTTCTTTGTTTATGAAAAAGAAAAAGAAAAAAATGCTCGAAAAGCCGCGTTTTTCACACTGCTTCTGCTTCATAATGTGGGAACTTTATGTTTGAGCATCTGTGGAGATCCCTGATTGAGGCCCTGCTTTCCTGGTACTCTGCCCTTATCTGTATATCAGGAAGCGAATGTCCACTAGGGCAGGTATCAGGACGCAGACCACCCATGCTGCATTGTGTGGTTCTCGCGAGTCTGCAGCTGTGCTGTAGTCGGAACGCGGCTGTCGGTTCCTGGGTGGGTCAGTCGAGGCTGGGTGTGGGGTGAGAGGTCGGTTCGTCGTTGTGCCGGTGACAGGTTTAGTCCATTCAGGCGGCAGTAGTCATCGTGCGGTTTACCTCCTACTCCCTTGTGCCGCCGTCGTCGTCGCTGATTTAAGTGGCTGCGGAGGTAAGTGGTCTCGCTTCAGCCGTGTCTGAAGGCAGGAGCCGCCTTGTTAGCCGTGTGTATCAGTGCTAGGTGCTGGCCCTCCCTTCGCCTATTGCGCACATGGCGCCCGCCATCTTGGGCCTAGCGGTCCGACCCCCCAGCCTCGGCCGCGGCATCCCGATCAAGGCCTTAGGGTGAGGACCGGGATCACCCCCCCGGTCCATGGGGGGGGGAAACGGAGCCGGGCCCGCTCAGAGCTTTGGGTTGGGTGCTGAATGGTAGGACAGTGGAGTGGGGTAGCGGCCGTCCACCCCACTCACCGCCGGAGAAGGCCTCAGGTAGGTTATCGAGAATTTCCCCTCCAGGGGACTGTAGCTCGGAGAGCCAGCCTCTCCCTGGATCCAGCGGTCCCTCGGCCGCAGGCTTCGTAGCTGTCGGTCTGTTTTTCGTGTTAAAAGCATATTTTTCAGCGTGGTGTTGCAGGAGCTCTGCTTGCCTGCGACCGTCCAGCTCGGCGGTCCGGCCCCGCCCCCGTAAGCCATATCTTTTAACAGAACATCTAAGTAGGGAATAACTGATTCCTTGTTCACGTAGAAGCGATGTGATAGGCGTTAGTACTTTGTAAATATCCTTGGTGCTGAGGAAAGACCAAGTGGAAGGGCTTTGAATTGAAAGCCGTGAACCCTGTAGCCCTTCTTATGGCAAACCGCAGGTATTTTCTTGAGCCTACTTGCATAGGTATGTGTTGGTAGGCACCTTTCAAATTCAATGTTGCCATAAAACCTCCTTTTTGATGGGTATGCGTGACTGAAGTGATGGTTTCCATTCTGAAATGTTGATATGGAATCTTGTTGTTTAATATCTTTAGATCTAGAATAGAACGAAAGGACATATCTGGTGTTGGGACCAGGAACAACCAGAGCAAACACCCTGATCTTACTGGGGTCTTGGAACTCTTTTGATAACACCTTTCTTTACTAGTGTAATCATAGCGGAGAAGAGAGCTTTTTTTTTTTTTAGCTTTGATCAGTAAGATAAGGAAATCTGTTCTTGGGAAATTAAGAATGTTATTTTTTAATCTCTTGCAACCAGATTCAGAATCCACGGCTTTACAGTGGTCTCTCTCAATCTGTGAAAAAAAAATTGTTGTATCCTTCCGCCCACTCGAATAGCGTCAGAATCTTTTTGTTCTGTCGGTTTTGATGTCTTTGTGCGTCAAGCCTTGGATCTTTGCCTTGTTGTTCTTGATACCCTCTGCGGTTCTTGTATCTGGGCTTCCAGGAATACTTCCTGTCCTGAGGAAGTGCCTTCTTGGTTTCTGACATTTGTCAGATTAATTCGTCCAAAGGAGATCCACATAATTTCTTCCACTCCAATGGAAGTTCACAAAGAGCAGACTTCAAGGCTGTGTCCGTCCAGGTTTTAAGAGACAGTGTCCTGCGGGCCACGGAGGACAAGCCCATAACACAAGCAGATCCTCTCTGGCCAGCATCCATGCTGTCAGTAGAATCTGCACAGCTTAAATAGGAACCATTTGTAAAATTCAGTGGAACACATCACCTCCCAGGCGTGCGTTCCAACGCTGTGCGCATGCATATTGCTCGGGCAGTGATTTGCTGCTACTAAAGACCTCCTACTTGCTTTGCCAGTGACCGCACTCGAGATAAAGCAAGACGTTTATACCGGCTCCGTAATGCCGCAGGTTGAAGACCGTACACTCCGCTCTCCACCGAGGAGGCAATCAGGCTGGATCCCCCTGGCAGCAACCCATGTGCCCCTCTGAAATATTCCAGGGGGTCCATGGCAGGTTGGTGTCTTATACCTGTTCGGGGAGGGAACTTTTTATGTTGTTAAAGGACCACTATAGTGCCCTGAGGGTGCCCCCACCCGCCGGGCTCTGGGGAGAGGAAAGGGGTTAAAACTTACCTTTCTCCAGCGCCAGGCAGGGAGCTCTCCTCCTCCGATCCTCCCATTCGGCTGAATGCGCGCGCACGCGCGTCAAGAGCTTCGCACGCATTAAGCCGGTCTCAGAGGAAAGCATTATCAATGCTTTCCTATGGACGCTTGCGTGCTCTCACTGTGATTTTCACAGTGAGAATCACGCAAGCGCCTCTAGCGGCTGTCAATGAAACAGCCACTAGAGGATTTGAGGGCTGGATTAACCCATTTATAAACATAGCAGTTTCTCTGAAACTGCTATGTTTATAAAAAAAATGGGTTAACCCTAGCTGGACCTGGCACCAAGACCACTTCATTAAGCTGAAGTGGTCTGGGTGCCTAGAGTGGTCCTTTAATTTTAAATTTCAGATGCTTGTCCTGGAGAAGAGTACATCCCTACTGTACTGCCACCACGTCAGGAAAATCATTTTATATTACAGCGATCCAAGTACTGTGATTTACAAATATCAGCACACTCACTCATCTATAAACTAACTTCAAAGTCCACAAAATATAGGTTTAAAAAAAAAAAATTGCGTTACAGTATAATATGACTGTACATTGCATAAGCCTGACAACACCAATGTAACCCATTTTGGCAGGACCTACTCAAGCAACCTAATGCCTGCTCTTATGAGAAACCATGGGAACTGCATCACTGTGAGGCTTGCTGCAGTGTAAGCTTAAATACGGCCCTGCAATGAGGAACCGATGACTGAAAACTTAGCAACACCAAGGGATTTAGTCAGGGGTGCCAAATAAATATATTTACTCATATGAAATATGAGGTTCATTCACCTAAACATGCAGGCTTTATTATTATTTATAAAGCGCCAACAAGTGCTGTACAATGGGTGGACTAATAGATACATATTTGTAAACAGACAAGTTTGAGGGATTGAGAGCCCTACTCAATAAGCTTACATGCTAGTGGGAGTTGGGTATAGTGACACAAAAAGGTAAGGGTAGGGATGAAAAGCAGGTTGCTAGGATAGTATTAATTTAAGGCTCAGTGTTTTGATGACCGTTTCAGGAGAGGAATTTGGGTGCGGGAAGGGAAAGCTGTTCACAGTTTAATTGATATGCTTTCCTAAAGAAGTATCTTTTTTTTTTCCTTTTAAAGGAGTGGAGACTGGGTGAGAGTAACAAAGAGAGTAATAAAGAAGTCTTTAACCCCTTAAGGACACAGAAGTTTGGTCCTTAAGGGGTTATGGTGAGCATCAGAGGAAGGAGTACGTACAGAGGTTAAACGTAGATCTCCGGCAGAGTGTAGGGGCCTAGACAGGACAGATTTGTGTATTAGTGAGGATAAGTAGGTGGGAGCAGCATTGTGCAGATATTTGTAAGCAAGTGTCAGGCTTGAAAAAGCCCATTGTGGGTGAAACGCATTGTGGACTAATTTTATCATTGTTATTATTTTAATAAAAGGTTTTTGGTAACTTTTACTACCACTATTAGTACCATATACCTTTTTTTCCTGGCATCCAGTTTTTATCTTTCCAGTGAGGACCTCACAAAGTATCCCTGGTGGGGATTATACCACCCACGCTAATTATACTGAGGAGGTTATCTGCTCAGATAAATGGGAGTATTTATTCTTACTCCTGGTTTCATACATTTTATACAGAGAGCACTAGTTTTGCACCCCTTGCTTTTATTTTCACATACTACCTGCCGACAAGAAACATACCGGCCAATACCTTCCACCATATCCCTGAAGTGGGAGAATAAGTCTACTGCAAACGCTTCACACTAGAGCTGGTTTCAGCGCTCGTGAGTAGGCCATTTTAGATTTCCTTTTATTGGAGTGATTATATTTTATAGATATTGCACTATTGGTACTCTTTTTTTCCCTTTTATGTCCCTGGACGTCGATTACCTGGGAGGCATATTTAACTGAAGATACAGGCAAACTTATAGACTTACTCACACATCTCACCCTGGACTTTTGGCTTGTTCTGTTTTATGTATATACGATTTTATATCACCTTATTGACAGAGTATTCTGTTTTTCCATTTGTCTTATTGAGTAACACCTTCATCCCTAACCCCCTGGTGCACCTTATTGTTCTGTATTATTATTTGTTCTTTTGGGAGAGGGAGACTTACCTGTTTAGGTGTGCTGCCTTCCCTCCCCTCAACTTAACGCTATTGTACCTTTTTTTTCTCCATTTCCTACAAAGTAAAGCATTGCCATTTACAATAAACAAAAATGTTTACATTGCAGGATTAAATAGGCCTGTAGTGACAGTCTACCTGACCGCCACTAAAGGAGCTCCCGGTAGGGGGGAGATTACTGAATCTAAATAAAGATAAGAATATAGCTATAAGAACACAGGTTTGTATTCCCAACACTAGATGGTTCCATCAATAAATTAATTTCCACTTATTCCCTATAGGAGGACTGAGTACACGACATTTCAGTATAACCGGACTATAATGTGAAGTTTTGCTCCTGTCCCTAATAAACACACATTGTACTAATGTACCACAGTGCCAGCAGACCCAGGGCAGACATGTTAAACCCACATTAACTCAGCGCTGACACAACATGGACTATCACAGCGCAGCATGGCTCATTGACGGCCACTCACTGACTTGTTGTAAGACACAGCCGGGTACCTACCGACCGAACCACTTACCGGTATTGTTCCACATCTTGAGCCGCTCTAGTCACACAAGTCAAGCTGCTGCGCAACGCACACTACCTCTTGGCGCGAGAAACACCGAGAGCCAATCAATACCCAGCCCCACAATCACCAATGAGCAGCGAGGACCAGCGGCGCGCCAACTTCCTCCGGCCAATCAGAAGACGCGGAGGCCTTCCAATGCTGGTGGCGCGCATTCGTGAGTCACAGGTGGAAATCGTGACGGCCATGTTTGAATAGGGCACGGATTTTACATATTATGATTTTTTATTTTTAGTATTCTTTGTTTATTCATTTTTGTATTGGCTTTTACTGTAATGAAGACAATGATTTGATGTGTGTAGTTCCCCATGCATTGCTAATTAATTGTGTGAAGCATAACCATATAAAGAACAACTATTATGGAGGTAGGTTACCTCCAAGATGTCACTGATTCAGTGTTTTGATACATATGATATTCCTGTCAAACAGCTGCTGAGCTGTCCAAGGTTTTAAAGCACATTATGAGTACTCCCTGCTGTATGAGGCTATTCCAGGGCACCCCCACCCTTAATATAGCTCCTCAGCAGCACTGGTTGGCAGTCTTTAACCCCACATGTTATGTGTCATTAAGGGGTTAATGGGACACTTAAGGCAACTAAAGCACTTTAGCTTGATGAAATACTTTATGTGTGAAGAATGTATCCTATGTTTTAATTTAGCAAAAAGAGCAGATTTCAATAGAAATTAAAACTTTTTTTAAAATTAACCTGTTTACACCCCCCTGGTGATACCGGAGAAACTGACGGAAGCGAAGCACAGAGAGATGGACACAGGTTTCTTCAGGAAGGAAGAGATTCTTTATTGGATCACCGATCGGGACTCAGAGGGACTAATGTCACCAAAATACAGCAAGTTCTGAGCCCCGGACAATAGTGCAGGCTCCTTATATAGGCACATAACTCCTCCCATATTAAGCTCCACCCGCACATTCTCTTGACCAATCAACACAAATAAGAATTAACTTCCTGCTTGACCGCATGGCTTGTCCAGCACAATGGAGGAGGGGAATACTATATCCTGTATTCTTGCACATGCTCCGTACACTACTGATCGTATCTTGCCTCGTGCAACCAACTGATCGATACGTCAGCATATGCACGTACACATGCCACGTGGTAATCTCGGCCTACTAAATTTATTTTTACCGAGATTCCACCACATTCCCCCCTTTGATGCCTCTTGATATTTTACAATTACTTGAGGCATCACTTAACCTTAGTTTGCATACACCGCAAATTACCTTGAACCAGACCAGACTTATCTTATGATGTGAATCCTCAACACTCATCTTCCTGCATTGGTTCTCCCTGATCTAGAGCCTCATATTTATAGATTGCCATTATCTGTGCAGCAGCCTTCCTCTCTGCTATATTTTCTATCAGGCTTTGCACAGACCTAACTACTAAGGGTATAAGACACGGCAGGAGTAGACACAACATTAAAATCAGTAGGACTCCACCTACCACTGCCTTAAGCCCTCCAAACCACTCATACCAGCTACCAAACCAACTACTTGGATTGTACCCTTTCCATACCTGAGTAGGCACATGCGCTAGTTTAACCATATGGCTAGTAAGCTCAGCTATTGCTTGCCCTTCGTCATCTATTTGAAGACAGCAATTGCTCAGGTTAAACTTCCCACATACACCTCCCTCTACTGCCAAAAGGTAATCCAAGGCTAATCTATTTTGGTAGACTGCTGTCCTCATCCTGGTATTATGCTTCGCTAGAAGATTGAGCGCTTGTGATGTCTCGTTAGTAATAATCTCAACCACCGCCTGTAATCGTATAATACGGTTGAGCATATAAATAGGGGTTCTATAACCAAAGGTACCATCTTCTGCCCACGTGGCTGGCCCATAATAATCTATAATACGCTGGGGAGGCCATTCATTATCTTCCCAGGCGCCTATCTCTATGGGTCCCCTTTTCTTCCTATGATTCACATCATATACTTTAACACCTAAAGTCTCACCTGTTTCAATAGGTAACAAGAAGAAGGATGGTTTGAGCATACCCAACACACATGCCCCTTCCCAGTCCTGTGGCAACTCCGAATAGGCTTTCTTACCACAGATCCAGTACAAATTTGCTGGGGCTCTCCAGGTAGATGTGATGGATAGATCAAACCACACATCCTTTAAATTGGCGTATCTAGCAAACGGGTTAGATGGTTCTGAGACATTTGAAGCCGACCACCAAGTTGTATTTTTAGTATCATCATCATAAGCTTTTTGCCCTAGACAAGTTAATTCTCCTACAGAAGTATTATACATTATTCCTTTCCTTGCTATGCAAACATAACCTATGATGGAGGTCTTTAATCTCCACTCAGATTTACCTCTAACACTCATATGATAATCGGCTTGTGTAGATATTAATTGGTCAACTGCCTCAGAACCGGACATTACCTCCTTTGCTTCCCAAGGCCATTGGTCTCCCATGTTAGTACCTCCACACACATAGCAGTTGGTAACATTAAGACTACCGGCAATACTTTCAGCTAAATCAATGAACAGGTTTTTAGCATTATGGGGGATCTTATTATCTATACTCATCTCTTCATAAAAGGAATGGTATACTTGATGAGTCTGGGAGGATACCGTATCAGTCTCTATCCCTATAAACAATACTGTCCCAGGATCTAAACCCGTCCCATATATTTGAAACCCAAATAAATTACCATACTTGTCTAAGAACTTGTCGGGGTTATTTATAAGTATATGGACTGGATTGCATTCCATAGACTTACAATATGGGCTGGTAGGCAACTTAGTCACTATCATGTCCTTGTCTACTGTCTGTCCCCAAGTTGCCCACCCCACACAAGACCAATATGGGCAAAAGTTATAATCTCTATTTGGGCATCTAGGACTCACATATTTATTTTTACTACTGGGACAAATATATTTATCGTTAGACCCATACGTCCTCTCCCATCTAAGATCCCCACATACATTCCACGGCTTTCTACCACTTGATATCGCCTTACATGCATCAAATAGCAGAACACCCGAAGAATATACGGATTCTAACACCGTCTTATTAATTAGGGTCCCCTGAGGATCTCCATTCCTGAGAGTCAACCAAATTGTACAAGGTTGATACTCCGGACTGAAGCACTTAGGTTCTCCTACTCCTAAATGGCACACACTATATTCTATATTAAGGTATCTACATCTGGATACATCTCCTTTACACTCGTATTGTGAATGCCAAATTAGGGTTTGGGAAATATGGTTACCTGTTCTTGTAGTCTTAATGCATACCTCACAGCTAGGAGTGTCGGTACCTCTACCTTCCTGAATATAAAAACACACATAAATAAACATTATCAAGAATACATCTTTCGCCGTCATCCTCAGTCTTCGTCCGTGTGAAGGCACCTCAGCTTCCAGGATGTAAGGGCTGCAGGGAATGGAGTTCTGCTCGTCTTCACAGGAGTCCCTTCGAGACTTTCCTGGCTTATATACTATATGTTGGTGAGCGGACAGGCTTTATTATGGCCGTCTAAAACACTCACTTCACCAAATCTCTGTAACAATAAAATTTGTAATCCACAAAGTTCCTCGTTACTCCGACTGAGTAGTGCGTTTTAACCGGATCTTGCAGGGATTCTCTGGATCTGCTGTAACTTGCCAAGAATCGACTGCTGCTGGTTTAACCCTGGAGTGATGTATCCACGGAGTCACTTCGGCTACTTTTATCGCTGTAGGGGTAGACAAAAGAACAACATAAGGACCTCTCCACTTGGGCCCTAACGGTACATTATTCCACTCTTTAATCCACACTTGATCTCCTGGATGGTAACTATGAACTGGGGGATAAATATTCACAGGTAATCTATCTTGTACCCATTTCTGTACCTCCTCCATAGTCTTACCCAACTCTACAACCTGCTGCCGGGTAATTCCTTCTCCCAACTGACTCAAATCCCCCCTTAAGTTACCAAGTACGGGAGGTGGTCGCCCATACATGATTTCAAAAGGAGAGAGGCCCATCCTTCTGGTAGGGGTACTGCGGATTCGTAATAGAGCTATGGGTAAGAGAACGTTCCACTTAAGTTGGGTTTCCTGACACATTTTAGCCAACTGATTCTTAATAGTTCTATTCATTCTCTCTACCTTACCAGAACTCTGGGGTCTATATGCAGTATGAAGCCTCCACTTTATACCAAGCATATGAGTCAGTTGTTGTAGGCACTGATGAACAAAAGCTGGACCATTGTCCGATCCTATAGAGCAGGGTAGTCCATATCGGGGTATTATTTCTCGTAGCAGGAATCTCACAACTTCTCCTGCTTTCTCTGTACGAGTAGGACATGCTTCTACCCAGCCTGAATAGGTGCACACAATTACCAGCAGGTAACGATGTCCACCCGATTTAGGCATCACTGTATAGTCAATTTGTAAATCGGACATGGGGAGTCCCCCCATAAACTGGACTCCTGGTGGCTTTACTGGTCCTTGTCTTGCATTATTTTTAGCACACGTTACACATCTTCGTACAATGGCCTGAGTCAAGTTGGACAATCTTGGTATGTAGAAATGTTTCCTGAGAGATTCTTCTGTACTGTCTCTCCCAGAATGTGTCCCGTTGTGATAATTTTGGACAATTTCTACCGCTAGTGATGCTGGAATGACTATTCTTCCATCTTCTAACTGATACCATTTGTTCTCCAAATACTTTCCAGGTTCAGTCTTTAACCACTCCTCTTCTTGAGCTGTATAAACTGGAGTCCATTGAGACAGTGGAGTTGGTATTAGAGCAGCTATATGCCCCACATATTCCTGTCTTCCTGATTCAGCGGCACGCTTAGCTGTACTGTCTGCCATCCGATTTCCCTTGGTTACATCACCATCTCCTCTCAGATGCGCTCGACAATGTATGATACCGAATTCTTTCGGCTCCCACACTGCTTCCAATAGTTGTAGGATTTCAGCTGCATATTTGATTTCTTTGCCTTCTGAATTCAATAGTCCTCTTTCTTTATACAAAGCTCCGTGGGCATGAGTGGTTAAAAACGCATACTTGGAGTCCGTGTAGATGTTCACTCTTAAACCTTCAGCCAATTGTAACGCTCGTGTCAGTGCTATCAATTCTGCCTTTTGTGCTGATGTTCCTTTTGCTAGTGGCCGAGCTTCTATCACCTTGTCTATTGTTGTTACTGCATATCCTGCATAGCGGATCCCTTCTTTCACATAACTACTGCCGTCGGTGTAATATTGAACATCGGGGTTCTGGATGGGAAAATCACGAAGATCTGGTCTACTTGAAAATACTTCATCCATTACTTCCAAACAATCATGTTGACTTTCAGTAGGTTGTGGCAAAAGGGTAGCTGGATTTAAGGTGTTTACAGTCTCTAAATGCACTCTTGGGTTTTCACACAACATTGCTTGATACTTGGTCATACGGCTATTACTAAACCAATGATTTCCTTTGTAATCCAACAACGTCTGTACTGCATGTGGGACTCGTACATAAAGTTCTTGACCCAGAGTGAGTTTATCGGCTTCAGCTACTAGCAGGGCGGCTGCAGCTACTGCTCTTAGACAAGGTGGAAGTCCGCTGGCCACTGCATCCAGTTGCTTAGACATGTAGGCAACAGGTCTTTGCCATGATCCCAAGTACTGTGTCAATACTCCCACAGCCATTCTTCTTTGCTCATGTACATACAGGTAGAATGGTCGTGTGTGATCAGGTAGACCTAATGCTGGGGCACTCATCAAAGCCTTCTTCACATCTTCAAATGCCGTTTGCTGTTCTTGAGTCCATAAGAAGGGGTCGTGCTCTGTACCTTTGATAGCTGCATACAGAGGTTTTGCCAGTATCGCGTAGCTGGGAATCCATATCCTACAGAAGCCTGCTGCCCCCAAGAATTCTCGCACTTGTCTTCTATTCTTGGGTATCGGTATTTGGCACACAGCTTCTTTTCTCTCTGGCCCCATAATTCTTTGACCTTCAGAGATATGGAATCCCAGATATTTGACAGTTGGCAAACACAACTGAGCCTTCTTTCTAGACACCTTGTATCCTGCCTTCCAGAGAATGTGTAGTAGATCGTGCGTCGCTTGCTGACATATTTCTTTTGTAACTGCTGCTATCAACAAGTCATCATGTTACATACTGTAACAATACACACTCTCCTGGGATGGACTCGAAATCCAGTAGATCTTGGCTTAGAGCTGAACCAAATAGGGTAGGTGAATTTTTAAACCCTTGGGGCAGTCTTGTCCAGGTCATTTGGCGTTTTGAGCCCGTTACAGCGTTCTCCCATTGGAAAGCGAAAATACATTGACTTTCTGCGGCAATTCGGAGGCAAAAGAAGGCATCTTTGAGGTCTAAGACTGTAAAGTAAGTAGCCCTGCCCGGAATTAAAGCAAGCAGGTTATATGGATTGGGCACGACTGGATGTATACTAACAACCGCATCATTGACTGCTCTCAAGTCCTGCACAGGTCGATACTCATCTGTACCGGGCTTTTGAACAGGCAGCAATGGGGTGTTCCAGGGGGAAGTACAGAATTTTAGGATACCATACCGTATGAACTTATCCAGATAAGATTGGATGTTCTTCTTAGCCTTCTGCGGGATGTGGTATTGTCTTAGGCTCACTGGATAAACCCCAAGTTTTAGTTCGATTTTAATAGGTGGAATATTGCGGGCCAGTCCTGGTGGGTTGTTCTCTGCCCAAACTCCTGGTATGTTGAATAAGGACTCATCACTCCTAGGGTTTTGGCTAGTCAACACTGTATAAAGTCGCCACTCTTCTTCCTTTGGTACGGATAAAGTCATAATACCTGAAGGTCCATTAAACTTTAAAGATGTTGTTCCATTTGGTAGGAACGTAATCTGCGCTTGTAACTTAGATAGCATATCACGTCCCAGCAATTGGACTGGACATTCAGGCATATAAAGGAATTGATGTTTTACTACGTGGCCTCCCAATGTACAGAGTCGACTTTTAAGAACCGGTTTTTCAGCACTTCTTCCAGTTGCTCCTGTCACAGTAATAGTCCTTCCAGATGGAGGAGCAACTAGATTAGTCACCACCGAATGTTCAGCACCAGTGTCGATCATGAACGCACTCCTTTTTCCCCCTATTGATACATCGACCATAGGCTCCGCTCGACCAAGGGGGATGGAGCCCGGTCGGTATCAATAGTCCTCCATGACCGTGTCAGCCAATCCTACAAAGTCCCTACCTTCTCTATCGCGGGACCTTTGCGCTGCTGGAAAATACCTGTCTTCCCTAACACTTCCTCTGTTCCCATTGCTCCCTCTATTACCATTACTCCCTCCGGGACCTCCTCTACCTCTCGCTCTGCCTCTAAAGTTTCCGTAACCTGCCCTGGGTTGGTCTCTCTCGTACTGCTCTCTTTGCGGACACTCGTTTCTCCAATGCCCTTCTTCCTTGCAATACGCGCACTGATTCCTACTCAAAGGCTCCCTATTCCATCTACTATCGCCTCTATCTGTTCCCCGTCTATCTACGCCTGCGATTGCTACCGCTAGCATATCAGCCTTTTTACGCATCTTGCGCTCTTCCTCTTTCTTACTTTCTGTTTCCCTATTCATATATACCTTATTCGCTACCTCCATTAATTGGGTGATAGACATACCTGCAAACCCTTCTAACTTTTGTAGCTTGCGCTTAATATCTCCGTAAGCTTGGCTGACAAAGGCGGAGTTCACCATTCGGGAATTATCTGCGTCTTCCGGATTAAAGGGGGTATACAAGCGGTATGCCTCCAATAATCGGTCATAAAAGACACTGGGCGCTTCATCACTTTTCTGAATCACCTCAACTGTCTTTGACATATTAATGGCTTTCTTTCCTCCGGCTTTCATGCCAGCTATTATAGCGTCTCTATAGGCTCTGAGTTGAACCATATCAGCACCGTTTACATTCCAGTCGGGATCGGTGTTGGGATAATGTGTTGCGGCCCATGCTGCTGGATTAGCTTGATTCAAAGCACGGGCTTTATCCTCTAGCGCTTTAATGGCCGCTTGATTAATTCTTGTCCTTTCCTCATTGTTAAACAAAGTCATTAATAACTGCTGGCAATCAGCCCATGTCGGGTTATGTGTCTGAACTATTGAGGTAAACAGATCAGTCATAGCTTGTGGTTTCTCAGTATACGAGGAATTGTGGGTCTTCCAATTTAAGAGATCAGTTGTCGTGAATGGGACATATACGAAGACTGGGTCAGCATGTGCCATTTGACCTGCGGCATCGATATAGGCTGACCCGGGATTCAGACGAAGAGGCATCTGGTAATGTCTTAATTGTTGGGTACCGGTCAGTTGTCGGGTTTGTATGGGGCTACGTGGAGGGGCATCAGTTATGGGTTCCAGTCGGGGAGAGATAGGGTATGAGGATGTGGGAGCTTGGTTTTGGGAAAAGGTAGTAAATAAAACACTTCGGGTCGAGCTAGAAGAAGCTTGACCGGAAGTCTGAAGTGGCGCCAAATCAGGATATTCAGACCTAATGGGGGTTGGCTCTGATTCCGGAAGGGGAGATTTAGTACGAGAGGGGGTGGATTCTGTACTGGAGGAGGAAGCGGAAGTGGATGAGGGTAATGAGGGGAGGGTTGCAGGACTTCCTGCATTTGCGTCACTTCCTCTTAAAGGAAAGTAAGGGGGCGGCAAAGGGATCTCGGACTCAGGGGGCGTGTCCAAAATGGGCCTAACCACAGTCCTAGTGGACAAACAAGTCCTGGCCACCATGAGGCGACATTGCTCCTCGTGGCATGTCTGGATCCATTTTGGCGAGTCATTTACGGCCTGTCTCCAACAATCAATATAAGGAAACTGCCCGTAAAGTTCAGGCCTACCCGATACAGCCACGTGTAAGCGCTGTACCAGAGTTGGATCCAAACTGCCACGTGGCGGCCATGCCGCAACCAAAGTAGGCCACTCCCTAGTGCACAAAGTGACCAAACGTACAGGAGACATTTTAACCCCAAAATCACAGGTTTTGAATCCCTTTTTAAAATTCTTCACCATACAACCTAAGGGATCCGGAATCGTTGACTGCGACGCGCCCATACTTAACAATGGAACGTCGTCGACAACGAATACTATACACGCGTACTATTCAACAGTCACACTCGTTTCCTCTGGCAACAGCACCACGTGGTACGGTTACCAAGTGAAACGTATACAATAACACAATAAAACACTCAGGGAATTCCCGTACACACACAGCTGTTACACCAGTCACTAGATAATCAATATTATGCCCTTTGGCGAAACTATACAGTCACCCACGCTATAATTCTCTATATACGAATTACCCGTCTATAACACACCCCAGTAACATCGTCTTTTACAAATAGCGGTTACAGTACGGTTAGCATAGGTCAAAGCACAAGTTAAGGTCACAATACAATTATTAGTGGTTATGGTGTTAAACATGCAATAGACGACAATGATTAGTACTTATATACAGTGTCAGTAAATATACAGGGTTATGGTACCGTGCACTATGATACAGCAACACACTATTAACACTCTCGCTAGACGGCTGAGCTCGCGCTATCTAACAAGATATACACTTTACTAAACAATCGTTAACACATTTACAATTCCCAACTAAACTATTGGCCAGTACCTTGAATGGACTACCTAAAACTATGTACACCCGTTTTGGTTAGCCACACTGCCCAAGCACCACATATAGCGAGCTAGAGGACCGAATTTACACAGGCGCCTCTTAGTCGATTACTATCAAAAATCTAGTGGGTTCCAAATTTACACGCCTTCCCACTTAGCCAAGATAGGTTGAGAGCTAGCGAACCGAATTTACACAGGCGCCGCTTAGTCTCCCGGTCCCTCCGACCTAGCGAACAAAATATACACCCTAGAACGCTAGTCTAGACAAGACACCGGTGTCCGGCTAGGGCTATTTACACCAGAACCCCGCCTGACTAACAAAATCAAACGGTCTGACTAAAGAGCGTTCGATCGAGCGGTGCGCCTTCGCTCCTTCCCTCCGACAGAGGGGGCAGATTCCATACACAAATAACCCCTTATGGGCCTACCGCACAATCGGTATACCCCTAGTGGGTCTGCCGTCTAGAACAGCAGTTGTCTTACCTCCTCGTTCCTGAACCTGAGTTCACACTCATCGACGGGGACACCCCAGCACTTCTTACGTAGAGGCCGATGATCTCCTGGACAACAGACCAGTGGCGCCGAGACGAAGGGAGGTCCACGCAGAAGTTCAGGGGTGCAGCCGTAGAGAACGTGGGCAAAGATAGACCGTCTCACGCCTCTGCCTCTCAGCTACCGTTGAACGATGACTTTCCCGGCCAATGCACTAAATGATACCGGAGAAACTGACGGAAGCGAAGCACAGAGAGATGGACACAGGTTTCTTCAGGAAGGAAGAGATTCTTTATTGGATCACCGATCGGGACTCAGAGGGACTAATGTCACCAAAATACAGCAAGTTCTGAGCCCCGGACAATAGTGCAGGCTCCTTATATAGGCACATAACTCCTCCCATATTAAGCTCCACCCGCACATTCTCTTGACCAATCAACACAAATAAGAATTAACTTCCTGCTTGACCGCATGGCTTGTCCAGCACAATGGAGGAGGGGAATACTATATCCTGTATTCTTGCACATGCTCCGTACACTACTGATCGTATCTTGCCTCGTGCAACCAACTGATCGATACGTCAGCATATGCACGTACACATGCCACGTGGTAATCTCGGCCTACTAAATTTATTTTTACCGAGATTCCACCACACTGGCTTTCAATCAATCAGTCCTGTTACTTCCGGGTTTGGTTGCTACTGCCTTGCAAATACTTCTTATTGAGCTCCATTGGGAAGTCTGTGATTGGACAGTCACAGAAAGTATGGGCAGGGTTAGAAGGGGAGGGCTGGTAAAATCTGCATACAAAAGATCTGCAGTTTTTTTAAAGCTGTTTTAGATATACCCTAGTAAAAAATGCATAATTAAATGCATGCACGTTTTCATTTGGGGTATATCTACTAAACAGTTATTTTTTATTTTATTTTTGGACAGTGTAGTGTCCCTTGAATGGCCAGACTGACTAGGATCCCAAGTTAGGTAGGTCCGGGAGACTCCCGTATTTGTAGTGTGTCTCCCTGACACCCTCATGTCTCATACAACATCCTGGAAATCACACACACAATCTGACATACAATATATATCAGATTGCGTGTGTGATTTCCAGGCTATTATATATACTTAATGCCCTCAATAAATTTAGGGCATTCAGCATATATTAAGATAACTCACCCTATGAATGATAGTTCTGAGCAGGGGCCCGGTCTGGTGCCCGGCCCTTTAAGAGCATGGCCGAGCCCCAGCAGTATCTGCCAGTTGGGAGGAAGCAATATACAGCCTGTCACTTACTCCCAGCTAAGAAGACAACCACAGGGGAGGGAGGAGGCTGGAGCACACAGGCAGCCTGGAGGAAGAGGAGAGGCTGGAGTGAGCAGCTACATGCTCATTCTTATCAGCCTCAGCCAGGACAAAAAGTAAACTAAGGGTTGCTGCTGATCAAATCATTATGCCTTGTGTGTATATGTGCAAGTGTGTGTATCTGTGTCAGTGTGTATGTGCCAGTGTGTGTGTCTGTATGTATCTAAATGTGTGTATGTACCAGTGAGTGTATCTAAGTGTGTGTATGTACCAGTGTGTGCATTGAGTGTGTGTGTATCTGTATGTCACTGTGTATCTGAGTGTGTGTGTGTATGTGCAAGTGTGTGTATCTGAGTTAGTGTGTATGTGCCAGTGTGTGTATCTGTATGTATCTAAGTGTGTGTATGTGCCAGTGAGTGTATCTAAATGTGTGCATATACCAGTCTGTGTATCTGTGTGTATGTGCCAGTGTGTGTATCTGTGCATGTGACAGTGTGTGTTTGTGACAGTGTCCGTATCTTTGTGTCAGTGTCCATATCTGTGTGTTAAGGTGTGTGCATAAGACCATGTGTTAATAGTGTGTGTAAATAGTTGTAATATGTAAATAGTTGTGTTACATACTTACAAAGCTGAAAAGAGACTTGCGTCCACCAAGTTCAGCCTTCCTCACATATGTTTTTGCTGTTGATCCAAATAAAATATTAAGTCATTGTTCATACATGTGTGGTGGCTGTGTGCGCTGTGGGGTGTGCAGTTGCTGGTGAAGCCACCTCCCTGAAATCAGCTTTTGCATGTTGGGATGTGTGGGCAAGCCTATGAATAGTTCAATTTTCAGCAAAACTGACTGTTGGGGCAGAAATTCTTCCCTGGGGATTATTTACTGCTGCAGACCGTCCTTGGAACTCCAACCAGCACAAACACACCTACGAGCAGCTCGGGAGAAATGACTGACACACAACACAGTAACCCTTATGCAACATACAAGTCTTATGCAATATACAATTATAAACCATGTCGATGTGAGGCTGGCTGGAATCCAAACCTGGCTTCCTCACTGAACTGGTGCTACCTACCACCTGAAGACCTTAATTAACCATGTGTGGGACCTACCACACTATACTAAAACCACCAACCCCCCCCCCCCCCCCCATCAAAGGTTATTGGGGTCCCCAAACCCCTAGTCACCCACCCAAAAAAAAGTATCTGCAGTAACACAGGGTGTCAGGAGGGAGTATCTGCAGTAACACAGGGTGTCTGGAGGGAGTATCTGCAGTAACACAGAGTGTCTGGAGGGAGTATCTGCAGTAACACAGGGTGTCTGGAGGGAGTATCTGCAGTAACACAGGGTGTCTGGAGGGAGTATCTGCAGTAACACAGGGTGTCTGGAGGGAGTATCTGCAGTAACACAGAGTGTCTGGAGGGAGTATCTGCAGTAACACAGAGTGTCTGGGGGGAGTATCTGCAGTAACACAGGGTGTCTGGAGGGGGTATCTGCAGTAGCACAGGGTGTCTGGAGGGAGTATCTGCAGTAAGACAGAGTGTCTGGAGGGAGTATCTGCAGTAACACAGGGTGTCTGGGGGGAATATCTGCAGTAATACAGAGTGTCTGGGGGGAGTATCTGCTTGTAACATTTATATGCACTGAAAAAAAAATTAAAAAAAATAATAAATTGAAAAAAATAAATAAAATGGTTGCAGCTTCCGAATGAATCTAAAATTGATGCTGTCCAGTAGGTGGGAGGGTCTGCTAGGGAGGATGTGCTGCTGATTGGCTGGAATGTGTCTGCTGACTGTGAGGTACAGGGTCAAAGTTTACTCAATGATAAAGAATAGGGAGCGGACCGAACATCGCATGTGTTCGCCTGCGGTGGCGAACATGCTATGTTCGCCAGGAACTATTCGCCAGCGAACCGTTCGGGACATCACTACTAACCTCGTGTGGGATATGGCGTATACTGCGCCCAAATATTATACGTACATACACCTCTGCGAGGAAAAGTTGGTAAAATACCTCGGAATAATAAAACAGAAAAAAATAATAGTGCAATACAGTATATAACAGTGCAAATATTTGTGCTAGGTAACTGTAGGAAAAACACTCACATACAGTAGAGCTATATAAGAGCTCTACTTTTTTCAGCGTGGACGGTATAATCCCCGTCTAAGGATGTAAGGTGGTGAAGATGGTACTGGTCCTCCAAATGCACAATGGGGATGAAAGAGAAAGAGACGCTCTGATAGTGTAGTAAGTACTATAAAATCAGGGTGATAAGATAAAGTAATGTACTTACAATTTTTAGAGCAAGACTTGCTCTAGTTATCACAGCATGGGTGGTACTATCCCCACCTAAGGATATGATGGCACCAGGTAGTTGAACAGGACATAGAGGAATAATATATAAAATAATAAAAGAATAAATGTCTAAAAGTATAAAATAGACTATTTATTATCAAATATCACATATAAAAGTATAGGTACAAATGTCCAAAGTATAAGGGGGTCCCACTTGACGCGTTTCGCCTCTCCAGAGGCTTTATCAAAAGTGTGGGGTGGTTTCCTCGCTGTCCTGTATAAATATGGGTGAGTTGATTGCAGAACGCTACCTGGTGGGTCTTTCTTCCGGTCTCGTGGTGCGTACCGGAAGTGATGTAGTCCATAGATGCTGGCTTTGATTTGCGTTCCATTGTGGACCGCACGCGTCACAACCGGAAGTGATGCGGGTGGTCAGAGTCTTTGCGATCACATGACTTCTGTTTGGAACGCACGCAACGAAAAAAGGGCGTGCGTTGCGTTCCAAGGGTAAAAAGACCTATATCTCCCACATATAAACATAGGGGGATAATAGAGAAAAACGGAATCAGTATAAATATGTTAACCTGTGGCATACTTTAACATAAAAACAATATGGAGCATATTCAAAAAACATGGTCTAGGGAGAATCATGTATAAACATACCACTTTGCTCAGATATCTATTGGATAAAATTATATAAATAAGTAGTAAATATAATGGGGTTATTAGCAATAGAATCTGGCATTTTTAACATATATCCATAATCAAAAGGACAATATAGCAGCGTATATACAGTGCAAATGGATATGTTGTAATAAGAGCGGTGGAGATATATTAAACAAAAAGGGTGGAGGCTAAAAAGAGCACAAGTATAAAATTGGATGTAAATAATTAATATATATATAAAAAAATGGATATATATATAAAAAACGGATTGTTAATAATAATAATATAGATAAAAAGTAGATGATTGGAAAAGGGATTAAATGACTTAGAGTAAAAAATGACTTGCAGTGAAAAAAGAGAGGGATAATAAAAATGGAATAGGTAGAAGTTATAAAAGATTTATAAAAAATTATATAAATCAAATTCAATATTTAATCCTTTTGGGTGCAGGGTATCTAAATAGTATACCCACTTCATCTCCATCTTGCCAATCTGTTTAATGTTATCGCCGCCTCTCCAGTGTTTGTTAACAGTTGCAATACCCGTGAAAGTAAGTAATTTGGGGTTATTGTTGTGCATGCAAAAGTGGGAGGAGACAGCGTGGTTGGCAAAGCCCTTTTCAATATTACGGCAATGTTCTGCTATTCTGACTTTGAGAGGTCTGATAGTTCTACCGATGTATTGAAGCCCACATGGGCATTCTAACAGGTAAATTACATTTTTACTATTGCAGGTGATAATGTTTTTAATGTTGTAAGTTTTTCCAGTATTACTGGACTTAAAATCGGTGGTTACTTTGGGTGTTATCCTGGTTTTCTTGCATGCTATACAACAATTACATTTAAAAAAGCCTTTTCTTGCTGTCATGAAATTATCTGTTTTCTTTGTGTCTGTTTTTGTAAAATTTTTTGTTATATGCATTTTTAGGTTGGGGGCACCTCTAAAGATTATTTTTGGTTTGTCAGATATAATTTTACCTAATATCTCATCTTCTTTTAAAAGGTGCCAGTGTTTATTTAAAATATATCTAAGTTGTTTGTTTTTATTGTTAAAATCCATTACGATAGGTAGTTTGAACTCTTGTTTAGCGTCTTTCTTCTTTTTGTGCACCAATTCTTTCCTATTTAAAACCAAAGTCTCTTTAATAGTCTCTTCTACTTTAGTGTCCTTGTATCCTTTTTGTATAAATCTTTTCTTTAGCTCATGTACTTGTTTATTAAAAATCGGTGTCTCAGAGCAGTTCCTTCTGAGTCTTAACATTTGGCTCTTCGGTATGTTATCGAGCCAAACTTTGTTGTGGCAGCTATTGGTCTTTATATAGTTATTAACGTGAACATCCTTGAAATGGGTTTTTGTATGTATTTCATTGTTTTTAATATATATATCTAAGTCGAGGTAGGTCACTGTTATAGTGCTAATGTTAGCTGTTAGAGTGATGCCCTCGTTATTGGTGTTGAGGAAGGATATAAATTCGTGTGTTGAGGACTCAGGACCTTTCCATACGAAGAGGAGGTCGTCAATGTATCTCACATAGGCTACCAGGCTATCCACCCAGCCATGCCCCCTCCAAACCATGCGATCTTCCCAATCTGCCATGTAGAGGTTGGCATAGCTGGGTGCAAACCTGGTGCCCATGGCTGTACCAGTGTTTTGCAGGTAAAAGCTATCCTTGAACCAAAAGAAGTTGTTTTTCAAAATCAAATCTATCCCATCTATTACAAAGTCTATCTGTTCTTGAGGCAAATGGTTATCCTTTTCTAGTATTGTTCTCACTGCATTACATCCTTTGTCATGTTGGATTATTGTATAAAGTGATTTGACGTCACAGGTCATAAGAGTGTAATCTTTTTGCCATGTTATAGCTTCCAGTTTTTTGATAAGGTCGATCGTGTCTTTTAAATAGGACTTGGTTTTAACGACATAAGGCTGTAGCATAATGTCAATATATTCCGACAAGTTGGAAAGTGGTGATCCTATGCCTGACACAATAGGACGGCCCGGGGGGTTGTTGAGATCTTTATGAATTTTGGGTAAAAAATAAATAACTGGAATTTTTGGGTGTAATATATGGATGTATTTGTATTCCTTCTCATCTATTATACCACAGTCTTTTCCTCTATCTAGATAGGCTTTTAGTTTATTCTTAATGTCAATAATGGGGTTATTTCTTAATTTGGTGTAGGTGGATGTATCGTTTAGTTGGTTGTAGGCCTCAGCTTCATATTGTTCACTTGATAGAATTACAAGTCCTCCGCCTTTGTCCGCGGGCTTGATTACTATCGATGGGTCATTATATAGATCTTTTAGTATTTGTCTCTCTTTTTTATTTATATTGGTTCTATCGTTTGTTTTGCTGTTCAGGGTTTTTAGGTCTTTACACACTTTTATTTCAAACATCTCTAAAGCACTAGATTTGCAGTGGGCTGGGTAAAAGGTAGATTTATTCTTTAAAAAGCTTTTTATGTAGGTGGTATTGTTGTCAGTACTATTTGTTATGGTGGTATTTGTGTCTTTTTTGCCCATATAAAAACGTTTTAGAGTAGCATTTCTGACAAACTTATTGATGTCAATGTATGCCAGAAAAGGGTCATACTTTTTTGTAGGGGCAAACTTAAGACCTTGTTTCAATATATTGATTTGGGAGTTGTTCAGAGGTTTTCCTGATAAATTAAAAATACCGGTAGGGCTTGTTTTGTTATCTTTGTCTAAAATATCTCTATTCTTCCTTTTTTGTTCTCTTCTACCAGATCGTCTTCCTCTAGGTCGCGTTTGCGACTTTTGATGGGTGTGATATTCAAACGATTTGTGTGTTTCTCTCTGTTTGTGCGGATTTCTAAAAAAGAAGTCTCATCGAATGGTTCGCAAAATGAGAGTGCATGATATCTATTGTTTTTTATGTCATCTATTGGTGAACTAGGTTTGACTTCTTCGTGTCTGTGGTGTGTTCTAGTAGTGACTCTTTCCCATGAGTTTTTTCTTTCTCTTGGTTTGAATTTAGGTGAGTCAGGTATGTAAGTGAATTTATGTGTTTTGGGTCTCACTATTAAAGGTGATTCGTCTGTGCTGTGTTTGTAATTGTGATATCTGCTATGGTCTTTCCTGTTAGTGATTGGGTGTGCAGAGGCCATGTTAGACTTGGTCTCAAAAGTTTTTTTTATGGGTCTCTCTTCGTGGTTGATTCGTGATCTGTGGTTTCTATTGGGTGGCTCTGTGAATTTTTTTGGTGATCTGTGTCTTTGGTATGTTTTGTATTGGGGGAAGTGTTGTTTTTGGTAGTCATTACTTTGTAGTCTTCTTTGTCTAAAGTAGTTATTGTTTGGAGCTGTATATGTGTTTTTTGTATAACCATCATCGTTTCTCCATTTGTATGAGGGTTGTGTTTTTTTTTGTGTTATAAGTGCGTACTTGATTATGTGCATAATCATATTTGTCTCTGTTGAATTTGTTAATTTTAATTTTTTTAGTATCATGCTCTATTTTCTCTACATTCTTTTTGATTTTTAAGGTGGAATTAAAGTATTCTTCCGTATCTGCAAAGGGCGTGAGTTGCTCCCTAAGGGCATTGATTTTTTTGTCTAAAATCATGAGTCTTTCTTTTTTCACCTTAATTAAACTTTTCATTAAACCAAAAGTGCAAAATTCTAAATGGTTAAACCATTCATTCATAAAATTAGTATTGTCAGTGTCTGATGTTGGCATTTTGAAAAGTCTTAGGCCTCTAGGGGTGATTTTTTCATCAACGTATTTTGTTAACGTTGCTATTTCCCATCTAAGCTTCATTTCCTTAGTGAGTGAGAATTCAAGTTCTTTAAGAAGTTCTTGGAGGTTATCGAATATGATTAGAGGTTCATTTATGTTAGCTTCCTCTGTATTTTTTAATTCATTAAAGACTTCTTCAATGTCTATGGTATAATTGTCACGATATTCGAATAGTGTCATGTCAATAAAAATATAGGGCTGCCTATGTGGGAATATAAAGTACAATGAAAAAACAGGGTTTATAGGCGCTCACTATACCGTAAGATAACAATGGGGGCTGCTGTATACAATACAAGGATTCCCAAACCTTGTGTATTGGTGAAACAGAAAATATAGGATATGGCGTATACTGCGCCCAAATATTATACGTACATACACCTCTGCGAGGAAAAGTTGGTAAAATACCTCGGAATAATAAAACAGAAAAAAATAATAGTGCAATACAGTATATAACAGTGCAAATATTTGTGCTAGGTAACTGTAGGAAAAACACTCACATACAGTAGAGCTATATAAGAGCTCTACTTTTTTCAGCGTGGACGGTATAATCCCCGTCTAAGGATGTAAGGTGGTGAAGATGGTACTGGTCCTCCAAATGCACAATGGGGATGAAAGAGAAAGAGACGCTCTGATAGTGTAGTAAGTACTATAAAATCAGGGTGATAAGATAAAGTAATGTACTTACAATTTTTAGAGCAAGACTTGCTCTAGTTATCACAGCATGGGTGGTACTATCCCCACCTAAGGATATGATGGCACCAGGTAGTTGAACAGGACATAGAGGAATAATATATAAAATAATAAAAGAATAAATGTCTAAAAGTATAAAATAGACTATTTATTATCAAATATCACATATAAAAGTATAGGTACAAATGTCCAAAGTATAAGGGGGTCCCACTTGACGCGTTTCGCCTCTCCAGAGGCTTTATCAAAAGTGTGGGGTGGTTTCCTCGCTGTCCTGTATAAATATGGGTGAGTTGATTGCAGAACGCTACCTGGTGGGTCTTTCTTCTGGCAGTGTTTATTTAAAATATATCTAAGTTGTTTGTTTTTATTGTTAAAATCCATTACGATAGGTAGTTTGAACTCTTGTTTAGCGTCTTTCTTCTTTTTGTGCACCAATTCTTTCCTATTTAAAACCAAAGTCTCTTTAATAGTCTCTTCTACTTTAGTGTCCTTGTATCCTTTTTGTATAAATCTTTTCTTTAGCTCATGTGCTTGTTTATTAAAAATCGGTGTCTCAGAGCAGTTCCTTCTGAGTCTTAACATTTGGCTCTTCGGTATGTTATCGAGCCAAACACTGGTACAGCCATGGGCACCAGGTTTGCACCCAGCTATGCCAACCTCTACATGGCAAATTGGGAAGATCGCATGGTTTGGAGGGGGCATGGCTGGGTGGATAGCCTGGTAGCCTATGTGAGATACATTGACGACCTCCTCTTCGTATGGAAAGGTCCTGAGTCCTCAACACACGAATTTATATCCTTCCTCAACACCAATAACGAGGGCATCACTCTAACAGCTAACATTAGCACTATAACAGTGACCTACCTCGACTTAGATATATATATTAAAAACAATGAAATACATACAAAAACCCATTTCAAGGATGTTCACGTTAATAACTATATAAAGACCAATAGCTGCCACAACAAAGTTTGGCTCGATAACATACCGAAGAGCCAAATGTTAAGACTCAGAAGGAACTGCTCTGAGACACCGATTTTTAATAAACAAGCACATGAGCTAAAGAAAAGATTTATACAAAAAGGATACAAGGACACTAAAGTAGAAGAGACTATTAAAGAGACTTTGGTTTTAAATAGGAAAGAATTGGTGCACAAAAAGAAGAAAGACGCTAAACAAGAGTTCAAACTACCTATCGTAATGGATTTTAACAATAAAAACAAACAACTTAGATATATTTTAAATAAACACTGGCACCTTTTAAAAGAAGATGAGATATTAGGTAAAATTATATCTGACAAACCAAAAATAATCTTTAGAGGTGCCCCCAACCTAAAAATGCATATAACAAAAAATTTTACAAAAACAGACACAAAGAAAACAGATAATTTCATGACAGCAAGAAAAGGCTTTTTTAAATGTAATTGTTGTATAGCATGCAAGAAAACCAGGATAACACCCAAAGTAACCACCGATTTTAAGTCCAGTAATACTGGAAAAACTTACAACATTAAAAACATTATCACCTGCAATAGTAAAAATGTAATTTACCTGTTAGAATGCCCATGTGGGCTTCAATACATCGGTAGAACTATCAGACCTCTCAAAGTCAGAATAGCAGAACATTGCCGTAATATTGAAAAGGGCTTTGCCAACCACGCTGTCTCCTCCCACTTTTGCATGCACAACAATAACCCCAAATTACTTACTTTCACGGGTATTGCAACTGTTAACAAACACTGGAGAGGCGGCGATAACATTAAACAGATTGGCAAGATGGAGATGAAGTGGGTATACTATTTAGATACCCTGCACCCAAAAGGATTAAATATTGAATTTGATTTATATAATTTTTTATAAATCTTTTATAACTTCTACCTATTCCATTTTTATTATCCCTCTCTTTTTTCACTGCAAGTCATTTTTTACTCTAAGTCATTTAATCCCTTTTCCAATCATCTACTTTTTATCTATATTATTATTATTAACAATCCGTTTTTTATATATATATCCATTTTTTTATATATATATTAATTATTTACATCCAATTTTATACTTGTGCTCTTTTTAGCCTCCACCCTTTTTGTTTAATATATCTCCACCGCTCTTATTACAACATATCCATTTGCACTGTATATACGCTGCTATATTGTCCTTTTGATTATGGATATATGTTAAAAATGCCAGATTCTATTGCTAATAACCCCATTATATTTACTACTTATTTATATAATTTTATCCAATAGATATCTGAGCAAAGTGGTATGTTTATACATGATTCTCCCTAGACCATGTTTTTTGAATATGCTCCATATTGTTTTTATGTTAAAGTATGCCACAGGTTAACATATTTATACTGATTCAGTTTTTCTCTATTATCCCCCTATGTTTATATGTGGGAGATATAGGTCTTTTTACCCTTGGAACGCAACGCACGCCCTTTTTTCGTTGCGTGCGTTCCAAACAGAAGTCATGTGATCGCAAAGACTCTGACCACCCGCATCACTTCCGGTTGTGACGCGTGCGGTCCACAATGGAACGCAAATCAAAGCCAGCATCTATGGACTACATCACTTCCGGTACGCACCACGAGACCGGAAGAAAGACCCACCAGGTAGCGTTCTGCAATCAACTCACCCATATTTATACAGGACAGCGAGGAAACCACCCCACACTTTTGATAAAGCCTCTGGAGAGGCGAAACGCGTCAAGTGGGACCCCCTTATACTTTGGACATTTGTACCTATACTTTTATATGTGATATTTGATAATAAATAGTCTATTTTATACTTTTAGACATTTATTCTTTTATTATTTTATATATTATTCCTCTATGTCCTGTTCAACTACCTGGTGCCATCATATCCTTAGGTGGGGATAGTACCACCCATGCTGTGATAACTAGAGCAAGTCTTGCTCTAAAAATTGTAAGTACATTACTTTATCTTATCACCCTGATTTTATAGTACTTACTACACTATCAGAGCGTCTCTTTCTCTTTCATCCCCATTGTGCATTTGGAGGACCAGTACCATCTTCACCACCTTACATCCTTAGACGGGGATTATACCGTCCACGCTGAAAAAAGTAGAGCTCTTATATAGCTCTACTGTATGTGAGTGTTTTTCCTACAGTTACCTAGCACAAATATTTGCACTGTTATATACTGTATTGCACTATTATTTTTTTCTGTTTTATTATTCCGAGGTATTTTACCAACTTTTCCTCGCAGAGGTGTATGTACGTATAATATTTGGGCGCAGTATACGCCATATCCCACACGAGGTTAGTAGTGATGTCCCGAACGGTTCGCTGGCGAATAGTTCCTGGCGAACATAGCATGTTCGCCACCGCGGGCGAACACATGCGATGTTCGGTCCGCTCCCTATTCTTTATCATTGAGTAAACTTTGACCCTGTACCTCACAGTCAGCAGACACATTCCAGCCAATCAGCAGCACATCCTCCCTAGCAGACCCTCCCACCTACTGGACAGCATCAATTTTAGATTCATTCGGAAGCTGCAACCATTTTATTTATTTTTTTCAATTTATTATTTTTTTTTATTTTTTTTTCAGTGCATATAAATGTTACAAGCAGATACTCCCCCCAGACACTCTGTATTACTGCAGATATTCCCCCCAGACACCCTGTGTTACTGCAGATACTCCCTCCAGACACTCTGTCTTACTGCAGATACTCCCTCCAGACACCCTGTGCTACTGCAGATACCCCCTCCAGACACCCTGTGTTACTGCAGATACTCCCCCCAGACACTCTGTGTTACTGCAGATACTCCCTCCAGACACTCTGTGTTACTGCAGATACTCCCTCCAGACACCCTGTGTTACTGCAGATACTCCCTCCAGACACCCTGTGTTACTGCAGATACTCCCTCCAGACACCCTGTGTTACTGCAGATACTCCCTCCAGACACTCTGTGTTACTGCAGATACTCCCTCCAGACACCCTGTGTTACTGCAGATACTCCCTCCTGACACCCTGTGTTACTGCAGATACTTTTTTTGGGGTGGGTGACTAGGGGTTTGGGGACCCCAATAACCTTTGATGGGGGGGGGGGGGGTTGGTGGTTTTAGTATAGTGTGGTAGGTCCCACACATGGTTAATTAAGGTCTTCAGGTGGTAGGTAGCACCAGTTCAGTGAGGAAGCCAGGTTTGGATTCCAGCCAGCCTCACATCGACATGGTTTATAATTGTATATTGCATAAGACTTGTATGTTGCATAAGGGTTACTGTGTTGTGTGTCAGTCATTTCTCCTGAGCTGCTCGTAGGTGTGTTTGTGCTGGTTGGAGTTCCAAGGACGGTCTGCAGCAGTAAATAATCCCCAGGGAAGAATTTCTGCCCCAACAGTCAGTTTTGCTGAAAATTGAACTATTCATAGGCTTGCCCACACATCCCAACATGCAAAAGCTGATTTCAGGGAGGTGGCTTCACCAGCAACTGCACACCCCACAGCGCACACAGCCACCACACATGTATGAACAATGACTTAATATTTTATTTGGATCAACAGCAAAAACATATGTGAGGAAGGCTGAACTTGGTGGACGCAAGTCTCTTTTCAGCTTTGTAAGTATGTAACACAACTATTTACATATTACAACTATTTACACACACTATTAACACATGGTCTTATGCACACACCTTAACACACAGATATGGACACTGACACAAAGATACGGACACTGTCACAAACACACACTGTCACATGCACAGATACACACACTGGCACATACACACAGATACACAGACTGGTATATGCACACATTTAGATACACTCACTGGCACATACACACACTTAGATACATACAGATACACACACTGGCACATACACACTAACTCAGATACACACACTTGCACATACACACACACACTCAGATACACAGTGACATACAGATACACACACACTCAATGCACACACTGGTACATACACACACTTAGATACACTCACTGGTACATACACACATTTAGATACATACAGACACACACACTGGCACATACACACTGACACAGATACACACACTTGCACATATACACACAAGGCATAATGATTTGATCAGCAGCAACCCTTAGTTTACTTTTTGTCCTGGCTGAGGCTGATAAGAATGAGCATGTAGCTGCTCACTCCAGCCTCTCCTCTTCCTCCAGGCTGCCTGTGTGCTCCAGCCTCCTCCCTCCCCTGTGGTTGTCTTCTTAGCTGGGAGTAAGTGACAGGCTGTATATTGCTTCCTCCCAACTGGCAGATACTGCTGGGGCTCGGCCATGCTCTTAAAGGGCCGGGCACCAGACCGGGCCCCTGCTCAGAACTATCATTCATAGGGTGAGTTATCTTAATATATGCTGAATGCCCTAAATTTATTGAGGGCATTAAGTATATATAATAGCCTGGAAATCACACACGCAATCTGATATATATTGTATGTCAGATTGTGTGTGTGATTTCCAGGATGTTGTATGAGACATGAGGGTGTCAGGGAGACACACTACAAATACGGGAGTCTCCCGGACCTACCTAACTTGGGATCCTAGTCAGTCTGGCCATTCAAGGGACACTACACTGTCCAAAAATAAAATAAAAAATAACTGTTTAGTAGATATACCCCAAATGAAAACGTGCATGCATTTAATTATGCATTTTTTACTAGGGTATATCTAAAACAGCTTTAAAAAAACTGCAGATCTTTTGTATGCAGATTTTACCAGCCCTCCCCTTCTAACCCCGCCCATACTTTCTGTGACTGTCCAATCACAGACTTCCCAATGGAGCTCAATAAGAAGTATTTGCAAGGCAGTAGCAACCAAACCCGGAAGTAACAGGACTGATTGATTGAAAGCCAGTGTGGTGGAATCTCGGTAAAAATAAATTTAGTAGGCCGAGATTACCACGTGGCATGTGTACGTGCATATGCTGACGTATCGATCAGTTGGTTGCACGAGGCAAGATACGATCAGTAGTGTACGGAGCATGTGCAAGAATACAGGATATAGTATTCCCCTCCTCCATTGTGCTGGACAAGCCATGCGGTCAAGCAGGAAGTTAATTCTTATTTGTGTTGATTGGTCAAGAGAATGTGCGGGTGGAGCTTAATATGGGAGGAGTTATGTGCCTATATAAGGAGCCTGCACTATTGTCCGGGGCTCAGAACTTGCTGTATTTTGGTGACATTAGTCCCTCTGAGTCCCGATCGGTGAACCAATAAAGAATCTCTTCCTTCCTGAAGAAACCTGTGTCCATCTCTCTGTGCTTCGCTTCCGTCAGTTTCTCCGGTATCATTTAGTGCATTGGCCGGGAAAGTCATCGTTCAACGGTAGCTGAGAGGCAGAGGCGTGAGACGGTCTATCTTTGCCCACGTTCTCTACGGCTGCACCCCTGAACTTCTGCGTGGACCTCCCTTCGTCTCGGCGCCACTGGTCTGTTGTCCAGGAGATCATCGGCCTCTACGTAAGAAGTGCTGGGGTGTCCCCGTCGATGAGTGTGAACTCAGGTTCAGGAACGAGGAGGTAAGACAACTGCTGTTCTAGACGGCAGACCCACTAGGGGTATACCGATTGTGCGGTAGGCCCATAAGGGGTTATTTGTGTATGGAATCTGCCCCCTCTGTCGGAGGGAAGGAGCGAAGGCGCACCGCTCGATCGAACGCTCTTTAGTCAGACCGTTTGATTTTGTTAGTCAGGCGGGGTTCTGGTGTAAATAGCCCTAGCCGGACACCGGTGTCTTGTCTAGACTAGCGTTCTAGGGTGTATATTTTGTTCGCTAGGTCGGAGGGACCGGGAGACTAAGCGGCGCCTGTGTAAATTCGGTTCGCTAGCTCTCAACCTATCTTGGCTAAGTGGGAAGGCGTGTAAATTTGGAACCCACTAGATGTTTGATAGTAATCGACTAAGAGGCGCCTGTGTAAATTCGGTCCTCTAGCTCGCTATATGTGGTGCTTGGGCAGTGTGGCTAACCAAAACGGGTGTACATAGTTTTAGGTAGTCCATTCAAGGTACTGGCCAATAGTTTAGTTGGGAATTGTAAATGTGTTAACGATTGTTTAGTAAAGTGTATATCTTGTTAGATAGCGCGAGCTCAGCCGTCTAGCGAGAGTGTTAATAGTGTGTTGCTGTATCATAGTGCACGGTACCATAACCCTGTATATTTACTGACACTGTATATAAGTACTAATCATTGTCGTCTATTGCATGTTTAACACCATAACCACTAATAATTGTATTGTGACCTTAACTTGTGCTTTGACCTATGCTAACCGTACTGTAACCGCTATTTGTAAAAGACGATGTTACTGGGGTGTGTTATAGACGGGTAATTCGTATATAGAGAATTATAGCGTGGGTGACTGTATAGTTTCGCCAAAGGGCATAATATTGATTATCTAGTGACTGGTGTAACAGCTGTGTGTGTACGGGAATTCCCTGAGTGTTTTATTGTGTTATTGTATACGTTTCACTTGGTAACCGTACCACGTGGTGCTGTTGCCAGAGGAAACGAGTGTGACTGTTGAATAGTACGCGTGTATAGTATTCGTTGTCGACGACGTTCCATTGTTAAGTATGGGCGCGTCGCAGTCAACGATTCCGGATCCCTTAGGTTGTATGGTGAAGAATTTTAAAAAGGGATTCAAAACCTGTGATTTTGGGGTTAAAATGTCTCCTGTACGTTTGGTCACTTTGTGCACTAGGGAGTGGCCTACTTTGGTTGCGGCATGGCCGCCACGTGGCAGTTTGGATCCAACTCTGGTACAGCGCTTACACGTGGCTGTATCGGGTAGGCCTGAACTTTACGGGAAGTTTCCTTATATTGATTGTTGGAGACAGGCCGTAAATGACTCGCCAAAATGGATCCAGACATGCCACGAGGAGCAATGTCGCCTCATGGTGGCCAGGACTTGTTTGTCCACTAGGACTGTGGTTAGGCCCATTTTGGACACGCCCCCTGAGTCCGAGATCCCTTTGCCGCCCCCTTACTTTCCTTTAAGAGGAAGTGACGCAAATGCAGGAAGTCCTGCAACCCTCCCCTCATTACCCTCATCCACTTCCGCTTCCTCCTCCAGTACAGAATCCACCCCCTCTCGTACTAAATCTCCCCTTCCGGAATCAGAGCCAACCCCCATTAGGTCTGAATATCCTGATTTGGCGCCACTTCAGACTTCCGGTCAAGCTTCTTCTAGCTCGACCCGAAGTGTTTTATTTACTACCTTTTCCCAAAACCAAGCTCCCACATCCTCATACCCTATCTCTCCCCGACTGGAACCCATAACTGACGCCCCTCCACGTAGCCCCATACAAACCCGACAACTGACCGGTACCCAACAATTAAGACATTACCAGATGCCTCTTCGTCTGAATCCCGGGTCAGCCTATATCGATGCCGCAGGTCAAATGGCACATGCTGACCCAGTCTTCGTATATGTCCCATTCACGACAACTGATCTCTTAAATTGGAAGACCCACAATTCCTCGTATACTGAGAAACCACAAGCTATGACTGATCTGTTTACCTCAATAGTTCAGACACATAACCCGACATGGGCTGATTGCCAGCAGTTATTAATGACTTTGTTTAACAATGAGGAAAGGACAAGAATTAATCAAGCGGCCATTAAAGCGCTAGAGGATAAAGCCCGTGCTTTGAATCAAGCTAATCCAGCAGCATGGGCCGCAACACATTATCCCAACACCGATCCCGACTGGAATGTAAACGGTGCTGATATGGTTCAACTCAGAGCCTATAGAGACGCTATAATAGCTGGCATGAAAGCCGGAGGAAAGAAAGCCATTAATATGTCAAAGACAGTTGAGGTGATTCAGAAAAGTGATGAAGCGCCCAGTGTCTTTTATGACCGATTATTGGAGGCATACCGCTTGTATACCCCCTTTAATCCGGAAGACGCAGATAATTCCCGAATGGTGAACTCCGCCTTTGTCAGCCAAGCTTACGGAGATATTAAGCGCAAGCTACAAAAGTTAGAAGGGTTTGCAGGTATGTCTATCACCCAATTAATGGAGGTAGCGAATAAGGTATATATGAATAGGGAAACAGAAAGTAAGAAAGAGGAAGAGCGCAAGATGCGTAAAAAGGCTGATATGCTAGCGGTAGCAATCGCAGGCGTAGATAGACGGGGAACAGATAGAGGCGATAGTAGATGGAATAGGGAGCCTTTGAGTAGGAATCAGTGCGCGTATTGCAAGGAAGAAGGGCATTGGAGAAACGAGTGTCCGCAAAGAGAGCAGTACGAGAGAGACCAACCCAGGGCAGGTTACGGAAACTTTAGAGGCAGAGCGAGAGGTAGAGGAGGTCCCGGAGGGAGTAATGGTAATAGAGGGAGCAATGGGAACAGAGGAAGTGTTAGGGAAGACAGGTATTTTCCAGCAGCGCAAAGGTCCCGCGATAGAGAAGGTAGGGACTTTGTAGGATTGGCTGACACGGTCATGGAGGACTATTGATACCGACCGGGCTCCATCCCCCTTGGTCGAGCGGAGCCTATGGTCGATGTATCAATAGGGGGAAAAAGGAGTGCGTTCATGATCGACACTGGTGCTGAACATTCGGTGGTGACTAATCTAGTTGCTCCTCCATCTGGAAGGACTATTACTGTGATAGGAGCAACTGGAAGAAGTGCTGAAAAACCGGTTCTTAAAAGTCGACTCTGTACATTGGGAGGCCACGTAGTAAAACATCAATTCCTTTATATGCCTGAATGTCCAGTCCAATTGCTGGGACGTGATATGCTATCTAAGTTACAAGCGCAGATTACGTTCCTACCAAATGGAACAACATCTTTAAAGTTTAATGGACCTTCAGGTATTATGACTTTATCCGTACCAAAGGAAGAAGAGTGGCGACTTTATACAGTGTTGACTAGCCAAAACCCTAGGAGTGATGAGTCCTTATTCAACATACCAGGAGTTTGGGCAGAGAACAACCCACCAGGACTGGCCCGCAATATTCCACCTATTAAAATCGAACTAAAACTTGGGGTTTATCCAGTGAGCCTAAGACAATACCACATCCCGCAGAAGGCTAAGAAGAACATCCAATCTTATCTGGATAAGTTCATACGGTATGGTATCCTAAAATTCTGTACTTCCCCCTGGAACTGCCTGTTCAAAAGCCCGGTACAGATGAGTATCGACCTGTGCAGGACTTGAGAGCAGTCAATGATGCGGTTGTTAGTATACATCCAGTCGTGCCCAATCCATATAACCTGCTTGCTTTAATTCCGGGCAGGGCTACTTACTTTACAGTCTTAGACCTCAAAGATGCCTTCTTTTGCCTCCGAATTGCCGCAGAAAGTCAATGTATTTTCGCTTTCCAATGGGAGAACGCTGTAACGGGCTCAAAACGCCAAATGACCTGGACAAGACTGCCCCAAGGGTTTAAAAATTCACCTACCCTATTTGGTTCAGCTCTAAGCCAAGATCTACTGGATTTCGAGTCCATCCCAGGAGAGTGTGTATTGTTACAGTATGTAACATGATGACTTGTTGATAGCAGCAGTTACAAAAGAAATATGTCAGCAAGCGACGCACGATCTACTACACATTCTCTGGAAGGCAGGATACAAGGTGTCTAGAAAGAAGGCTCAGTTGTGTTTGCCAACTGTCAAATATCTGGGATTCCATATCTCTGAAGGTCAAAGAATTATGGGGCCAGAGAGAAAAGAAGCTGTGTGCCAAATACCGATACCCAAGAATAGAAGACAAGTGCGAGAATTCTTGGGGGCAGCAGGCTTCTGTAGGATATGGATTCCCAGCTACGCGATACTGGCAAAACCTCTGTATGCAGCTATCAAAGGTACAGAGCACGACCCCTTCTTATGGACTCAAGAACAGCAAACGGCATTTGAAGATGTGAAGAAGGCTTTGATGAGTGCCCCAGCATTAGGTCTACCTGATCACACACGACCATTCTACCTGTATGTACATGAGCAAAGAAGAATGGCTGTGGGAGTATTGACACAGTACTTGGGATCATGGCAAAGACCTGTTGCCTACATGTCTAAGCAACTGGATGCAGTGGCCAGCGGACTTCCACCTTGTCTAAGAGCAGTAGCTGCAGCCGCCCTGCTAGTAGCTGAAGCCGATAAACTCACTCTGGGTCAAGAACTTTATGTACGAGTCCCACATGCAGTACAGACGTTGTTGGATTACAAAGGAAATCATTGGTTTAGTAATAGCCGTATGACCAAGTATCAAGCAATGTTGTGTGAAAACCCAAGAGTGCATTTAGAGACTGTAAACACCTTAAATCCAGCTACCCTTTTGCCACAACCTACTGAAAGTCAACATGATTGTTTGGAAGTAATGGATGAAGTATTTTCAAGTAGACCAGATCTTCGTGATTTTCCCATCCAGAACCCCGATGTTCAATATTACACCGACGGCAGTAGTTATGTGAAAGAAGGGATCCGCTATGCAGGATATGCAGTAACAACAATAGACAAGGTGATAGAAGCTCGGCCACTAGCAAAAGGAACATCAGCACAAAAGGCAGAATTGATAGCACTGACACGAGCGTTACAATTGGCTGAAGGTTTAAGAGTGAACATCTACACGGACTCCAAGTATGCGTTTTTAACCACTCATGCCCACGGAGCTTTGTATAAAGAAAGAGGACTATTGAATTCAGAAGGCAAAGAAATCAAATATGCAGCTGAAATCCTACAACTATTGGAAGCAGTGTGGGAGCCGAAAGAAGTCGGTATCATACATTGTCGAGCGCATCTGAGAGGAGATGGTGATGTAACCAAGGGAAATCGGATGGCAGACAGTACAGCTAAGCGTGCCGCTGAATCAGGAAGACAGGAATATGTGGGGCATATAGCTGCTCTAATACCAACTCCACTGTCTCAATGGACTCCAGTTTATACAGCTCAAGAAGAGGAGTGGTTAAAGACTGAACCTGGAAAGTATTTGGAGAACAAATGGTATCAGTTAGAAGATGGAAGAATAGTCATTCCAGCATCACTAGCGGTAGAAATTGTCCAAAATTATCACAACGGGACACATTCTGGGAGAGACAGTACAGAAGAATCTCTCAGGAAACATTTCTACATACCAAGATTGTCCAACTTGACTCAGGCCATTGTACGAAGATGTGTAACGTGTGCTAAAAATAATGCAAGACAAGGACCAGTAAAGCCACCAGGAGTCCAGTTTATGAGGGGACTCCCCATGTCCGATTTACAAATTGACTATACAGTGATGCCTAAATCGGGTGGACATCGTTACCTGCTGGTAATTGTGTGCACCTATTCAGGCTGGGTAGAAGCATGTCCTACTCGTACAGAGAAAGCAGAAGTTGTGAGATTCCTGCTACGAGAAATAATACCCCGATATGGACTACCCTGCTCTATAGGATCGGACAATGGTCCAGCTTTTGTTCATCAGTGCCTACAACAACTGACTCATATGCTTGGTATAAAGTGGAGGCTTCATACTGCATATAGACCCCAGAGTTCTGGTAAGGTAGAGAGAATGAATAGAACTATTAAGAATCAGTTGGCTAAAATGTGTCAGGAAACCCAACTTAAGTGGAACGTTCTCTTACCCATAGCTCTATTACGAATCCGCAGTACCCCTACCAGAAGGATGGGCCTCTCTCCTTTTGAAATCATGTATGGGCGACCACCTCCCGTACTTGGTAACTTAAGGGGGGATTTGAGTCAGTTGGGAGAAGGAATTACCCGGCAGCAGGTTGTAGAGTTGGGTAAGACTATGGAGGAGGTACAGAAATGGGTACAAGATAGATTACCTGTGAATATTTATCCCCCAGTTCATAGTTACCATCCAGGAGATCAAGTGTGGATTAAAGAGTGGAATAATGTACCGTTAGGGCCCAAGTGGAGAGGTCCTTATGTTGTTCTTTTGTCTACCCCTACAGCGATAAAAGTAGCCGAAGTGACTCCGTGGATACATCACTCCAGGGTTAAACCAGCAGCAGTCGATTCTTGGCAAGTTACAGCAGATCCAGAGAATCCCTGCAAGATCCGGTTAAAACGCACTACTCAGTCGGAGTAACGAGGAACTTTGTGGATTACAAATTTTATTGTTACAGAGATTTGGTGAAGTGAGTGTTTTAGACGGCCATAATAAAGCCTGTCCGCTCACCAACATATAGTATATAAGCCAGGAAAGTCTCGAAGGGACTCCTGTGAAGACGAGCAGAACTCCATTCCCTGCAGCCCTTACATCCTGGAAGCTGAGGTGCCTTCACACGGACGAAGACTGAGGATGACGGCGAAAGATGTATTCTTGATAATGTTTATTTATGTGTGTTTTTATATTCAGGAAGGTAGAGGTACCGACACTCCTAGCTGTGAGGTATGCATTAAGACTACAAGAACAGGTAACCATATTTCCCAAACCCTAATTTGGCATTCACAATACGAGTGTAAAGGAGATGTATCCAGATGTAGATACCTTAATATAGAATATAGTGTGTGCCATTTAGGAGTAGGAGAACCTAAGTGCTTCAGTCCGGAGTATCAACCTCGTACAATTTGGTTGACTCTCAGGAATGGAGATCCTCAGGGGACCCTAATTAATAAGACGGTGTTAGAATCCGTATATTCTTCGGGTGTTCTGCTATTTGATGCATGTAAGGCGATATCAAGTGGTAGAAAGCCGTGGAATGTATGTGGGGATCTTAGATGGGAGAGGACGTATGGGTCTAACGATAAATATATTTGTCCCAGTAGTAAAAATAAATATGTGAGTCCTAGATGCCCAAATAGAGATTATAACTTTTGCCCATATTGGTCTTGTGTGGGGTGGGCAACTTGGGGACAGACAGTAGACAAGGACATGATAGTGACTAAGTTGCCTACCAGCCCATATTGTAAGTCTATGGAATGCAATCCAGTCCATATACTTATAAATAACCCCGACAAGTTCTTAGACAAGTATGGTAATTTATTTGGGTTTCAAATATATGGGACGGGTTTAGATCCTGGGACAGTATTGTTTATAGGGATAGAGACTGATACGGTATCCTCCCAGACTCATCAAGTATACCATTCCTTTTATGAAGAGATGAGTATAGATAATAAGATCCCCCATAATGCTAAAAACCTGTTCATTGATTTAGCTGAAAGTATTGCCGGTAGTCTTAATGTTACCAACTGCTATGTGTGTGGAGGTACTAACATGGGAGACCAATGGCCTTGGGAAGCAAAGGAGGTAATGTCCGGTTCTGAGGCAGTTGACCAATTAATATCTACACAAGCCGATTATCATATGAGTGTTAGAGGTAAATCTGAGTGGAGATTAAAGACCTCCATCATAGGTTATGTTTGCATAGCAAGGAAAGGAATAATGTATAATACTTCTGTAGGAGAATTAACTTGTCTAGGGCAAAAAGCTTATGATGATGATACTAAAAATACAACTTGGTGGTCGGCTTCAAATGTCTCAGAACCATCTAACCCGTTTGCTAGATACGCCAATTTAAAGGATGTGTGGTTTGATCTATCCATCACATCTACCTGGAGAGCCCCAGCAAATTTGTACTGGATCTGTGGTAAGAAAGCCTATTCGGAGTTGCCACAGGACTGGGAAGGGGCATGTGTGTTGGGTATGCTCAAACCATCCTTCTTCTTGTTACCTATTGAAACAGGTGAGACTTTAGGTGTTAAAGTATATGATGTGAATCATAGGAAGAAAAGGGGACCCATAGAGATAGGCGCCTGGGAAGATAATGAATGGCCTCCCCAGCGTATTATAGATTATTATGGGCCAGCCACGTGGGCAGAAGATGGTACCTTTGGTTATAGAACCCCTATTTATATGCTCAACCGTATTATACGATTACAGGCGGTGGTTGAGATTATTACTAACGAGACATCACAAGCGCTCAATCTTCTAGCGAAGCATAATACCAGGATGAGGACAGCAGTCTACCAAAATAGATTAGCCTTGGATTACCTTTTGGCAGTAGAGGGAGGTGTATGTGGGAAGTTTAACCTGAGCAATTGCTGTCTTCAAATAGATGACGAAGGGCAAGCAATAGCTGAGCTTACTAGCCATATGGTTAAACTAGCGCATGTGCCTACTCAGGTATGGAAAGGGTACAATCCAAGTAGTTGGTTTGGTAGCTGGTATGAGTGGTTTGGAGGGCTTAAGGCAGTGGTAGGTGGAGTCCTACTGATTTTAATGTTGTGTCTACTCCTGCCGTGTCTTATACCCTTAGTAGTTAGGTCTGTGCAAAGCCTGATAGAAAATATAGCAGAGAGGAAGGCTGCTGCACAGATAATGGCAATCTATAAATATGAGGCTCTAGATCAGGGAGAACCAATGCAGGAAGATGAGTGTTGAGGATTCACATCATAAGATAAGTCTGGTCTGGTTCAAGGTAATTTGCGGTGTATGCAAACTAAGGTTAAGTGATGCCTCAAGTAATTGTAAAATATCAAGAGGCATCAAAGGGGGGAATGTGGTGGAATCTCGGTAAAAATAAATTTAGTAGGCCGAGATTACCACGTGGCATGTGTACGTGCATATGCTGACGTATCGATCAGTTGGTTGCACGAGGCAAGATACGATCAGTAGTGTACGGAGCATGTGCAAGAATACAGGATATAGTATTCCCCTCCTCCATTGTGCTGGACAAGCCATGCGGTCAAGCAGGAAGTTAATTCTTATTTGTGTTGATTGGTCAAGAGAATGTGCGGGTGGAGCTTAATATGGGAGGAGTTATGTGCCTATATAAGGAGCCTGCACTATTGTCCGGGGCTCAGAACTTGCTGTATTTTGGTGACATTAGTCCCTCTGAGTCCCGATCGGTGATCCAATAAAGAATCTCTTCCTTCCTGAAGAAACCTGTGTCCATCTCTCTGTGCTTCGCTTCCGTCAGTTTCTCCGGTATCACCAGGGGGGTGTAAACAGGTTAATTTTAAAAAAAGTTTTAATTTCTATTGAAATCTGCTCTTTTTGCAAAATTAAAACATAGGATACATTCTTCACACATAAAGTATTTCATCAAGCTAAAGTGCTTTAGTTGCCTTAAGTGTCCCATTAACCCCTTAATGACACATAACATGTGGGGTTAAAGACTGCCAACCAGTGCTGCTGAGGAGCTATATTAAGGGTGGGGGTGCCCTGGAATAGCCTCATACAGCAGGGAGTACTCATAATGTGCTTTAAAACCTTGGACAGCTCAGCAGCTGTTTGACAGGAATATCATATGTATCAAAACACTGAATCAGTGACATCTTGGAGGTAACCTACCTCCATAATAGTTGTTCTTTATATGGTTATGCTTCACACAATTAATTAGCAATGCATGGGGAACTACACACATCAAATCATTGTCTTCATTACAGTAAAAGCCAATACAAAAATGAATAAACAAAGAATACTAAAAATAAAAAATCATAATATGTAAAATCCGTGCCCTATTCAAACATGGCCGTCACGATTTCCACCTGTGACTCACGAATGCGCGCCACCAGCATTGGAAGGCCTCCGCGTCTTCTGATTGGCCGGAGGAAGTTGGCGCGCCGCTGGTCCTCGCTGCTCATTGGTGATTGTGGGGCTGGGTATTGATTGGCTCTCGGTGTTTCTCACGCCAAGAGGTAGTGTGCGTTGCGCAGCAGCTTGACTTGTGTGACTAGAGCGGCTCAAGATGTGGAACAATACCGGTAAGTGGTTCGGTCGGTAGGTACCCGGCTGTGTCTTACAACAAGTCAGTGAGTGGCCGTCAATGAGCCATGCTGCGCTGTGATAGTCCATGTTGTGTCAGCGCTGAGTTAATGTGGGTTTAACATGTCTGCCCTGGGTCTGCTGGCACTGTGGTACATTAGTACAATGTGTGTTTATTAGGGACAGGAGCAAAACTTCACATTATAGTCCGGTTATACTGAAATGTCGTGTACTCAGTCCTCCTATAGGGAATAAGTGGAAATTAATTTATTGATGGAACCATCTAGTGTTGGGAATACAAACCTGTGTTCTTATAGCTATATTCTTATCTTTATTTAGATTCAGTAATCTCCCCCCTACCGGGAGCTCCTTTAGTGGCGGTCAGGTAGACTGTCACTACAGGCCTATTTAATCCTGCAATGTAAACATTTTTGTTTATTGTAAATGGCAATGCTTTACTTTGTAGGAAATGGAGAAAAAAAAGGTACAATAGCGTTAAGTTGAGGGTAGGGAAGGCAGCACACCTAAACAGGTAAGTCTCCCTCTCCCAAAAGAACAAATAATAATACAGAACAATAAGGTGCACCAGGGGGTTAGGGATCAAGGTGTTACTCAATAAGACAAATGGAAAAACAGATAATACTCTGTCAATAAGGTGATATCAAATCGTATATACATAAAACAGAACAAGCCAAAAGTCCAGGGTGAGATGTGTGAGTAAGTCTATAAGTTTGCCTGTATCTTCAGTTAAATATGCCTCCCAGGTAATCGACGTCCAGGGACATAAAAGGGAAAAAAAGAGTACCAATAGTGCAATATCTATAAAATATAATGACTCCAATAAAAGGAAATCTAAAATGGCCTACTCACGAGCGCTGAAACCAGCTCTAGTGTGAAGCGTTTGCAGTAGATTTATTCTCCCACTTCAGGGATATGGTGGAAGGTATTGGCCGGTATGTTTCTTGTCGGCAGGTAGTATGTGAAAATAAAACAAGGGGTGCAAAACTAGTGCTCTCTGTATAAAATGTATGAAACCAGGAGTAAGAATAAATACTCCCATTTATCTGAGCAGATAACCTCCTCAGTATAATTAGCGTGGGTGGTATAATCCCCACCAGGGATACTTTGTGAGGTCCTCACTGGAAAGATAAAAACTGGATGCCAGGAAAAAAAGGTATATGGTACTAATAGTGGTAGTAAAAGTTACCAAAAACCTTTATTAAAATAATAACAATGATAAAATTAGTCCACAATGCGTTTCACCCACAATGGGCTTTTTCAAGCCTGACACTTGCTTACAAATCTCTGCACAATGCTGCTCCCACCTACTTATCCTCACTAATACACAAATCTGTCCTGTCTAGGCCCCTACGCTCTGCCGGAGATCTACGTTTAACCTCTGTACGTACTCCTTCCTCTGATGCTCACCATAACCCCTTAAGGACCAAACTTCTGTGTCCTTAAGGGGTTAAAGACTTCTTTATTACTCTCTTTGTTACTCTCACCCAGTCTCCACTCCTTTAAAAGAAAAAAAAAAGATACTTCTTTAGGAAAGCATATCAATTAAACTGTGAACAGCTTTCCCTTCCCGCACCCAAATTCCTCTCCTGAAACGGTCATCAAAACACTGAGCCTTAAATTAATACTATCCTAGCAACCTGCTTTTCATCCCTACCCTTACCTTTTTGTGTCACTATACCCAACTCCCACTAGCATGTAAGCTTATTGAGTAGGGCTCTCAATCCCTCAAACTTGTCTGGTTACAAATATGTATCTATTAGTCCACCCATTGTACAGCACTACGGAACTTGTTGGCGCTTTATAAATAATAATAAAGCCTGCATGTTTAGGTGAATGAACCTCATATTTCATATGAGTAAATATATTTATTTGGCACCCCTGACTAAATCCCTTGGTGTTGCTAAGTTTTCAGTCATCGGTTCCTCATTGCAGGGCCGTATTTAAGCTTACACTGCAGCGAGCCTCAGAGTGATGCAGTTCCCATAGTTTCTCATAAGAGCAGGCATTAGGTTGCTTGAGTAGGTCCTGCCAAAATGGGTTACATTGGTGTTGTCAGGCTTATGCAATGTACAGTCATATTATACTGTAACGCAATTTTTTTAATTTTTTTTTTTTTAACCTATATTTTGTGGACTTTGAAGTTAGTTTATAGATGAGTGAGTGTGCTGAAATTTGTAAATCACAGTACTTGGATCGCTGTAATATAAAATGATTTTCCTGACATGTGGTGGCAGTACAGTAGGGATGTACTCTTCTCCAGGACAAGCATCTGAAATTTAAAATTAAAGGACCACTCTAGGCACCCAGACCACTTCGGCTTAATGAAGTGGTCTTGGTGCCAGGTCCAGCTAGGGTTAACCCATTTTTTTTATAAACATAGCAGTTTCAGAGAAACTGCTATGTTTATAAATGGGTTAATCCAGCCCTCAAATCCTCTAGTGGCTGTTTCATTGACAGCCGCTAGAGGCGCTTGCGTGATTCTCACTGTGAAAATCACAGTGAGAGCACGCAAGCGTCCATAGGAAAGCATTGATAATGCTTTCCTCTGAGACCGGCTGAATGCGTGCGAAGCTCTTGACGCGCGCATTCAGCCGAATGGGAGGATCGGAGGAGGAGAGCTCCCTGCCCGGCACTGGAGAAAGGTAAGTTTTAACCCCTTTCCTCTCCCCAGAGCCCGGCGGGTGGGGGCACCCTCAGGGCACTATAGTGGTCCTTTAACAACATAAAAAGTTCCCTCCCCGAACAGGTATAAGACACCAACCTGCCATGGACCCCCTGGAATATTTCAGAGGGGCACATGGGTTGCTGCCAGGGGGATCCAGCCTGATTGCCTCCTCGGTGGAGAGCGGAGTGTCCTGTCTTCAAATTATGTGGATCTCCTTTGGACGAATTAATCTGACAAATGTCAGAAACCAAGAAGGCACTTCCTCAGGACAGGAAGTATTCCTGGAAGCCCAGATACAAGAACCGCAGAGGGTATCAAGAACAACAAGGCAAAGATCCAAGGCTTGACGCACAAAGACATCAAAACCGACAGAACAAAAAGATTCTGACGCTATTCGAGTGGGCGGAAGGATATAACAATTTTTTTTTCACAGATTGAGAGAGACCACTGTAAAGCCGTGGATTCTGAATCTGGTTGCAAGAGATTAAAAAATAACATTCTTAATTTCCCAAGACCAGATTTTAGGGATCGACCGATATTGATTTTTTAGAGCCGATACCGATACCGATAATCTGTGAACTTTCACGCCGATAGCCGATAACTTGCCGATATTCTGTACATTTACCATTTTGAAAAAATAAACTATTTCTAAAGGTAAATGCACAAAATATACATGCCACATGTAGTGGATGAAGTGTATTTAGACATGGGAGCTGTGTGTGTAGTGGATGCAGTGTGTATTTGTGTAGTGTGTATAGTGGATGCAGTGTGTAGTGTGTATAGTGGATGCAGTGTGTATTTGTGTAGTGTGTGTATAGTGGATGCAGTATGTATTTGTGTAGTGTGCATAGTGAATGCAGAGTGTTTGTGAAGTGTGTATAGTAAATGCAGAGTGTGTGTTTGTGTAGTGTGTGTATAGTGAATGCAGTGTGTGTGTAGTGTGGGTAAAGTGAATGCAGTGTGTTTGTGTAGTGTGTATGTATGTAATGTAGTGTGTATGTAATGCAGTATGTGTGTGTTTGTGTAGTGTGGATGTATGTAATGCAGTTTGTGTGTTTGTGTAGTGTGTGTATGTAATGCAGTTTGTGTGTGTGTTTGTGTAGTGTGTATGTATGTAATGAAGTGTGTGTGTGTTTGTGTAGTGTGTATGTATGTAATGAAGTGTGTGTGTGTTTGTGTAGTGTGTATGTATGTAATGCAGTGTGTGTGTTTGTGTAGTGTGTATGTATGTAATGCAGTGTGTGTGTTTGTGTAGTGTGTATGTATGTAATGCAGTGTGTGTGTTTGTGTAGTGTGTATGTATGTAATGCAGTGTGTGTGTGTTTGTGTAGTGTGTATGTATGTAATGCAGTGTGTGTTTGTGTAGTGTGTATGTATGTAATGCAGTGTGTGTGTGTGTGTGTTTGTGTAGTGTGTATGTATGTAATGCAGTGTGTGTGTGTGTGTGTTTGTGTAGTGTGTATGTATGTAATGCAGTGTGTGTGTGTGTTTGTGTAGTGTGTATGTATGTAATGCAGTGTGTGTGTTTGTGTAGTGTGTATGTATGTAATGCAGTGTGTGGTGTGTGTATGTATGTAATGCAGTGTGTGTATGTATGTAATGCAGTGTGTGTATGTATGTAATGCAGTGTGTAGTGTGTGTATGTATGTAATGCAGTGTGTGTATGTATGTAATGCAGTGTGTGTATGTATGTAATGCAGTGTGTGTATGTATGTAATGCAGTGTGTGTATGTATGTAATGCAGTGTGTAGTGTGTGTATGTATGTAATGCAGTGTGTGTATGTATGTAATGCAGTGTGTGTATGTATGTAATGCAGTGTGTGTATGTATGTAATGCAGTGTGTGTATGTATGTAATGCAGTGTGTGTAGTGTGTGTATGTATGTAATGCAGTGTGTGTAGTGTGTGTATGTATGTAATGCAGTGTGTGTAGTGTGTGTATGTATGTAATGCAGTGTGTGTAGTGTGTGTATGTATGTAATGCAGTGTGTGTAGTGTGTGTATGTATGTAATGCAGTGTGTGTAGTGTGTATGTATGTAATGCAGTGTGTGTAGTGTGTGTATGTATGTAATGCAGTGTGTGTATGTATGTAATGCAGTGTGTGTAGTGTGTGTATGTATGTAATGCAGTGTGTGTAGTGTGTGTATGTATGTAATGCAGTGTGTGTAGTGTGTGTATGTATGTAATGCAGTGTGTGTGTGTAGTGTGTGTATGTATGTAATGCAGTGTGTGTGTGTAGTGTGTGTATGTATGTAATGCAGTGTGTGTGTGTAGTGTGTGTATGTATGTAATGCAGTGTGTGTGTGTAGTGTGTGTATGTATGTAATGCAGTGTGTGTGTGTAGTGTGTGTATGTATGTAATGCAGTGTGTGTGTAGTGTGTGTATGTATGTAATGCAGTGTGTGTGTGTAGTGTGTGTATGTATGTAATGCAGTGTGTGTGTGTATGTAATGCAGTGTGTGTGTGTAGTGTGTGTGTATGCATGTAATGCAGTGTGTTTGTGTAGTGTGTGTGTATGTATGTAATGCAGTGTGTGTTTGTACAGTGATGTAATTTGTGTAAAATGGGGGGGGGGGTATTTATGTTAATTATTTTTTTATTTTATATTTAAATTGTTTTTTTTTGTTTCTTTTAGTCCCCCTCCCTGCTTCTTACCAGGGAGGAGGGATATAGTATTCCCTGGTGGTCCGGTGGCTTGTTAAATCCTGGGGGGGGCGGCAGCAAGCGCTGACTTACCTTGCCAGCAGCTTCTCCAGCTCCCCAGTGTAAATCTCGCGGCCCTTAGTGCCGCGCGGAGCGTTGCCATGGAAACCCGTGGCAACGCTCTGTGGCCGCGGGTCTCGCGAGATTTAGACATGGAGCTGCAGGAGCTGATGGCAAGGTAAGTCACCGCTTGCTGCCGGACCCCCCAGGACCGCCGGGCTTGTAATGAGCCTGGCGGTCCTAGGAGGTATTATCGGCAATATCGGTAGCTATATTGGCCGATACCGATATTGCCGAAAATACCGAATATCGGCCGATAATATCGGTAAAACCGATAATCGGTCGATCCCTACCAGATTTCCTTATCTTACTGATCAAAGCTAAAAAAAAAAGCTCTCTTCTCCGCTATGATTACACTATTAAAGAAAGGTGTTATCAAAAGAGTTCCAAGACCCCAGTAAGATCAGGGTGTTTGCTCTCGGTTGTTCCTGGTCCCAACACCAGATATGTCCTTTCGTTCTATTCTAGATCTAAAGATATTAAACAACAAGATTCCATATCAACATTTCAGAATGGAAACCATCACTTCAGTCACGCATACCCATCAAAAAGGAGATTTTATGGCAACATTGAATTTGAAAGGTGCCTACCAACACATACCTATGCAAGTAGGCTCAAGAAAATACCTGTGGTTTGCCATAAGAAGGGCTACAGGGTTCACGGCTTTCAATTCAAAGCCCTTCCACTTGGTCTTTCCTCAGCACCAAGGATATTTACAAAGTACTAAGGCCTATCACATCGCTTCTACGTGAACAAGGAATCCGTTATTCCCTACTTAGATGCTCTGTTAAAAGATATGGCTTACAGAATCCTAGAAGAACATGGTGGTAAACCTAGAGAAATTATATCTGCATCCTACAAAGTCCATTCATTTTCTAGTGTTTTTTTTTTAAAATCAAGTCAGACAATCTTGCAATCCACCTGAATGCGGTGAAAAGAAAGAAGATAAGCGTGCTTCAGAAGGAATCCGAAAGGCTCAATAAGGAAAGCTATGTAGGTGTTGGGAACTTGGGACACCTCACTTCCACTATACCAGCAGTAAAATGGGCCAGAGCAAAATCTAGACCTTTGCAGTGGGAGATTCTTACAAAGTGGTCCAGGAAAGAAGACTTGGGTACTTTGATAAACATTTCAGATCCTGTAAAAAGACAGCTGAGTTGGTGGAAGACAACCTGTTTCCTTTTAAAAGGGCTATCTTTTTGACCAAAAGGATGGGTCATAATCACCATAGACTTTTCAAATACAAGTTGGGGAGCTCACCTGCAGTGTCATATGAGGCAAGGGACATGGTCTGCAAAAGAGAGGGAAATCCTCAAACTTCAAGGAGTTGATAACCGTTTTGTATGCTCTTCATCAGTTCAAAACTCTCATTGTGGGGAAAGCGGTACCCAACATCATTGCAGATGATCTAAACAGATCAAGATGGTCCCAGAACGAATTGTCTCTGAAACCGGTCTTTTTTTCTTTTTCTTTCTTTTTTTAATCAGCTGGGGAAAATATTCGGTCTGTCATAGATCGCATGGCGTGAAGGTCAAACGCTAAAGTACAATCATTTGCCTCCCTCTTCAAGGCAAACCTCTGGTTCTGGATGGTCTTTCAGTCAAGTGAAACTTCAACCTTGCATACATATTTCCCCCGTTGAGCCTAATTCCACGTATTTTGCAAACAGTGAGAACAGAGCAATCATTCTTACTGGCCATAATGCCATACTGGTCATAATGGAGCTGGTTCTCTGTTTTGAAGACGATGGTTTTAAAGTACTGTGAACTTCCAGTGTCAACAGAGCTCCTGGAGAATGAAGGAATTCCAATAGAAATATTGAAGATGTTCAAATTGACTGCTTGGCTGCTGCATGGCTGATCCTATATCACAGGGGCATTAAGAAAGAGATATTCAATACTCTGTTTAATTCTACCAGAAGATCTGCCTCTGATATCCATCTACTTAGAAATGTGGATGAAATTCCTTAATTGGTGCAAGTATCCTCATTGTCTACAAGACTGCCTTCAAGCGTGTCTTAGTTTATCTACCCATAAGGTTCAAGTATCCACTCTGAGACACTTTCTGGTCAAGAACTTTGCTTCGGATATTCTTCAGAAAGGAGAAATATATATATGTAGTAAGGCCGTTTGGCCTGTATTTGTGGGAGGGGCTTAAGTTAACTCACCACCCTATATAAGCTACACCCCTTACCTGACTCCTTACCGATCAAGGTCAGCGTCTGAATGCACTTCCGGTTCGTCCAGTCGCCATTTTTTGTATTCCTTCTGTTTCCCACGAGGTGGACATAGCTGAGCTGGTTCCAGGAATCCTTCTGCAGATTCCCATTTGGAGCAGTTTCTGCCTTTTCTATCGCCGCGGATCGCGTCCTAGTGACTGATAAACAGTGAGTAGACCTAACCATTACGCCGGGCAACAAGGCCCAGGGCATCTAATACGGTTTCAGGTCCTCACTTTACTGTCCACAAGCGACTAAATTTGCTGGTTTGCAAACGGTCGCATACACGGCTTCCGGTACACATGGACTCACATACAGTGCATCGGTCATAACGCCAGGCCACACTTTACCGCCAAACCGTTTAAAAGACCCCTTCCGGTCCGCACATACAGACGGGTAACATACATGCCTTCTTCACCCCATTATCGGGCTCACATAAAACATAACCAGTTTTTAAGAACCTCAGCATACTCAGATACCCCGATTTGCATTTTACAACGGAGTTATACTACCCCACACATTAAAACCTCAGGTTGCCCGACTGGCGGCAATACAACACCGACAGCTAAAGCCTCAAGTTTCACATAAAAACACATTAATTCATACTTATATGATAACACAGTCCCCACATACCTTGTTGCAAGAACAGCATGGGCCAGCACTCACTCACGGCGGCCGGAACTACTTCCGCGCCGGGACTACATTCCCCATGATTCCTCCACACAAAACACCCAATCACTGTTTCTCTGTTAAAATTATGCTAAATCTCACGCCAGCAAGTGGGGGCTTAACGCCAAGCGCGCCGGTCACGTGACTGCAATTTCTTCCCACTACATAGCTTTCAAACCAGCTGGTTATTCATATCACATGTGTATAGTGGCCACATTATTGACTTACCCCAAACCTATTTCTAAATTGTGTAACGTTACGGTTACTTCACGCTTGATCCACTTCACGATCAACCAACCCCAACTTGTTATATTGTCTCACAGATACATTCTGTACAGATCCTACAGTGCCACCTACAGGTTACTCCACAGAATAGCATACAAATGCCACATAGGTCATATAATACCATACTACAGTACTCATATTTTACCAAATACAAATCCTGACACCAAGCTCATTTTTACATACGTCAGGAACATCCTATAAAAACACTACAGACGGGCTATATAGCCGATTGATCATTATTGATCACTACATTAATTATGGCATATAGGCCTATTCCAACCCACCATGCATGTTATATCCCATGACAAAATAAATACATAAATTATTATATTAAACTGGGAACGATACATATGTATAAAATAGAACACGATCATAACATTTTTTCTGAAATATAGCATACATGCAGCAGGACATTACAGGTCTGTACTTAACCTGACCCTAAAACAAATTGCAAGGATAAATCAATGAATACATACTAAGACATACATAACCAATCATTACGTAGATACCACTGTACATAAAAATAGTTGATATATCATACACCCTACAAACATCACCCCCACGGATCTCCCCGGGGAAACCGGATATACATTAATAAGAATGAACATGCTGTGTATTTATTTTCATACGGTTCCATTTATTTTAGTTGCAGGTATCTACTACCACCTAAAACGGATTGACTAGAATCTTTAATCATACTACCAGGTACGTACACCTGCTCACAGTATATCCATAGGTTCCCATTAAATAGATAAGTACTGGCAGTTAGGGTCATAGGGGCCGATAAACGGTAATATTTCCTTCTCAGCATCTTTGCTTCGGATTAGCGGTCCCGCGAGGCCATCACCCCGCCTCATACTCGGAGGCATATACCCCTCGGGCCACTCGTGAGCTAGCCGCCTCGCATGTTTCATAGAGAGGGCCTCACCAGTCACTCCCTTCCCCTTTTTCTAAGTAATATCACCGAGAGGCCATCAATCGGCCACCACGAACAGTGGCCACAAAAAATCCCATCGCGCCAACGCATAGATAGAGCCTCTCAAGCCACTTGGCACTAGCAGGGCCTCACCAGTCACCAACTCAAGCATAATGGTTTCACCTGATGGCATAGCTAGCAAGCCAGTACTAAAACACCCGGTTCAAATAATAATTTCACTTTTTATTTTAGTTAAACATGTCTCATGCCAGTGGTGAAGGGCTATCGCTCCCTAGTTCCCCAGCTGGGGGCGAGACACCTTCTCACAGGGGAGATATGACCAGTCCAGCGTCAATCAGATCCTGGACAATACCACGCATCACCACCGAGTTAAGGAGACGGCAAATTCCCTACCCTGCTACGGCAAGGAAAGCGGAATTATTTCGACTCCTTAGCACGACAACCAACAACATGGAAGCAGGGGAAGGCCCCAGCACCACCAGATCGGGAGACATCCAGGCTATGCTGACCTCACTCATGAGCTCCATGGGCAAGGTCAACGACAGACTGGCTAACCTCGAGGCGGTGACCACAGCCCTTACCAAGGCAGGCCTTCCCGACACCGCTCAAACAACACCAGTCGTACCAGTCGTACCAGTCGTACCAGTGGCCACGGGAAACGGTAACTCTTCAGATACCCATGACGTCGACCCCGCACACACTATCCCAGCCCACATCAAGAAAGACATCCTGGAGGGCAAAGATGTCAACTTAGCATCCTTACTAATTGCCTCCCAGGATGTGGTAGAAAACAAAACCTACATGTATGATGAGGTATCGGTGGTGGTCAGATCTAAAGACTCCAGGTTGAACCGTAAACTGACAATCCCGGAATTTGTATTAGCATTTGGTATTTTCAGAGATGTTATGTGTGAGGTGTACCCTGCTAGAAGAGAGGAATTCGACCGTTACATGCACAAGCTGGTGGACCTTGGTAACAAATACGGCGGGTCGGCCTTTTACGATTATCACAGGTCATTTTCCACCAAAGTAGCTGGCGCGTTTTCCCAGTATGGTACCCGTATCAATTGGAGCAGGCTAGACACAGAAATCTTCTGCAGACACTTTGCCGGGCTCAAGACACCGGCTTGTGTTTCATGTTCTTCTACGACACACACCACAAATTTTTGTTCCAGCACTGCAGACGACCACAGCCAAGCTCCCAACACTGGCTACGCCGGGAAAACAGGAAGGAACGCCAGAGACAAGCTGGGCCGTCCTATAATTTTCTTCGGCAAATCACAAATTTGCAATAACTTTAATGGTGGCACATGTAGTTTCAGTGCATGTAGATTGTTACACATTTGTTCTCAATGTTTCAGGGCACATGCCAAATCCATGTGCCCTAATAAAATGTATCCTAAACCCTACCTAACGTCTGTTAACATTGATGTTCTAGCAGCACTACTAGCCAACCACCCATCCAGACACCTGGTAGATTTTCTTGTTACAGGATTCAACGAAGGGTTCCACACAGGCATCCTACACATGCCCACGGGCCACCTAGAATGCCCAAATTTACAGTCGGCAAACCAGAACCCAACAGCAGTGGATACCCTAATAGCCCAAGAATTGGCAGACGGGTTCGTGTTCGGTCCATTCTTAACCCCACCATTTACATCATGGCGTACAAACCCCATCGGTATTGTCACGGGTAAAACTTCCCTCAAGCAAAGACTCATTATTGATCTTTCAGCCCCTCATACCTCCCCTACCCCAAGTCTAAACTCCCTCATTCCCTCCGAGGAATTTTCCCTTCAATACGCCACCATCGATCACGCCATTACAGCCATCACACAGACTGGGGTTGGAGCTTGGTTAAGTAAAACAGACATTACGAATGCCTTCAAACTACTACCTATCCACCCTACACTCTGGCACCTACATGGTATTAAATGGGCAGACAAGTACTATTTCTTCTCCCGCTTAACCTTTGGGTCAAAAAGCAGCCCAAAGATTTTTGACACTTTCGCTGAAACCCTTTGCTGGTTACTTCTGAACATCTCAAGATGCCCCATGGTCATCCATTACCTCGACGACTTCCTAATGATAGAAGGGAACGAACTTCCGCCCAGCAGCCTCAAAGAAGCCCTTAATCTATTTCACCACTTGGGTGTCCCGGTATCCCTCAAGAAAACCGAAGGTCCTGACACCATCATAACATTTCTGGGTATACAACTGGATTCGGCATCCATGCAAGCAAGCTTACCACCCGACAAAATCGACAACATCATCAATAGCATAAACCACTACATTTTTCTGGGTACATGCAACCGTAAGGAACTCCAGTCCCTTATAGGTTCATTAAACTTCGCCATGCGCATCATCCCTCAAGGAAGGGCCTTCATATCCAGACTACTTTGTCTTTTTCCCCACTTTCAACACGAGAACCACAGACTGTCCATGGACCCACAAGCCACAGCAGACCTACAGATGTGGAGGAGGTTCTTGACCAGCTGGAACGGTAAAAGTCTGTTCCTCCCCGCCTTATCAGAGACGTCACCAACCGTATGGTCAGACGCAGCATCTAACAAAGGTTTTTCAGCCATCTTCGGTACCAAATGGCTTTGGGGCGCATGGCCAGAAGAAGTCCGTGATGTTGAAGGGTTTTTCACAACCTCAGCCCTCTTTGAGATCTACCCTATCGTGGCAGCTGCGGTGGCATGGGGACATCAATGGTCAGGCTTGTCTGTTCGCTGTCACTCAGATAACCAAGCCACATGTCACATAATAAACAAAGGCCGTTCATCATCCCTTACAATTATGAGGTTTCTTAGAAGGCTCACGTGGTTGGCAGCACGTCACAACTTCTACTTGGTTTGCTTTCATGTACCAGGTATTAGTAATGTAGCAGCTGACAGCCTGTCTCGTTTTAAATTTCAGGACTTTCGTCAAGCACACCCGTCAGCAGCTCAAGCAGCCACAGTAGCACCCCCGTTCTCACAACTAATCATGGACTAGACATTATAATGGAACATAGCAGGGATCTAGCCACATTAGCACTATCACACAACACTCAAGCGACATACAACAGAGCCTTCACACTGTATAATAGATTTCTGGCAGATCACAACATATCACAACCTTTTGTCATGACATCCGTCATAGCTTTCGCTTCCTTTTGCCACCTCAAATTACACTTATCATATAACACAATTAAACTATATCTTACCGGCATACAACACCACATACTAACCATAAAACCCAACACACAGAGCTTCATGTCATCATACCAGGTAAAAATTATACTCAGAGGTATACAGAAATCCGTACCTCCACGACCACCACAACGCTTACCCATTGACAAAGAACTTTTCCAGTCATTATCCGACCTATTAGATTCCAGACCTTTCCACACTACCGCAAACACAGTTATTAAAACAGCCATGTATACAGCCTTCTACGGATTCCTCAGGCCAAGGGAGTTCACCGCTGTCACAACTGACCAAAAAGAGAGGTGCCTGCTACACAAACACCTTATAAAACATGGCGATCACTACATACTCTCTTTACCCCAATCAAAGACAAGCCAACATGCGCCCCCAGTAGAAATCACATATTATCCTACCCTAAACAAATGGTGTCCAGTAGCAGCCTTAGACTCCTATCTTCTCAACACCACAGCACTACCATCACAACCATTATTCCAACTACAACACACAGTACTCACCACCACGGCATTCATGAGATATATACGATCCCTGCTAACAATGCTGGGTCTCAAACCTTCCCACTACTCTGGTCACTCGTTTCGCATAGGAGCAGCCTCCACCGCATCCAGCGCTAACGTACCAGTACACGTCATCAAGGCATTGGGACGTTGGAAATCATCTGCCTATACTACATATATCCCCAAGCCAACACAAGAATTAAGAAATGCTTTTAAAGCCATATCTGGATAAATTGTATATATTGTTGACTGTAATAAATCTTTTGTTATTCATTTTTGCCCTCTTTATTTACAGGCCTACCGTATCGTCGGTATCGGCACACCACAACCGACTTGCCCTTTTATACTATTCCCATTTCTTACTGAAGTCTCACTTCTTATACAAGTACTTTGCCCCTTACACAAGTAGTAAGGCCGTTTGGCCTGTATTTGTGGGAGGGGCTTAAGTTAACTCACCACCCTATATAAGCTACACCCCTTACCTGACTCCTTACCGATCAAGGTCAGCGTCTGAATGCCCCTCCCACCCACTCCTCATTTCAACACTTTTCTCTTTCTTTTCTTTCCATTTTCTTTACTCTCATACTACTTGGTGGGCCCTCTTTATTTACAGGCCTACCGTATCGTCGGTATCGGCACACCACAACCGACTTGCCCTTTTATACTATTCCCATTTCTTACTGAAGTCTCACTTCTTATACAAGTACTTTGCCCCTTACACAAATATATATATATATATATATATATATATATATATTTATAATTTTTTTTTTTTAAGGCTGTATAGCTTATCAGGCCTCCAAGGAAAGAGGTTTTCCCCTTTTGTGACCTGGTTTTTAGTGTTGGAGGCTCTTTGCACCCAACATTTGAAGGAAATGTCCTTAAAGCTCTTATCTATAAAACGCCATTATTTTTGTGGCTATAACTTCTGCTAAGAGAATCGGAGAAATTCATCTTCTACAGAATTTACAAAGATTATTCAGGACAAGGTTGTTCTATATCTAAAACTTTCTTTTTTGTCTAAAGTCATTTATTCTAATGCTATTAATCAACCAATTTCCCTGCCTGCTCTTGGTAATTCATCTGACTCTAATCTGGAAAAAAATTGGCAAAAGTTGTATGTCGGAAGATCCCTTAAAGTCTACTTGGACTGCTCCTCTGCATTTGGGAAGACACTGACTATCTTTTTGTGAAATTAAGTAAATGTAAAGTTCATACAGCCTCAAAGTCTAATCTGGCTAGATGGCTCGTGGACACTAAAGTTGGCTTATGTTTTATCAAATCTGCCCTTACCTACCTCCTTGAAAGCTCATTCTACGAGAACCATAGCTACTTCTTGGGCTGAAAAAGCTCAAGCTTCACCAGAAGACCTCTGCAGAGCTGCTACATGGTCTTCATTTAACACCGTTTTAAAACATTACAGACAAGACTTATACTTTGCCTCTGACGCTGCTTTCAGGCATAAGGTGTTGCAAGTGGTTGCCTAATTTCCGCCTATAGTTCTGGGATCACGATATATCCCTATTGTACTGCTACCATATGTCAGGAAAAACTGTAATTTTACTTGCCATAAATTCCTTTTTTCCTTAATATGGTGGCAATAAAACACCCCCACCCCTTTTATTAATGAGTTTGATATTTTTGCAGTATTAAGTCTATTTTTTTTATTGTGGCGTACTCGGGGTCGATGACAGATTGGTGTCTACTTGTTGGGGGAGGAACTTTTTTATGTTAATTTTAATTTCAGATGCTTGTCCTAGGGATGATACATCCCTATTGTACTGCCACTGTATGTCAGAAAAAAGAATTTAAGGTAAGTAAATTAACTTTTTTGCACTACCAGGAATATCTTTGCTGCGGTCACTGTCTGGAATAAGAAAATTTGTCCTGGTGGTTGTTTATGATAGTTATGCTTGACCCTGAGTGATGTAATTGAGTATACTGAATAGATCATGGTTTGGAATTAACATACCTCTTTTACTTGTGTGCAATAGGAGGCTTTGGTGGTGGTTATGGTGGTTCTGGAATGGGAGGAGGTGGTGGTTACATGCAGTCACCAGGGGGCTTTGGATCCCCAGCACCCACACAAGGAGAAAAGAAAGCTGTGAGTATCAAATAAAAATGTATTTTCCATAGTCCAAGCAGCAGTCATAACAAGTGGGATATAGTTGCCCATTTCTAACAGGACAGAAAAGGACATTGAAAAGGTTAAAACGACAAAATGCAGTCCCTCCCCTCCTAGTCTTTTAAAGGGCAACTCCACCCTGAGCTCCCCAGTATTTGCCTGACTGTCTCCCGAGTCCCCAGTGTGGATCATCAGCGCGACCCACCAAAAATCAGCCGGCGACTCAGTTTGGGAAACCATGTTTTAGACTATACATATTACCATTTTGGGATGTGTATTCCAATCTATATGAAACCCAGTTATGCTAGTATTAGAAATGCACAGCTTTTTATTTTTACGTTATGTCCACAGTGAGCATTTCGTTTTTCTAGTTTCTTTTAATAACCTCTACTCACTTTCTCTGGGTCATGTCAAATTTGTATCATCTTCCAGCATGGCCTTGTTTCTTAGATTAGTAATTGAATTGGGAACTGCCAGCCAACTTCTTAGAGTTGGACTAAAACTAGAATATTAACTTCCAATTTGTACTGATTTAAGAGGTTACTGTATATACTCGAGTATAAACCGACCCGAATATAAGCCGAGGCCCCTAATTTTACCCCAAAAAACTGGGAAAACTTATTGACTCGAGTATAAGACTAGGGTGAGAAATGCAGCAGCTACTGGTAAATTTCTAAATAAAATTAGATCCTAAAAAAAATATATTAATTGAATATTTATTTACAGTGTGTGTATAATGAATGCAGTGTGAGTGTATGAATGCAGTGTGAGTGTATGAATGCAGTGTGAGTGTATGAATGCAGTGTGAGTGTATGAATGCAGTGTGAGTGTATGGGTGCAGTGTGAGTGTATGGGTGCAGTGTGAGTATATGGGTGCAGTGTGAGTGTATGGGTGCAGTGTGAGTGTATGGGTGCAGTGTGAGTGTATGGGTGCAGTGTGAGTGTATGGGTGCAGTGTGAGTGTATGGGTGCAGTGTGAGTGTATGGGTGCAGTGTGAGTGTATGGGTGCAGTGTGAGTGTATGGGTGCAGCGTGAGTGTATGGGTGCAGCGTGAGTGTATGGGTGCAGCGTGAGTGTATGGGTGCAGCGTGAGTGTATGGGTGCAGCGTGAGTGTATGGGTGCAGCGTGTGTGTGTGTATGGGTGCAGCGTGTGTGTGTGTATGGGTGCAGCGTGTGTATGGGTGCAGTGTGTGTGTGTGTATGGGTGCAGCGTGTGTGTGTGTGTGTATGGGTGCAGCGTGTGTGTGTGTGTGTATGGGTGCAGCGTGTGTGTGTGTGTATGGGTGCAGCGTGTGTGTGTGTGTGTGTGTATGGGTGCAGCGTGTGTGTGTGTGTATGGGTGCAGCGTGTGTGTGTGTGTATGGGTGCAGCGTGTGTGTGTGTGTATGGGTGCAGCGTGTGTGTGTGTGTATGGGTGCAGCGTGTGTGTGTGTGTATGGGTGCAGCGTGTGTGTGTGTGTATGGGTGCAGTGTGTATGGGTGCAGCGTGTGTATGGGTGCAGTGTGTGTGTGTGTGTATGGGTGCAGTGTGTGTGTGTGTGTATGGGTGCAGTGTGTGTGTGTGTGTGTATGGGTGCAGTGTGTGTGTGTGTGTATGGGTGCAGTGTGTGTGTGTGTGTGTATGGGTGCAGTGTGAGTGTATGGGTGCAGTGTGAGTGTATGGGTGCAGTGTGAGTGTATGGGTGCAGTGTGAGTGTATGGGTGCAGTGTGAGTGTATGGGTGCAGCGTGAGTGTATGGGTGCAGCGTGAGTGTATGGGTGCAGCGTGAGTGTATGGGTGCAGCGTGAGTGTATGGGTGCAGCGTGAGTGTATGGGTGCAGCGTGAGTGTATGGGTGCAGCGTGAGTGTATGGGTGCAGCGTGAGTGTGTGTGTGTATGGGTGCAGCGTGAGTGTGTGTGTGTATGGGTGCAGCGTGTGTGTGTGTGTGTATGGGTGCAGCGTGTGTGTGTGTGTGTGTATGGGTGCAGCGTGTGTGTGTGTGTGTGTATGGGTGCAGCGTGTGTGTGTGTGTGTGTGTGTATGGGTGCAGCGTGTGTGTGTGTGTGTGTGTATGGGTGCAGCGTGTGTGTGTGTGTGTGTATGGGTGCAGCGTGTGTGTGTGTGTGTGTGTGTATGGGTGCAGCGTGTGTGTGTGTGTGTATGGGTGCAGCGTGTGTGTGTGTATGGGTGCAGCGTGTGTGTGTGTGTGTGTGTGTATGGGTGCAGCGTGTGTGTGTGTGTGTGTATGGGTGCAGCGTGTGTGTTGCAGAGCCTTGGTGGGGGGTGGGCAATTTTTTATTTTAATTATTTTTTTTTTATTATTATTTATTATTTTTATTTATTTAATTTAATTATTATTATTGTATTATTTATTTAATTATTATAATTTTTTTATTATCCCTAATTAATTTTTTTTCGTCCCCCCTCCCTGCTTGATACATGGCAGGGAGGGGGGCTCCTTCCCTGGTGGTCCAGCATTGGCAGTTCAGTGGGGGCTGCAGAGAGCGTTACTTACCTGTCCTGCAGCTCCTGTCGGCTCTCTCCTCCTCCGCGCCGTCCGTGCAGCTCCCTCTGTCAGCTCCCAGTGTAAGTCTCGCGAGAGCCGAGATTTACACTGGGAGCTGACCGAGGTGCTGAACTGACGGCGCGGAGGAGGAGAGAGCTGACAGGAGCTGCAGGACAGGTAAGTAACATCTCTCTGCAGCGCCCACAGCCCCCAGTCTGTATTATGGCAATGCAAATTGCCATAATACAGACTCTGACTCGAGTATAAGCCGAGTTGGGGTTTTTTAGCACAAAAAATGTGCTAAAAAACTCGGCTTATACTCGAGTATATACGGTAATTGGTATTTTATTAAGGTTTCAATATTTTCATGGTTTGATTTTTTTTTTTTTTTTTACCTCACCAGTTAATTGAAATACCTTGTCTTACACCACTAGGGTCTGCTGTGTAGCCCAGCAGGAACAGATTATTATAGATGTCGCTGGAGTAGCTAGTCAGGGCCTATGCTTTTAAAATAAGGCTGCCATATACGGGTGATACTTAAAAAAATTACAATATCATGCAAAAGTTCATTTATTTCACTAATGCAACGTAAAAGGGGAAACTAATATATGAGATAGACGCATTACATGCAAAGCAAGATCGTTCAAGCAGTAATTTGTCATAAGTGCGATAATTATGGCTTACAGCTCATGAAAACCCCAAATCCACAATCTCAGTAAATTAGAATATTGTGAAAAGGTTCAGTGTCCCACTCTAATCAGCTAAGTAAGCCATAACACATGCAAAGAGTTTCTGAGCCTTTAAATGGTCTCAGTCTAGTTTAGTAGGAATCACAATCATGGGAAGACTGCTGACTTGACAGTTGTGCAGAAAACCATAATTGACACCCTCCATAAGGAGGGAAAGCTTTAAAATGTAATTGCGAAGGAAGTTGGATGTTCCCAAACTGCTGTATCAAGAAGGGAAAAGTGTGGGATGACTGCAGCCTGGAGAGGATTGTCAGGAAAAGGCCATTCCAAAGTGTTGGGGACTTTCACTAGGAGTGGACTGAGGCTGGAGTCAGTGCATCAAGAGCCACCACACACAGACGGATCCTGGACATGGGCTTCAGATGTCTTATTCCTCTTGTCAAGCAGCTCTTGAACAACAAACGTCAGAAGCGTCTTACCTGGGCTAAAGAAAAACAGACCTGGTCTGTTGCTCAGTGGCCCAAAGTTCTCTTTTCTGATGAGAGCAACTTTTGCATCTCATTTGGATACCAAGGACCCAGAGTCTGGAGGAAGAATGGAGGGGCGCACACACTGCAAGATGCTTGAAGTCCAGTGTGAAATTTCCAGTCTGTTGATTTGGGGAGCCATGTCATCTGCTGGTGTTGGTCCACTGTGCTTCATTAAGTCCAGGGTCAACGCAGCTGTCTACCAGGAGATTTTGGAGCACTTGCTTCCTTCCACAGACAAGCTTTATGGGGATGCTGTCTTCACTTTCCAGCAGGACTTGGCACCTGCCCACACTGCCAAAAGCACCAAAGCCTGGTTCAATGACCGTGGGATTACGGTGCTTGATTGGCCATCAAACTCGCCTGACCTGAACCCCATAGAGAACCTATGGGGCATTGCCAAGAGAAAGATGAGACATGAGACCGAACAATGCAGAAGAGCTGATGGCCGCTATTGAAGTATCCTGGTCTTCCATTACACCTCAGCAGTGCCACAGGCTAATGGCTTCCATGCCACGCTGCATTAAGGCAGTAATTGCTGCAACAGGAATCAAAAGATAAGGTCCAAAATGGACCTTAATTTAAGAGTATAGAACACAGCTAAAGGTTAACTCTCAACTGAAAAAAGGGACTCCACTAAAGTATCCCTGTAAGTGCAATAGAAAAGAAAATATTTGATAATATGAATAATCCAATATAGTTTCAGGAGTAGTATATACCTTTAAATTTTAAACTTGTTTGATGCAATGCTAAAAAGAAATGATATTACTTATATTAAATTGTTAAAACATAAGTATGCATTTTGTTGAATAAGTCCAATAATAAAAATGTCTCTGTATGGATACAATTGTATCACTCAAATAGAAATTCACAACAGTCTGTGAATTTTGTTAGCTATTTCCAGTTATAATCAAACTGGGATTTGTATGCTGGATTAGCTGAATTTATATTGTACAGTATTATATATTATGCAGTAGGACCCATAGAGAGAGATCACAGATGTCCCGCTGAACTGTACCCTTCCAGCCCCAGTCCGCTGTACCCGTCTCCCAAGTCTCTAAGTGATCTGCACACCGGGGATGAACCTGTGGCCAGCCGCCCGATTTCTTCATAGCTTGATGGGTAGGGGCCCTCAGCGGGTGTGAGCAGTGTAACTGGGATTGTCCCATGATGAATCTTGCAGCAATTTATATCTTAATAACAATGTACTGTTAAAAATGGTTATAATAACTAACAGATCATGGTGGAAGAAATCCCTCCGTGCTTGCAGAAACTGAGTTTGAAATCCAAAGTGCTTGCTGTATTAAAATCGATTTATTGACCAGAAAGTAAAAAGGATTCGCACTCACAATTATGTAAAAAAAACTTTTCGTGCTGTACTGGAGTCAGGAAAGTACGGTGCTAGCAGCTGCTTCTATGTTCTCGTCCTGCCGGCAGATGAAGCTGAGAGCCGCGTGTGTGTCACCGATCTTCCTGCGTTCCAAATGGAACCCGGTCGTTTTACGGTAAGTGCCAGAAAGTGAAGAATAATGTCCTTACGCGTTTCGTTCGTCTATTGCTCACTTCATCAGAGGATCAGTAATTGCTGCAAAAGTGGCCCAAAACAAGTACGGAGTCCATATGCATGCTTATACTTTTCAGAGGTCCGATATTGTTCTATGTACACTCCTTGTTTTATTGATTGCCTGTAATATTCTAATTTACGGAGATTGTGGATTTGGGGTTTTCATGAGCTGTAAGCCATAATTATCGCACTTATGACAAATCACTGCTTGAACTATCTTGCTTTGCATGTAATGTGTCTATCTCATATGAGTTTTCCCTTTTACATTGCATTACTGAACTAAATGAACTTTTGCCTGATATTCTAAATTTTCGAGTATCACCTGTATGTGGACAGTTTTTATTTATCTTTGTTTCCATTCTGAAATGAGGTGCACCAACTACAATGGTTCTACAATCGGATCAAACTGACTTTATCAGTTTTCCACTAGTCGGCATGTGCTGTGCACAGAAGCTGGGCTTCATAGTGTGTGGGTGTGGCTTTACAGCGAGATAGTGGCATCTCAATCACACCTGGAGGAGTCCAGACATTGTGTAAACCAGCAGTTGGTTTGATTTTTATCACACGTGGGCTATAAATGCTGTGCAGTGGAAATAGTAACTTGGCTTCTCTTATTAGGCTCTGTTTGCAGCCCAAAATACCACACCACAGTCCAACATACTTCATGTTTAGAGGTGTAGAGTTTGGGATATATGCATTTTTAACTTCTGAAATGTATGCATCTATATGTGACTTTTGTATTTATTTATTTTCTGATTGTATCACATTACCTATGTGCAGCTATATCTTGCAGCTTTCCTTTCATCTTTTTCACAAGCGATATTTTTTTTTTCCAAAGATTAATCTACTGCAAAGATTTTGAGATCAGGACTATAATAAGCTTGCTATGTAAAGTTTTTAGAACACTAAACTCTAAAATTGGTGTCTGCACAATTCTTCCAGACTTTAACGCCTCCAAATGTGTTTACTCCCCCTCATTCTATTTTGTAACCACAAACTCACAATCCACTTCTGGGTCTATTCTTTCCCTATGTGTTCTTGCCTTTGACATTAGGGGACCCTTTGTAGGTTTAATTTTTTTCTTTTCATGCATTTATTCATGGGTTTTCTTCATATGTTAAAAGTATCTCTACTATGGCTAGTTGTGAGGCTGGCTACGCTAATGGTTTAATTAGTGGTTAATTATTTCTTATTAGCCTGCATGTTGTTCATGGTCTGAGCAAGATGGGCATTTGAGACTTGAGCTCTGTACCACCGAGCTTATAATAACGACTTGCCGGAGCACTATTTACCCTCATGGGCCGCACCAAGCTTTCGGAACCCCTGCAGACTCGTAGGGTTGCTCACGCATAGTCTGACGGGACCAATGAACGGGAACGGGACCAATGAACGGGACCTTCAGACTCCGCCGGGGGCCTAGCTGCGAGGCGCACGGCTCCAAGATGGCACCCGTATCCTCTGCCCAGGAGCCTCCACGCTGTCAGATATCGGTGGTGGCAGCTATGATAATCAGGGACGACCTCCAGTCCCTCTCCACCACGCTGATTGCCTTCCTTACCTCAGCGGTTGCGGCGAGCCTGGATACAGGCACTTGAGACCCAAGCCGCACAACAAGGGGACACGACTTCGGATGTTGCCATTGCAAGGCAGGGGGCCATGATACTTTCCCTACGCCGCCAGGTGGAGGATCTGGTCAATAGGAGTCGCCGCTCCAACATTAGGGTACGTGGTGTACCAAAGTGGAGGGAGAGGAAAACGCGGAGTACCTTTTGGCTGGGCTGTTCAGCATAGTCATTGGTGGAGCGAGTCCGGAGGTGTTCTGCTTTGAGAGAGCACACAGGGCCCAGATTTCGTGACTGAGAATCCCGTGACCTGATTTGTTGCCTACACTCCTACTCTATAAAGGAGAAGATTATGCAGAAGGCCAGGACAAGACCAGTATGGAGTTACCAGGGGGCTGGTTACGTTTGAGGCACAGCGGGCACTTAGACCGATGACTGCTGTCCTGCATGAAAGAAACATCCCTTACAAATGGGGGTTCCTGTTTTTAGCATCCAAGTGAGATCACAATGAATAGCGGCCAGAGGACCAGAGAAAATTCCACGCTTCCTGCTGAGGTTGGAAAAGTTTGAAGTTGAAATGTAGAAGGGGAGAGGAGGGACGAAAAAATAATAAAAAAATAAAAATATTACATTTAAAAAAAAAAAAACCTACAGTTAAGCATAAATCTGTCCTTGGCTTTTGACGCTATCACTCTACCTGCAGTTAGGGGCCCATACCTGTGATAGGACACATAGACTGAAGATGTCTTGGACCCCACCCCCTAAGTGTCAGTGGTGGAGCAGTTCAGGAGTAGCTATATTGCTTGAGGCGGCGCTGCAATTTCAGGAGACCAAGAGGATGACAGACTGTGGTGGCAGATAAATCTTCCTGAAAGGAGAGCTGCAGGATCGCAAATTCACATTTGTAGATGTGTATGTGCCTAATGCGAACCAATCCCAATACGTGCGCAAAATCATTAATAAACTTGAGTCGTTCGCAGAAGGAACCCTAGTCCTGGGGGGGAGGAGTTTAATGTCCCTATAAACCCGGTAGTTGACTCATCATCTGGACACAACAGTACCCCACAAGGAGCTTTAACCCCTTAAGGACACATGACGTGTGACATGTCATGATTCCTTTTTATTCCAGAAGTTTGGTCCTTAAGGGGTCAAGTAGCATACAGAATTTGCTGAGAAGGCTCAGGCTCGTGGTCTGCTGGACAGCTCTACACCCAGCGGATAAGGAGTACACTCCCTATTGGGCAATTCATAAGATATGTATTTCTTCAAGAAGCACAATTAACAAACATGCAGATGGTGGAGATAAAAGCAGCTATGTGGTCAGATCATAACCCTGTGACCATGGAAATGAACTTGCCGAGATTTAGACCAGTAACATGGTCCTGGAGGCTAAACAACTCCCTCCTACTGGATTTGGGCATTAAGGAGAGCATTCTTGCGGAGCTCTCCGCATACTTAAAGATGAACACGCCAGGCAAACTCACAGCAGCCGTGAGCTGGAAAACACATAAGTGTCATCAGATGAACTATTATCCGCCTTGCATCCAGGAAGAAGGAAGCCCAGCGCCATCTAGCAGAGCTTGCTGTGAAGATACTCTCGAAGCACAGCATAAAAGATCCCAACTCGTGGGAACCTACGGGGAGCTATTGGAGGCTAGACGCCAGCTGCAAACTCTCATCACTCATATATTACCGATCGGTCTAAAGATCGGATGCCTTTTTCTATCCACGTGCTAACAAACGGGGGAAATTACTGGCGAGAATGTTGAAGGGCCCTCGAACGCTCACTCAGGTACACAAACTATGAACCTCTAAGGGAACTCTCCAGTTCCCTTAGAGAACCAAGAACCGACTCAACCAGGGCCCTTGAGATTAGAAATGTTAGAAGGATGAGGTTCCTCAGTGACTTAATCAGGGAAAGAATTGGATCAGATGAGGCAGAAACACTGGATAGGCCAATAACTGAGGAAGAGGTGGCAGCGGTGGTCAAGACTGCTAAAACTGGGCGAACTCCAGGCCCAAATGACTTCACCCTGGGCTATTACAAGCACTTTCGGCATATCTTGCTTCCCAAGTTTACCCAGGCGCTGAACGCTTTAACGGTTGAGAACAGTCTCCATCAAGAATCGCTTGCATCCACAATCACTGTCAATTCTAAAATGGGAAAAGATGGGAAAAGGACCAAAAACAAACTCCTACATCATCCGTTTCCTTTTTAATAGTGCACTACACACATGAAATATCTGGGAATAGTTACATAGCTGAAAAAAGACTTGCGTCCAAGTTCAGCCTTCCTCACATTTGTTTTTTTGCTGTTGATCCAAAAGAAGGCAAAAAACTTCCAATTTTGCAACAAGCTAGGAAAAAAATTCCGTCTTGACCCCAGAATGGCAGTCAGATTTATCCTTGGATCAAGCAGTTATTACCCTACATTGAAAGATTATATCCTTGAATATTCTGTTTTTGCAAGTATGCATCTAGTAGCTGTTTGAACATCTGTATGGACTGTGATGGAACCAATCATAGAATAGTTGTCACAAGGGACTCGGGGTATCAATACCGCATGAATTTTCTACCTCTTACAACGCATACAAGATCTACGAAAATGGGCTTATCCGCATATATTGTGATTTAGCCGGATCGCAGTTATAAAGATGAACGTACTACGTAGACTCCTATACCGGGTTTCAAGCTCTTCCTTTCGCCTTTCCCACAGCCTTCTTTGCTTCCCTGAGATCCTCCATGATTCAACATGTATGGAATGGAGAACAAGAGACTCAAATATGACATCTTGTGCCCCGAGACGCTGGGGAGGACTGGCACTTCTTGACCTCCGTAAGTACCACCAATCCACAGTTCTGCAGAGTTTGGGAATGGCATATGGATCCAGCTCCTAAGCAGTGGGTAGAGCTTCATAAGGGCCACTTGCAGCCATCACTCCTAACAGCGCTCTGGGACTCAAAGGGGTGCCTACGGAGTACTGTGGATTTGACCTCCCCAGTGATGCAGACGTTGGCGACATGGCACAGCATTAGGGGGCAGCACATCTGTCTTCTGCACCAAGCCTGATGATCCAAATACAAATTAATGCGAGGGTAGGAGGTGGGCTGCAGGCCCAGGCTCTGGGACTTCCACGGAGGGGTAAGAAGTCATAGGGTCTTGAATAATGCAGGCCTGGGCCCTTTGCCGGAACTGACTGGGGGGGTAGGGGGGTTATATGCAAGTGAGCCATTTCTACCGGACACTCCCCAATAAGGAGGCGATCCATCGGAACCTCACATGGTTGAGGAACTATGTGATGGTAAGACAGCCTTAGATAAGGCAGTATCCCTCCTTTACCAGCACCTTCTTGTGGGCCATTTGGAAAGTAACACATTTCGCAGGAGGTGGGAACAGATACTGGGCAAGTCCATTACGGAGGCTCAATGGGTAAAGATCCTGGTCCTACGCCACAAATGCTCTCCTAGCTAAATACCAAGAATCTAACTATAAACTCCTCCTTTTTTTTGCTACAGAACAGCCTACATATGATCTTTCCAAGTGTACCTAATAAGTGCCGGAGATTCAGAGCAGGACAGGGAACAGTAACGCATATTTAGTGGGGCTGTCCTCTTATCAAGCAGTTTTGGGAAGAGATTGAGCTTAAGGTGGAGGAGATACTCAAGGATACGATACAACGCACTATGGAGATGGCCTTGTTGCTGTGTACAAAAAATCTATATACGTGGGGGGGGGGGGGGGGGTGGGGAAGGGGGGAGGGAGAGGGAGGGAGGGAAGGAAGAGAGAGGAGAGTGGAGAATCCCTTTAAAGAGCACTTATTATTCAGTTATCTCTTTTTATCCCCCAATGCTTTGGGATATGATCACTCCCTCTAGCATGTAAGCTCATTGAGTAGGGCCCTCAACCCCTCTGTTGCTATGCATCCACTTGTCTGGTTACAATTACGTGTCTGTTAGTCCACCCATTGTACAGTGCTACGGAATTTGCTGGCGCTATATAAATAAAATACTATGTATTTTAAAAAGTTTTGCTTATTTTCCAGAGATCCAGGGCACAACAGATCGTACCATGCACAGTATCACAGCTTCTCTCGGCCACGCAGAATGATGAGGTTTTCAGAATAGGGGAAGTTGAGCTTTCTCAGGTGTGTATTTGATCTTCTAAATGAATAGGTCTCTTTACTAAACACCAGATTTTACTAAACACCAGACCAACGGACAAAACTGATTGAAAATGTTCAAATACTGACTGAATTGGCAATTATCATATCTTCTAAAGCCAATTCAGTTCAGATTTTGGGTATTCTGACCAAATCTCCACCTTTTGTCTGGTTTAATTTGTTGTCGTCTTTAAAATTAGTGCTTAATACTTTTGAATCTTATAGAAAATATAGTATTTTGACTTTCACAAAGCAACACTTTTTCAAGAACATTGGGGCCAAATGCACAGAATAAGATGCCTCGATTTGCCATGCTTCAGGCATATCTGCTAAACAATGAGGAATCAGCAGACACTTTCTGTTAAGTTATTGCTGACCAGTCACTAGAAAGGCACCATGTGTATAAAAGGATACCAACATACCACATGCCCGATTGAACAAGCAAACTTATCAAGCCCTAGTTTAACTTACTCACTAACAAATGAAACCACCCACAGAATCAGTGTATTTTGGCTGTTGTGAACTGTAATGTCCAAGTTGTGTGTTTTTTTTATTTATTTTTTTATTTCAGTATGCATAGATTCAATGCACTATTCAATGGGAACAAAAACAAATGTTTTGGTTGGACCAAAAAAAAATAATGCCTACCAAATAATGCATTTCAGAAAAGCGTTAATCTATAATCTATCCACATAATCTATAATCTTCTCATATACATAAACAGTATGTATTGGTTAAAATTGTACGGCTGCATACCCTAACAATTGTGCATACATGATTGGCAACATGAAGGGGTTAAGCAACGGTGTTTATGGACAGGAGATGTTTTTATGCTAAGAGTATAGGCAGTTATGGTGCTTGGGTCCGATAAGAACATAAAAAAAATTGCTTAAGTAGTAGCCATGGTAAAGGAGAATTCAGAATTGTTCGGCAATTTAATTTGAACAATACAGCAAATTTCGTACATTTAATATAAACAATAGCAAATAAGAGTAGAAGTAAAGTAATGTTGTAACGCAAAGTAAATGACCACATGAGCATGTTAATGTCTTGTGAAAGGAAGAGTGCTAAAAACCAACATTGTAATGATGGGAAACTCTGCCAGCTCAAGTGTCCGTTAAATCTGTATTCTCATCTAGGATATGTGTAATTGTTCAATGAAATATTGTCTATAACCCAAACATATATATTTTTCAGGTTACAATTGTTGGAATAGTCAGACATGCTGAAAAGGCTCCAACAAATATTCTTTATAAAGTGGATGACATGACGGCAGCACCAATGGATGTCAGACAGTGGGTGGACACAGATGTAAGCTATCTCTGTAATCTAAACTGGATCTTTTACATTTCATTGGTGGCAGGCGCTCTGGCAGGATTTGTGATTACTCCCAGGAGCTAAAATGCTATGTTAGTAGCCAGGCCTTCTAAATTACTCACAACTGCAAGCCTGGAATACTCAAAGCATACTTACCAGGGGTGAATTTCGACTTCCAAAATGTTTTCTGTCTAATGGCAAGTGGAAATTATGAGCCCTGCTTACTCTCATTTAAGTCACATCTTTGGTAGCTGGTACACAGAGACTAAGGGCAGGTGATTGTATAAACATGTAGTGTTTACAAGAAAGCAAAATGCATAATTCTATGTTGAGGATCTGTAATAACATTACTATTACAGTTCCTCAAATTTGCATCAAGTTGGATTTCACAATGTTTAAAAACAGTGATGTAATCCGAAGGAGAGGCTATAGAGGTCTTACAGAGGAAGTGGGTTGGTATTTTGAATGCTTACAGTGCACGCGATGAGGAAGACTGCATGCTGTCAGTAATTTGCCAAAATCTCATTTGGTTATGTAATAGACTTGAGTGAATTCTAAGTTAATAACTGCTTGTCTCTTACAAACTGTAACTGTATTAATGTGCAACTGTATCCTTACTTGCAGGAAGCAAGTTGTGAGAGCATTGTGGTACCGCCTAATAGCTACGTTAAAGTAGCAGGTCATCTTCGCTCCTTCCAGGTAACACACAGAAGGTTTTTTTTTTTTGCTTGGTTTTCCAGTAAGAAAAATTGAAAATGACAATTCACATATTCGCTTCAAATTGTCAGGAAAAAAACCCAGCTGTGGTTATGCCAATGTTGGTGTTATTCATGGCCCAAGTTATCCACAAAATCAAATTCTGATTTTTGAAATCACATGCAAATGCCTCATTCAGGCTTTTCAGATTTGGATATTTGTGAAATGCAGGTAAAACAGGGGCTGGTTTGGTTGCCCAGTTAATCCCTTTAAAATTATTTTGAAAACCACTACACATGTGAATGGTCAATTGTGGGTGTATTGCTTATGAGTGAGGAAATGGCATCGATCTCTCTGGAAAAATACAGGTGTGTGAATTATGTATGTATGTTGACATTGTCCTCTGATAAACTGAATTATACCAGTTAGAGGTGCAAGTAAGAGAAACATTTATTTCCTACTAATTTTACAAATATCCAACATTCTGTTCAAATTTTTTATCAGCCAAGTCCAATGTAGCAGTATACTCTGCATTACCCACTATTCACATGTAGTGTGCTATATTTTTGTCATGGTAATAATATATAAAGTGTGGAAGCACAATTTTTCTTGTAAATAATTTAAGTTCACAGGTGCTTATACCATTTTTAAAATGGTCATAACAAATTGAATTAACTTAACAATTGCTCCCCCCCCCCCCCTCTTTTTCAGAATAAGAAGAGTGTTGTAGCATTTAAGATTGCACCTATTGAAGACATGAATGAATTGATATCACACATGCTGGAGGTTGTACAAGCTCACATGATCCTAAATTCCCAGGGTCAGGTATGTTTATAGTCAAATGTGGTTCTCTCCATCCCTCACATGGATATCCTGTAACGAGTATATACCCCTACACGCAGGATCCAGCAAAACAGAAGACAGCACAGAGGAGAGATACGTCTACCGGACCTTAGAGTGGCCGGACTCGACGTAAAGGAGAAGTACAGAGTCAGGAGCGATCCGAGGTCAAGGGCACAAAGAGACAGCGTAAACGAGAACTAGCCGGGGTCTGGTACACAGGAATCAGCAAGCCGGCAAACAGTACAGACAAGGATAAAGCGAAAACGAAGTCAGAATACAAAGCCAAGGTCAAGTACGGAGAAACACAACTGAACACAACAAGCACTAAAGGGAACTGTAGCAGAAACCACGATAGGGCAAGGAACTAAGGGAAAAGGGTAAGTATAAGTAGCCTTCAAACTAACGTGATTGGCTCCTGTCACTTCCACTCCCCCAACAGGTAAGTGTATGGGGTGATTGGCGTGACAGGAGCCAATGGGAGCCTTTTTGCAATTTAGGCTCCCACTGTCTCTTTAAGAGCGCGCCCGAGATTCGCGGCGCGCTCTTAGCTGCAGGCGGGACACGTGACCGCTTCTCGCGGTCACTGCCCGCCTTCCTGTTTGAGCAGTCGGATGAGCCGCGCGCGGCTCGTGCAGCCGCAGGACCGCGCGCGGCTTGAAGAGAGGACCGCGGCCGGCCCCCGGATAAGGTAAGTACCGCTACAGTACCCCCCCCTGAGGACACGCCCTCCGGGCGGGCAGGACCAGGTCTGGCAGGAAAACGCGAATGGAAAGAACGTACAAGGCGGGGAGCATGAACAGCATCCGCAGAAATCCAACTGCGCTCCTCAGGCCCATAACCCTTCCAATGTACCAAGTACTGAAGCCGACCCCTGAGGAAACGAGAGTCAATAACAGCAGACACTTCGAACTCCTCATGACCCTCCACAGAGACAGGAGGGGGAGGGGGTGTACTCCGGGTATAGCGGTTGCGTACGTAAGGCTTCAACAACGAGGTGTGAAATACATTGGGTATACGCAGATTTTTAGGCAGACCCAAGGCATAAGAAACGGGATTAACCTTATGTATAATGCGATAAGGACCAATGAAGCGGGGAGCCAATTTCATAGAAGGCACCCGGAGGCGAATATTCCGTGTGGAAAGCAAAACCCTGTCCCCCACAACATAGGAAGGAGCCGCTCTGCGATGCTTGTCAGCCTGAGCCTTCTGGCGGGCAGCAGAGTCCACCAAAGAACGCTGAACCTGCTCCCAAGTATTACGCAAACCAGCCAAATGCTCATCCAGAACTGGCATGCCCTGTGAGGAGAATGCAGCCGGAAGAACAACGGGATGCTGGCCATAGACAACGTAAAAAGGGCTTTTGCCGGAAGAATCATGAGTGGCGTTATTCCGAGCAAATTCAGCCCAAGGAAGCAGGTCAGACCAATTGTCCTGATGGTGAGACACAAAACAACGGAGGTACTGCTCCAGAGACTGGTTGGCACGTTCAGCAGCTCCATTAGACTGGGGATGGTAAGCGGAAGAAAATGAGAGGGAAATACCCATCTCCGAACAAAAGGCTTTCCAGAACCTGGAAATAAATTGGCTACCCCTATCGGATACAATAGATAAGGGAATACCATGTAATCGAAACACTTCTTTAGCGAAGATAAGAGCCAGTTCCTTGGAAGTGGGCAACTTGCGAAGAGACACAAAGTGAGCCATTTTGGAAAACCGATCTACTATCATTAGGATGACTGTGTTACCATTCGAAGAGGGTAATTCAACAATAAAATCCATTGATAGATTAGACCAAGGTCTCTCGGGAACGGGTAACGGATGCAACAGCCCACAAGGAACTCTACGAGAGGTTTTCATACATGCACAAGTAGAACAAGCACTTATATAGTCAGTAACATCCTTACGTAAGGTATCCCACCAGAAATACCGAGAAACGGCTGACACTGTTTTGGAAATACCAGGATGTCCAGCAGTCTTAGTATCGTGATACAGTGACAGAATATCCCGTCTCTCGGGAACGTCAACGAACAATTTATCATTAGGCCTCTCGCCAGGTGCCATGCTCTGTTTCGCTTGTATGGCCTGCAAGAGGGACGAGGAAATAGACAATATAGTAGTTGCTATTATCCTGTCTGGGGGAATGACAGGAGTGACATCAATCTCCTGTTTGTCAATAGTCTCGAATTGTCTGGACAGAGCGTCCGCTTTAGTGTTCCGGTCGCCTGGCCTATAGGTTATTATATAATTAAAATGAGACAAGAACAGTGACCACCTAGCCTGCCTGGAAGACAATCTTTTAGCTTCGCTAAGGTAGGACAGGTTCTTATGATCCGTAAATATGAGGATGGGATCTTTAGTGCCTTCTAACAAATGTCTCCATTCTTTGAGTGCTAAAATGATAGCAAGGAGTTCGCGATTACCCACATCATAATTCCTTTCTGCTTTGGACATTTGTTTAGAAAAGAAGCCACAAGGATGCAATGGCTTGTCAGGAGACTCTCTTTGGGATAAGACAGCACCTACCCCTATATCGGAAGCATCAACCTCAAGTATATATGGCAATGAGGGGACAGGATGCTGTAAAATAGGGGCAGAGGCGAACGTAGTCTTAAGAAAGTCAAAAGCCTGAAGTGCCTCAGTAGACCAGACACGTGTATTGCCATCCTTTTTAGTCATACGAGTAATAGGCGCTACTATAGACGAAAAACCTTTGATAAAACGTCTATAATAATTAGAGAAACCCAGAAAACGCTGGATGGCTTTCAGACCTTGCGGCAGAGGCCATTCTATGACCGCAGCGAGCTTCTGGGGATCCATCCGAAAACCCTCAGCGGAAATCAAATACCCTAAAAACTGGACCTCGGATTGGTCGAATAGACATTTTTCTAATTTGCAATAAAGACCATTAGCAAGAAGGGTCTTCAGAACTGTCGTAACATGTCTGTGATGAGTGTGAATGTCTGTAGAATATATTAAAATGTCATCCAAGTACACAATAACAAATGAGTGAATAAAGTCCCTTAAGACATCATTAATAAATTCTTGGAACACTGCTGGGGCATTGCAAAGCCCAAATGGCATGACGGTATACTCATAATGACCTGACCGAGTGTTAAAGGCTGTCTTCCATTCGTGGTCCTTTTTTATACGTATCAAATTGTATGCTCCTCTAAGATCTAATTTGGTGAATACCGTAGCATGTTTGAGCCTGTCAAACAATTCTGTTATTAACGGTATAGGGTAAGCATTTTTGATGGTGATTTTATTAAGACCTCTATAATCAATGCAAGGTCTTAAATCACCTTCTTTCTTCGATACAAAGAAGAACCCCGCTCCAGCCGGAGAAGAGGATCTCCTAATAAATCCCTTTTCTAATGATTCTTTAATGTACTCCTCCATGACACGGTTTTCTTGAACCGATAGGGGACTACACCCTGCCCTTGGGAGGTATAGTACCAGGCAACAAATCAATAGCACAATCGTAGGGTCTGTGAGGCGGTAATTTGTCAGCCTCTCTTTTATCAAAGACAGTCTTTAAAGTTAAATACTGAGAGGGTATAGCCGTAGATAAAGGAGGAACAGTAGGAACGTTAATAGAATTCACAGGCGTGACTTCAATAGTACATGACTCATGGCAGGCTTCACTCCATGATTTTATCTGCCCTGTCTCCCAGTCAAAAATGGGATTGTGGGCACGTAACCATGGATACCCTAATACCAACTGTGAAGAGGGAGAGGTGATGACCTGGAACCGAATGGTTTCATAGTGTAGAACCCCTGTGTACATGTGTAGCGGTGCAGTCTCGTGAGTAACAACTGGAGATATCAATGGTCTACCATCTATGGCCTCAACGGCCAAGGGTATCTCCTTCTCCCTGATGGGAATATTGTTTTTCTTTACAAAACCAGAGTCTATAAAATTCTCAGCTGCCCCAGAGTCAACCAGGGCGTATATGTTTTCAACTATACAACTCTCTCCCATATGTAAAGAAACAGGGAGAAGCAGTCGGTTAGGAGGCAATGTAGGAGACTTAGAAATCACACCCAAGGCCAGTCCCCTATAAGGTCTTAGGTGCGAGAGTTTTCCGGGAGCAGAGGACACTCCTTTACCATATGTTCTCTCCTACCACAATATAGGCAGAGTCCCTCTCTTCTCCTATGTAATTTTTCATTATCAGAGAGTTTGGCAACCCCTAATTGCATTGGCTCCTCTTCAGATACTTTTACACTCTCCGGTGGATTAACTCTGGGGTGAATAGGCGTAACAAAACTTCTATTCCTGTTCTTGGTATAGAGCCTGTCCCGAATCCTATTATCTATATCGATGAGGTAGTCAATAAGGTCCTCTAAGGCAACAGGAAGTTCCTTAGCCGCTACCTCATCCAATATAGAATCTGATAAGCCTTCCATGAAGGCAGTAGTTAACCCATTATTGGTCCAATCGACCTGTGAGGCAAGGGTACGAAACTGTATAGCGTAATCAGCCACAGACCTAGAACCCTGTTTAACCCTCATTAATGCTCTAGCGGCATTCTTAGACCTTTTCATAGTGTCAAAAGTTCTGCGAAAAGCTGTTAGGAAACTGTGAAAGTTATGCACCATAGGTCCATTAGCCTCCCAAATAGGGTTTGCCCATTCAAGTGCTTTGTCGGTAAGTTGGTGCATAAAGAACCCAACTTTGGACCTCTCTGTGGGAAATGAACGTGGATACATTTCAAAATGAAACTCTATTTGGTTAATGAACCCTCTGCATGTCTTAGAATCCCCTCCATACCTAGGAGGAGGCGTTAAATGTGCTGTAGCATTAGGCATAGTCGATACTTCAGGAAGCAGGGGTGCAGGAGGGTTAGGTGCGGTTGCTGGAATGGTTCTAGCTAAGAGCGTCTGGAGAGCCTGAGCTATTTGATCCATACGGTGATCCTGCTCTACAAATCTAGCCTCATGGGTCGCCATCTGTTGAGCTAAATCTGCGGGGTCCATGGCCCTATCGTAATGTAACGAGTATATACCCCTACACGCAGGATCCAGCAAAACAGAAGACAGCACAGAGGAGAGATACGTCTACCGGACCTTAGAGTGGCCGGACTCGACGTAAAGGAGAAGTACAGAGTCAGGAGCGATCCGAGGTCAAGGGCACAAAGAGACAGCGTAAACGAGAACTAGCCGGGGTCTGGTACACAGGAATCAGCAAGCCGGCAAACAGTACAGACAAGGATAAAGCGAAAACGAAGTCAGAATACAAAGCCAAGGTCAAGTACGGAGAAACACAACTGAACACAACAAGCACTAAAGGGAACTGTAGCAGAAACCACGATAGGGCAAGGAACTAAGGGAAAAGGGTAAGTATAAGTAGCCTTCAAACTAACGTGATTGGCTCCTGTCACTTCCACTCCCCCAACAGGTAAGTGTATGGGGTGATTGGCGTGACAGGAGCCAATGGGAGCCTTTTTGCAATTTAGGCTCCCACTGTCTCTTTAAGAGCGCGCCCGAGATTCGCGGCGCGCTCTTAGCTGCAGGCGGGACACGTGACCGCTTCTCGCGGTCACTGCCCGCCTTCCTGTTTGAGCAGTCGGATGAGCCGCGCGCGGCTCGTGCAGCCGCAGGACCGCGCGCGGCTTGAAGAGAGGACCGCGGCCGGCCCCCGGATAAGGTAAGTACCGCTACATATCCTGAGGCTACAGTTTGTTTTTAGACAAAAGTGGAAACCACCCAGAATACGTATAGTGGATAAAGTACAAAAGGACAACCTGATATAGGTCAAATTTCCTTGAATGGAATCTGTGTGAAAATTGAAAACACTTTCATAGCGTAAAAAAGTAAATATAAGTAGTGTTTAAAGTGAGATTGGAAATGCACTCACAAACAAATGATTATTCAGGCCTTTCACCCTCTCAGGGGTAGTGTGATGAGCAAAGATGTCCTCCGACACGATATATGTGGATGTAAAAAATGCAATATAGTGAAGTATGTTTAGAAATATATAAATTCACATTTATTCATTGCACTTACAAATTAGCAGCATAAAAAAGGCATCTCTCCATAAACATATGGAACTCCTGGTGGTGATAGTCGAGTATCCACAATCCAGAGTCAGGGAGAAGATACAGCATTCAAATAAAAATAAATAAAAACAAATATAAGTACATAAGAAGTATGATAATATCCAACGCGTTTCGTCCTATTGGATGTCGGACTTCTTCAGGGATAATTGTGGATCCACTTCTGAGGGTTTTTATACCCTTCAACATCATCTTCTTGATCCGGTACACATGTAATCAAACATGCGTTTCACTGTGAACCGCAGAAATCCAGCGCGGAATACAAGGAGCTTCTCAAACAGTTCCGGGTAATAGTGCGCATGCGCGTAATGACCGCGCATGCGTCAACTGAAAAGACCGTTGCCTGTAGGGGACAAAAGGCATAGAAAGGCGAAAAAACGCCTGAGAACAAAACCGAGCACATTTTGCTACAAATTCTAATAGAGTGGCAAAATTGCCTATAATATTACAGCATACACTCTAGATATATCTCTAAATCTCAATATATATACACATTTTATTTGTATTACGAACATGAGCACAAAATTAATATAAAATATACTGCATAATATAAATTATATATGTATATACAATCATATGTAAATATAAGGTTATAGATAAGGATGGATGTAAAATCCAACTAATATGGACCCAATTAAAGGGACATGTAGCCCCATAATAAATTATTGGTGTGCAGGATTACTGAATGTAAATTTAATTATAGGGTTCTTATATGTGAAACAGAGAGTTGGGCTCAATTAAAGGGTCAATTAAAGGGTCATGTATACCCAGCATATGTTATTGATGTGCAAGGAATTATGGGTGTAGATTAAATTGATTATAGGGCTTCCTATAAGTGAATCAGGAAATTAAACTATAGTAAGGTATATACATAAAAAATAAGCATAAAAAATATATAAAAAAATATATATTCCATATATTTACATATAGGTTAATATATACATATAAACAAAGAAAAACCATGGCATCTTATTGAAGAGACTTCGACAACGAAGAGAACCCTTGAGGAAAAATGATTAGATGAGACCCTGTAAATCTATTTCTTGGTTAAGTCCCACATTCAAGGTTTTTAGATTGAAAATCCACCAAGCCTCCTTCCTAATTAGCTCCTGCAGTTTGTCTCCACCTCTCCATCCTAGTTGAACTGAGTCTATTCCATAAACTTGCAGAGTGTTACAAGAGAATGAGGGACAAGAATTATAAAAAACTATATTCATTGTTCTTCTACTTTTGTAATCTATTTGTTGCAATGTGGTTGTGGTGCCCAATATGTCGGACGCACATCCAGAAAGTTACACATCAGAATATTGGAACACCACAACAACATACGCAAAAATAAAATTGACCATAGTGTACCAAGACACTGTAATTCTTGTCCCTCATTCTCTTGGAACACTCTGCAAGTTTATGGAATAGACTCAGTTCAACTAGGATGGAGAGGTGGAGACAAACTGCAGGAGCTAATTAGGAAGGAGGCTTGGTGGATTTTCAATCTAAAAACCTTGAATGTGGGACTTAACCAAGAAATAGATTTACAGGGTCTCATCTAATCATTTTTCCTCAAGGGTTCTCTTCGTTGTCGAAGTCTCTTCAATAAGATGCCATGGTTTTTCTTTGTTTATATGTATATATTAACCTATATGTAAATATATGGAATATATATTTTTTTATATATTTTTTATGCTTATTTTTTATGTATATACCTTACTATAGTTTAATTTCCTGATTCACTTATAGGAAGCCCTATAATCAATTTAATCTACACCCATAATTCCTTGCACATCAATAACATATGCTGGGTATACATGACCCTTTAATTGACCCTTTAATTGAGCCCAACTCTCTGTTTCACATATAAGAACCCTATAATTAAATTTACATTCAGTAATCCTGCACACCAATAATTTATTATGGGGCTACATGTCCCTTTAATTGGGTCCATATTAGTTGGATTTTACATCCATCCTTATCTATAACCTTATATTTACATATGATTGTATATACATATATAATTTATATTATGCAGTATATTTTATATTAATTTTGTGCTCATGTTCGTAATACAAATAAAATGTGTATATATATTGAGATTTAGAGATATATCTAGAGTGTATGCTGTAATATTATAGGCAATTTGGCCACTCTATTAGAATTTGTAGCAAAATGTGCTCGGTTTTGTTCTCAGGCGTTTTTTCGCCTTTCTATGCCTTTTGTCCCCTACAGGCAACGGTCTTTTCAGTTGACGCATGCGCGGTCATTACGCGCATGCGCACTATTACCCGGAACTGTTTGAGAAGCTCCTTGTATTCCGCGCTGGATTTCTGCGGTTCACAGTGAAACGCATGTTTGATTACATGTGTACCGGATCAAGAAGATGATGTTGAAGGGTATAAAAACCCTCAGAAGTGGATCCACAATTATCCCTGAAGAAGTCCGACATCCAATAGGACGAAACGCGTTGGATATTATCATACTTCTTATGTACTTATATTTGTTTTTATTTATTTTTATTTGAATGCTGTATCTTCTCCCTGACTCTGGATAGTGGATACTCGACTATCACCACCAGGAGTTCCATATGTTTATGGAGAGATGCCTTTTTTATGCTGCTAATTTGTAAGTGCAATGAATAAATGTGAATTTATATATTTCTAAACATACTTCACTATATTGCATTTTTTACATCCACATATATAGTGTCGGAGGACATCTTTGCTCATCACACTACCCCTGAGAGGGTGAAAGGCCTGAATAATCATTTGTTTGTGAGTGCATTTCCAATCTCACTTTAAACACTACTTATATTTACTTTTTTACGCTATGAAAGTGTTTTCAATTTTCACACAGATTCCATTCAAGGAAATTTGACCTATATCAGGTTGTCCTTTTGTACTTTATCCACTATACGTATTCTGGGTGGTTTCCACTTTTGTCTATTTGCTATATATTTCCACAGGTGGTTGTGAAGTTCACCTGGAACTATCTCAGTATACGTGTATTCTCTTAGTGTATATACTTTATTTCTTTGTTTCATTACAGTTTGTTTTTATCTGCAGTAGTGAGCTTGTTGTTTAAGGTTTAATTTAGTTAAATCCGGGGCCATCGCTAGGGTTAGGAAACACCTGGGACTTGAGCCCCAAAATAATTTGGCAACCCCACCACAAAGCTTGGCCCTGAAAAAAAAATGCCAGGAAAAGCAAGCGCTCCAAATACTAAGGTTTATTCTGTTATGTATGTATCCCTTCATCCCTCTCGGGCAAGGGGAGGTGACATTATAAAGATCCTTAGTTGTCCAGTGTATATAGAGCCTCCTGTCTCTCCCTCTGGTTTTCAGTTTTGGAGCGTTGCCATTGTAACCCGCAGCAACATTCTGAACTGCCTGCTGCTCATGGAAGCCATACACTTGCTCTACACCCAGCATAAGATGTGTGCTCTCTGAGCAACAGGTCAGGAAATTATATTTTTGAGCCTCCAACTGGCCCATAATGGCCCCTTTTTTGCAAGGCTCGCAGGCACATTGAAAGGTAGCGCTGCTGGCCCTGCAGAGGGGGGAGTTGCATGGCCCTAACCTCCCCAGCCCTCCCTGTTCAACATCGCTGGTTGAAGCAATTTGTCTATAAACTAACAATGTTTTGTGAACTATGTCTTGTAGTGACACTGTAAAAAAAAATAAAAATAATAATAATTGTATAAAGATTGCTTTAATAGGTATTTTGCATGTTCATTCCTTGCAAATTCAGACACTATTCTTCGTGGAGGGGTCTTTCCTTAGTAATGTTTGCTATATTGGTTCTACTTTGTCATGCAATGTTAAAGGCTACGCAGTGGAAGCTGCAGATAGCCGTGTAGAAATAGTGTAAATCCATGGATTGTGTGGCAGTGGTCTATATTTATTTCGGGTTGGGGGGAGGGGGTGCTGGTTTGTATTCTTGTTTATAATTGAGACCGCACATATGGAAGAGTCTTCTGCTTCTGGAAAGCTTTCCTTGCAAAGCAGCTCCAGGTCCTCCTACTGCGAGTTTTGATCCTGTTCGAGGCTCCAGTGTCAAACTTCTCTGAGGCTTTTAATTCCTTCGATTCCATTTAATTCTGTAATAGTTTTTTCAGTTTTGTTTTTCCTAATATGATGTCCGTCTCTTGTGTTAGGCTTCAGGAGGTGGATCTGCCATGGTCCTCAGCACACCTGGACGCGTGGGAATGGGGGAGACTGCAGGAGCAAATGACATGCCAATTAATGGGCTGACGCCACATCAGAGCCAGGTACATATATATATATGAAATGGTGGTTTTATGTAATGCACACATACTATATAAGATGGAAAATTAGACTTTAAGTTCATGAAGTACTTAAAATGCCTAACCTGCCATTACCCTACTTGCCCTAAACCTTAGGGTTATTCCATAAACTCTGCTCTGCTGCAAATTAAAATCAAAATGCAAACTTCAGGCAGGAATAGCCAAAAGCTTTCTCCAACCCAGTTAGTCACGGTGTGCTTATATTAGCCTCTGATTTAACAATAGGCTTTTAATTGCAACAAGCTATGTTGTAATTGAAAATCACTGCTTATCACAGGAGAGAGCAAATACTTGTGTGAAATGTGACTGAGCTGCATCTTTTGTCTTGTAAAGAATCTCATCGTCATATTTTCAAAAGGTTTGTAAACTTTTATTAAAAAAACAAAACTCTGTCACTTAGGTTTATTTTTGTTTATATGGAGGAAGTTTGTCATGATGAGGATAGGATTACTGTGCAGACTTAATGACCCTATATGTTTTTGTTTGCTGCTTTTTTTTTTTGCTTGGAAAAGTGCTAATGATCTAAACATGCAATTTCCTTTATCATTCATGAGCAGTCTGTTTTTTTTTTTCTTCTTCTTAAATGATAAATGTGTGCAATGTTTTTCCCCTCCATTCTAGATTTTGAATCTGATTAAAAGCTACAGAGGGAGTGAAGGAATGGCATTAGATGATCTGAAGGCAAGGCTTCAAGGAATTAATGTGAACACAATCAAGTATGTATCTGTTCTGGTGTCAAGCAACTAGTTACTTGCTAGTAAAATCTAGCTGCCAGCCAGCCTCAACAAAGTGGGATAGCCTTGGAGTCTTGTGTGTATGTATAGAGAAATTGCATTTTTTTTTTTTTAAATTCTTTATTTATAGCGTGCAAAGAAATAACATAGTGTTCAGTAAGCCACAACAGCCTCTGCACACAGATTGACAACAAGACATATAAAACAGAGTTATGGCAATTGTATATATCGCACATTTTTAAAGTTTTTATGGTATGCTTAGATTGCAGGCTGACTAGTAGATGGAGCTATTGTTACAGGAGAGTGGCTGACCTTTGCATAAACTTGGGCATGTAACTAAACATTTTATAGTAGTATGGTAAGTATAGTTGAGGAGATGCGTAGAGCTGTTAGCTAATATAGACATGCTGAGTTGTTATGTTGAACAATATTGTAATGGTGCCACTGGGTACCGGTAGTAATTTTCTTAGGTGGAGATAGCTCCGTTTTGCCCAAAGGGCATAATAAACAAACAAAAAGAAAAAAAAAAAAACACAAAGCAAAATAAAGACAACATAAGCAAAAACAGGTACTGCGTCACGACAGCCCTCGTCTGCCACGTTTTAGTAGCCTTAGCACAGTAGAGAGCAGTAATGTGATTTTTGAATTAAGGTAGTAAACACTTTGCTAGTTGACATAATACTACACTTAGCGTCTGTGTCAGGTAGGAGTGTACTGATAGAGTGGTACAGTGCTCAAGCAGTATATAAATGATGTATGTCTCATATTTACATGTTGTTACGTAATGTAGGGCGTGATAATGGTGCCGAGACCGTGGGCCTAGGAGTGTGACCCAGCCCTTTGGGTCTTATGTATGGAAGCAGTGGTCCTGTCTTATACTTAGGCGATGTTGTGGTCTATCGGGTGTGTTGATTAGCTATTTACACTCAGTTACCCCAGAGTGTTGGGCGGGGGAAGAGCGGAGGGGAATCTCCGGTGACTGTGTCCTCTTAGCGGGACATGTCGTAAGGAGTGTGCGGTCGCTTAGGGTCACCTGTGTTAACTATGACCCGGGAACTCTAACAGTGCTGCATACTAATGAAACATTAAAACTATAACATATAAACATCAGAGGTTGACCGGTATCTGGTACTGGTGTGGGGATCAGTCCAGTTCCTTGTGACTGCTGGTGCTTTATCAGTCAGCCTGTGTCCTCTGCAGAGCGTGGGGTAAAAGGGACAATCCTGCGTATGTCCCATCTGTGACTTGGACGTGCTGTATTGTCAGAAGACATGGTAAGGCCCAGTCCTTGAAGGAATGTCGCTGAGTCCTCTGCGGTGGAAAGCTGATGTATGTTCCCATCTTTATGGACTATTAGTGCTCGAGAAGGTCCCCATTTGTAGCCGATGTCTGCAGAGCGTAGGATCTTTGTCACTTGTTGGAAAGACCGTCTCCATTCCAGAGTAGAGCGGCATAAGTCCTGTAAGAACTGGAGTTGCATTTCTTCGAACTTAAGAGGAGTTCTGGATTTTGCAGCGTCCTGCAGGGCCAGCTTGTCATGGAGTAGCGGGAAACGTATCAGGACGTCTCGGGGAACCCCCTCCGGGGCCCTATTTGACTTGGCTAGTCTGTAGCAGCCGTCTACCTGAATGCCCTTCGTAGAGCGCTGTGGCAGTAGGGTAGTCCATAGCCGGCGTAAGAAATGGGGCAGTTCCTGTTCGGTAACTGATTCGGCTATGCCCCTGATTTTAAGATTATTACGTCTCCTTGCATCGTCCTGGGTGTCCAGTCTGACCTGCATACTTTTGTGTGATGCTTGGAGCTGTAGCAAGTGCTCGGTGGTGCTTACTTGCTTTTGGGTTAGGGAGGTGATGGCATCCTCGTTAGCCTGCAGTCTTGCTGTCACTACTGTGATGTCCTCACGTATAATATTCAAGTCTGCATTGAAGAAGGCTCTTATGTTTGTTAATAGGGCTTTGATATCCCCTTTTGTGGCTGGGGCTGTCAGGTCTTCCTCTCTTTGAGGGCTGTTCACGCTCCTTGAACAAGGTATTTCGTCAGGTGCATCTAGGAGTTCTTCCTCAGAGGATGAATAGAATACGTCTAGTTGCGGCGCCATTTTGGGCCTAGGCCGCGGCTGTAGGAGGTCAGCGATATTGCGGGAGCCGCTCCCGGTAAGGGTTTTTAGCTTTTTCGCCTTCTTCCCCATTGTGACCTGAATGGTTGGACCCGGTCCCGGGCTGGTTTAGGGTAGGTAGGTGCCCCAGTACTTGCCGTTAGTTATGCGCGCCGCGGGAGCTTAGCCGACATGCGTCCACTCTCCTCAGCGTTGAAGCCACGCCCCCGAGAAATTGCATTTTAAAAATTTTAGCATTACTAACTCCTTAAGGACTACGGACGTACTAGGTACAACAGACAAACGGTCCTTAGGGACCGCGGATGTTCCTAGTAAGTTTGCTGCAATTATATTACTTACCCGAACGCTGCCGTTCCTCCGCTCGCAATCGGTGTTGCTCCCGGTCTGGGGGGGACAGTCCTGACAGTTCCCCCTCTGCAAATTAGGCCCCCTGCGGGCCATGTCATTGCTCTGAAAGACTGGTCACATGGCCGCAATAGGAGTCCATGTATCTGCCTGCAGGGGGACTGCCTAAACTGACAGGCAGTCTCCCTGCATCTGTAAAATAAATGTTATTAAATCAAAATATAAATGTATGTATGTATATATTGTGTGTGTGTGTGTGTGTGTGTGTGTGTATATACTAAGTGTATTTTTATATAATCTATACATATATTAATATATAAATACAATTAGAATTAAATTACACATGTATATATAACTGTATATTGTGTGTATATATTCTAAAATATAAATAAGTCAATTAAAAAATGATATATAATTTTTATTCTAACTATTGATAATATATATTTATATCAAAATACACTTAGAATTAAATTTTATATATGTATATATCACAAGCCAATTCCGTAGCGCTGTACAATGGGTGGATTAATGAGCCTCGCCGCCGCATTCATTATAGATTGCAGCAGTGCAATCTGGGAACACGTAAGACCACTGAGAAGGGGATTGCAGTAGTCGAGGCGAGAAATAACGGCATGGACCCAGGACCTTAGCTGCGTCTCGTGTTAAATATGTTTTTGAGGTGAAAGTGGCAGAATTTGGTGATCCACTGGACGTTAGGGGTGAAGGAGAGGTCGCAGTCAAAGAACACCTAGGCTGCGAGGTAGAAGTGATGGTAGCACCGTTGACTTGGAGGGAGACCGACATGGGAGTAACAACACTTGAGGGAGGAAAGACCAGAAGTTCTGTTTTGGACAGGTTGAATTTAAGGAAGTGAGCAGCCATCCAGTTGGAAATCGTGGAGAGGCAGTCGGAGCTACGAGTCAAGATGGGCAGAGAGGTCAGGAGAGAACAGGTAGATTTGTGTGTCATCGGCATATAAATGATAATGAAAGCCAGAGGAGCTGATGAGTTTACCAGGAAAGGCAGTATAGATGGTGAACAGTAGGGGACCAAGGACAGACCCTTGGGGAATGCCAACAGAGAGGGGTTGGGGAGAAGAGGCAGAGCCAGAGAAAGCAACACTGAAAAAGCGCTGGGAGAGGTCGGAGGAGCACCAGGAGAGAGCAGTATCTCATAGACCGAGATTATGGAGAATGATAAGAAGCTGTTGATGATCAACAGTGTCAAAGGCAGCAGAAAGATCAAGGAGAATTAGGATAGAGTAATGGCTGCGAGATTTAGCAGTGATTAAATTGGTCACAGCTATTTCAACAGTGACGAGCGCGGAATCCAGACTGAAGCGGGTCAAGCAGAGTTTAATTCGAGGAAGTCTATTAATCTTGCTACACAACTCTCTCATGGATCTTGGAGGCAAATGGCAGTAGCGATATAGGGCAATAGTTGGATGGGGGGTAGGGCTTTTCCAGAATAGGCATTATGATTGCATGCCTAAAGGGTGAAGGGAAAGGGAGAGATTGGAAATTTTTGTGAGAGTGAGATACGAGGGAACAGGTGGTGGGGCGGGAGGACCGGAGTAGAGCAGAAACCTCTTCCGTTGTAGTAGGTGCGAATGAGCAAAGAACAGGTGAGTGAGTGTGGTTGGGTTATGTATTGGAAGGGGAGGGAGAGAGGTTAGAGATATCTTCCCTGGTTATAGAAATCTCCTCGGTGAAGTGAGTTGCAAAGTTTGATGCGGACAGGGTGGTCGGAGGAGGGTGAGCAACAGGGCGAAGTAAGCATTAAAAATGTGAAAGAGGTATTTTGGTTGGCGGGACAGTGTGCTTATGAAGGTGTTGAAGTAATTTACTTTTGCAGACAAAAGGAGCGCAGCATAAACTTATAGTGGAGGAAGTCGGGTGCAGAGTCAGACTTTCTCAAACAGCTTTCAGCAGTTCTGGAACATTTTTTGAGATATCTGATCAGCTTGGTGTGCCATGGTTGTAAATGGGAAGGCTTGCTGCGTTTAAATGTAGGGGGTGCAATGATGTCTAGATAAGAGGCAAGTGAGATTTGAGATGGGTAAAAGGAATTTGGAGTTTGGAGAAATGGTGGAGATCAAGACAGTGGAGGTTTCTGTGAGATTGGAGAGTTGAGGGTGGTGAAATGTGGGTATGGGGGTATTCTGATGTCAAAGGTCAGCAGATGGTGGTCAGATAAAGGAAATGGAACAGTGGAGAGATTAGAGGTAGTACAGAGATTGGTGAAGATCAGGTCAAGAGTGTTTCCTGCTGTGAGTTGCTGAAGTAGACCACTGTGTGAGGCCGAAGGGAGGAGGTTGCAGACGGGAGGCATCAGGGCAGTTGAGGTTTTTGATTGGGATGTTAAAGTTCCCAAGTATGAGGGAAGGAGTGCTAGAGGAGAGAAAGTGGAGTAGCCAGGAAGAAAAGTGTTCAATGAATAGCCTAGGATGACTGGGAGGGCGGTAGATGATGGCAATTCTTAAAGGAGTGGACTTAAATATGTGGACAGTGTGAACTTCAAAGGAAGTAAAGGATAGGGCAGGGAGGATGGCTGGAAAGGTACATTGAAGTGAGAGAAGGATGCCTACACCGCTGCCTTTACAGTGGAGTGTGGGAGACTTGTAGTCCACCGAAACATTAAGAACCTGGAGTAGCGGTATCAGAGGGGAAAGCCAGGTCTCAGTGAATGCTAGTAGTGTGAGGGAATTGGAGATGAAGAGGTCGTGTATGGCTGTTTTTAATATTGCTACAGATGGAACGGGTGTTCCAGAGTACACACTGAATGTTGGTAGAGGAGGATAAACTGCAGGGTATTTGGATGACGTTTGCATGATTTCTAGTTTTGTGTGAGCAGACGAGGTAAAGGGCCCTGGGTTGGGAGAGACGTCACCAGGTGCTAGAAGTAGGAGGAGAGATAGTGACGTGGTGTGAATGGGCTTTATTTGGTGGGGTCTAGTATGCGATTGGGTGGGAGCAGGAGAGAAAGAATGGATAAAGTGGGATTAATGTGGATGTGATTTTGTTGAGAAGTGAGTGTAAGATATTTTGATGAGGGAGAGGAGAGAAAATGAAAAGAGCATTGCTCAGATGAGTAAGTAGGAAACGAGAAAAAGGAATGAATACACACGGTCACAACTAAACGTGTGAAATCTATCCTAGATGATACCGATCACAGAACTACTAGACAGGGGATAACCCAAAATAAAGACAATGTAAAGAGAGGAGACCCTTGAAACAAACAAGGGGATCCTAAATGGTAGTTCTGACTATACAGAAAGAAAGAATGATTGGAAAGTCTAGGGAGCATGAAAAGAGACCGGAAATAAGTAGCTCAATTGTGCTAGGTAGTAGAGGTAGAGAATCCCAACAAGCGTACTAAAATAGATAGTGGGTATATTTGGTAGAGAGCCCCCTTACTATCTTTATAGATCTGCCTGCCAATGTAGAGTCAGCCAGGGTGGATAAATCTAGCCCCAAAATACGGAGTGCCCCACTGAACTAACTACACTTGAAACGCCATTCCCTACGTCCGGTCAAAAAAGATGCCTATTAAACACTAACTTCTGAAAACAAAATACTAAGTGCTATCAAGCGGAAACATAAGTTAAAGTGAAAAGTGCTTGAAGCGCGTTTCGGCGTGTATATACGCCGTCGTCAGGAGCTATTACATGTATGAGCCTCAAGAGCCGGTAAATATACACCCCTAATGAGGGGAATACTCACAGCTGATCATCACAGACAAGCCTGTATTCAGCCTATCCAGAGAGAGGATGGCGAATGTGAATCGTCACGCCTCCTCCTAACGTCATGTCGTGCAACCTGTTTTCATTGGGCTAGCACAACATCAATCTATGCTAAGGAGTGATTGATCACACCCCCATATAGTATCCTATCATATATACTGTGTGTGTGTAATTTTCTATGTGCATATTTATGTAATTTTTTTTTTGTGTGTGTGTGTGCATTTTTCACACATATGGCACTTTCACAGATATTGTTGTGATACGTTTTACTGTTTTGAAACACTAATATGTGTGTTCAGCGAGTCTCCCGAGTATAACAGTACCTCCAATTTACTAGTTTTATAGTGTTTTTGAAAGTTATAGGGTCAATATAAGGCTTGATTTTCAGGTTGGTTTTTTTTTACATTGTAATTTTCCAGATTGGTTATGTTGCCTTTGAGAGCGTGTGGTAGCCCAGGAATGAGAATTACCTCCATGATGGCATACCGTTTGCAAAAAAAATACAACCCAGGTTATTGCAAATGGGGTATGTTCAGTCTTTTTTAGTAGCCACTTAGTCACAAACACTGGCCAAAGTTAGTGTTCCTAATTTTCTGCATTTTTAACACACAAATATAAATGTGGCTACTAAAAAAGACTGGACATACCCCATATTGAATACCCTGGATTGTCTACTTTTAAAAAAAAAAAATGTATATGTGATTCAGAGAATTCTGACAGATAAGTGTTACAATGTCACTATTAATACATTTTAATAATATATATTTTGAAACCGCAATGTCCTTCTTGTACTTATAGCCCTATAACGTGCAAAAAAAAAAGCTAAGAACATGTTAACATTGGGTATTTCTAAACTCAGGACAAAATTTAGAAACTATTTAGTTTGTTTTTGGCGGTTATAGATGCGCAACAGAGTTTGTGGGTCAAAGTTTATTTTGGGTGATTTATATAGTATCTGTTGTAAAAATGAGCAGAAAAGGAATGGCAAAATAAGTTATGAGAAGGAATAAAACAAGTTATATTTTAAGGCACTTACAAAATAACTAACTATAACTGTAAAAATAATCTCTAAAATGCAAACAAACTGAGATTTCCTAAGCTTAACTTATAAAGTTAAATACTGTAAACACCCTTATGAAATGCAATACTACTCTCAAATTTCAATGGGATAAACAATTACTTTAACAAGTTGCAAAAAAAACTTTTAAAAATGCTTATCAAATAACCCAGCTTATACAGCAATACATTAATCAACACAATGACCAATATTCCATATGTGCAACAATAACTTTTAAAAAAGTGCAAATATATAAATGTGCAAATTGCCAAGCAACGTGCAACAACCACACATAATATCCCTGTATAAAATCTCCTTTTATCAGCACATATACCTCAAAAATAGAACTACAATTGTGCAGACAGTAGACATTATAATATAGGGAAAATAAATATTAATGTTTTCTGGTATGCCCACTCACATTCATTAGAGCCCTAAGTTGGCTCAAAATTTAAAGCTATTAATGCATTGTACTTACCATATTGATAAAAAGTGTGTAGTTTGAAAGCTTACACCCCCCTAATGTACTACTTGTCCATGGCATAGTTGTAATGACGATGTCCCGAAGACCATATACATATTTAGCATTCATGGACAGATGCTTGGTACCGATTCTGTAGCATCCTATATATGCTACAAATGCGGTTTTGGCTGAATAAGCCCACATTCTCTCACACACACAATACAAAATCTTGTAGTAGACCTTTAACCTCTTTAGGACAGCGGGCATTCTATGCAGTCCTTTTTGGGGTAGCTCTAAACGCCAGAGGGTGGCATAGAACGTCCCAGCTGATCCCACGCCGGTGGTCGTGATCCTTGGGTCTGCTTGGGAGCTCAGGCAGCCCCCTCTGCCTGATCCATAAAATATGATCGTGGGGTCCTCTCGATTACATGGCTGGAATAGCTGGCTTATGCAGTGCCTGCAGGGGGACTGCCCGAACTCCCAGGCTGTCCACCCTCGTGTCTGCAAAAAAGGTTTAAGTTAAAATAAAATTTTAAAACCGTTCATAAATTAAAGAAAAAGTACTTGGATCATATGTATGTATTATCCAAGTACTTTTATATGTACGTGCAATATATATATATATTCTAATTATATATTAAAAATAAATCAATTGAGAAACAAAAAAAATTGTATTCCTGTTTAAATTCGTTTGATCTGTATTCTGATATTAATACATATATAAAAGTCAAATGTGTATATAGATCTCTAAACACAAATATTAGTGTTTCAAAACCGTAAAACTTATCACAACAATAACGAAACAAAAGTGTTGCATTTTTCACACATAAACGGGGCACTTTCACTGACAATGTAATTGTTGTGATACGTTTTACGGTTTTGAAACACTGTTTGTGTTCAGCGAAGTCTCCGGAGTATAACAGTACCCACCATGTACAGCAAGCATGTCAAACTCAAAGGCTAACACGGGCCAAATAAACCAGGTTTAAGTTTGTGGGCCACAAAAATGCAAAAGGTTTTCATAGAAAATTTTGAAAAGTACAGTATAAAAATGTTGCCTGACATTTGACGTCCTTACACTCGTAGGGCTTCACAGTAAACAAAAGAGCACATTTTTTCTAAGGACACATGTATTTGCATGTAACCAATGTTTCAGTCCAACTGCCATGACCTATTCAGAGCAGTTTGGTAATGGAACTAAAATGGTGAATATATGCAGTTTCACAGCTCTAATAAAACAATAACACGAGTGTGTTCTTCACTTTGGCGGAGATCATTAAACTTGATGATCTTGGCCAAATCCAATGCTTTCCCATAGGAAAGCATTGGGAAGCTATTGTGAATGTGTGGCAAACAGTTGCGCGGCCAATCAGCATCTCCAAGGAGAGCGTTCAGCGCCTCCATGCAGACCCAAACTAATACACTGCCCCCTTCCCCCATTCTAATTCACTGCCCCCAAATCCAATCAAATATACTGCCCCTTAATCTAATACACTTCTGTCTCTCCCAATTACCATTCTAATACACTGCCCTCCTCCTAATTTAACACATTGCCCCCCTCCACCACTCTAATACACAGGCCCACTCCTTCCCCCAAATTAATACAGCAACCCCTCCCTCTAATACCTCCCTCTCCCAAATTAATATAGTGCCTACTCCCTCAGTTTAATTCACTGGCCCCATTCCCCAAATGCCTCTTCCCCTACCTTAAGATAAGCCGTCCTCAAGTTCCAGCTCTGCTCTTCCTCTGGTACTGCGAGTAAGAGGAGAGGCAGACACAGCCACTCTGCCCTCTTGCAGACGTGGGAGGGAAGACCAGAATCAGACAGGAAATATCGTCCCGAGGGCAGGTGGGCCGCAAATATATTCATTGTGGGACGCAAGTTTGACAAGCTTGATGTGCAGGTTTTTTGCTGTTTCGAAAAGTTAGTCAAATATAAGGCTTGCATTTCCTTTTTCCCCACATTGAAATTTGCCAGATTAGTTATGTTGCCTTTGAGAATGATTGGTAGCACAGAATGAGAATTACCCTGCATACCATTTGCAAAGGTAGACAGCTCCAAGGTATTGCAAATGGGGTATGTCCAGTCATTTTTTTTTTTTTGCGACCACTTGGTCACAAACACAAGCCAAAATTAGTGTTCATATTTGTTTGTGTGTGAAAAATGCAGAAAACAAATTTGAACGCTAACTTTGGCTCGTGTTTTTTGACCAAGTGGCTACAAAAAATCTACCCCATTTGTAATACCTTGGTTTGTCTACTTTTGCAAATGGTATGCTATCATGGGGGTAACTTTCATTCCTGGGCTACTGTACGGTCTCAAAGGCAACCTGACCAGTCTGGCAAATTTCAATGTGTATAAACTGAAAAATGTAATGTGCTATATTTGACCCTGTAACTTACCAAAACACCATAAAACCTGTACAACGGGGGTACTTTTGTACTCTGGAGACATCGCTGAATACAAATGTGTACTTTATTGCAGTAACGGCTAACAGTATTATGACATTCACAGTTAAAATGCCATGCAAAAATAAAATTCTTAATTTCTCACATTTTGTTTCATATTTTCTCATATTAAATTATGTTTAATATATAAATATTTGATGTGAAATTAAAGTCCTGTTTCTCCTGAACAAAATGATGTGTGGGTGAATTATGGTTGAACAACATGTACAAGTTTAGATGAAAACAAAACCTGGAATTTGCGCTACAACTGCCTACGTCCTTATGGGGTTAAAGAAGAGTGGTAACTGTGTATATGTGCAAGCAGGGTACCAACTTTATATTAATGCCCATGGTTTGGATTTGCTTGTCTAATATCTCATAAAGACTGTCAGGTGTCTGTCTATACTTCCGGCCATATAGTTCTTATCTTTGAATGTATATATTTTTTAGGATTTAATCTACGCAAGGCCTATTTTATATGTACCTGCTAGATTTGTGAATGGTAGTTGAACAAAATTGTAAAGATTTAATTTTAAAATATGGCCAATAATTAAGATCCTATTACATGAAATAACATTCTACTTATTCTTGCTATTTGCCCTCAGACAAGCATTAGAGTTCCTTAGCAACGAGGGACATATTTATTCCACAGTGGATGATGACCATTTCAAGTCAACAGATGGAGATTAAGAAAAGCAAATTATGCATTGCATCTGTGGTTGAGTGGTGCAACAGAAGAAACTGTGTCCTGACTTCTATAGCGTGGATATGTGGCTTATGTGTCATCATTTTCAGGATTCTTGCACCTCACTCCCTGCCTCTTTCCCCCACGCCCGCTTTTTTTTTTTGGCAATAAAATGGATTTCCTGTAGCAAGATGAGATATATATGGGTTAGTCATAGGCTCATAATCCTCATTTAGGAGAGGCCTACACCATACACTGAGAACTATTTACATGTTTTTTTTTTTTTTCTCATCCTCTGAAAACTTTACTTTCAGTATAAAACAATTAGGCAGGCTATAGTATTGGAAAATTGAAGATGGTTTTACATCTTAACAAGTAGATTACACGAATCCCTATAGATATTTTCTGGTAATGTTGAGAGGATTCAGCATACACTTCTCAAGTGACACTTAAACCTTTGAGATTTTAAAGTGTCTTCCACACAACCATTTTTTTTTTCTTTCTTTGCAATTTTGTTCCCTACAAAAAAAATATTTTTAACATCTAAATATTTTGAAGATATGTAAATAAAATTTACAAAAAAATTACCATTGCTAATTACTTTGTTTTTTACAGAGATTTTTATTTGTTCTGATGGCAAAACTCACATAGTTTAAATATTGTTTGGCAGAAACTTACAAAGTTACAATTACAGCTCATTCTAGTGGTGATTGTGCTATAAATGTGTTAGGTGTTCCTGTCTCATGGCTTTTGTATGTTTGACAAACTGTTGTAGAGCTGTGACTATAAATGCAATTAAAGTAATTAGTGTAGGTAGCGTTCAGCTGCAGGGGTTTCATGATAACTGCAGATAACTTTTTTTTTTTAGGTGCTAAATGGAAATTGCTGTTACCTATTTAGGATAGCAAGTACACCGTAAAAGTCAAATAGCACACCCATGTTATTATACAAAAAATATTTAATAAAAAAATAGCAATGTAATAAAGTGCATATCATAAGTGCAATAACACCATTTTAACAGATGACCTATTCACATATACAATATAGAAGTGTTTGCAAACGGAGTATAAACTATATACAAAACTACAACAAAAATAAAAGAATAAAGAAAAAAAAAGAAATATTTATATATATATATTAGTTTTCTTTATTCTTTTATTTTTGTTGTGCATAGAAGGTACATGCATGACGATATTGCCACAACAGCAGATACCAGCAATTCGCGATAAAACAATATATGGCATGAGTTAGTACTGCACAATTTTTTTTATATAATAAACATGCTTATAAGAAAAAAACCATAGCCTCTTAAAGGGATTCTATACTGTGTAAGGAATACAAATAAGTGTTCAGTTATGGTTCGTGCGTTTGTGCGTTCTTATGGCTTGACTGGTGTGCAGATCTTTATGGGACATTGTATTGAATATATTCAATTTTTTTTTTTAAATGCCAGGATTTAGCTTGATTCATATATAAGCAATTTAATCTATAGAGAATTTTTTAATGTAAAATCTAAACAATACAATATTCAAATATATGAGGACATATGTATATAACATCATGTAACTTATACCCCATGTTTCAGTTGCTAATATATTGAGTTTCGTTTTGCACACTTGCACAAACAAAACTTAGCTTGTCTGATTTTATCATAGTCCTGATATATATAGTTCTCCCTTTTTGAAAAATTAAATATATGGGAATAAAATATCTTGCAAATTAAATTGGGCCTCCTTAGCTACACTTCCCTTTTCACATGTGTTCCTGGACTGGCCTCTCTTGGTACATAGTGCGAGCTGAGCTGCTGGGAGACACCTTGTGAATATTAAAATTACATGTATGCCTGTCTTTATTTTGTTGTGCTGCTCTCCTGTGGGTCAGCACCACGGAAAGCAGACAATTTGTTTCAACTCAGCAAAAGTTTGTCTGTAAGTGCCTGCCAATTCCTTTATCTATCATGAGATTGCATCTTTTCCTTGGTGCATTTAATCCCTTAAGGACCAAACTTCTGGAATAAAAGGGAATCATGACATGTCACACATGTCGTGTCCTTAAGGGGTTAAATGAACACTCCAAGCATCATGCCCACTACAGCAAAGTCCTCCCTGCCTGGTGGGCTCAAGGTAAGAAGTCAAAACTGTTCTAAAACCTTTTCACTACTTACAATAGGTGCTCCTGACAATAACCACTACGCTGCATTATGGTTGTTTTCTGCCTTTGTTACTTGGTTTCCTTTTTAAAGACAACCTTGTGGAATCCAATCACTGCAAGTATCTGCTCTCTGTATTGCACACTGTCTATTATGCAGTACTACTAGGTAGATGCCCTGTGGGAGGGTTCTAGAAGTAGAGAATATATCCAGCACAGCAGATGTCTAGTTTAGGGCTTTGGAGAGTAATGCAGTGATAATATCTTAATATAGATTTTCGCAGCCCCACTCTAGAACTGCATGGTTCTAGAGGCTAAACTTTAAACTACCAAACCTTTTCAGATTCTGTGAGTTAAACTGGTTTCCAATGTGTATATAAAACCTGACACATTTCTAGTACTACTGCATATGTGCTATTTTTTTGGGGGGGGGAACACAAACAGTAGCAATGTTTATACAGAAACTAAACAATAAAACCCTCCACAGTGCAAATAGAAAAATTACTGTTATGCATTACCTGCATATCTCAAGTTGGACTTTGAGAAGTTCTCCTTAGGCCTAAAATAAATAAAAAATCGAGTAATCGTGTTTCCAAAACTCCCATAATTCCCAGCTTGACTTGGAAATGAGCAGCCCGGCATTGTGTTTCTGCAGGCGCCCTTGGCAATTGAGGCTGCTTTAAACTTTTGTTTGTTCCCCTATTTCTCCTTTCAAATAATCTGATACTCTAAATATTCTATTTCTTAATATTTTTTTTTCCTCTACAAAGTATTGTATAGGTATTTGGTTTTTCACAATGTGAACAATCACTTGGGATCATTTTATACTTCATTATGTGATTGTAATAATTTATTGCTGTCACTATTGAACTGTTTGGCACCTTGACAATCTTGATTGGGTTTGAACAAAACGCCCCTTACCTGGTAATCATGCTAAATTGATATGTTAAATTAAAAGGACATATAATTTTTTTTAACTTTTTCGTAATTGGCTGGATGAAAGTTTCTGTCAACGTTGCTACTATTTATGGTGGCCAAAAAAGATTCTCTTTGAAACTGGTAAATCTTTTCAGGTGTGTGTGTGTATTTAAAACACAAACATCCAGAACTTTTTGAGGTTTAAATTTTCATCTCTAGTAATATGCATTTCTAAAGTAGAGGACTGTACAAATGGCTGCTTTTCTTTATAGTAAATGTTAAACAGAATACCACCATATTTTTCTTGCCAGAGATGTCTCCAATAACTGTCATAGCTGCAGAGTGTTTCACCATGTTGCAAATGGATTAATACACAACAGTTGTGGCAGGACAAAACTGGAAACAAAAGTAATGTTTAAATACACTGACTGGTTAAGTGAATAACACTGATTATGTTGTTACAATGGCATCTGTCATGGGGTGGGATATATTGGGATGCAAGTGAACAGTTCATTCTTGAATACCATATGTTGGAAACTGGAAAATGTGCAAGAAGATCTCCGTGACTTTGACAAGGGCCAAATAGTGAAGGTTAGATGACTGGGTCAGAACATCTCCAAAATGGCAAGTCTTGTAGGGTGTTCCTGATGTGCTGTGGTTAGTACCTACCAAAAGTAGTGCAAGGAAGTATAGCGTCTTATGGCGGCGCTACATAGATGACGTATTACTTGTATGGGAGGGCTCATCTGATAGTTTGAGCCTTTTTTTTTTTTTATTCATTAATTCCAATGAGTATAATCTTAAATTTAATCACCAAAATACAAAAAAGGTTTCAGGCCCAATTGGTGTTGCCACCCCTTGGGTCCTCTACCTTTAAGAGTGCAGCGCTGTGTTTGGTTACAGTAAATTACCTGTGGTTCAAAGACAGGTACCCTTTGCGTTCTCCAATATAGTGAATATACAAAAGAAAAAAATATATACAAATGATTGTGCAGTATATTAAACACTGTGGTTGGGAATTGAGTGAGTTCACAATTATGTCTACACTCACATTTTTTTAGAGCCTTTTCAAGTGAATTAGGCTCTAAACTTGTGCACGTCTGTGTCTTTAAAGGTAGATCACACGACCCCTCTCTCCAAGTTGGATGGTGTATTCTCCTCTCCACTCGGTATATGAAAGACACAGAATTAACGAGCTAAGTGTAGCATCCTTTGTAGTTTTTGTGAGTTTTCAAAAAATGAGATTAAAATGCTCACCTTGTTTAGAGCCTTTTGGTAACTGGCTCTAAGTATGCAGACCTAGTGTCAATTTGTGGGGTGACACTGCCCCTTCCCTGGAATCACTGGTACTGGATACAGTTGGTAGTAAAAAATAGGTGAATTTATTACAATGTATAAATAATCAATATAAAATACTTTCTAGAAAATAAAAAACAGATAAGAACAAATATATTAAGAGTGTTAGTGGTTTCCAATAAAAATATTCAGTCCACTTAAAAGCTAAAACGCGTTTCGCCGGTAAAACGGCTTCCTCAGTCAGCTTGTAAAAGACTTCCTGATTCTCTGTCCTTTTAAATCTGTGAAATCCCGCCTAAAATGCGTCCTTCCAATCGGAATGGTCCTTCCGATCACCTGACGTGGCTAAGCAGCCGTCGCGTCACTTCCGGTTTTTCGGCACTACAGGATCCAGAGTGCTTTGCGTCCAGCGCGTCACTTCCGGTTTTCGTCCGGTCGCTTATGGGGATTGTAGTCCGAAAATGGCGATTAGCCAAGTCCATATTTGGAGCCTATTTGGCTCAATTGCAATAATAAAACGAAAATAAAAGAAAGAAGTGTACAGTTAAATGTTCTTATGTATACTCTTTATATATAGCACGGAAAAAACGCTTATCTAGCCTTTTTTTGCATTTCCATTGAAGGTATTCCGTTTTCTATATATAATCTTATCTTTAAAATACAAAAAACCTTTTTTTGTGAACCTTTTTAATTAAAAGACATACAGGTTATTTAAATTTGATAGGAAAAAAGTGACTTGTGCTTAGGATGTGCTTTTTATACATAGATCCTATTTTCTGCAAAAAAAACATTTTACCAAATACACATTTAATTATTTATTTCCCAGTTAGTGTGGATTTTTCTTAGGTGAGTGTATCTGTTGCCTCCCTTATTTAAAGGTGGTATCACATCTATACAAAAAAACATGCAAAGGAAATAAAATACATAAAATACTTTTAAAACCAGTGGAAGGCGAACGTTGGTGATTAAAAAGTATACATGGTTTTTTCATAAAAAATGGCATAGCTCAAAATCTGCGTTAAGACCTGCAGGGGCTAAAGTGTTGAGGTTAAAAATCCATTTTGTTTCTATTTTGCCTAATTTCTTAATCTCATCTTCCCCTCGCCAATTGAGTGTGATTTTTTGGATTGCCATGAATTCCAGACATTGGGGGTCTCTATTGTGTACTGAATTAAAATGCTCTGAAACACTGTGTTTATCATAACCTTTCTTTATGTTCCTAATGTGTTCATTAACACGAGTTTGTAAAGGGCGTTTTGTCCTGCCCACATACAACAAATTACATGAGCATTTTAAAACGTATATTACTCTTTTTGAAAAGCATGTGATCATCTGGCGTATCTTATACTTATTTTCTCCTTTTGAGTCATGGAATTCTGTAATATGTCTCTTTACACTTTTCGTGCTTCTACATGCTAAACACTGTCCACAGCCAAAAAAACCCTCTTTCTGGAAGAAGGGAGTAGATGTATTTTCTCTAATATGATTGTGTGTTAATTTTCGTTTTAAATTGGGAGCTCCTCTGTATACTAATTGTGGTCTCTCTGGTAGGATAGAGTGTAGCATGGGATAGTTCCTTAACATAGGCCAGTGTTTATTGATTATTTGTCTGATCTTCTGACTCTCTTGATTGTAATTACAAATGAGCGGCAGACTCTTATTATCATTTTTATTTTTAGGTTTGTATTTTAACAGGGAAGATCTTTCCATGGCTCTTACTTCTTTTATCGTGTTGGAAAGAGAAATTTCCTCATACCCTTTTTCTATAAAATCCTGTTTAATCTTAATGGCCTGGATTTCAAAAGTGCTTTGATCTGTGCAGTTCCTTCTAACTCTCATCAATTGTGCTTTGGGTATATTTTTAAGCCAGGGGGAGAAGTGACAGCTGTTCAAATAAATATAATTGTTAACGTCCACTGATTTAAAAAAGGTTTTGTTTTTTATCTCATTGTCCTCTATAAAAATGGTCAGGTCTAAAAAATTAACGCTTTCTTTGCTGAATTCTGTTGTTAGCGTCACTCCCCAATCATTTGTGTTTAAAAAGGTTAAAAACGTATTTAAAAGATCCACTGAACCGTTCCAGACTAAAAAAATGTCGTCTATGTACCGCTTATAGGAGACAAGGTTCGCTCCCCACTCTAGGCTGTTGTCTATAAACTTGGTCTCCCAGTAAGCCATAAAAAGGTTAGCATAGCTAGGAGCAAACCTTGTCCCCATAGCGGTACCGACTTTCTGTAAAAAGAATTCATTGTTAAACCAGAAATAGTTATTATGAAGAATGAGGTCTATTCCTTCTAAAATAAAGTTGATTTGTTCTTTTGGATAGTTGTTGTCTTTTTTGAGAAAGAATTCTACTGCCTCCAGACCTCTTGTATGGGAAATTATGGTGTAGAGTGAACTCACGTCTGCTGTAACTAAAATATAGTGAGGTTCCCATTTAATGTGCTGCAATGTTTGTATAATGTTTAGTGTGTCTTTGAGGTAGTTGGGAGTTTGTTGAACCAAAGGTTGTAGACACTTGTCCAGGTATTCCGATAGTCTACTGGATACGGAATCTATCCCAGAGACTATCGGTCTACCTGGAGGGTTGGTTAAATGCTTGTGGACCTTGGGTAGATGGTAGAAGACTGGAATTTTTGGTTTATTGATATTGATATACCTATATTCTTTTTCATTCAATATTTCTATTTCTTTTCCTTTGTTTAGTAAATCGTCAAATTTATTCTTAATACTGTTGGTGGGATCTCCATTAAGTTTTTCATATGTCTCTGTATCTCCTACTAATCTGAGTCCCTCTTTGAGGTAGTCCTCTGTCTTCATAATCACAATCCCCCCCCCCTTTGTCTGCTGGTTTTATTACTCTCTTTTTATCTTTTTACAGTGCTTTTAGGGCTAGCCATTCTTCTTTGCTCAAGTTCATGTGTTTCTTACTTTTGGGTTTTATTTTATTTATGTCTTGCATGACTGATTTTTCGAAAGTGGTCATTTCTTTGGATATGAAATTGTTCGGAAAAAAGGTGGATTTAGCTTTGAGGTCAGTGTGTATATATTTAGGGTTGCTATTTGAAATAATTGGTTGATCTATTCTCATAAAACATTTTTTCAGGCATAGTTGTCTTTTATACCTATTGAGATCTATAAATATGTCAAATTTATTCAGTGGTTGTGTGGGTACAAACTTTAGCCCTTTATTGAGAATTCTTTCTTGTGCCGGTGGTATAGGATCTCCTGTTAAGTTAAAAATGATGGATTTGGTTTGAGTGGTTGTTCTTCCTATCTTCCTAAGTGTCTTCCCTCCCCGGGTTCCTCTCCCCTTAAATTTCTTTGTCTTTTGGGTGGGGTGTGTAAAGGTGAAGAGATATCGTGAGGGGATTGTGTTCCTTTGTACTTGCCTTTCTGGCGTCCCTCTTGAAAAAAATCATCCTTCTCATGTCTGTCTGTTAGGATATCGAACCTATTTGAAGTGGCAGCGTAACTATTATGGGTTTCTTTTCTATTCCTAGTGAGGATAGGTGACCTTTCCCTGACTCTTCTTATTGTGCCGCTTTTCTCCTTATCCTGGGTTTGTGTAGTCCTTGTGGGTTGTGTGTGTTGTATAGGGAACCGTGTGTGGGGTGATCTTATCCTGGAATGATGGTTATCATGCGTTGGTGTTACTTGCCTTTGCCGTGAATTAATTCTATTTCTACTGTATTGGTTCCCTTGTCTAGTGACATCTGAGTAGCTCCTGATTGGGTGATGTGGTGAATGGCCTCTATTGTATTGGTGCCTTGAGTTTGCATGAAAAGGTGTGTCTGCATGTCTCTTTTTTGTGGCATAAGTAGTGACTTGGTTATTGTCATAGTCGTATTTATCTCTTTTATACTTTTTCTTTTTGATATTAATGGTTTCTGTCTCAGTTTTTTATATTTGCTTCTGAATGTTTTTAGTGATTGTTTCGTATTCCTCAGGAGTAGTGTGGTTTAAAAGTAGATTTTGTGTCTCATTTATATCCTTGTCTAATTTTAATAGGGTGGTTTTTCTTCTTTTTATTATCATTCTCATGGTGGTAAAAGAAAAATTATCTAGCATTTCTTGCCATTCCTCTATAAACTCCTCCTCACCTTTGTCAAAGGTGGGGTATTTATTATATCTCAATCCCCTCGGGGTGATTTTTTCTTTTAGATACTTTTCTAGAGTGGCTACCTCCCAAACAATACGAACTTCTTGGTTCATAGCTTTTGTCAGTTTGTATTGGCATTCCCTAATATCGTGAGTGTTGGTTTGATTTTGGGTGCTGTGAGTTAAAGTGGGGGTGTCAAACATTGTATCTATATTTGTGCAATAATTTTTCCTTTTATCAAAAAGGGAAAAAGGAAAAATTATTGCACAAATATAGATACAATGTTTGACACCCCCACTTTAACTCACAGCACCCAAAATCAAACCAACACTCACGATATTAGGGAATGCCAATACAAACTGACAAAAGCTATGAACCAAGAAGTTCGTATTGTTTGGGAGGTAGCCACTCTAGAAAAGTATCTAAAAGAAAAAATCACCCCGAGGGGATTGAGATATAATAAATACCCCACCTTTGACAAAGGTGAGGAGGAGTTTATAGAGGAATGGCAAGAAATGCTAGATAATTTTTCTTTTACCACCATGAGAATGATAATAAAAAGAAGAAAAACCACCCTATTAAAATTAGACAAGGATATAAATGAGACACAAAATCTACTTTTAAACCACACTACTCCTGAGGAATACGAAACAATCACTAAAAACATTCAGAAGCAAATATAAAAAACTGAGACAGAAACCATTAATATCAAAAAGAAAAAGTATAAAAGAGATAAATACGACTATGACAATAACCAAGTCACTACTTATGCCACAAAAAAGAGACATGCAGACACACCTTTTCATGCAAACTCAAGGCACCAATACAATAGAGGCCATTCACCACATCACCCAATCAGGAGCTACTCAGATGTCACTAGACAAGGGAACCAATACAGTAGAAATAGAATTAATTCACGGCAAAGGCAAGTAACACCAACGCATGATAACCATCATTCCAGGATAAGATCACCCCACACACGGTTCCCTATACAACACACACAACCCACAAGGACTACACAAACCCAGGATAAGGAGAAAAGCGGCACAATAAGAAGAGTCAGGGAAAGGTCACCTATCCTCACTAGGAATAGAAAAGAAACCCATAATAGTTACGCTGCCACTTCAAATAGGTTCGATATCCTAACAGACAGACATGAGAAGGATGATTTTTTTCAAGAGGGACGCCAGAAAGGCAAGTACAAAGGAACACAATCCCCTCACGATATCTCTTCACCTTTACACACCCCACCCAAAAGACAAAGAAATTTAAGGGGAGAGGAACCCGGGGAGGGAAGACACTTAGGAAGATAGGAAGAACAACCACTCAAACCAAATCCATCATTTTTAACTTAACAGGAGATCCTATACCACCGGCACAAGAAAGAATTCTCAATAAAGGGCTAAAGTTTGTACCCACACAACCACTGAATAAATTTGACATATTTATAGATCTCAATAGGTATAAAAGACAACTATGCCTGAAAAAATGTTTTATGAGAATAGATCAACCAATTATTTCAAATAGCAACCCTAAATATATACACACTGACCTCAAAGCTAAATCCACCTTTTTTCCGAACAATTTCATATCCAAAGAAATGACCACTTTCGAAAAATCAGTCATGCAAGACATAAATAAAATAAAACCCAAAAGTAAGAAACACATGAACTTGAGCAAAGAAGAATGGCTAGCCCTAAAAGCACTGTAAAAAGATAAAAAGAGAGTAATAAAACCAGCAGACAAAGGGGGGGGGGATTGTGATTATGAAGACAGAGGACTACCTCAAAGAGGGACTCAGATTAGTAGGAGATACAGAGACATATGAAAAACTTAATGGAGATCCCACCAACAGTATTAAGAATAAATTTGACGATTTACTAAACAAAGGAAAAGAAATAGAAATATTGAATGAAAAAGAATATAGGTATATCAATATCAATAAACCAAAAATTCCAGTCTTCTACCATCTACCCAAGGTCCACAAGCATTTAACCAACCCTCCAGGTAGACCGATAGTCTCTGGGATAGATTCCGTATCCAGTAGACTATCGGAATACCTGGACAAGTGTCTACAACCTTTGGTTCAACAAACTCCCAACTACCTCAAAGACACACTAAACATTATACAAACATTGCAGCACATTAAATGGGAACCTCACTATATTTTAGTTACAGCAGACGTGAGTTCACTCTACACCATAATTTCCCATACAAGAGGTCTGGAGGCAGTAGAATTCTTTCTCAAAAAAGACAACAACTATCCAAAAGAACAAATCAACTTTATTTTAGAAGGAATAGACCTCATTCTTCATAATAACTATTTCTGGTTTAACAATGAATTCTTTTTACAGAAAGTCGGTACCGCTATGGGGACAAGGTTTGCTCCTAGCTATGCTAACCTTTTTATGGCTTACTGGGAGACCAAGTTTATAGACAACAGCCTAGAGTGGGGAGCGAACCTTGTCTCCTATAAGCGGTACATAGACGACATTTTTTTAGTCTGGAACGGTTCAGTGGATCTTTTAAATACGTTTTTAACCTTTTTAAACACAAATGATTGGGGAGTGACGCTAACAACAGAATTCAGCAAAGAAAGCGTTAATTTTTTAGACCTGACCATTTTTATAGAGGACAATGAGATAAAAACCAAAACCTTTTTTAAATCAGTGGACGTTAACAATTATATTTATTTGAACAGGTGTCACTTCTCCCCCTGGCTTAAAAATATACCCAAAGCACAATTGATGAGAGTTAGAAGGAACTGCACAGATCAAAGCACTTTTGAAATCCAGGCCATTAAGATTAAACAGGATTTTATAGAAAAAGGGTATGAGGAAATTTCTCTTTCCAACACGATAAAAGAAGTAAGAGCCATGGAAAGATCTTCCCTGTTAAAATACAAACCTAAAAATAAAAATGATAATAAGAGTCTGCCGCTCATTTGTAATTACAATCAAGAGAGTCAGAAGATCAGACAATCAATAAACACTGGCCTATGTTAAGGAACGATCCCATGCTACACTCTATCCTACCAGAGAGACCACAATTAGTATACAGAGGAGCTCCCAATTTAAAACGAAAATTAACACACAATCATATTAGAGAAAATACATCTACTCCCTTCTTCCAGAAAGAGGGTTTTTTTGGCTGTGGACAGTGTTTAGCATGTAGAAGCACGAAAAGTGTAAAGAGACATATTACAGAATTCCATGACTCAAAAGGAGAAAATAAGTATAAGATACGCCAGATGATCACATGCTTTTCAAAAAGAGTAATATACGTTTTAAAATGCTCATGTAATTTGTTGTATGTGGGCAGGACAAAACGCCCTTTACAAACTCGTGTTAATGAACACATTAGGAACATAAAGAAAGGTTATGATAAACACAGTGTTTCAGAGCATTTTAATTCAGTACACAATAGAGACCCCCAATGTCTGGAATTCATGGCAATCCAAAAAATCACACTCAATTGGCGAGGGGAAGATGAGATTAAGAAATTAGGCAAAATAGAAACAAAATGGATTTTTAACCTCAACACTTTAGCCCCTGCAGGTCTTAACGCAGATTTTGAGCTATGCCATTTTTTATGAAAAAACCATGTATACTTTTTAATCACCAACGTTCGCCTTCCACTGGTTTTAAAAGTATTTTATGTATTTTATTTCCTTTGCATGTTTTTTTGTATAGATGTGATACCACCTTTAAATAAGGGAGGCAACAGATACACTCACCTAAGAAAAATCCCCACTAACTGGGAAATAAATAATTAAATGTGTATTTGGTAAAATGTTTTTTTTGCAGAAAATAGGATCTATGTATAAAAAGCACATCCTAAGCACAAGTCACTTTTTTCCTATCAAATTTAAATAACCTGTATGTCTTTTAATTAAAAAGGTTCACAAAAAAAGGTTTTTTGTATTTTAAAGATAAGATTATATATAGAAAACGGAATACCTTCAATGGAAATGCAAAAAAAGGCTAGACAAGCGTTTTTTCCGTGCTATATATAAAGAGTATACATAAGAACATTTAACTGTACACTTCTTTCTTTTATTTTCGTTTTATTATTGCAATTGAGCCAAATAGGCTCCAAATATGGACTTGGCTAATCGCCATTTTCGGACTACAATCCCCATAAGCGACCGGACGAAAACCGGAAGTGACGCGCTGGACGCAAAGCACTCTGGATCCTGTAGTGCCGAAAAACCGGAAGTGACGCGACGGCTGCTTAGCCACGTCAGGTGATCGGAAGGACCATTCCGATTGGAAGGACGCATTTTAGGCGGGATTTCACAGATTTAAAAGGACAGAGAATCAGGAAGTCTTTTACAAGCTGACTGAGGAAGCCGTTTTACCGGCGAAACGCGTTTTAGCTTTTAAGTGGACTGAATATTTTTATTGGAAACCACTAACACTCTTAATATATTTGTTCTTATCTGTTTTTTATTTTCTAGAAAGTATTTTATATTGATTATTTATACATTGTAATAAATTCACCTATTTTTTACTACCAACTGTATCCAGTACCAGTGATTCCAGGGAAGGGGCAGTGTCACCCCACAAATTGACACTAGGTCTGCATACTTAGAGCCAGTTACCAAAAGGCTCTAAACAAGGTGAGCATTTTAATCTCATTTTTTGAAAACTCACAAAAACTACAAAGGATGCTACACTTAGCTCGTTAATTCTGTGTCTTTCATATACCGAGTGGAGAGGAGAATACACCATCCAACTTGGAGAGAGGGGTCGTGTGATCTACCTTTAAAGACACAGACGTGCACAAGTTTAGAGCCTAATTCACTTGAAAAGGCTCTAAAAAAATGTGAGTGTAGACATAATTGTGAACTCACTCAATTTCCAACCACAGTGTTTAATATACTGCACAATCATTTGTATATATTTTTTTCTTTTGTATATTCACTATATTGGAGAACGCAAAGGGTACCTGTCTTTGAACCACAGGTAATTTACTGTAACCAAACACAGCGCTGCACTCTTAAAGGTAGAGGACCCAAGGGGTGGCAACACCAATTGGGCCTGAAACCTTTTTTGTATTTTGGTGATTATCTTTGTATGGTGGGCTTTTGAGGAGTACCCACAGAGTGTTTTTCAGCAGCTAAAACCCACTGTTTATACCTACTACTTAGCGCCACATATTCCACACCTATTGTGTAAAAATCCATAATCTTAAATTTACTTATAACATTAGCTCAGTATCTCTAGATTTTCTAGATCTCACCATCTATGTGGATCAAAATCAACTTAAAACCAAAACATTTTTCAAACCAACCGAATGTAATACAGCCATGGATTTGTCCAGCGCCCACCACTCTCCTTGGCTCTCTAATGTGCCAAGAAGTCAATTGATTCGTCTTAGAAGAAACTGTTCAGATGACAACAAATTCTTCCAACAAGCTCAGACAATCAAAACACGCTATTCAGAAAAAGGTTATGACCAAGACCAAATTAATGTAGATATACAAACCATATTTAATACAGATAGATCTCATTTTCTAAATAATCACCCTAATAGACAACGAGCTAAAAATAAAAATAATTTTGACACTCCTAAAAATAAATTTCAATTGGTGTTCATCACCCAATAGAATTCACAAGTTAAACAAATTAAAAAAATTCTAAATAAATATTGGTACATCCTACAAAGAGACAATGTACTTAGAGATGTTATCCCTAACAAACCTACAATTATTTACAAACGAGCAGCTAACCTCAAAAATAAATTGGCTCCTAGTCTTCTTCCGATACCTTCTACATCCACATCTACTTCTGATGTAGAATTATTTAAAAAAATCTTTATTGAACTTGTATTGAATTATTGCACTAACTCAATTTTAACCTGATACTGTGACAAATCCTCCATTTTGTCCTCATAACCTGACTTCTCCATATGAAAACTACATTACATGACAGAATTTCTCAGCACATCTAACACAATAGACAAAGACTGTATTCTCCATAAGGATATGACTAACCCAGGAACTGTTGAATTTCCCCTAACTCGCAACATAGTATAATTTAGAGGCCATGAGAACACAGTAGTAATGAAATGTTCTATTCATAAGAGACCTTGCACCTAACCACGAGACCTGACATCACCGACCGTGTAAAATGACGCTCAAGACCCCCTTGTCCCCACCTGTGTCCAAAACAATACCACCTCTTGGTGGGTGGACACGAAGCTAACCACTTAGTTTTTGAGCCAATTAATTATATTGATAGGTGGATACTAATCCAGACACTTAACAATTAATCCAATTAATGATGTTTATTCACTGATATCTTGATAATCAATGATGACGAAAATGCCTCTTAAAAGGGCCTGCGAGCCCGCTTTTCTGGACTTGCCAATAAATTTCCTCGAAGTTATTTTAACCTGAACTCCGTGTGTCAGACTGAATTACTTCAGCGTATATACGCAATTCAATTCTCTTTAATTTGGACAGGAACAGATAGACATTTAAACATTTTTGTTTACTGAAAAAGTACCATAACACTTCTTTCCTTAAACCCTTACAAGGGTTTTATTGTTGTGGACACTGTTCCACGTGTAAATATCAAAAAAGGAATATTACTAGTTTTGTTGGTACTCGTACATCAAAAACATATCAGATCAAACTACTTTTGTAATCTATCTACTTCAATGTGGCTGTGGGGCCCAATATGTGGGCCGCACTACTCGGAAACTTCACATCAGACTTTTGGAACACTTTAATAATATCAAGAAAGGTAAATTAGACCATAGTGTTCCAAAACATTGTAATACATGTCCCCTTTTTTGTTGGGAAATTTTTTTAGCCTTTGGCATAGCACATATTACATTGGGCGTTAGAGGAGGGGATAAACTCCAAGAATTAATTCGCCAAGAAGCATTCTGGATATATACTCTCAACACTTTACATCATGGCCTTAATGCAGAAATAGACCTACAAGGTCTGATTTGAATTTATATCTTGGAACATTGGATTTGTTGTTTGGATTTCATGTGTATCTACCTTTTACCTTTTTTTTTTTCTCTCATCTTTTATATACATACTCATTTAGATTTACTTTTAGACAGTTGATTTTTGACATCCATACTAATTTTCTCCTTTTTTCTTCCATTTTGTATAATAGTCAAGTATACATTGTAATTCCGTTTATTTTTTTGTATATTATACATATGGATATTATCTAAATATACTTATTGATTGGTTTATTAACATTAATTATTTGCATATTGAATACTAATTGATGGATTGATGGTTAACTGATTGACCAGTTCATCAGTTTATTCACTGTTTTCATGTATTCTATACTCTGTATTATACATTAATATATGTTCGATCATCTGCTGTATATATTTGCTGTATTATTGCCAGGATTCTGTTTTTTCCTTGTCTGTATGGCGACATATCGCCAGTTGTGTACTTTCCTCTCCTGTGTTTAGATCTCTTTTACTACACGTCACAGCACGCTTAGTACTCCAGTGCTGTGGACCTCAAGTTTCCCGGGCAGATGCGCCGAATACCGGATAGACGTCAGAGGAAGTGGATCACTGCGTTCCACGCTGGAACGCACGCTGCCGGTGAACGGCATTATGAAGAATTACCTCGGGTATAAGAAGTCCTTCCACACAAGGCTCTACATATATCCCTGAAGAAGTCCCTTACATATACTGTCGGACAAAACGCGTTGGATATCGGACTTTCGTTGTTGTATTTTAATATTTTATCTATTTACCTGTTTGCTGGGTTCTTCAAGCTGGTATTTGTCTCCAATCCACCACGCTGCTATCCAGTTCCACTTGTAGTGGATATATGCCTATGACTCTCCTTTGTTTGTAAGTGCAATCAATAAATGCGTTTTTGTAATTTTACTACATACTTCACCATGTATGGCTCTTTTTATCCATTTCTTTGAAGACATCTATATACTTGAATCTGCTATCAAGCTACATATTACATATACCCCAGGGGGGTGAGAGGCCTGATTTTCATCGCTGTGTGTGAGTTTGCTACTAACATCACATTTTCACTATTAATCTCTTATTGTGTTACGCTATGATTTGTATTTATTTTTGTCATTTTCTCCTATAGAGAATAGACCTACTCTGGTTATATTTTCCAGGTTGTATTTTCATTGTATGCTTATTGAATGTGGTTTCCATTTTCTTGTTTCACGTTTTACTACTTTGGGTGTTAGTGAGGTACACCTGGGACCCTTTCAATTTAGCAGATTTATTATCTGTGGTTAGTGTGTATACTATATTCCTTTTCACAGTATAGCTGGTAAACCTGTGTCAGGGTCATGGGTGCCCAAGGCTCATTGGTGCACGTAGGGAGTGACACCTAGCCTGTTGAATCCCATCACACAGAAGAGCTACTGTAGCTCAGATTGCTGAAAAACTTGGTGCTGGTCCTTATAGAAAGGTGTCAGAACACACGGTGCATCATAGTTTGTCGAGTATGGGGCTGCATAGATGTTACTTTTACGTGTGCCACCCACCTAGAAATTGTTGAAAACCACATACATCACCTCATGGCAGAGGTGTTCCTTGATGACTGGCCACTCAGCAGGATAATGCACAGAAGGATCTGCTGCTAATGTCTTGGCGTCAGATACCACAGGACACGTTTAGAGGTATTTGTGAGTCCAGTGTTTTGGCAGTTCAAGGGGGACCTACACAGTAGGCAGGTGGTTTTAATTTGTGGCTGCTCAGTATAGAGTTGTATAGGGAATAGCACACACCATAGTATACAGATATAGTCTTAGGAAAAAGAAAGTACACACTGTTTGAATTCTCTGGATTTACATATCAAGACACAACAATCATCAGTACTTTAGCAGGTCTTAAAATTAGGTAAATACAATCTCATATGAACACATGATACATTATGATCATGATTTAAAGGAACACTATAGGGTCAGGAACATAAACATGTTTTTCCCTGCAGATTAGAGGCAGTGCATAATAGCAGGGATTTCTAATTTGGAGGGGAAAAAAAGGCAGTCTTACCCCTGTTCTAGGCAGAAGCAAGGTGAGGGAGCTGTGGCTCGGGAGGCTCTGCTTCGGTTGCTACCCATTAGGATGGCCAGCGGGTGAGCTTGCAGCAGGCTTAGACAGGTAGAATGCATGCTGGATGCCTTCAGCATAAAAAAAATCCTTTTGAACCTGGCAGACTGTTTGGTTCCAAACTTGATGAGCTGTTGAAACAAATGACTGAGGGCAAAAAAGCTTTGCCTTAAGAATCCAAGAAAAAGCGTTGGAATAAAACATTTTTTAGAGACCGTTCCACTTACAGAAATTCCTTTAGGAGAAACTCCTACAGAGGTCAACAAAGGGAATTTTTTGATTACAAAAGAAAAGAGATTCGCTGACAGAATAGAAATGTATGATGCCATTCCTGTAGGAGGAAGAGCGACTCACTTTTGGGAAGGATGGCGGGTCCTTTCAGTTATAAGAAAGGGTCACCATTTAGAACTTTCGGATACCCAAAGAAGACATTTTTTATGTTCAATGGTCAACTCGGCGACAGCAGAGAATGCACTTATAAAAGAGATCATAGAAAGCACTCCATTGGAAGAAAGATTTCAGGGCACTTATTCTAGAATTTTTCTGGTCGCAAAACCAGAGGGAACGTTCAGACCGATTTTTGGATCTCCAGGCTGTCAACAGTTTAATTATAAAGGAGAAGTTTCTTATTGAGACAATACACATAATGCAGACGGAAAATTGGCTGATGTCGCTGGACTTAAAGGACGCTTACTTGCATATTCCCATCGCAGAAACAAGCAAGAGATTCTTACAGTTTGCCATCAAATGCCAAGAACAGTGCTTTATTATCAATTCAGAGTGCTACCTTTTGGCCTCTCGTCTTCCCCGTGAGTTTTTACAAAAACGCTGGTAGTCATCACTGCGGGCCTAAGAAGGAAAGGGATTTTGTGATCCCATATCTAGACGACTGGCTTTAATAGCCCATTCAGAAGTCCAGCTGTAGAAAAACTCAGAGAAAAACAGAGAGAAGCAGCTGCAGAGAGCAGGTGTATCTAACTGTATGAATCTGGAACAAAATAAAGTAGTCTCACAAAAAAAATATAAATAAATAAAGTTGTAATTATAAGACAGTATGTGAATCTCCTTGTGATAATTAAGCTAAAAAATAGATAGACTAACACTCTTTAAAAAAAACCAACCTCGACTAATAATCTCTTAAATTGGGAGAGTCATCACCCACTTCCCTTCAAAAGAGGGATACCAGTGGGCCAATACCTACGTTTGCGACGGAACTGTTCTACAGTCAAAGATTTTAAGACTAAGGCAAAAACTCTTAAGGAACAGTTTAAAATGAAAGGTTACCCCAACAGATGTTTAAAAAAATGCATATCAGCGGGCCCTGATGACAGATAGAGAAACCCTCCTTTTAGAGAAAGATGGTACTGACAACACACAACTGATTAGGTGTATAGGGAATTTCGATGCAGGATGGCATCCAACACTTACAACTCTAAACAGATTTTGGCCACTTCTCCAACAAGATCACCATCTACAGAAAGTCATTACTCCATATGCATCAGTGACAGCCAGACGTGGTAGAAACATCAAAGATATACTCGTTCCAAGCCATTTAAGCACTCTATCTACCAAGCCCACTTGGTTAAAATCATCAGTATTTGGAACATACCAATGTGGAAGATGTAAATCATGCAAATTCATTTTACGTCCATCTAAGAAGATTTTGGACTCTTCGAATACACACGAGTTTGACATCAAGACATTCTTTAATTGTCAAACCACAGTCTAGTGTATCTATTAACCTGCTCATGCAAAAAAAAATGTACGTGGGAAAGACGATTCGTGCATTTAAACAGAGGATCTGAGAACATATTACATCTGTTAACCCTAGGAGACTAATTGATACTCCTATTTCAAAACACCTAAAACTCCACCATGGAGGATCCGCAGAAAACATACGTTTCTGTGGAATTGAGACAGTTACACTTGGCCCACGGGGAGGAGATCTTGATAAAAAAAACTCCTACAAAGAGAGAGCATTTGGATATATAGACTAAAAACTCTTTCCCCTATGGGCCTTAATGAAGGGTTTTCATTCACACCCTTTATCTCTGACTAACAATATCGACTAAAAATACTTATTATACTACATGATCCACTACTGTGTACGTAATAGTGGCTTCTCACATTACTGATATTTTCTTTAATTTATGTTTTCTCTTATTTTTAATAGATTTCTTCTTTTATGCTTTTGTTTGATCCTGCTCATTGGTAACATTTAGAGCACAATACCCTCTTTAAACTATAGGGACTCTATTTGACATCTAATCATTAATTGGTTATTTGAGCCTCTGTACTTGGATTTTGAGCATTGCAATAAATCCCTATGCAGGTACGGTCTATTAAGTTCCACGGTTAGGACAAAGTGTTGACATATAGCCACTATCTATTGATCAATGTATTTCAATAATCAAGTACTTGTGGTCCTTTGTATATATATGTATGTTTATATATACTATTCTATATATGAGTTGTCAGAATGAAAGAGTATATAATCAACTTTTACAGATGTGTTTGTCTGTATGATACCTTTTAGACCCGTATGAACATTGATATACATATCTATACTATTCATTTAGCTATATGGGGATTTGATATGCATTATTAACTTCATATCACTCAACTCTATGGTGATATGATATGTACTTTTTGACTCCATATCAAAACACCTGTATTTAGATCCAGCACTGTATAACATACTAAGGTATATGATATATACCTAGTTACCATACATGGATATATAATCATTATCTATAGACAAATGTACCTAGTCTTGTGGATTCACTAGATTGATATGCATCTATAGAACCTTAAGAGCTGTCATGAATTTATGTTGATTACATATATATGTATACACTGGATTATACCCATCTTGATAGACCTATAATACATTTATTGCTCGTTCAGATCTGTGTAATTTCGTCTCTCTAGCTTCCTCCTAACATCCAATATGCTGGAAGGCAGTTTTTCCACCGACGGAGGAAAGTGGGAGGAGCTTATGCAAATAGAAAATATATGACCGTCCCACCTCCTCCGATGGAGCCAATTAGCCTGTTTCAGCGCGGGAAATGTTTGGCCCCGCCCCCTGTCATATGGAGGACTCCTATTGGACAAGAGACCCTTTGAATGGGGTATTTTAAGCTCACACCGAACAGTTTCGGATTTGCCTCTGACGAAGGTGCTAGTAAGAGCACTGAAACGCGCGTCAGGCGTTTTCACTGTCCGTTTTTACGGACATCACTGGTTTGCCCACATTTGTAACTATATGGCACTGTCATGATTTGTAGGCACTTATTGTATGTCTGAATAGATGGGCTTATTTATACATCTCTTGTTTTGACCACTATTTGAGCCTGTGAAGTACATGTAAGTAGGGATACTGTATACTTTGTTGCGATTTTTTGACTGCTACACAGTCTGTGAAGCATGTTTCTGCTATTTCCCTCACACATATCTATATTTACTTCTTTTGCTCTGTTCAATAGATATGCCGTGGGCATCCTAAGCTCCACGATATCTATATCCTCTCTACATCTTGGATACTGTTACATTAGTCCATATTATATACCTGGATTTGGGATCTCCCTTCTTAGGTATCCTATATATATATATATATTTGTTGTTTAGAGGATCTTCTTAGTGGTAACTCTTTGTAATTATACCTCTTTATCCTCTCTCTTGTTAGTTTGAGTTATATTTGAGAGAACACAGAGCAGAATCTATTAAAGCTAATTTCTTGGTGTTTTATTTGGTTTAAATATACTCATATTACATACTAGGGATACAGGATATAATTAGTCTATCTATTTTTTAGCTGAATTATCACAAGGAGATTCACATACTGTCTTATAATTACAACTTTATTTATTTATATTTTTTGTGAGACTACTTTATTTTGTTCCAGATTCATACAGTTAGATACACCTGCTCTCTGCAGCTGCTTCTCTCTGTATGTTTCATCTTTTTTTCTACATACAAGTTGGGGTTAGGCCCTTGGAGCCTCCATTAGGTACTGGGTAAGTTTACTTATACCGGTAGTGCCATCTCTGTAGGCACTAAGTGGTAGTGGTTTACTTACCTTATTTGTTTTTTTGTCTTAGAAGTTCAGCTGTATCAGGACTTGAGTGTAGCTTTGGAATCGTAAATAAGCCACGGTCAGGGCCGGCTTTAGGGGTGTGCGAGCTGTGCTGTGTAGCGTGGCTGCACTCCGCCCCCTGCCTCTTAATTCTGCCCCCTTTGCCCTCACTGATAGTCCCCACTCGGGTCTATCAGTGAGGGCAAATTAAGTGAAGTTAAGCGGGGCAGAGCTACAGGCAGGCGAACCCTCTGCCTGGTAAGTTAGGGGAAGCAGGAAGGAGTTCCTGCTCCCCCACCTAGCCTAACTGTGCCCCTGCTCCCCCAGCTACCCACTGTGCCCCCTGCTCCCTCAGCTTCCAACTGCACCCCTGCTCTCCCCACCTAGACTAACTGTGCCCCTGCTCCCCCAATACCCACTGTGCCCTCTGCTCCCCCACCTAGCCTAACTGTGCCCCAGCTACCCACTGTGCCCTCTGCTCCCCCACCTAGCCTAACTGTGCCCCTGCTACCACACTTAGCCTAATTGTGCCCCCTGCTCCCTCCACCTAGAATAACTGTGCCTCTACTCCCTCAGCTACCCACTGTGCCCCCTGCTCCCCCACCTAGCCTAATTGTGCCCCCTGCTCCCTCAGCTACCGACTATGCCCCTGCTCCCCCACCTAGCCTAACTGTGCCCCCTGCTCCCTCAGCTACCCACTGTGCCCCCTGCTCCCTCAGCTACCCACTGTGCCCCTGCTCCCTAAGCTCCCACAGTGGGTACTGTGCCCCCTGTTCCCCCGCTCCTCCACCTAGCCTAACTGTGCTCCTGCTCCCCCAGCTACCCACTGTGCCCCCTGCTCCCCCGATACCCACTGTGCCCTCTGCTCCCCCACCTAGCCTAACTGTGCCCCAGCTACCCACTGTGCCCTCTGCTCCCCCACCTAGCCTAACTGTGCCCCTGCTACCACACTTAGCCTAATTGTGCCCCCTGCTCCCTCCACCTAGAATAACTGTGCCTCTACTCCCTCAGCTACCCACTGTGCCCCCTGCTCCCCCACCTAGCCTAACTGTGCTCCCTCAGCTACCGACTATGCCCCTGCTCCCCCACCTAGCCTAACTGTGCTCCCTCAGCTACCCACTGTGCCCCTGCTCCCTCAGCTCCCACAGTGGGTACTGTGCCCCCTGCTCCCTCAGCTTCCAACTGCGCCCCTGCTCTCCCCACCTAGACTAACTGTGCCCCTGCTCCCCCGATACCCACTGTGCCCTCTGCTCCCCCACCTAGCCTAACTGTGCCCCAGCTACCACACTTAGCCTAATTGTGCCCCCTGCTCCCTCCACCTAGAATAACTGTGCCTCTACTCCCTCAGCTACCCACTGTGCCCCCTGCTCCCCCACCTAGCCTAACTGTGCCCCCTGCTCCCTCAGCTACCGACTATGCCCCTGCTCCCCCACCTAGCCTAACTGTGCCCCCTGCTCCCTCAGCTACCCACCGTGCCCCCTGCTCCCTCAGCTACCCACTGTGCCCCTGCTCCCTCAGCTCCCACAGTGGGTACTGTGCCCCCTGCTCCCCACCTAGCCTAACTGTGCCCCTGTTCCCCCAGCTACCCACTGTGCCCCTGCTCCTCCACCTAGCCTAACTGTGCCCCCTGCTCCCCCGATACCCACTGTGCCCTCTGCTCCCCCACCTAGCCTAACTGTGCCCCAGCTACCCACTGTGCCCTCTGCTTCCCCACCTAGCCTAACTGTGCCCCTGCTACCACACTTAGCCTAATTGTGCCCCCTGCTCCCTCCACCTAGAATAACTGTGCCTCTACTCCCTCAGCTACCCACTGTGCCCCCTGCTCCCCCACCTAGCCTAACTGTGCCCCCTGCTCCCTCAGCTACCGACTATGCCCCTGCTCCCCCACCTAGCCTAACTGTGCCCCCTGCTCCCTCAGCTACCCACTGTGCCCCCTGCTCCCTCAGCTACCCACTGTGCCCCTGCTCCCACAGTGGGTACTGTGCCCCCTGCTCCCCACCTAGCCTAACTGTGCCCCTGTTCCCCCAGCTACCCACTGTGCCCCTGCTCCTCCACCTAGCCTAACTGTGCTCCTGCTCCCCCAGCTACCCATTGTGCCCAGTGGTGTATCCTGGTTTTGTGCTGCCCTAGGCAGGACAAAACTCAGGCGCCCCCCCCATCCCAACCCTTCCACGCGCCAACCCTTCCACCCTGCCCCACATTCTAAATACACACACACACACTCACACTCACTAACAGACACACACTGACAGACAGACACACACACTGACAGACAGACACACACACTGACAGACAGACACACACACTGACAGACAGACACACACACTGACAGACAGACACACACACTGACAGACAGACACACACACACACTAAGAGACAGACACTAAGAGACAGACACTAAGAGGCAGACACTAAGAGGCAGACACTAAGAGGCAGACACTAAGAGGCAGACACTAAGAGGCAGACACTAAGAGGCAGACACTAAGAGGCAGACACTAAGAGGCAGACACTAAGAGGCAGACACTAAGAGACGCACACAGACACTAAGAGACAGACACTAAGAGACGCACACAGACACTAAGAGACAGACACTAAGAGACGCACACAGACACTAAGAGACAGACACTAAGAGACGCACACAGACACTAAGAGACAGACACTAAGAGACGCACACAGACACTAAGAGACAGACACTAAGAGACGCACACAGACACTAAGAGACAGACACTAAGAGACGCACACAGACACTAAGAGACAGACACTAAGAGACGCACACAGACACTAAGAGACAGACACTAAGAGACGCACACAGACACTAAGAGACAGACACTAAGAGACGCACACAGACACTAAGAGACAGACACTAAGAGACGCACACAGACACTAAGAGACAGACACTAAGAGACGCACACTAACACTAAGAGACAGACACTAAGAGACGCACACTAACACTAACATACAGACACACACACTAACAGACACACACTAAGAGACAGACAGACAGACACACACACACTAGGAGACACACACTAGCAGACACACACACTCACTCACATTAACACTCACTTTTTTTATTTTATTTATTTAAAACCCCCCCCAGCCTCCTTACCTTTAGGAATGCTGGGGGGGTTCTCCCTCTTCCTGGGGCTGTCGGTCGGCTGCTGGGCTGGCTGTTAGGCGCGGGCGGCACTGGCGAGGGAGCACTTTCCCCTGAGCTCTCTGCTCAGCTCCCTCGCGCACCGCCCGCAGAGTGAGGCTGGGAGGCGGAGCCAGAATATGACGTCATATTCCGTCTCCCAGCCTCACTCTGCGGGCGGCGCGCGAGGGAGCTGAGCAGAGCGCTCAGGGGAAAGTGCTCCCTTGCCAGTGCCGCCCGCGCCTAACAGCCAGCCCGACCGGCATGTCTGTTAGCCGCAAGGCTAACAAGACATTTGCCCTGGGCGTTTGGGGGCGGCTTTTTTTGCCGCCCCCTGGAAAATGCCGCCCAAGGCAAATGCCTTGTTTGCCTCGCGGCTAATACGCCCCTGATTGTGCCCCCTGCTCCCTCACCTAGCCTAACTGTGCCCCCTGCTCCCTCGCCTAGCCTAACTGTGCCCCCTGCTCCCTCACCTAGCCTAACTGTGCCCCCTGCTCCCTCAGCTACCCACTGTGCCCCTGCTCTCTCAGCTACCTACTGTGCCACCTGCTCCCTCACTTGGCCTAACTGTGCCCCTGCTCCCCCAGCTACCCACTGTGCCCCCTGCTCCCCAACGTATCCTAACTGTGCCCCTGCTCCCCCACCTAGCCTAACTGTGCCCCCTGCTCCCCCACCTAGCCTAACTGTGCCCCCTGCTCCCCCACCTAGCCTAACTGTGCCCCCTGCTCCCCCACCTAGCCTAACTGTGCCCCAGCTACCCACTGTGCCCCTGCTCCTCCACCTAGCCTAACTGTGCTCCTGCTCCCCCAGCTACCCACTGTGCTCCCTCACCTAGCCTAACTGTGCCCCAGCTACCTACTGTGCCCCCTGCTCCCCCACCTAGCCTAACTGTGCCCCCTGCTCCCCACCTAGCCTAACTGTTCCCCCTGCTCCCCCACCTATCCTAACTGTGCCCCTTGCTCCCTCTGCTCTCCCACCTACCCACTGTGCCCCCTGCTCCCCCACCTAGCCTAACTGTGCCCCTTGCTCCCCCACCTACCCACTGTACCTCTGCTCCCACAGTTACCCACTGTGCCCCTGCTCTCCTACCTTCCACTACACTTCCCCCAGCTGCCCCCTGCTTCCCCAGGTCCCCACTGTGCCCCAGCTACCACCACTGTGCCCCCTGCTCCCCCAGTTACCCACTGTGCCCCTGCTCTCCTACCTACCACTACACTACTCCTGCTCCCCCACTGTGCCCCCTGCTCCCCCACCCACCACTACACTACCCCTGCTCCCCACTGTGCCCCTGCTCCCCTACCTACCAATGCACTACCCCTGCTCCCCACTGTGCCCTCTGCTCTCCCATCTACCCATGTGCCCCAGCAACCCACTGTGCCCCTGCTCCCACACTTACACATAGTGATGTAGATTAATTTAGAAATAAACAATGTCTATAAATGTCTATCTGTTCCTGTCCAAATCTGAGATGATTAAATTGCGTATACGCAGAAGTAAGTTCACACTGACACATGGAGTTCAGGTTAAAAGCACTTCAGAAAATTTAATGGCATCTGGTCTGAAAACGGTTATGCAGACCCTTTTAAAGGCAAAATGACATCATCATTGAATATCAGATAATAACAAATAAACATCATTAATTGGATTAAATGTTATGTGACTATATCAGTGTCCACCCATCAATATTATTAATTGGCTCAGGGATTTGAGTGACTAGCTAGGTGTCCTCACACCGGGAGGTGGTATTGTTCTGGACACGGGTGTGGACAGAAGGCTCAGGTGCCATCTTTCCCAGCATGAGGTTTAATCGGTGGAAAGGGGGGCTTGGGCGTCATTTTACGTAGTTAGTGATGTCAGTCTCATGATCAGGTGCAAGGTTCTTTTATGAATAGAACATTTCATTAGTACAGTGTTCTCATGGCCTTGGCTCTGGCCTTGGTTATACTTTGTTGCATGTTACAGGAGATTCAATAATTCCAGAGTCAGCTATGTCTTTATAGAAAATACAGTCTCTGTTCATTGTATTAAATGTTGCTGGGAAATTCTGTCATGTAATGTAGTTTAAGATGGAGGATCTGTCAGGTAATGAGGACAAAATGGAGGGTCTGTCACAGTGTAAGGTTAAAATGGAGTTAGTACAATAATTCAATACAAGTTCAATAAAGATTTTTAATAATTCTACATCAATAGCATAAATATCACACACAGACACCACAGGCTACATTATATTATTATGAGATTTATTTTACGAAAAGCTCTCTCATACAAAATGCAATATGTAGCTGTCCTCCGAGCTCCGGCCAGTCAGAACTTTGCCACAGAATAACACAGGAAAGCTCTTACACTGTAAGTGCCTGATCTCACAAGACAGTTACCTTTGGTCTTGCACCCGGTGGTGGCGCCGACCAGATTCCCAACATACTGGATCACCAGAGTTCAAAATTTGTAATATTATTTATTTATTTTTAATAATTAATTTAATAAATCATATATACAAACACTACACACCTATTGACACACACTGTACTTGGATGAAGGGGTATGATGGGGGGGTGCTGTAAAGATTTTTCGCACAGTGCACTTTAAGGCCGGCCCTGACCACTGTTGGCTTGTAAACTACAAAAAATCAGAATTGGTTCCTACACAGATGATTACATTTCCAGGTCTGATCAGAGACTCAGTTAGTATGAAGATTTTTCTGCCAGAAGGAAAATCTATCAGAACATACAGAAACCCAAAGAAAGAAGGGTCTGTTCCATCAGGGAAGCAATGAGTTTGCTGGGCCTTTTCACAGCTTCAATTTCAGCAGTAAATTGGTCAAAGGCCAGAATGCGACCTCTTCAGAGAAATATTCTGACATATTGGAACAGACAGACAGCCTAGACTGCCTGATGAAACTAAACAATCTCTCTTAGAAGTTTCCAGCGTGGATTTTGACTTGTTTTCTTCAGGAAGGCCTGTCTTTCCGTATAAGGGGGTATGTAGCAAATCCAGCCACTGTGCATTGTATTTTATGTATATATAATGTTATGCATATGTGTATACACCTTTAAGAACCAAGCGTATGTATTCTGTGTAACATGGTTCAAGGAAATCCTAGCGTTCATATCCTGCTGGCATACGAAAACCACCAGCATTCATGTAATCGTTTCACGAACGGTGAATTTCAACACCATTCGTGAAACGACCAAACTACCGAATGGAGACCACACACAGGAGGTCGTGTGGCACCCATTAAGGATTACAACATTGTTGCAATCAGGCAATTAAGAGGATTCAGGGTGGCCGTCGTTCGGCTACCGACCACGTGGCGGTCGGCCATCTTGGATCCTTTGTTAAGCCCAGCGGTATTTGGTCGTCGAGCGCCTGGAACTAAAATCGGCTACTCGACGGCATGAATACCGCTGGACTTCCAAGCCATTCGGGAGCCCCGGTCCTTCGGTAATGTGGTTCTATAGAGTCATTCGGTAGTTTGGAGGTAACTTAGAAAATATGTGTATTTCGTACGGCGTTCGGTTATTTAAGCTGGGATCTGAGCGGCACTTTCACAAAACGTGCGCTCAGACCCCAGCTATCTACCGAACGTCCATTCGTTTAAATCAGACGAATATTGTATGAGTTATGGATTTCTGTGTGAAATATTGGTTCTGCTGCACGAGGGGATAATCCACTTAACTGTATATTCTGTTGGGGGTGTCCCTCTCGTGCAGCAGTGTATTATGGGAGAAATGTCCAGGTTGCTAAGTTCCCCATGTAGTCCCCTACTGTACAACCCCTGCAATGTCAGTAGGGAAACCCCTTGCATGGGGAATTGCATAAATACTGTGACCTGTGAATAAAGCACTCAGTTGACTCCCAGCCTATGTTTCGTCTAGTTCTTGGGAGGGAAGGATTCTTATTACGCTACCTGGAATATTGTATGCTGTACCTGCCTATGCTGATTATTGCCTGTGTTCCTGTCTACCAGCGGAGATCTTGTGTATTATACTGCCTCTCCGCTACAATTGGTGGCAAGCGACGGGATTTCAACTACCCAGCAAAGCAGCGTTCAGCAGAATCCTAACGAACAGAGAAAAGAAAGCTACAATTTGTGAGTTTATTCATTCGGTGGAAACCGGAACCCGGGAACACGGGGAAACTCACGAACGGACGTTAAATGAACACGGATTACACGCTCTTAAAGAGAAGTACTCTGAAAGAGTTGCTGGAGGCAAGAGGAGCAACAGCCAGCAGCAAGACAAAGGCTACATTAATTGCAGAGCTAATGGAAGGGGACAGAACCGCAGCTGCTGCAGCAGCTCCAAGGGAGGAAGAGCAAACCGAATTTGCTAAAGAGTACAAGAACAGGATGGCGTTATTCCCACCAGCCCTAGCTGACCAGATGGCTGACAGGATTTATAACGATGTGCAAGAATACATCATGCTTAGAAGGTCGCAGATGACACCCCAAACGGGAGCCACATCGCCTGTTCACATCCTGCCAGGGAAAGCAAAAATCCCCTACCAAGCTTTCAAAAGCTACTCAGAAGCAGATGGTGAGGTAGACGACTACCTGCAGGATTTTGAAAGGCTATACCATTTGCACAATATTAGTGCGGAGGATCAGGTACCCCTACTGGCAGGGAAACTATCTGGTCGCGCTGCAGAGGCATATCGTGCCGTACCAGACGAGGACAGCACAAACTATGCCAAGGTAAAGCAGGCCATTCTAGCCAGGTATGCAATTACCTCAGAGACCTACCGGCTAAAATTCCGAGACCTTAAAAAACTCCCCAGGGACACTCACACGGAATGGGCACACCGCTTACAACGGGCAGCAAAGGGTTGGTTGGAAGCCACCCAAGTCACCACCCTAGGAGAACTGTTCCAACGTATGGTAATAGAACAGTTCTTTGGGGGGCTATCCCCACAGTTACAAGTTTGGGTGCAAGATCGGAAGCCACGCACCCTACAAGAGGCAGCCCAGCTGGCAGACGAGTTCCAGGACGTCAGAAGGGAACAGCGGCCCCAAACAAAAAACACATATGGGCCTACCACACCAGTACCAGCCGTACCCGCAGCGGTACCAGCACGCCCGGGGGTAAATAATAACATCTACACCCCCAGGTATCCGGCTCGACCCCCGATACGATGCCACACCTGCTACCAACAGGGACATATGCAGCGGGATTGCCCCCGCAACTGACCACGTCCCAGCTGGAATTCCCCGGCACCCAACCAACGAGCAGCGGTGCACTGTTCCCAAGCAGAGCCCTACCAAGTACCCGAGGAACCTCTGGGTACGTTGCATGAGGTGAACCCGATCCAAGCCGCCTCTGACAACCGACAAGGGCGCAGGCAAGAGGTACAGATGGAGGGAAGGAAGGTGCAGGGGTTGCGAGACTCTGGAGCCACTATAACGCTGGTCCGCAACCACCTGGTACCTAAAAGCCACCTCACAGGGGAGTGTGTAGCAGGGGGAGCGATCTACAAGATCCCCACTGTCAAAATACACCTGAATTGGGGAGCGGGGAATGGAAATGTGGAGGTGGGCCTAATGCAGGATTTACCCGCGGATGTTATTTTGGGCAACGACTTGGGGGAGATGACTTCAGCTTTTGTTCCCCAATCTACTATACGAGAGGCTTATCCGGTTGTAACCCGACAACAGGCTCGCACCACAGCACCACCTAACCACTCTGAGGCTCAGGTAAGCAATGTACCCCCCATGCCTAATGTCACCCCCTGGGCGTCCCCCTTAGAATTTGGGTCAGAAGTGGCCCTAGATCCTTCCTTAAAACTGTACAAGGACCGGATAGACAAAAATCAGGCAGGGTTCGAGGGAGAAAGGTACACCTGGGATAAGGGACTCCTATACCGCCAAGCCGAGAAAGTGATAGCCGGAGCGATCCCCATACCCATCAAATAATTAATTGTCCCCCGAAAGTATAGATTGGAACTGCTGCGCATCGCGCATGACATACCCCTGTCCAGGCACTTAGGGATTAGCCGGACTAAACACAGGCTGACCCAGAATTTCTTTTGGCCAGGTATTTCCCAGGATGTACGGCGGTATTGCCAGACCTGTGATACCTGCCAAAGGGTAGGGAAGAGAGGTGACTGATACAAGGCCCGACTACGGTCCTTGCCCATAATTGAAGAACCCTTTAGCAGGGTCGCGGTCGATATAATAGGGCCCTTAGCTAAACCTAGCCCCTCTGGCAAGAGGTACGTTCTGACCGTAGTAGACTACGCCACCCGATACCCTGAGGCCGTATCCTTGACCAATGTGCACGCGGAAACGGTAGCTGATGCCCTGATGCGAATCTTCTCCCGCGTGGGATTTCCCCGGGAGATCATTTCGGATAGGGGCACTCAGTTTACCGCCGAAGTGATGCACCAGCTCTGGAAGCTATGTGGGGTACAACAAATTTTGAACTCCGCATACCACCCCCAGTCCAACGGGCTCTGTGAACGTTTTAACGGCACTCTCAAACAGATGATCCGGACGTTCATGGATACCCAGAAAGACTGGGAAAGGTTCCTTCCCCACTTAATGTTCGCCTATAGGGAAGTACCCCAAGAGTCCACCAGGTTCTCCCCTTTCGAACTTCTGTTCGGGAGGAGAGTGAGGGGCCCCCTCGATTTAATCCGGGAACATTGGGAGGGAGAAGGGACCATTAATGGTACACCTATCGTACCATATGTGCTGGAGTTTAGGGAACACTTGGAGGCTCTGACCCAGACTCTGCACGACAACCTCCAGGCGGCCCAACAGCGACAGCGACGATGGTACGATAGGGGAGCCAGGGACCACAGCTTTCAGGTGGGGCAAAAGGTTGCGACCAGTCCACAAAGACAAGCTGCAGGCCTCCTGGCAAGGCCCATTCAAGGTGGTAGAGCAAATATGCGATACCACCTATGTGATCGGCCCAGTCACAGGCACAGGGGTCAAACGCATACTCCACGTGAACATGCTCAAGCCCTACCAAGAGCGGACAGAAGAGGTTACTGCGATCTGCGCATCCGCGGCCGAGGATTTTGATAACTTACCTCTCCCCGATCTCTTAGACCAGGAGGGCCAGACCGGAGATTTGGGAGAGATACAGCTGGGGGAGCGGTTAACCGCCCAAGAACGGACTAAAGTCCAAAACTTAATTAGGGAAAAAGGGGCCACCTTCTCTAACCTGCCCGGATATACCCCCTTAGCCACCCACAAAGTAGAAACTTTAGACCAAACCCCCCTTCGCCAACCTCCCTATCGTATTCCAGAATCCGTAAAAGGGAGTATGTATAAGGAGGTTGGAGAGATGCTCCAGCTAGGAGTGATAGAGACCTCTGATAGCCCTTGGGCCTCCCCAGTAGTGCTAGTGCCGAAGCGGGATGGGACGACCCGTTTCTGTGTAGACTACCGGAGGCTCAACGACAAAACCACCTCTGATGCTTACCCGAGGCCCCGGATAGACAAGCTCCTAGATAAAATGGCCAGAGGCCAGTACCTTACCACAATAGATCTGTGCAAAGGGTACTGGCAAATTCCACTAGCCGAGGACGCCATCCCTAAGTCGGCGTTTGTCACCCCGTTTGGCTTGTACCAGTTCAAAGTCATGCCATTCGGGATGAAAAATGCCCCGGCTACCTTCCAGAGGATGGTGGATTGGCTACTGGATGGGTTTCAGGAGTATGCTTGTGCGTATTTAGACGATATCGCCATTTTTAGCTGCTCCTGGCCTGAACATCTGACCCACATAGGAGCTGTACTAGACCGCATTAGGGAAGCAGGATTGACCCTCAAGCCCAGCAAATGTCACATAGGGATGGCCGAGGTCCAGTACTTGGGACACCGGGTAGGCAGCGGTCAGCAGAAACCCGAGCCGGCTAAGATAGAGGCCGTCGCCAAGTGGCCAACCCCCCGCACAAAGACCCAGGTTTTAGCTTTTTTAGGTACTGCAGGGTACTATCGTAAATTTGTGCCCAACTACAGCGCCCTCGCCAAACCCCTCACTGATCTGACCCGCAAGAATCTGCCTAAGATAGTAACCTGGGCCCCAGAGTGCGAACAGGCATTTCAGCAGCTAAAAACGGCTCTTGTGAACTCCCCTGTACTTTCTGCTCCCGATCCAACTAAACGATTTCTCGTTCATACAGATGCTTCTATGTTTGGATTGGGAGCAGTACTGAGCCAAATCGGAGCGGATGGCGGCGAGCACCCAGTGGCTTATCTAAGCAGGAAACTTTTACCCCGGGAAGTGAGCTACGCCGCCATTGAAAAAGAATGCCTGGCTGTGGTGTGGGCCCTCAAAAAGTTACAACCCTATTTGTATGGACAAGCTTTCTCGTTACTCACGGATCACAACCCGCTGGTGTGGCTAAACAGGGTGTCCGGAGACAATGCCAGGCTGCTGCGCTGTAGTTTGGCGCTGCAGCCTTTTGACTTTACCATCCACTACCGCCCTGGTAAACAAAATGGCAACGCCGATGGGTTATCTAGACAAACAGACATTGACAAGTGATCCGTGAGTACTCCCCCGGACATCCCCAAGCCACTGTACATTGTGTTTTATGTATATATAATGTTATGCATACGTGTATACACCTTTAAGAACCAAGCGTATGTATTCTGTGTAACATGGTTCAAGGAAATCCTAGCGTTCATATGCTGCCGGCATACGAAAACCGCCAGCATTCATGTAATCGTTTCACGAACGGTGAATTTCAACACCATTCGTGAAACGACCAAACTACCGAATGGAGACCACACACAGGAGGTCGTGTGGCACTCATTAAGGATTACAACATTGTTGCAATCAGGCAATTAAGAGGATTCAGGGTGGCCGTCGTTCGGCTACCGACCACACGGCGGTCGGCCATCTTGGATCCTTTGTTAAGCCCAGCGGTATTTGGTCGTCGAGCGCCTGCAACTAAAATCGGCTACTCGACGGCACGAATACCGCTGGACTTCCAAGCCGTTCGGGAGCCCCGGTCCTTCGGTAATGTGGTTCTATAGAGTCATTCGGTAGTTTGGAGGTAACTTAGAAAATATGTGTATTTCGTACGGCGTTCGGTTATTTAAGCTGGGATCTGAGCGGCACTTTCACAAAACGTGCGCTCAGACCCCAGCTATCTACCGAACGTCCATTCGTTTAAATCAGACGAATATTGTATGAGTTATGGATTTTTGTGTGAAATATTGGTTCTGCTGCACGAGGGGATAATCCACTTAACTGTATATTCTGGTGGGGGTGTCCCTCTCGTGCAGCAGTGTATTATGGGAGAAATGTCCAGGTTGCTAAGTTCCCCATGTAGTCCCCTACTGTACAACCCCTGCAATGTCAGTAGGGAAACCCCTTGCATGGGGAATTGCATAAATACTGTGACCTGTGAATAAAGCACTCAGTTGATTCCCAGCCTATGTTTCGTCTAGTTCTTGGGAGGGAAGGATTCTTATTACGCTACCTGGAATATTGTATGCTGTACCTGCCTATGCTGATTATTGCCTGTGTTCCTGTCTACCAGCGGAGATCTTGTGGATTATACTGCCTCTCCGCTACAGGGTACAAAATTATAACCGATGCCTCAAGTTACGGGTGAAAGAAGAAAGAAGGAAACAGGGTCTTTGGGTGTCCAATGAGGTAAATAAATCATCAAATTACAAAGCGCTAAAGGCTATTTGGATGGCTCTTATTGTGTTCCAGAAACAGATTCAGGATCATCAGGTCCAGATAAGGTTGGACAATTCAACTGCAGTAGCATATATCAACAAGCAAGGAGAAACAAGATCTGCTGGTTTAGAACAGCTTTGCTCTCAGATCATGGTCTGTTCCGAATGTCACCTTCAGTCAATATCGGCGGTGCATATAAAAGGGCAATTCAACATACTAGCAGATGCCTCCAGTCGTCAACATCTAAAGCAAGCGGATTGGTCCCTTACAGTTCAGATTTTCAGGCAAATAACAGAGAAATTTGGAGTTCCAGAGAGACATGGCTTAAAAAGAAAACAGGAAAATGAAAAGGTTTGCTTCTCTGAATCCATCAGACAGGCCAGAGGACATAGACGCTCTGTTGATTCCTTGGAATTTCAACGTAGCGTTTATTTTTCCTCCAATTCCTCTAATCCCAAGGATTCCACAGAAAATCAGGTCAGTAGAAGTAAAGATAATTATGATCCTGCCATGGTGGCCAAGAAGGAGTTGGTTCTCCATACTATTGAACGTCATTAACTCCACATATTGGAAACTTCCGCTATCAGTGGATATTCTGGAACACTCCATGGTTCCTCTTCATACAATATAGAAATTCAGTACGGCCTGGTTTCTGAATACCAGATTTTGAAGTTTATCCTCTGAAGTTATCGATATTTTGATGTGCACTAAGAAGGATTCAACGTCTAAAGTGTATTCTAGAATTTGGAAGAAATTTAGTATTTGGCGCTTTAAGATAAAAGAAAATCCTCTATCAGCTTCCATCCCGACTATTCTGAGATTTCTGCAGTTGGGCTTTGCCAAAGGTTTTCCTCCGACAACTATCAAGGTCAAGATCTCTGCCATTAGTTTTTTCTCGGTAAGAAAGAAATGAGTTCGATTCCCAGCAAGGGGAAAATACCTCATGTGTGTCCGGGGGCGGCCAGAATAGGGGGTAACCCTTACACAATTGTATGAAAAATTAGAGAAGCAGACCTGGTGGGTCAGAAAAAAATTGGGCGCCCCCTTGTGGGGATCTATGCATATGTACAGAGGGTAAAGCGTAACCTTTAATGAATGCTGTATAAAAAGGTATAGTGACCTATGATAAGATCGCAAATAAGCGATAAACAAAAAGAAAAAAATATAAAACAAATATATGGGAGGTTATACTAGAGAAAAATAACACACACACGTTAGATGAGGTGGAGTGTACCCAAATTGAGTTCCCTGGAGGACACTTCAATGATCCCCCCAACGTGAAAAAATAATTCTCAAGTGCACTAGTAACTCAGATTCAGTAATATTGTGTAGCACCCTCCAGTCGGTACCCAAAAATCGAACCCACCAAACCGGGGTCAATGTGGGTATATGGAGTAGCAAATGACCTGCGTACTCAGGAGAGGGCTGTAGCAATGGGAATAGCAAAACGAGATTTGTATACTAAGTGATAACACACTGTCCAAAATAAATACAGTGTAGCTGAGACAGTGATCTGGTTGTTGTAGCCTAACCTCCAGTGGCCAGGGGAACGGAACTGTGGGAGAGAGAGAATTAAACTGTGCTGAACAGAATTCCCCACCTCAACCCCCTACGTCCCTTCAGCCTTGCTGCCTTGGGGGTGACTGTCTCACAATCCAGACTGCTAGTATAAAACCTTCATTGCTAGCTAAAACTTTGCCTCAAGCAAAGCAATAGAGAAAAACAGAAAAAGGTGTTTAAATAATGTGATAACTCACTGTCCAGGATATATACAATGTTGCTGTGACAGTGATCTGGTAATCAGAGCCTAGCCTCCAGTGGCCTAGGGAACAGAACTGTGGGAGAGAGAGAATCAACTGTGCTGTGCAGAGTTCCCCACCCCAGCCCCATACGTCCTTTCCCTCTTGCTGCCTCTAAGGTGACTATCTCATAATTCAGCTTTCCAGTATCACTCGTGGAAAACACCCTTAATTTCTAACTGAATCTTTGCCGAGAGCAATGGCACCGGATAACCTCCCTGCCTGCCTGACACGTGTTTCGGCGCCTCTATCTGCGCCTTCTTCGGAGGCTTAGCCAAAATGGTATGCGAGCTCGGGGGGCTCCTTAAATAGCCCATAACCTATGGGCGTGTACTATAGTGTCCGCGCCAAAAATGGCTGGACTCAGACAAGCCTCTCCCCCTCATGACGTGCTGTGATGTGATTGGGTTATGCTAATGAGGCCTGATTAACCCCTCAAGTGCCCACCCCATATCGTGGAGAAAATGGGATCGTGATGGGGGAAATCGTAGGACCAATAGTAGTAACTCCTATGTTAGGATAAACCCAAGGTTCAGCACGGCAATAGGTAAAGTGGCTGCTGTGACTGCTATAAGTCACAGTGTTGCAGCGTGAAGGGAGGGAAAGGTGGACATAACACTACCGTTTGGCCCAGTCACTTACTGGCTAGCGTGAGCCGTTAATAAGTATTATATTAGCGTTGGGACCAGGGCAGTGGTAACCACACGGCGCATCCACTGGGGTAGACAGACGGGTGGAATTACTGATGACTGTCTATTGGGTTCGTGGATGTTCCTCTCCCTATAATTGCAGATATAGAGTGAATTCACGCATGTAGGGGGGTGCTTGCCTGTATGCGCAGAGGATTAAGATGGGCCCCTGATGCTACAGAAAAGGATAAGCATACCAAATGGAAATAATAATAACGATAACTAAAGTATATACAGTCATAATAAAGAAAAAATATGTACATATATGGTTTAATCATAAAATGATGATCTTGGTGTGGTTTATTTTTCAATAAAGGGAGTAAATGTGAATCCCTCATTTAATCCATTGGGGGCCAAAGTTTTGAATCTGTAGATCCAGAAGCACTCTCTTTTGAGCAACATCTGATTAAATGAGGGATTCACATTTACTCCCTTTATTGAAAAATAAACCACACCAAGATCATCATTATGATTAAACCATATATGTACATATTTTTTCTTTATTATGACTGTATATACTTTAGTTATCGTTATTATTATTTCCATTTGGTATGCTTATCCTTTTCTGTAGCATCAGGGGCCCATCTTAATCCTCTGCGCATACAGGCAAGCACCCCCCTACATGCGTGAATTCACTCTATATCTGCAATTATAGGGAGAGGGACATCCACGAACCCAATAGACAGTCATCAGTAATTCCACCCGGCTGTCTACCCCAGTGGATGCGCCGTGTGGTTACCACTGCCCTGGTCCCAACGCTAATATAATACTTATTAACGGCTCACGCTAGCCAGTAAGTGACTGGGCCAAACGGTAGTGTTATGTCCACCTTTCCCTCCCTTCACGCTGCAACACTGTGACTTATAGCAGTCACAGCAGCCACTTTACCTATTGCCGTGCTGAACCTTGGGTTTATCCTAACATAGGAGTTACTACTATTGGTCCTACGATTTCCCCCATCACGATCCCATTTTCTCCACGATATGGGGTGGGCACTTGAGGGGTTAATCAGGCCTCATTAGCATAACCCAATCACATCACAGCACGTCATGAGGGGGAGAGGCTTGTCTGAGTCCAGCCATTTTTGGCGCGGACACTATAGTACACGCCCATAGGTTATGGGCTATTTAAGGAGCCCCCCGAGCTCGCATACCATTTTGGCTAAGCCTCCGAAGAAGGCGCAGATAGAGGCGCCGAAACACGTGTCAGGCAGGCAGGGAGGTTATCCGGTGCCATTGCTCTCGGCAAAGATTCAGTTAGAAATTAAGGGTGTTTTCCACGAGTGATACTGGAAAGCTGAATTATGAGATAGTCACCTTAGAGGCAGCAAGAGGGAAAGGACGTATGGGGCTGGGGTGGGGAACTCTGCACAGCACAGTTGATTCTCTCTCTCCCACAGTTCTGTTCCCTAGGCCACTGGAGGCTAGGCTCTGATTACCAGATCACTGTCACAGCAACATTGTATATATCCTGGACAGTGAGTTATCACATTATTTAAACACCTTTTTCTGTTTTTCTCTATTGCTTTGCTTGAGGCAAAGTTTTAGCTAGCAATGAAGGTTTTATACTAGCAGTCTGGATTGTGAGACAGTCACCCCCAAGGCAGCAAGGCTGAAGGGACGTAGGGGGTTGAGGTGGGGAATTCTGTTCAGCACAGTTTAATTCTCTCTCTCCCACAGTTCCGTTCCCCTGGCCACTGGAGGTTAGGCTACAACAACCAGATCACTGTCTCAGCTACACTGTATTTATTTTGGACAGTGTGTTATCACTTAGTATACAAATCTCGTTTTGCTATTCCCATTGCTACAGCCCTCTCCTGAGTACGCAGGTCATTTGCTACTCCATATACCCACATTGACCCCGGTTTGGTGGGTTCGATTTTTGGGTACCGACTGGAGGGTGCTACACAATATTACTGAATCTGAGTTACTAGTGCACTTGAGAATTATTTTTTCACGTTGGGGGGATCATTGAAGTGTCCTCCAGGGAACTCAATTTGGGTACACTCCACCTCATCTAACGTGTGTGTGTTATTTTTCTCTAGTATAACCTCCCATATATTTGTTTTATATTTTTTTCTTTTTGTTTATCGCTTATTTGCGATCTTATCATAGGTCACTATACCTTTTTATACAGCATTCATTAAAGGTTACGCTTTACCCTCTGTACATATGCATAGATCCCCACAAGGGGGCGCCCAATTTTTTCTGACCCACCAGGTCTGCTTCTCCCATTAGTTTTTTCTTGTTTATGTGTTTGGCATCAAATATGTTAATTACCAGATTTTTCAAAGCTTTATCTTGCATGGCTCCATCCATCAGGGAAATATTTCCACCATGGGATCTCAATCTTGTGTTAACGGCCTTGTGTGAACCTCCATTTGAACCACTGGATAAGACATCACTCAAGATTCTATCTTTCAAGACTTTGTTTTTGGTAGCTATAACCTTTGCTAAGAGTTTGGGTGAGCTCCAAGCCCCTAATTCAGTTTATCCTTTGTTAATCTTATATCAGGACATGGTGGTTTTAAAACTGGATCCATCTTTTATTCAAAAAGTTTGTTCTACGTCTAATTTCAATCAAGAAATTATCCTACCTAGTTTTATCCAAAACCCTTCTAATGACTTAGAAGAAAAATATCATTGCCTGGACGTTAAAAGATCTTTGCTTCAATACTTGGAACGTATCAGGTCATTTAGAAAATCTAACAGACTGTTTGTCCTCTTTCATGGTACAAGAAAAGGTATGATGGTATCCAAGAGTTCTCTGGCTAGATGGTTGAAAGACTATATTAAGGCATATTCTGCGTCTAAAGTTACTCCACCAGGGCCGGCGCGTCCATAAGGCGGCACAGGCGGCCGCCTTAGGGCGCACCGGCTCTGAGGGCGCCAGATTTCAGTGACCGGCAGGAGGGCAGCGCTCCGTCCTGCCAGGTCACCTTCTGGACCCCCGGCGGGCGGCAGCGTTCTAATGAGAGGCGGCGAGGGAGCTCTAACCTGTCTGCTCTGCTCCCTCGCGCGCCGTGTGCTGATGCTGCGGGAGCCGGATTATGACGTCATATTCCGGCTCCCGGCATCAGTAGACAGCCCGCGAGGGAGCAGAGCAGACAGGTTAGAGCTCCCTCGCCGCCTCTCATTAGAACGCCGCCGCCCGCCGCACTGAAGCCCCACTGAACCCCAGGGACACATCCACACCAGCTCTCCAGGTAGGGAGGCTGGGTGAATATTATTAATAATTTGTGTGTGTCTGAAAGTGTGTGTCTGTGAGTGTGTGTGTCTGTGAGTGTGTGTGTCTGTGAGTGTGTGTGTCTGAAAGTGTGTGTGTCTGAAAGTGTGTGTGTCTGAAAGTGTATGTGTGAGTGTGTGTCTGTGTATGTGTTTGTGTGTGTCTGTGAGTGTGTGTGTCTGAAAGTGTATGTGTGAGTGTGTGTGTGTCTGTGAGTGTGTGTGTCTGAAAGTGTATGTGTGTCTGAAAGTGTATGTGTGAGTGTGTGTGTGTCTGTGAGTGTGTGTGTGTCTGTGTCTGAAAGTGTATGTGTGAGTGTGTGTCTGTGTATGTGTTTGTCTGTGAGTGTGTGTCTGAAAGTGTGTGTGTCTGAAAGTGTATGTGTGAGTGTTTGTTTGTCTAAATGTGTGTGTGTGTATGTGTTCGTCTGTGAGTGTGTGTCTGTGAGTGTGTGTATGTGTTTGTCTTTGTATGTATGTGTTGTTCTGTGAGTGTGTGTCTGTATGTGTTTGTCTGTGAGTGTGTCTGTGTATGTGTGAGTGTGTGTATGTGTTTGAGTGTGTGTCTGTGTATGTGTTTGTGAGTGTGTGTCTGTGTATGTGTTTGTGAGTGTGTGTCTGTGTATGTGTTTGTGAGTGTGTGTCTGTGTATGTGTTTGTGAGTGTTTCTGTGTGTGTGTGTGTCTGTGTATGTGTTTGTCTGTGAGTGTGTGTGTCTGTGTCTGTGTATGTGAGTGTGTGTGTCTGTGAATGATTGTATGAATGTGTGTGTCTGTGAGTGTGTGTGTGTGTTTGTGAGTGTCTGTCAAATCAGTGAGAGTATGTTTGTGATTGAGTGTGTGTCTGTCAATGAACGAGTGTGTGTCAGATCAGTGAGTCTGTGTCTGTCAGTGACGTCTGTGTGTTTGTCATTGAGTGTGTGTGGCTGTTAGTGTGTATACACCACTGAGTGTAGCGTGGCGGAGCGGAGCGCAGTACAGGAGCTTCTGTTTTCTGTACCCGGCCAGACTGAGAGGAGGTGCTCACTGAGAGAGCACTTCCTGTCAGTCCAGCCAGGTACAGAAAACTGAAGCTCCTGTAGAGGGTCTGCTCCGCAACGCTACAAGACAGGTAGGAGGCACACCAGGAAGGGAAGTGTGACCGCTAAGAGAGTGGGGGGTGCACCAAGGGACAGAGAGGGGAGGGGAGAGAAAAACCAAGGGACAGGGAAGATGGAGAGGCTGGTTGGGAGGCACATAGGTGAAGATGTTAATTTTAGAGGGGGGGGGGCGGAAAAATTCATCTTCGCCTATGTACCCAAAAATCCTTGCACCGGCCCTGTACTCCACCTATATCTCTTAAAGCGCATTCTACGAGAGCTATGTCTACATCAGGGGCCTTAAGGGCCGTTACTCCGACACAAATATGTCCTGCAGCTACTTGGAAGTCTCTTCACACGTTTTCAAAACAAATTAGACATACTGGCCTTGTAAGAAGCTTCTTTTCAGCACAAGGTGTTGCAAGCAGTGGTTATGAGTCCCACCTTTAGGGATTGCTTGTTTTATCCCTGTTGTAATGCACTGCTTCTAGTCTGAAGGGAAAAGATAAAAAGGCACTTCCCTCCCTTTTTATTTCTAATAAATTATTTTTGCGGGGATCTGGCTTTTGTATTTTCTGGGGATCTTTTGTGTTAAAAGCACTTTATAGTGCTAAAGGGAATTGGGGCGAGGTCCTAAAAAATTAGAGGGGTTTGCCTGCCTTTTTTTCCCCCTCCAGATTAGAAATCCCTGTTGTAATGCACTGCCTGTAATCCTCAGGAAAAATAAATTTACGGTAAGTAAGAATTTTATCTTTCCTGACCCTATAGCTGATTATTGTGCAGTACTGACCCAGGAAGCACCTCCAGTGGCCACTGGAAGTGTCCCTAGGGGCAATGTAAACACTGCCTTTTGCAGTGTTTGCATGAAAATGCCTGAAGGGAATGATTATACTCACCAGTTGTTCTGGTGACGTGTCCATTTAACAAATTTGAAGCCAATATGGTGGAGCCATGTGTAAAAAACTAAGTACACCTTATAATTCAATAGTTTGTAGAACCACGTTTAGCAGCAATAACTTGAAGTAGTCATTTTCTCTATGACTTTACCAGTCTCTCACATTGTTGTGGACGAATTTTAGACCATTCATCTTGACCGTGTTGCTTCAGTTCATTGAGATTTGCTGGCATTTTTTTATGCACAGCTCTCTTAAGGTCCTGCCGCAGCATTTCAGTTGGGTTGAAGTTTGGACTTTGACTGGGCAATTGCAACACTGTGATTCTCTTCTTTTTCAGTTATTCTGTTGTAGATTTGCTGGTGTATTGTCCTGTTGCATGACTCATTGTCAGCCAAGCTTTCGCTGTCGATAAAATGGGCTTACATTTGACTCTAGAATACTGTGTTATACAGAGGAGAGCATGGTCGACTCAATGACTGCAAGGTTCCCAGGTCCTGTGGCTGCAAAACAATCCCAAATCATCACCCCTCCAGCACAGTTCTTGACAGCTGGTATGAGGTGTTTGGAGAAAACCAAACACACCATTTTAGCACAAACGTGGTGCCATGCATTATGGTAAAATATCTACACTCTAGTCTCGTCTGACCAATAGACCCGAAAACTTGTTGTTTGTTCAGATGCAACTATGTGTAACAAAAATATACCCCAACACGCAGGATTCAACTCAACAGAAGACAACACAGAGGGGAGATACGTCTGCCGGACTCGACGTATATGAGAGGAGTACAGAGTCAGGAGCAATCCGAGGTCAAGGGCACAAAGAGACAGCGTAAACTAAGACTAGCCGTGGTCTGGTACACAGTAAGCAGCAAGCCGGCAAACAGAACAGATAAGGATAAAGAGATAACGTAGTCAGAAACAAAGCCAAGGTCAAGTACGAAGTAACACAACTGAACACAACAAGCGCTAAAGCGAACTGAAACGGAAACCACGATAGGGCAAGGAACTAAGGGAAAAAGGTGAGTATATATACCTTAACATCTATTTTGATTGGCCCCTGTCATATCCACGCCCCCCCATAGGTAAGTGTATGGGGAGTGTGGCATGACAGGGACCAATGGGAGGCCTTTGCCAATTTAGGCTCCCACTGTCCCTTTAAGAGCGCGCCCGATACCCGCGGCGCGCTCTTAGAGTCAGGTGGGACACGTGACCGCTTCTTGCGGTCACTGCCCGCCTTCCTGTAACAGACGGCGGATGAGCCGCGCGCGGCTTGAACAGAGGCCCCCGGCCGGCCCCTGGAAAGGGTAAGTACCGCTACACTATGCAAACCTAAGCGGTGCTGCCATGTTTATTTTTAGAGAGAAGAGGCTTTCTCCTGGAAACCCTTACAAACAAACTATACTTGTTCAGTCTTTTTATAATTGTACTGTCATGAATAGTGTTGTCGCGAACCCGAAATTGAATTGACTTCAATGGGCAGGCGAATTTTAAAACCAACAGGGACTCTTTCTGGCCACAAAAGTGATGGAAAAGTTGTTTCAAGGGGACTAACACCTGGACTGTGGCATGCCGGAGGGGGATCCATGGCAAAACTCCCATGGAAAATTACACAGCTGATGCAGAGTCTGCTTTTAATCCATAAAGGGCAGAAATCACCTAACATTGACACCTGTCCTCAAAGCCCCTGATACACACTGACACAGAGCAGAATAGAGACTGTTCCCCGTCCTCAGAGACCATGATACACACTGACACAGAGCAGAATAGAGACTGTTACCCCTACATAGAGTCACTTGGCAGATATGGCGGGGTCGTGGGAGGGGGAGGATGACTTTCACCTCTTCCCCTGTTAGATTCCCGTTGTGCTGTGACATCACCCTTATACGCTGTGTAAAGCATACTATTTAATTTGATCAGCATGGCCACTTGAGTTTTCACGCTGCTTGTAGTTTATATATGGTTCTCAAAAATCAAACAAACGATAAAGTAAACATGTAAGGATTCAGAATATTCTTTCAAACCCTTACACATTGTGTGTACGTACTTTTTGTCTTAAGTTTGTGGCTTTAAAGAGGTTCACGTTGTTTCTATGATGTGCATAACATGTTCTTGTAAATGTTTGTTCAATTTTTCCTGGAATTGTAATTTTTGAATCTGAATAAAGATAGTCAAATCCCTGATACACACTGACACAGAGCGGAATAGAGACTGTTCCCCCTACATAGGGTCACTTGGCAGGTATGGATTGACACCTGTCCTCAAAACCCCTGATACACACTGACACAGAGCAGAATAGAGACTGTTCCCCCTACATAGGGTCACTTGGCAGGTATGGATTGACACCTGTCCTCAAAAGCCCTGATACACACTGACACAGAGCAGAATAGAGACTGTTCCCTGTCCACAGAGACCATGATACACACTGTCACAGAGCAGAATAGAGACTGTTCCCCGTCCACAGAGACCATGATACACACTGACACAGAGCAGAATAGAGACTGTTCCCTGTCCACAGAGACCATGATACACACTGACACAGAGCAGAATAGAGACTGTTCCCCCTACATAGGGTCACTTGGCAGGCATGGATTGACACCTGTCCTCAAAGCCCCTGATACACACTGACACAGAGCAGAATAGGGACTGTTCCTCCTACATAGGGTCACTTGGCAGATATGGATTGACACCTGTCCTCAAAACCCCTGATACACACTGACACAGAGCAGAATAGAGACTGTTCCCTGTCCACAGAGACCATGATACACACTGACACAGAGCAGAATAGAGACTGTTCCCCCTACATAGGGTCACTTGGCAGGTATGGATTGACACCTGTCCTCAAAGCCCGAGATACACACTGACACAGAGCAGAATAGGGACTGTTCCCCCTACATAGGGTCACTTGGCAGATATGGATTGACACCTGTCCTCAAAACCCCTGATACACACTGACACAGAGCAGAATAGAGACTGTTCCCCCTACATAGGGTCACTTGGCAGATATGGATTGACACCTGTCCTCAAAACCCCTGATACACACTGACACAGAGCAGAATAGGGACTGTTCACCCTACATAGGGTCACTTGGCAGATATGGATTGACACCTGTCCTCAAAGCCCCTGATACACACTGACACAGAGCAGAATAGACTGTTCCCTGTCCACAGAGACCAAGATACACACTGACACAGAGCAGAATAGAGACTGTACCCCGCCCACAGAGACCATGATACACACTGACACAGAGCAGAATAGAGACTGTTCCCCCTACATAGGGTCACTTGGCAGGTATGGATTGACACCTGTCCTCAAAGCCCCTGATACACACTGGGGGGAGCTACTGTCCTCCCCAACCCCTGCGCGGTGGGTGGGGGCCATAAATCACAATGGGGGGGCCTACTTTCCTCCCCCCCGGCCCCCATCCCTGCGCGGTGGGTGGGGGGCATAAATCACAAATACCTACTGATAGGAGTGGAGTATTGTTCATATCAGTTTAATACCTTCCGCGTCTCCTATCAGTGGACGTGTATATGGCAGCCATTTTAGGAACCGCACACCTGGGACCCGAGCAAGGTCACCTCGTTCAAGCTGCTCTGGTTCCTTGATGAGCCAGCTGCCCGTGAGTTAACATGTCCCATGGAGAAGCACTCTGTCCTGTAAAGTCTCACCACAAAAAAATTAAATAAATAACAGCACTCGGAGTGGTGAGTTTAGTAAATGTTCATATCAGTTTAATACCTTCCGTGTCTCCTATCAGTGGACATGTATATGGCAGCCATTTTAGGAACCGCACACCTGGGACCCGAGCAAGGTCACCTCTTCAACAGGCGACAAGATTTGGCCCTGTAAAACTCTCCTGGATATTATGTACAATTTCTATGGATATGGCATTGATTTATGTAACAGGGAGATGGAAGAAGATGCTTGGTCGGTCCTCTTACTTGAAATTTGGGGCACTGCGCGGGCAAGCTAATGTGCCACCAGATAGGATTGGTGAGTTTAGTATTGTTCTGATCAGTTTAATACCTTCCGCGTCTCCTATCAGTGGACGTGTAAATGGCAGCGATTTTTAATTGTGGAATCACCTCCCCTTTTTAGGCCAAGGTGGGCAGATGCTTAGATCACTGGTATATTGGTGCCATCTTGGAGGATTTTTTTGGGTTTGGTTTTTGAAGCCACAGTGCTGCACCAGTGGGCCTAAAAATTAGGCATGTACACATGCCTGAAAAATTTGGTATTGTTGCAGCCGCTGCTGTAGCAGCGGCCAGAAAAAAATTATGTTTGTTTCACAGGCAGAAAGTGCCCTAAAACATGGCGGCTTGAACCCTAGTTGGTGGCGGATAAGTCACGCAAGTCAAACGTCATTCAGAGCTAAAATACAGCAGCGTGTGGACCATTTTTAGCCCAAGGCAGCTCATCTCATCAGGCCTTTTTTAATCGAATGTATCGCCCAGTGTCAGTCCCTTCGGGATCCATCCCTCATTCATCTTAATAAAGGTGAGGTAATCTAGACTTTTTTGACCTAGGCGACTTCTCTTCTCAGTGACAATACCTCCTGCTGCACTGAAGGTCCTTTCTGACAGGACACTTGAAGCGGGGCAGGCCAGAAGTTCTATCGCAAATTGGGATAGCTCAGGCCACAGGTCAAGCCTGCACACCCAGTAGTCAAGGGGTTCATCGCTCCTCAGAGTGTCGATATCTGCAGTTAAGGCAAGGTAGTCTGCTACCTGTCGGTCGAGTCGCTCTCTTCAGGTGGATCCCGAAGGGCTGTGGCGATGCATAGAACTTAAAAAGGTCCGCATGTCCTCCATCAACAACACGTCTTTAAAGCGTCCTGTCCTTGCCGGCGTGGTCGTGGGAGGAGGAGGAGGATGACTTCCACCTCTCCCCCTGTTAGATTCCCGTTGTGCTGTGACATCACCCTTATACGCTGTGTAAAGCATACTTTTTAATTTATTTTGCAAATGCTGCATCCTTTCCGACTTGTTGTAATTCGGTAACATTTCCGCCACTTTCTGCTTATACCGGGGGTCTAGTAGCGTGGACACCCAGTACAGGTCGTTCTCCTTCAGCCTTTTTATACGAGGGTCCCTCAACAGGCAGGACAGCATGAAAGACCCCATTTGCACAAGGTTGGATGCCGAGCTACTCATTTCCCGTTCCTCCTCCTCACTGATATCATTGAAGGTATGTTCTTCCCCCCAGCCACGTACAACACCACGGGTACCAGATAGGTGACAACGAGCACCCTGGGATGCCTGTTGTGTTTGGTCTTGCTCCTCCTCCTCAAAGCTACAATCCTCCTCTGACTCCTCTTCCTCACAATCCTCTTCCAGCGTTGCCGCAGGTCCAGCAAGCGATGCTGATAAGGCTGTTTCTGGTGGTGATGGTGACCACAACTCTTCCTCTTCCTCTTCACGCTCATCTACAGCCTGATCCAGCACTCTTCGCAGGGCACGCTCCAGGAAGAAAACAAATGGTATGATGTCGCTGATGGTGCCTTCGTTGCGACTGACTAGGTTTGTCACCTCCTCAAAAGGACGCATGAGCCTACAGGCATTGCGCATGAGCGTCCAGTAACGTGGCAAAAAAATTCCCAGCTCCCCAGAGGCTGTCCTAGCACCCCAGTCATACAAATATTCATTAACAGCTTTTTCTTGTTGGAGCAGGCGGTCGAACATTAGGAGTGTGGAATTCCAACGTGTAGGGCTGTCGCAAATCAAGCGCCTCACTGGCATATTGTTTCGCCGCTGGATATCGGCAAAGTGAGCCATGGCCGTGTAGGAACGCCTGAAATGGCCACACACCTTCCTGGCCTGCTTCAGGACGTCCTGTAAGCCTGTGTACTTATGCACAAAGCGTTGTACGATCAGATTACACACATGTGCCATGCACAGCACATGTGTCAACTTGCCCAACTTCAATGCCGCTATCAAATTCTTTCCGTTGTCACACACCACTTTGCCGATATCCAGTTGCTGCGGAGTCAGCCACTTTTCCACCTGTGCGTTCAGGGCGGACAGGAGTGCTTGTCCGGTGTGACTCTCTGCTTTCAAGCAAGTCAAACCCAAGACGGCGTGACACTGCCGTATCCGGGATGTGGAATAGTACCTGGGGAGCTGGGGGGGTGCCGTTGATGTGGAGCAAGACGCAGCAGCACAAGAGGACTCAGCCGAGGAGGTTATGGAAGAGGATGGAGTAGGAGGAGTAGAGGAGGTGGCAGCAGGACTGCCTGCAATTCGTGGCGGTGTCACCAACGCCTCTGCAATGCCACGCATTCCTTGCTTGTCAGCCGTCAGCAGGTTTACCCAATGCGCAGTGTAGGTGATATACCTGCCCATGCTTTGCAGACCAGGTATCAGTGGTCAGATGGACCCTTGCCCCAACACTGTGTGCCAGACATGCCATGACTTCCTTTTGCACAATCGAGTACAAGTTGGGGATTGCCTTTTGTGAAAAGAAATTCCGGCCGGGTACCTTCCACTGCGGTGTCCCAATAGCTACAAATTTTTTGAACGCCTCAGACTCAACCAGATTGTATGGTAAAAGCTGGCGGGCTAATAGTTCGGACAAGCCAGCTGTCAGACGCTGGGCAAGGGGGTGACTTGGTGACATTGGCTTCTTACGCTCAAACATGTCCTTGACAGACACATGACTGTGGGCAGATGAGCGGGAACTGCTCAAGGCGGGAGACGGAGTGGCGGATGGTTGAGAGGGGGCAAGAAGGACAGCAGTGGTTGACGTGGCTGAAGATGCTAGACCAGGAGGAGGATGGCGGCTTAGAGTAGGCGTGCTGCTTGTACTCATGTGTTGATCCCATAGGCGTTTGTGATGTGAGATCATGTGCCTACGCAAAGCAGTTGTACCTAGGTGGGTGTTGGACCTCCCACGACTCAGTTTCCTTTGGCACAGGTTGCAAATGGCCTCGCTGTTGTCCGAGGCAGACACACAAAAAAAATGCCACACTGCTGAGCTCTGCAATGACGACATTCTGGTGGTGGACACAGCATGCGTTGATTGGCGTGCTGTCGGGCTGACCCCGGGTGCCAATGCATGCTGCCTGACTGTGCCACTAGCTCCTTGTGACGACCCCCCCCTGCTTCCAACTCGTCTCCTCCTCCTCTCTGTCTCCCCATCTGAACTTTCGCCCTGTTCTTCTTCTTGCCGAGCGGGCACCCACATGACATCAGTGGACGCATCGTCATCATCAACCGCTTCGCTTGTATCTGACAACTCAGAAAAGGAAGCAGCAGCGGGTACAACATCATCATCATCACACCGTACCTCCATGTGTTTAATGCTGCCTGCCTGAGACATATCCCTGTTATCTACATCCTCTAGCAATAATGGTTGCGCATCACTCATTTCTTCAAACGGGTGTGTGAATAACTCCTCTGACATACCAAGTAAAGCGGCTGTGGTGCTAGTTTTGGTGGTGGCGGCAGGCGGGTGAGTGGTATCTTGAGAGGTGCCTGAAGCTAAGCTGGAGGAGGATGGTGCGTCAAGGTTCCGAGCGGAGGCTGTACAAGCCAGTCAACTATGTCCTCAGAACTTTTCAAGTTCAGGGTACGTGGCTTCTGAAAACTGGGCATTATTCTAGGGCAAAAGGGAATCACAGCACCATGACCACGACGGCCCCTGCGGGGTGGCCTGCCTCTGCCTGTCATTTTTTTGGGGATTAGTGGTACTATGCGTGCAAGCTACTGTGAGACCAGATATGATTGGCAATGTGAACTGTAACAGTTCTGCAGAGCACACACTGTAGGCCTGACACACCCGCTTGAAGACAAGTAACTGCTATTCAATCTATAACAGTGAAAAAAAAAATTTGGTTTTAAAAGCACGCTATAGAGACACCAGATATGATTGGCAATGTGCACTGGAACAGTTCTGGAGAGCACACGCTGAAGGAAGGCCTGACCGAGCCGCTTGAAGGACACTGACTGGCTGCTATTAGCTTACACTGGAAACCTTTTTTCTTTGTAAAAGCACGCTAAAGAGACACCAGATATGATTGGCAACTGTCAAAGCACGCTGGCACAGGTCTGCAGAGCACACGCTGAAGTAGGCCTGACACCCAGACGCTTGCAGACAACTAACTGCTCTTCTATAACAGTGAAAAAAATAATTTCTTTAAAATCTAAAGCTTAACCTATTGTAAAAACAGATATGAGTGGTGGCACTGACTGTGCAAATGGGTAAGGCATCCAACCTGACACAGAAGCTGGCAGGCAGGCAACTGCTCTTCTATTACAGTGAAAAAAATTTATTTATTTAAAATCTAAAGCTTAACCTATTGTAAAAACAGATATGAGTGGTGGCACTGACTGTGCAAATGGGCAAGGCATCCAACCTGACACAGAAGCTGGCAGGCAGGCAACTGCTCTTCTATTACAGTGAAAACAAATTATTTCTTTAAAATCTAAAGCTTAACCTATTGTAAAAACAGATATGAGTGGTGGCACTGACTGTGCAAATGGGCAAGGCATCCAACCTGACACAGAAGCTGGCAGGCAGGCAACTGCTCTTCTATTACAGTGAAAACAAATTATTTCTTTAAAATCTAAAGCTTAACCTATTGTTAAAACAGATATGAGTGGTGGCACTGACTGTGCAAATGGGCAAGGCATCCAACCTGACACAGAAGCTGGCAGGCAGGCAACTGCTCTTCTATTACAGTGAAAAAAAATTATTTATTTTAAATCTAAAGCTTAACCTATTGTTAAAACATATATGAGTGGTGGCACTGACTGTGCAAATGGGCAAGGCATCCAACCTGACACAGAAGCTGGCAGGCAGGCAACTGCTCTTCTATTACAGTGAAAAAAAAATATTTCTTTAAAATCTAAAGCTTAACCTATTGTTAAAACAGATATGAGTGGTGGCACTGACTGTGCAAATGGGCAAGGCATCCAACCTGACACAGAAGCTGGCAGGCAGGCAACTGCTCTTCTATTACAGTGAAAAAAAATTATTTCTTTTAAATCTAAAGCTTAACCTATTGTTAAAACAGATATGAGTGGTGGCACTGGGCAAGTAGGCACAGTATCCAATGTGAACCTCACACAGAAGCTGGCAGGCAGGCACCTGCAATTACATTACACAGGAAAAAAAAAAAAAGCAGCCTGATGTTATAGCCCTAAAAAGGGCTTTTTGGGGTGCTGTCCTTACAGCAGAGATCAGATGAGTCCTTCAGGATTGTAGTGGACACTGAATACCCTAAACTAGCTATCAATTTCCCTATCTAATCAGCAGCAGCTAAACTTTCCCTCCTCTCACTAAGCATGCAGCTTCAGAATGAATCGAAAATGGATGCTGGGAGGGAGGTTGGAGGGTGTGGAAGGGAGGGAGTGCTGCTGATTGGCTGGAATGTGTCTGCTGACCGAGAGGCACAGGGTCAAAGTTTGCCCAATGATGACGAATAGGGGGCGGATCGAACTGCGCATGTGTCTGCCCGCCGCGGCGAACGCGAACACGCTAAGTTCGCCAGGAACTGTTCGCCGGCGCACAGTTCGGTACATCACTAGTCATGAATTTTAAAATTTAACATGCTGAGGCCTGTAGAGCCTGAGATGTAATTCTAAGGTTTTTCTCCCAGCATTGAGGTGAATTTGCTGACATGTCCACTCCTGGAAAAATCGGCAACTGACTTGAATGTTTTCCACTTTTGAATAATCTTTCTCACTGTAGATTGATGGAATTTAAATAGTTTGTAAATGGCCTTATAACCCTTCCCAGTTTGATGAGCAGCAACACTTGCTTCTCTAAGATCATTGCTGATGTATGTCCTCCTTGGCATTGTGTTAAAACAAAACTGAATGCTCCAGACCAATAAACTGCTAAAACTTTGGGCTTTTATAGAGGTGGTCACACTTGCTGATGATCAATTAATCAAGGGCATTTGATTAGTAACACCTGTCACATAGCCACTTAAAGGGACACTCCAGGCACCCAGACCACTCCTGCCCATTGGAATAGTCTGGGTGGCAACTCCCACTACCCTTAACCCTGCAAGTGTAATTATTGCAGTTTTCATAAACTGCAATATTTACCTTGCAGGGTTAAGTCCTCCTCAAGTGGCTGTCTACTAGACAACCACTAGAGGACACTTCCGTGTTCATAGAACACAAAAAGTGTTATACGACGCTGGACGTCCTCATGCTATGTGAGGACCTCCAGCGTCACCGAAATCCCCATAGGAAAGCATTGAAAGCATTATTCAATGCTTTCCTATGGGGAGGTCTAATGCGTGTGTGCGGTATTGGCGCGCATGCGCATTAGGTCTCCCTGGCCACGCATGCGCATTAGGTCTCCCCAGCCGACGTCAGATGAGCGTAGGCTGAGCCTGACCCAGCACCAAGGGACATCGGTGCTGGATACAGGTAAGTCACTGAAGGGGTTTTAACCCCTTCAGCAACTTGGGACGGGAGAGGGCAACTGCAGTGCCAGGAAAATGGTTTGTTTTCCTGGCACTGGAGAGTCCCTTTAAATCCTATGGAAGCAGTTATAGTGTACTTTTTTTTTTTTTTATATACATGGCTTCTCCAGTTTGGCTTTATTTTTGTTAAATCATGACACGGTGTAATATGTCATGTGGTGTTGTTCATCTGAGGTAGTATTTACCAGATTGGAATACCTGCTAACGAACAGATTGTTTTTATGTCCTGATATGTAAAACCAGGGCTGGCTTAACCCCTTAAGGACCAAACTTCTGGAATAAAAGGGAATCATGACATGTCACACATGTCATGTGTCCTTAAGGGGTTAAGCCTTTAGGCACCCTGTGTGAATAATCTTCAAGCAACCCCCCCTTTCCTGGATTCCATGGATACGGTATAGTATATACTATTTGCCTGCAGTTATTTGTCAGCCAAGTCAAGCCAGTGGTTACTTACTTAAAGGAAACTACGGACACCATAACAACTTCAACAAAACTAAGTTGTTATGGTGCCAAGAGGTTCATGGTGCTGGCTCACCATTCTCAAAGTGAAATGTCTCGCATTGCAGTTTTGTAGAATAGTGACACATAAACTCATAGGAAAGCATTGAATACATGATAAACGCAGAGGTCTTGTGGACCCTTAATACATATTGAAACTGCTCAATGGTTCCTCCAACCCTGTTACCCATACACAGAAGATGAAGGGTTCCTAATTGTCAAGATCTGCTTGATGGTGTCAGTAACTCCAAGTTCATATGTAGGTGGTAGAGTATGGCAGGGTTGTGACTTGCAGCCTCACACTTCAGTTGATTAAAGCTGAAAGGCACGGTGGGATGCTGGCCTAGTACTGCAGGACTGAAGTAACAAGCTGGATTTGTGCAGGGCCTTTTTTAGACCAGCACTTTGTTTTTGTGCATGGATTGTTGACCTCAATCCTAATACACTTCAAGCTTTGAATGGCCTACAAAGATTGAAGTATATGGGGCTAACCAGGCTACTGGACAATGATGTATTTTTATGGTGTCGCTGGATTTGTTTGTAGGTAACTTCTGGGCATAACTCAGAGTCATTAAGAAAGGCCTGGGGACCGCGATGGAGCTCTTAAAGTGATATGCACTGTCAGATAAGATTGAAAATGCAAAGACATTTTGTTTCTCTCTCTCTATTCATTACATGAAAACTCTGGAATGCGACTAACGCAAAACACTGACCAGAGATAAGGTTTCTTCTTTCAGTGAGAGGGCAGGATATTTAAACGACGGTTGAATCCACACTCGGTTCCCTTGGAAGAGCCGACTTTCGGTGAAACGCGCGTCGGGACTAGTTTAGTGGAGGGTGGAGGAGTTAGACAGGGACGATGCTGCAGCTGTGACTTCTCTGCATCAATATAGCCACCCTCTTTATTTGATTTTATCCAGACTGTATTTTAGACGTTTAGCTAGCAAACATATGCGTGCGCACGGGGTGTGCCTGGGCACACCCTAATCCCCGCGGCACGCCTATGGATTGAGTCCTGCAGGAACGGAGTTCCTGCACTTTTTTTGTGCAGGAACGCCTTTCCTGCAGGCACTCAGCGCCCCCCTTCCTCCCCCATGTCCCCCCTGTTATGGATGGGAGGGGGGAGGGCAAGAGATTATGGACCCCCCCCCCTCCCCGGTCGGCTCTCTCAATATCAGCCGTGGCGAGGGAGCTGTGAGCTTTCTGCTCCCTCTCGCCGCGTGCTGTTTGCTGATGCCGGAGCCGGAATATGACGTCATATTCCGGCTCCCAGCTACAGCAGACAGCCCGCGCAGCGAGAGGGAGCAGAAAGCTCACAGCTCCCTCACCGCGGCTGATATTGAGAGAGCCGCCCGACCCACTGGACCCCAGGGACAAGTCCACGCCAGCACTCCAGGTAGGGAGGCTGGGTGGACATTTTTTTAATTAAAAAAATAATAATTTGTGTGTGTGTGAATGTGTGTGTGTGTCTGTGACTGTGTGTGTGTGTCTGTGACTGTGTTTGTGTGTGTGTGTGTGTGTGTCTGTTTGTGTGTGTGTGTGTCTTTGACTGTGTATGTGTGTGTGTGTGTGTCTGTGAATCTGTGTGTGTGTGTGTGTATGTGAATATGTGTGTGTCTGTGAATGTGTGTGTGTGTGTGTGTGTGTCTGTGAATATGTGTGTATCTGTGAATGTGTGTCTGTGAATGTGTATGTGTGTCAGTGTATGTGAATATGTGTGTCTGTGAATGTATGAGTGTGTCTGTGAATGTGTGTGTCTATGAATGTATGAGTGTGTGTGTGTCTGTGAGTGTATGTGTGTGTGTTTGAGTATGCGTGTCAGTGTGTGTTTGAGTATGCGTCTCAGTGGAGAGTGAATTCTAGCCTGCGGGGCTAGAGTTAACTCCCGTGAGATCTGAGCGTTGCCGCGGCAACGCTCAGATCTCACCAGAGGAACCTGGCGGAGCTGCTGTCTAGAGCTCCCCGGGTCCTCTCCTGCCTCCCTTCATGCTGCTGTGGGCCGGTGAGGTAGATCTTTGATCTCCCCGCCGGCCCATGGAGGCTTAGAGCAGAGCCGACACTCAGCGCCGGTTCTGCGTGAGCCGACAGGGGAGAATAAAGTCCTGGGGAATAAAGTGTGGGAACCAAGATTCCCACCCCCCAAAAAAAATAATATACACTCCAGTGTGTGTATGTATATGTGTATATACACACACACACATATACATACACACACTGGAGTGTATATTATTTTTTTTTGGGGGTGGGAATCTTGGTTCCCACACTTTATTCCCCAGGACTTTATTCTCCCCTGTCGGCTCACGCAGAACCGGCGCTGAGTGTCGGCTCTGCTCTAAGCCTCCATGGGCCGGCGGGGAGATCAAAGATCTACCTCACCGGCCCACAGCAGCATGAAGGGAGGCAGGAGAGGACCCGGGGAGCTCTAGACAGCAGCTCCGCCAGGTTCCTCTGGTGAGATCTGAGCGTTGCCGCGGCAACGCTCAGATCTCACGGGAGTTAACTCTAGCCCCGCAGGCTAGAGTTCACTCTCCACTGGACCACCAGGGATGGCACATGGCAGCAAGGATTCCCCCTCCCTACATAAGGTAAGAAGGGAGGGGGGATATTTACTAATCTGCCCCCACCTCCACAATCTGTCCAAACATACAGCACACACACACACATACAGCACCCACACACAAAAAGCACCTACAGACATACAGCACTCTCACACAAACAGCACACACACAGCACCCTCACACACACAGCACCCAAACAGCACCCACACACATACAGTACACATACAGCACCCTCACACACACAGTACACTAACCGCACCCTCACAAACACACAGCACCTTTACAAACACACAACACCCTCACACACAGCACACTAACAACACCCTCGCAAACACACACACACAAACAGCACCCTCACACACACAGCACTATCACACACACATCACACAAACAGCACCCTCACACAGCACACTAACAGGACCCTAACACACACACACAAACACCCTCACACACAAACAGCACCCTCACACACACACACACACAAACACCTTCACCCACATAGCACACTACCAGCACCCTCACACATACACACACACAGCAGCACCCTTACACACACCACCCTCACACAGCACACTAACAGCACACACACACACACACACACACACAGCAGTGTATGTATATATGTGTGTGTGTATATATATATATATATATATATATATATACATATACATGCGGCGTGTGTTTGTGCTTTAGGGTGCACACCCTAATGCAATAGGCTGTGCACGCCTATGCTAGCAAATCTAAATCTAACGTCAGACTCATTAGTTTAGTATCGAGGAGCTGGGGGTATTTTGTCACTACGGTGATACTGGGTGATAGGAGTGGGGTGGGAACGCCGCGCTTCTCTGCACAGACCATGCTTTAACCCCTCAATCCCCAAATCACCTGTGCCACTATTCGACAAATGTGACACGTTCTGACCAATATCCCTATTACGTTTTCTTTCTCCTCTTACTATTTATTATTTTTTCTACATAGCGACTACATAGCAACTGTGCCTTTTTTTGTTTTTAATACTTGATTATTAAAAGTTAAATTTTATCAGGCTATGGGTTGCTGTACTGGAAACCTGTAGGTGTACTACCTAGATTCATTGTATCCTCCAGGTTTACGTGTACCTTTTCTCTTTAATTGTTATTCAATAGGGGTTACCCCCTATTTTCTTTCAGCAACCTGACACACTCTCTCTATCTTTTTCTTTCAAATAAATAAGTTCTTCTTTCAGTGTAGCTTAAAAAAACAGACACAGGATTATCAGAAAAAGATTTAAGTTTACTTTTTTTAAAAAAATGTTATGGATGCTACAAGAAATCCATTGTAAGAGAAAGTTGAACCAAAGTCCAGATGCTTCAAAATCATATATCAGTGGAGAAAGGTACACCCACCTAATCCCATTGGTCACTTTGAACTAGTGATGTAAAGAAACTTTAGATAAGGTTTGGAATGGAAGATAGCCAGGGAGGAGAGCAATAAGCAAAATAAAGCAAAGAAGATGAGCTAAAGGAACTCTCTGGACACATCTAACTCTGTCTTGTCTAGCAAAATTCTAGGACTTTGAAGACTTACTCCACTCTGGAAGTTAAAATTCTTTAATAGTCAGAACTCTTGTTAAACTTTTACACATCTCCATCTAAACACACTCATGCATTCACCATTCATGGAATATATCTCCAAGTTTTTTTTTTACTAAGAAAGCTGGTAAAAATGCTGGTATAATTTATATCATTTAAATTAATACATTTGTAATAAAAGCAGAAATATACCTGGATAATTCTGATCAGGTTTCAAACTTTTGAAATCATAATTAGCTGAGGAAATATATGTTCCACATTCCATACCTGCAGGTGGAATAAATGAATAATATATTTACTGGTAATTTGTAAAAGTTTAGCACATCAGGCTATAATCCAGAGATATTGACTTAACTGAATCTAGGGTAGGGCTCGACAAATCCCTGGCGCCTGGGATTTGCCAGCTATTTAGTTAATGTGGCCGCCGGAGCTTTGAAGGCGGCCGTCGCGGCAATATTGGAGGCGGCCGGCCGAGGCAGAAAGGAAGCAGCTGCAATGAAGAGGATGGAGGCGGGCAGCTGAGGCAGCATGGAGTTGGCCTCAAGGGTGCAGTACTCTGCCTGTATCTCCTCTCTGCTCCCTCACGCTGTGCGATGATGCTGGGTGCCGGAATATGACGTCACTCCGGCCTCGGCATCATTAGAGAGAGCGCAAGGGAGAAGAGAGGAGCTACAGGCAGAGTAATTCTCCCTCGCTCCAGGAACCCGAGGCCCCACTGGACCCAAGGGAAAGTCCCACTCAGCACTCCCAAAGGTAGGGAGGCTGAGTGGGGTTCAATTAAAAAAAAAATGTAAGTGTGCCTGTCAGAGATATATGTGTGTGTGTGTGTGTGTGTGTATACCTGTCAGTGTGTGCAAGCCCATCAGTGTGTGTATGTGAGCCCGCCAGAGCATGTGTGTGCGCCTGTCAGTGTGTGTGCGCGCATGCGTTTAGAGGAATGAGGAATGAGTTTTTACTCACGTTTTTCCCATGCCTGCCAGCTTTGACACGGCTGGTTCCACCTCCATGGCTGTGATTATCAATCTTTATGATCTCAGCTAAACCAATGCTTTTCCTTAGGAAAGTATTGGGAGGATTTTGTGCATGCGCAGCAAATGTGCCAATCTACATCTACTCATAGAGAAGCATTAAATTAATTAGGAATAAGGAACATTCAGCGCCTCCATGCAGAACTTGGAGACACTGAACGTGGGTGCTGCATATGGTGCAGAAGTTGGGCTGGTGCAAGAATTCCTGCCGCCCAGGCGGCACTTTGACAGGGGTGTTATTTTGCCACCCCTGTTATAATCCAAAACAGGATTTCCCAACCGTTGGCAGCGATGCAGCAGCACCACATGGGTTGGGAACCTGTGTGAGGGTCCATCGGATGGCTCATGCCCTTAAGGCCACCCGATGGACATATGCAATGAGGGGCCTAGTCGTGCGCTGTGGAGCTTTAACAGCGCAACCAAGCCCCTTCTATCGTGGCAGCATATCACTTCCTCCCAGCTCACTTACACAGCCGCGCAGAAGGTAAGAACCTGCTGGGTGGCTTAATTTTTTTTATGTGTGTGTGTATCTGTTTGTATGTGTGTAATGTGTGTGTATCTGTTTGTAGTGTGGGTATCTGTGTGTTTGTGTGAGTGTGTAATGTGTGTGTATCTGAATGTAGTGTGGGTATCTGTGTGTGTATATGTATGTGTCAGTGTCTGTGTGTATGTCTGTGTATCTGCAGGTGTATCAGTGTGTCTGTACATCTGCATGTGTGTCAGTTTTGATACATATACTGACACACATACAGTTGCACAGACACACTGATAAACATGCAGATATACAGACACACAAACACTGCCACACATGCAGATATATACTGCCACACATGCAGATATATAGATACAATCAATGACACACATACAGATACAGATACTAACACACATGCATATACACAGACACAGTGTCTAGGTAAGTGTATTGGCTGCAGTGCAGACACAAGCTACTTCCCCAGCACACGCAGACATTTACTGCATCTTCAGCACGCACACAGACACATACTACTACATCCCCAGCAAGCACACAGACACACACTTTATCCCCAGCACACCACATAGAGACACTACCATTGCAGAAGCATATATGTGTAACAGGGTTTTGGGGATGCCCCCTAGTGTCTTTGGGGTCCTTAAACCTAGTTAACTCACTATGCCTGACAGGCGGATCCTGAGCCTCCGTTATCTGGGAGCTGGGGTACATGTCTGCGTCAGCGCCTCCACCCAGTGGAGCATCCGGGGTAGGGATATGGGGTCCCACTGGGAACATACTTGGTGCAATGAGACTGACACAGCCTAACTGGAACTAACTTTATATGGTAAATAGCAATTGAACCAACATACATAGGAAAATGCAATGGCGTAACAGATAACAATGCAAATGTGGATTTTCCTCACTCACCCACCAGCACACCTGCGTCCCACCCCCTTATCTTCGCCCTAGCGGCCGTTGGTGCACATAGGAGAGTTGGGGCCCTAATAAGTCCTGCTCCACAGGGTCACTGACGCAGCCTCAGATGTGTAATGTCCGTACGGGACCTCAGAGTCTTTACTGTGAGTGAAGAGACAGGTGCCCTGTGGTGATACAGGGAGAGGCTTGGCTTACCCTCACAACACAATTAACCAGGTAGTCAGTAGCAGTCTCTTCTCTCTTCTGGTGTGATCTTGGGTGAAACAAGTTCTCTCCGCCAGGTTCCATCTCTGTGCTACAGTCTCTCACATGTCCTCCTTTTCAGCTCAGCATGTGATCCTTCTAGAATCCTTTAGGCCCTCCTTCCCCAGAGCTGTGCAGGAAGTCCTAACAGGAACTGCGATGATGCCACACTCCTCTCACTGATTTCAGCAAGTCATGTGATCAATGCTCAATACTGGGCATTTCAGATAATGCAGCCTGTGTAACTGCACAGGGTTACATGCTCCCCCTTGAAAATACTTGCCTTCCACTGGCAAGTCCTAGCCAGGGAGCTTAACACAAATTCAACCATAGGCGTGCGCAGCCTATTGCATTAGGGTGTGCACCCTAAAGCACAAACACACGCCGCATGTATATATATATATATATATATATATATATATATATATATATATATACACATACACACACATACATATACTGCTGTTTGTGTGTGCTGCTGGTGCGCTGTGTGTGTGGGGGTGTTCGTAGTGTGCTATGTGTGTGAGGGTGCTGTTTGTGTGCTGTGTGTGAGGGTGCTGGTAGTGTGCTGTGTGTGAGGGTGTTTGTGTATGTGTGTTTGGGGCCTGTTAGTGTGCTGTGTGTGTGACGGTGCTGTTTGTGTGATATGTGTGTGTGAGGGTGCCGTTTGTGTCGTGTATTTGTGAGGGTGCTGTTATTGTGCTGTGTGTGAGTGTGCTGTTTGTGTGAGGGAGCTGTGTGTGTTTGTGAGGGTGCTGTTAGTGTGCTGTGTGTGTGAGGGTGCTGTTTGTGTGCTGTGTATGTGAGGGTGCCGTGTGTGCGCGCTGTTTGTGTTAGGGTGCTGTATGTGTGTAGGTGCTGTGTGTGTGTGTGCTGTATGCTTGGAGGGATTGTGAAGGTGGGGGCAGATTAGTAAATAACCCCCTCCCTTCTTACCTTATGTAGGGAGGGGGGATCCTTGCTGTCCAAGGGAGAGTGAACTCTAGCCTGCGGGGCTAGAGTTCACTCTCGCGAGATCTGAGCATTGCCGCGGCAACGCTCAGATCTCGCGAGAGGAACCTGGCGGAGCTTCTGTCTAGAGCTCCCCGGGTCCTCTCCTGCCTCCCTCCATGCTGCTGGTGAGGTAGATCTTTGATCTCCCCGCCGGCCCATGGAGGCTAAGAGCAGAGCCGGCACTTAGATAGCGCCAGCTCTGCATGAGCCGACAGGGGAGATCCGGAGAGGGTCAAGTCCTGGGGAATAAAGTGTGGGATCTCTCCCAAGATTCCCACCCCCCCAAAAAAAATATACACTCGTGTGTGTGTGTGTGTGTGTGTATATATGTGTATATATATATATATATATATATATATATATACACGCGTACACACACTCACACACACATACTCAGACACACACACATATATTCACAGACACACAACATACATTCACAGACACACACACTTACAGGCACACACACATACATTCACAGACACACACTCACTTACAGACACATACACTCACAGACACACACATACATTCACAGACACACACACTTACAGACACATACACTCACAGACACACACACTTACAGACACATACACTCACAGACACACACACTTACAGACACATACACTCACAGACACACACACAAACACTCACAGACACACACACATACATTCACATACACACTTACAGGCACACAGACACACACATACACTCACAGACACACACACACACACACTTACAGACACTCACACATACATACATTCACAGACACACACACTCACACACATTGACAAATTATTTTTATTTTTTTTACAAAAATTGTCCACCCAGCCTCCCTACCTGGATAGCTGGCGTGGACTTGTCCCTGGGGTCCAGTGGGTCGGGCGGCTCTCTCCATACAACAAGCGGCGAGGGAGCGGTGTGCTCTCTGCTCCCTCTCGCCGCGCGGGCTGTCTGTTGTAGCTGGGAGCCGGAATATGACGTCATATTCCGGCTCCCATTATCAGCAAACGGCGCGCGGCGAGAGGGAGCAGAGAACACACAGCTCCCTCGCCGCTTGTTGTATGGAGAGAGACGCCCGACCGGGGGAGGGGGTGTTCGGGTGTTCATCACCTCTTGCTCTCCCCCCATGACGGGGGGAGGAGGAGGAAAGCATTTGGGGGCGGCAGAGTACCTGCGGGAACAGCGTTCCTGCAGGACTCACAGGCGTGCCGCGGGGATTAGGGTGTGCCCAGGCACACCCGGCACACCCCGTGCGCACGCCTATGAATTCAACAGAGAAAGGTTTAGCATACCTACAGTACAGTTAGCACAGTAACATCCTAGCTAGCTAGTTATTTAGGGTAAAGAGTCACTAACATTTACCACTTCAGCTAGTGCATGTAGGAAAATGGCCATTTTAGATGCGGCTTGTGTCAGCGGGGCATAACTGGGCTCTCCTATATTATCATAAACTAGGGCCCTAGGGGGTTGCCGCACTCTGGTGCTGTGTCTCAGTTCTCGCTGGGGGAGAGGATCTTGGGACATCAACTGTGGAACTTCGACTCCTGCCCTCGAAGTAGAGTCTCTAAGGGAAGTTCCAGGCACAAAACATGGACTTTCTGGATTCAACCTTGGAGAACTTTGTGAAACCACAGGAGTTAAAGGAGGCAATTGCTGTGTTTCTTCAGCGGGTGATGACCATCACTGATCCTCTGCACTGGGAGTTCACGGGGTCTCCTCTGCCCCATTTCTAGGACTCTCTGTTGGGTTTTCCTCCAGTTCTTCACTACTCTCTTCCTCTTCATCAGCATACACAACTGGAAGCAGATGGTTTCTATGCCAAGCCTTTATTCGGCCCTCCGGGCCCCTAATGTTGTACACTGGTAGTCCTTCCAGTTTGGACACAACCTCAAACAGGGTATCTTTCCATCTGTCAGCCAGTTTGTGTTTTCCAGGCACACCTAGATTCCGGAGAAGAACTTTATCCCCTGCTTGAATCTCCCGATATCTCACCTTAGCATCATATCTTCTTTTGTTCCGTTCTTCCATTTTTGCTGCAGCTTGGGTGGCCAACCCATAGGCCCGATGAAGGTTTTGTTTGAGGTTCCTCACATATTGAAAGTGTGAAGTTGAATCTGTTCCATCAGGAGACACTCCCAAACGAACATCTATCGGCAATCAAGCTTCTCTTCCGAACATTAGGAAATAGGGTGAGAACCCTGTAGATTCATGCCTTGTACAGTTGTATGCGTGGACCATGGCTTCCACATGTTTACTCCAAGACCGCTTCTCGACTTGCTTGAGAGTCCCTAGCATATCTAGGAGGGTCCTATTGAACCGTTCTGGCTGTGCATCACCCTCCGGATGATAAGGTGTGGTTCTGGACTTCTGCACCTGCAACATGCCCAACAGCTCCTTGATCAACTTACTCTCAAAGTCTCTACCTTGATCAGAGTGTATCCGATTGGGTAATCCATAGTGAATAAAATACTTCTGCCAAAGGACTTTGGCTACAGTCACAGCCTTTTGATCTTTAGTGGGGAAGGCTTGAGCATATCTGGTGAAATGGTCCGTTACCACCAGCACATTTCCAATTCCCGCTGTATCGTTCTTAATGCAGAGATAGTTCATGCACACAAGATCCATGGGTCCCGCATTTTTCAGATGACCCATAGGGGCAGCTCTCACAGGCAGGGTCTTCCTCTGGATACACCTCCTGCATGTCTTTACATGTTGCTCGACATGTTCCCTCATGCGAGGCCAATAGAACCGATCTTGTACTAGGCCATAGGTCTTGTCCACCCCGAGATGCCCATGTTGATCGTGGAGAGCTCTCAGGACCATGCCACGGTATCTGTGCGGTAGTACCAATTGTTTTCTATCAGGGTGATCATGATACTTCACGACCCTATAGAGTACTCCATCTTCGAGATGTAGTCGGCTCCATTCTCTTCGGTATAATTCTCTTTGACTCACAGGTAGAGAAGTCAGCAATTTAGGATTCTCAGTCTTTATTGCTCTGATAACTATCCCAATATACCAGTCCTGCGCTTGAGCCTTCCTCTTGTCTTCTGTGGTTATACTGGACCACTGTTGAAGCATGACTGGAGCATGGAACACCTCAGGCACAGCTTCTGGAGAGTGGCTAATGGAGTCTATCCCTCTTAGCTCGACAAATTCTTCTTGACTCTCGGCCACCACATACATCTGACAAAAGGCTCCTACCCCCGGCCCAGGGATCTCTTCCCACTCCTCTTCTTCTTGGTGAGGAGGGAGTCTAGGTCTGCGGGACAGGGCATCTGCACTGACATTCTTGGGCCCAGGCTTGTACTTCAGGCTGAAACTGTAGCTTGACAAGGCAGCCAACCACCTATGTCCTGTGGCATCCAGCTTAGCTGTAGTCTGGATGTAGGTAAGTTGATTGTTGTCAGTCCTTACTTCGAATGTTGCTCCATACAAACAGTCATGCAGCTTATCCACGATGGCCCACTTGAGTGCCAGAAATTCCAATTTATGGACTGGATAGTTCTTCTCTGCACCTGTAAGACTTCTACTTATGTAAGCCACCGGCCTCAATCCTTCTGGATAACTTTGGTGCAGTACACCCCCTAGGCCTTCCATGCTGGCATCCACATGGAGGATATATGGTTTCTCAGGGTCTGCATATGCTAAGACAGGAGCTTCTGTAAGTCTCTTCTTCAGTGTCAGAAAGGCATCTTCACATCCTGAAGTCCATTTCTCTCCAAAGAGGTCTTTAGGATATGGTGCCTTAACACCCTTTACGTCAGAGGTAATCTTAAGCAGGTCATGTAACTCTCGAGCAATCTTTGAGTAGTCTTTCACGAACCTTCGGTAGTAACCACAGAATCCGAGAAAGGACCGCAACTCACTGATGTTATTTGGTCTTGGCCAATTCAACACTGCTTCAATTTTAGCAGGATCTGTGGCTACTCCTTCAGCGGAGACTATGTGCCCCACATAAGTGACAGAGTTCTGGGCAAATCGGCATTTGTCCACTGATAGCTTCAGGCCTTCAGCTTGCAGTCGATCCAACACCTTTAGCAATCTTCTTGACCTTTCTCTGAAGGGAGTAGGATCAGCAAGTCTTATAGCATGGGTGGCACTCTTAGAACACCCCACGTCCATCTCTGCTCTAGAGAACACTCCCTCTCGGGTGGCCAGTTTTGAACGAAGGCTGTCTTTCCACTGCTGTGGTAGGGGAGAATCTTCTAGATCAAAATCTAAAGGTGCTTTCACATAATCCTTCTGTTCTGCACTCACAGACATGATGGACGAAACTTGATCTAGAAGGTGTATTACACCAATCGTTTGATGATGATCAATCCGGATTTCCGTGGGGGTTAAATTCTGTACCATCACAGGAAAGCTCCGACACCACCTTTTTCGCCAATCTTTTATCTCAGGTATGAGAGTCCACCCCTTCTTCTGATCCTCTTCAGGCAGAGACTCAATAAGGTATTGTCCAGTTCCCCCCAACATTTCATGGTGCATTGAGGCTATGGCTCGTAAGGTTTTAGTCTCACCAGGCTTCACAAATGCAGGTTCTGTTCCTGAATAGTGGCACAACCCTGGTTTTGTTTCAAGGGCTAGTCGTCGACACTCTTTTCCTAGGACAGGGCTGACCTCCATCAGTCGGTCTAAGGAGACATCTCCCACTTCTGTCAGATAGGCTGTGAATACATCCTGTACCATCTTTGCATTAGTACCCAATATTATTGGGGCACACACTTTCTTGGCTGCAGGGCATATCAAAGCTTCCAGCTCCATAGGACATATCATCCCGGTATTTAACTGGGGAATAGTTATGGTCATTTTTATGCATCCCTCCACAGGTTGAGCTTGCAACTGTCAGGGTACCTGAAGCCTCTACCTCTGAGAGAGGTAGAGACTTAGAAGTTTATCCGTCCGGAGGCCATGTCTCCTCGGCCCCTCGCGGTTCACTCGGTCTTGCTAACGCCGGCCGCGAGGGAGTCACTTCCTTTTATAGCAGGAGGACCGGAGGTCGACGTCATGACGCCGACCCGGAACGTCCTGTCACTCAAATCTCGGGAGACGAATCAGGACTCGCCGGAGGCGTGTCTTCTCTCCCTAGCCAGGATACTTAACAGTGGCTCTCTCATTTACTCATTGCCCTGTCGTGGTTCTAGTCCGCCTAGTCACACAGTGCTTTGTTATTCTCTTGCCTTTTGGTTCTGATCCGGCTTTGGTATTTACTCTCCTGTCTTTCTGTTATCCTTGACCCGGCTTGTCTCTCGCTTACCTGTCTTCTCGTTCCCTAGACCTCGGCTTGTCTCTGACCATTCTATCGTAGTTATACGTTAAGTCCGGCCATTCTAAGGACCGGTATACGTATCTGCTACTCTTTGTACTCTGCGTGTTGGATCCCTGACCCGATCCTGACATTACGACAGGGCCATGGATCCTGCAGGTACAAATTGTCAGCTTGGTTCTCCTGATCCTAGGTTTGACGCCATGGATCATAGGATGGATCAGATGGCTCTAGCACTACAGGCGCTGCTATCTCGTCCTATTAATCCACCTGAGGAGATGCGTAATCTGTCTGCTTCTTCTGTGGGTTCAGGGCTAGAGGTAGCTACTGTAGGTGCTTCTTCCCGAGTTACCCCACCTGTACGTTATGCTGGTTCTCCTGAGAGGTGTCGTGGCTTTTTGAACCAGATCAGTATCCATTTCGAGCTACAGCCCCGTTCATACCCTACTGATAGGGCAAAGGTGGGATTTATTATTACCTTACTCATTGAGAAAGCTCTGAGATGGGCTAATCCGTTGTGGGAGAATGATAATCCATTAGTCTATAACTATAATGCCTTTGTAGCTGCTTTTAAAATAACTTTTGATCCCCCTGGCAGGAGGGTCAATGCAGCCAGATTACTGTTGCGCCTTAGACAAGACAACCAAACACTTGTGGATTACGCACTAGAGTTCAGGTCTTTGGCGGCAGAGGTAAAATGGAATGAACAGGCCTATATAGACGTATTTTTAAATGGATTATCCGATGTAATACTTGATGAGGTAGCGACAAGAGAGCTTCCCGAGAACCTGGAAGACTTAATTTCCTTTATCTCTCGTATTGACGAACGTCTAAGGGAGAGGCAGAATACTCGAGATAGAACCGGTAAATCTTCCTTTAGACTAGCACCGTCAGTTCAAATGTCTGAAACCAAAACCCCACAGGTTTCAGAACCTATGCAGTTAGGCCTTACTCGTCTCTCAGAGGAGGAGAGACAGTACAGGAGAAGGGAGGGACTGTGTATGTATTGTGGGGCCAGAGGTCATGTACGTTTGAGCTGTTCCAGTCGTCCGGGAAACGCTCGCACCTAAGTTTCTCTAGAGGACAGACCTTGGGTGTTTCGATTTTGTCCTCTACTCATAACTACAAAGAACATAGACTCCTATTACCGGTCTCTTTAACTTGGGAGAGGGGAACTTTAGAGACTATGGCATTGATAGACTCCGGCGCTGCTGAGAGTTTTATCGACCAAAAGTTTCTCACCGAACACACTATCCCATCCCAGTTAAGGAAGACACCCTTGGCTGTTGAGGCCATTGATGGTAGACCTTTAGTTGAGCCTGTGATTTTCCGGGAGACCACACCTCTTTACTTAACTACTGGTATCCTACACAAGGAGGAAATATCCCTACTACTCATTTCATCTCCTTCTGTTCCCATAGTCCTGGGATACTCCTGGCTTAAGAGACATAACCCCGTTATAGATTGGAGATCAGGGGAAATAGTTTCGTGGGGTCAGGATTGTCAAGAGAATTGTTTAAAGAAAGTGTCGCCTCTTTGTAGTGTCAACTCACTTAATAACGCTACCGACTCTACCAAAGTACAGATACCGTCCTTGTATCAAGATTTAAAGGCAGTATTTGACAAAGGAAAGGCTGATACCTTACCACCACATAGGCCTTTTGATTGCAAAATTAATTTACTTTCTGGTACTATGCCCCCCAGGGGTCATGTATACCCTTTGTCTACGAATGAAAACTTAGTTCTAGAGGAGTATATTCATGAAAACCTAGACAAGGGGTTCATTAGAAGATCCTCCTCCCCTGCTGGGGCTGGATTTTTTTTTGTTAAAAAGAAGGATGGTTCTTTAAGACCCTGCATTGACTACCGAGGTCTTAACAAGATAACCATTAGAAATGTATATCCGATTCCCTTGATCACCGAGCTTTTTGATCGATTAAAAAGTTCTAAGATTTCCACTAAGTTAGACCTTAGAGGTGCTTATAATTTGGTGAGAATTCACGACGGAGACGAGTGGAAAACTGCATTCAATACTCGATATGGGCACTATGAGTATACTGTAATGCCTTTTGGTCTCTGCAATGCCCCGGCGGTATTTCAGGACCTTATTAATGAGGTTCTTAGGGAGTTTCAAGATGACTGTGTGATTGTATACCTTGATGATATACTTATACATTCCAGGGATATTGAAACTCACCACGGACAAGTCAGAAGGGTTTTACACAAACTTCTTCAGCATGGCTTATACTGCAAACTAGAGAAATGCAGCTTTGACCAATCCCAAACTACCTTTCTTGGTTATGTGATTTCTGGGGAGGGGTTTGAAATGGATCCGGAGAAGCTCCAATCCATATTAGATTGGCCTTTACCTAAGGGTCTCAAGGCTATCCAGAGATTTATTGGTTTCTCCAATTACTACAGACGTTTCATTAAGGGATACTCCTCTATCATTGCTCCCATCACCAATATGACCAAACAAGGGGCTGATACTAAGAATTGGTCTACTGAAGCACTTCTGGCTTTTAAGACACTCAAGGAGCTGTTTGCTTCCGCACCAATTTTAGTTCACCCTGATACTACACTACCTTTCCTACTCGAAGTTGACGCTTCTGAGACAGGTATAGGTGCTGTTCTGTCCCAAAGGTTGGGGGTAGATAAACCATTACATCCTTGTGGATACTTTTCCAAAAAATTGTCAGGTACTGAAAGCAGATATGACATTGGTGACAGGGAACTACTAGCGGTTATAATGGCCTTGAAGGAGTGGAGACATTTATTGGAGGGTACTTTGCATCCTGTTACTATTTTGACAGATCATAAAAACTTATCCTATATTGGAGAGGCTAAACGACTATCATCTAGACAGGCTCGTTGGTCCATATTTCTCACTCACTTCAACTACGTACTCACATATAGGCCAGGTTCTAAGAATTCTAAAGCCGATGCCTTATCTCGCCAATATGAACCTGCTGCCGTATCTGAGCCGGTTTTGTCCTCTATAGTACCCAAGTGTAACATTATCGCTAACACTACTCTCAAAGTTCATTCTCCGCTACTTGATCAGATAAGGAGCTTGCAGCATCTGGCACCTAGACTGACTCCGGCTTCCAGACATTTCGTTCCTCCTGAACTCCAATTGGAGCTCTTACAGTGTCTTCACGAGAGTAAGGTGGCTGGTCATCCGGGTGTTCGCAAGACGTATTCTTTGATCTCCAAGGATTTCTGGTGGCCTTCGTTACGGAAGGATATTAAGGATTTTATCGGAGTTTGTGAGGTCTGTACTAAAACTAAACTACCGCATTCGCTTCCTTGTGGCCTTCTACAACCTCTGGAAATTCCTGACAAACCTTGGTCCTGTGTGGCAATGGACTTTATTGTGGATTTGCCTGTTTCTAAAAGGCACACTGTTATCCTCACCGTAGTCGATAGGTTTACCAAGATGGCACATTTGGTACCTTTGCCTAAACTCCCGACTTCTCCTGAATTGGCGGAGATCTTTGCTAAAGAGATTTTTCGCTTGCATGGGATTCCTTCGGAGATCACTTCTGATAGAGGCTCTCAATTTGTTTCACGTTTTTGGAGATCGTTCTGTTCTCAATTAGGCATCAAATTGAATTTTTCGTCCGCCTATCATCCTCAGTCTAACGGAGCTGCCGAACGAACCAACCAGAAGATTGAGCAGTACTTACGTTGTTTTGTTTCCGAACACCAGGACGATTGGGTCGGTTTGATTCCTTGGGCGGAGTTTGCGCACAACAATCTCGTTTGTGACTCTACGCATTCAAGCCCCTTCTTCATGAACTATGGCTTTCATCCATCTATTCTTCCCTCGGTTTCTCCTTCCCAGGGAGTGCCGTCGGTTGATGTCCATGTGGCCAATTTGAGGAAGTTGTGGGATCAGACTCGACAGATTCTTCTACACAATTCTATACTGGTTAAGAAACATGCTGACAAACGTAGAAGGGCGGCTCCGAATTTTGTTCCAGGCGATAGAGTTTGGTTGAGTACTAGGAATATTCGCCTTAAAGTTCCTTCCATGAAATTCGCTCCTCGTTATATTGGTCCCTACAGGATCTTGACTCGAATTAACCCAGTGGCGTATCGTCTAGCTCTCCCAGCTACTTTACGCATCCCGAACTCCTTTCACGTGTCATTGCTGAAACCTCTAATCTGTAACAGATTCTCCTCCACAATCGCCCCTCCGCGCCCTGTTCAGGTGGAGGGTCAGGAGGAGTATGAGGTTAACTCCATTATTGATTCTCGTGTCTCCCGGGGGAGAGTACAATATTTGGTTGACTGGAAGGGTTATGGTCCTGAGGAGAGGAGTTGGGTACCACAAGAGGATGTTCATGCTCCTCGCCTTCGCAGGGCATTTCACTCCCGATTTCCATCTCGCCCCGGCTCCTTCCGCCCGGTGGGCGTATCTGAGAGGGGGGGTACTGTCAGGGTACCTGAAGCCTCTACCTCTGAGAGAGGTAGAGACTTAGAAGTTTATCCGTCCGGACGCCATGTCTCCTCGGCCCCTCGCGGTTCACTCGGTCTTGCTAACGCCGGCCGCGAGGGAGTCACTTCCTTTTATAGCAGGAGGACCGGAGGTCGACGTCATGACGCCGACCCGGAACGTCCTGTCACTCAAATCTCGGGAGACGAATCAGGACTCGCCGGAGGCGTGTCTTCTCTCCCTAGCCAGGATACTTAACAGTGGCTCTCTCATTTACTCATTGCCCTGTCGTGGTTCTAGTCCGCCTAGTCACACAGTGCTTTGTTATTCTCTTGCCTTTTGGTTCTGATCCGGCTTTGGTATTTACTCTCCTGTCTTTCTGTTATCCTTGACCCGGCTTGTCTCTCGCTTACCTGTCTTCTCGTTCCCTCGATCTCGGCTTGTCTCTGACCATTCTATCGTAGTTATACGTTAAGTCCGGCCATTCTAAGGACCGGTATACGTATCTGCTACTCTTTGTACTCTGCGTGTTGGATCCCTGACCCGATCCTGACAGCGACCCAACGCCCCATAGCTGAAACTCTCCTGCAGGTTCCATAGGAATGTGTTTCAAATGACGTTCATAGAAGTCTCTGTAGATAATGGTGACCTGAGAACCTGTATCTAGCAATGCTGAAGCATGAATTCCTTCCACTTGTACGTGTATCAAAGATTTAGGCCAAATCTTGGCCCCTACAGATAGACTATATGTAGGCCGGGTCTTCCTTCGCTTGTAAGACCTGGTCATTTGAGTCTCCTCGAGCTCGGTTGCCAGCACCTCCACATCCACCTCCATGGAATTCGCAGGGCACTCCCGCTGAAAATGCCCTGACTTTCCACATTTAAAGCAGTCCCCTCGGCGGGGTGAATCCTCAGGAAACAGCTTTTTCTGAGTCTTCCTGTGTTGCCCCCCACTTCCAGGGGGAAAAGCTGCTCTCTCTGGTGGTGATTTGCATAAGAGCTCCAATTCTGCCACCTTCTTCCTAAGAGCTGACAGTTCTGTATCCTCTTTCTCCTTCTGTAGGGGTGGACACGTCTGGTCTTCCATTCTCCTAGCTGTATTTATTAATGTGGAATAAGGCAGAACTTTATCATCCAATTTGGCTCTCAGCAGAATCATAACTGGATTATTGGTCAAACCACCTCTCTGAATTTGCTTAGATAGCCGAGCATCCAACTCAGGGGCAGTGACTGCTCCTTTATGAAATAACTTTCCAAGCGATAATTGTAACCGGTTGATATAGTCAGTGGCTTTTTCAGGCTCCTTCTGCTTAGTGGCTAGGAACTTAACCAACAGATCATCCAAATCTTCTGATTTCCCATAAGCATCCTGTAAAACTTGTAGATAGTCGTGCCCAGTAGCTTGCCCATTTACTCCCTTGTACAGTCTTATCATGTCTGTAGCGGGAAAACAAAGACTCTCCACCAACCGCTGTTTCTTTATGGTATCCGTACAAGACCATTCCTCCAACAACTGCATAGCATTATCCTTCCAGACCTCAAAAGGCTCTTCTCCTGCAGGAACAGGCTGATTCCCAGAAAACACCTTTAGTTTGCGGTAACTATGGGTGTGGTTTGCCGTCACTATGGCTTCTGAGAGTTTCTGTAGTATGTCCGATACATCACTACCTCCTGTAGGCAGGGTGTGTACTTCAGGGTTGTCTGGTTTCAGTAATGCTGTAGATGGATGAGATTCTACTTTAGGAGTAATCATCCCCTGTCCTCTAGGAGGATGGGCAGCTTGTTTAGGAATGGCTCCGGCCTTTCCGGAGATGGGGGTCAGGAGCTTAGAATAATTTTCTGTGACATAATCTTTCCGTTCTAATTTAAAGGGTTGTTGCAGTGAGGCCCTTTCTTTCTTATCAAGGAGAGCGTACACTAAGGAGCATCCTTCATCCGGGGCTCCATATAAATGAATGTTGGTAGGCATCTCGTGGTCTCCCAAGTCTGTATGACAATATATTAACATGTAAGTTTGGCCTTCAGAATCCTGCAGGATATCCCTGACGGTCGCCATTTCTATTCCCAGTCGAAGTTCTATACACAAGATGACGTGATTCATCTCACAGCAGGATGGGACTTTGCATAACATCACAGCTTGCTGTAATGGTACATTTCTTTTCTGGGCCCACTCTTTTGCAAAGGAGGGAGTGGCCTGAGGACTTAGCCTATTCTCACTGGTTGTACCCCAATTCATCTCAGCAGCGCCTCCATATGTAACGGGGTTTTGGGGATGCCCCCTAGTGTCTTTGGGGTCCTTAAACCTAGTTAACTCACTATGCCTGACAGGCGGATCCTGAGCCTCCGCTATCTGGGAGCTGGGGTACATGTCTGCGGCAGCGCCTCCACCCAGTGGAGCATCCGGGGTAGGGATGTGGGGTCCCACTGGGAACATACTTGGTGCAATGAGACTGACAGAGCCTAACTGGAACTAACTTTATATGGTAAATAGCAATTGAACCAACATACATAGGAAAATACAATGGCGTAACAGATAACACTGCAAATGTGGATTTTCCTCACTCACCCACCAGCACACCTGCATCCCACCCCCTTATCTTCGCCCTAGCGGCCGTTGGTGCACATAGGAGAGTTGGGGCCCTAATAAGTCCTGCTCCACAGGGTCACTGACGCAGCCTCAGATGTGTAATGTCCATACGGGACCTCAGAGTCTTTACTGTGAGTGAGGACAGGTGCCCTGTGGCTTGGCTTACCCTCACAACACAATTAACCAGGTAGTCAGTAGCAGTCTCCTCTCTCTTCTGGTGTGATCTTGGGTGAAACAAGTTCTCTCCGCCAGGTTCCATCTCTGTGCTACAGTCTCTCACATGTCCTCCTTTTCAGCTCAGCATGTGATCCTTCTAGAATCCTTTAGGCCCTCCTTCCCCAGAGCTGTGCAGGAAGTCCTAACAGGAACTGCGATGATGCCACACTCCTCTCACTGATTTCAGCAAGTCATGTGATCAATGCTCAATGTTTTATTAACAACATACTGGGGCCATGTGCCATCTACTGGGCATTTCAGATAATGCAGCCTGTGTAACTTCACAGGGTTACATATGTTATTTGCTTGGATCCTGGCAGCACAATGTCTTGGGCCGGCCCCCTCATGAATGTAACTACATTATTTCAGAAGTTTATTCACTAAACTCTGAATTTCAGAGCATTGAAAACAGAATTGCAAAGCAAAGTTTAAGGAAGAACTGCTGAACTGTGACTGTAGCGGGGTTGGAAAATTCTTCTAAATCAGCTATTTTGGCTTCAATTTGTCATTTGGTTTACAATTAGGTCTGATCAGCTGTCCCTTTCCTCCACAGTGCTTATTCCTACTCTTAACAATCTCTCTCATTAGCGTTTCATCCAGTTTCTGTTTTCCCAACACTTGCAGACTCTTTGTTCATGATTTCTCTGCTAACTGTATGCTACAGATTCTCTCTACACGGTTTCTCGTTATAGGGTTATTCACTAAAGTAAGAATTGTTGTAAATTCAAAGTAAATTTCTTTAATTTAAGGACAAAAAAAAAACTAAAAAACTTGAAACATTCTCCAAATTTAGCTACTTTGACCTTACATTTGAAATTAACTTTTAATTAATTTTGAAGCTCCAAAAATGATCAGTTTAGCGAATAGCCCTGTAATTGTCTTTTGTCATTTCCCCTTTTTTTTCCTGTCTATTCATTAAACAGTGAGTTGAAATGTCTGTGTGCTGGGGATGCAGTATGTGGGGATATATAATGTGTGTCTGTGTGCCTGGGATGCAGTGTATCTATGCGTGCTGGGATGCAGTGTGCCTGTGTGCCGGGAGTGAAGTGTCTGTGTGCTGAGGTTATAGCCGGCTCTGTATACACACATACTGCCTAATACATAAATCCAGACACACATACTGCTTAATGTGTACACCCATACACACACATACTGAAAAAATACATACATTTTAGATTGAATACATAATTTATAGCTGTGATAAATTATGCATTAAATTGCTTTGGTGGTATTTGTAACGGACCGTTTCAGCCAAAAAGGGGAAAAATGCGTTTAGGCGATAATCCCCTTTTCCATAGACCAGCAGCTACCATAAGCACCAACTTCCCGGACTCCCAAATTGCACGAATTCACCAACTCTCGAACAGCAGACACACGAACCCTGGAAGCAGCCGAACAGGAAAAGCAATATGGACAGCTTACACTCCTGGCAGTCGGCATACAGTCCCCTTCCCCCCAAGAAAGAGACACACTCCAGCTTCAGGGTTAAACAGCAACTCATTTACTCAGGGCTACCTGCCCAGTATTTATGCAGGTCTCCCACCTGGTGGACACTCCCCTAGGGGACCAAATGGAAGACTGTAACAAAGGACAGACATAAACCAATTACAGACACACAGCAGTAAACATTCCCACAATGCATCCTGGTTTCCTCTCTTCTGCCCTGGAGATAATTGTAGAGGTAATCCAATTACCTCCCAGGACAAAGACAAGACTCCATTACACATGTGGGGATCTAAATACAGTATTATGCTTTAAAATATATAAAGTCACTTTTATTCCACCCAACACAGACATGTTACATATCCCCAGATAGCTCAGGTCTGGGTGCACATTATTAAGTGACTGGCACCCAGACTACACGAATACAGTTTAATCGCCATGGAGCCAAAGTCTTTAATCACACAAATAGGCTCCATGGTATAGCTATCTGGGTTACTACAATTCCCATAGAAATACCGAATTCCAGTGTTCGGTTAACCTTGTACGATAGGACCCAGGCGACAGACGGCTCAGCGGTGTTCGTGCAATTAAGTGTCCGTTTATAGTTCCATAGAATCCTCGCCGAACACCGCTGGTCTTTCGCACGATTAAAATGGCCGCTACCTCGTGGTCGGCAAACGAACAAAGGCCACCCAGCGTTCATCAATTAAGCTGCGGTTAACCGCAGCTTCTGGGCGGTTAATTGACGGCACACTCCATCTCCTAGGTGGTCCCTCATACGGTAGTTTGTTCGGTAGCTGGAATCTACTGAACACCCCGGCTGAAAGGCACGAATATGCCTTTCTGCAGGTAAAATAAAGCTTTTTAAAGTCTGGTCCATAGTCCAAAGGAAGCAGGCGAGCAACCAGGCTTCTCCAGCTCATAGTGGCGAGGTTGGTTTCGCCACACTTCTCCCCTTTACCAACTAGACTAACAGGGTACCTGACCTCCTGCCGGTCAGTGCCCTGGTTAGTCCAGCAACCCACCCACAAAACACAACTATTAGTACAGCCCCCCCACAATAACTGGGTACTACACCTGAAAAAATTACAAACTTGTCCAGGTCCAGGTGTCTCACCATGACTGTGTGGGGAACAGTTAGGCTGCCTTGGTGGGTTGCTGAGGGGGCAGAGACCAGCGGTATTCTGTCCTGGTGCCAGCACTACCACGGAAGTAGTCTGGTTGGAGCCTGGTTGCTGGAGACTGACTGTCTTCCCTTTAGGTGCATAGCTCGGCTGCCGGAGGGGGAGACCGACTGTAACAAAGGACAGACATAAACCAATTACAGACACACAGCAGTAAACATTCCCACAATGCATCCTGGTTTCCTCTCTTCTGCCCTGGAGATAATTGTAGAGGTAATCCAATTACCTCCCAGGACAAAGACAAGACTCCATTACACATGTGGGGATCTAAATACAGTATTATGCTTTCAAATATATAAAGTCACTTTTATTCCACCCAACACAGACATGTTACATATCCCCAGATAGCTCAGGTCTGGGTGCACATTATTAAGTGACTGGCACCCAGACTACACGAATACAGTTTAATCGCCATGGAGCCAAAGTCTTTAATCACACAAATAGGCTCCATGGTATAGCTATCTGGGTTACTACAATTCCCATAGAAATACCGAATTCCAGTGTTCGGTTAACCTTGTACGATAGGACCCAGGCGACAGACGGCTCAGCGGTGTTCGTGCAATTAAGTGTCCGTTTATAGTTCCATAGAATCCTCGCCGAACACCGCTGGTCTTTCGCACGATTAAAATGGCCGCTACCTCGTGGTCGGCAAACGAACAAAGGCCACCCAGCGTTCATCAATTAAGCTGCGGTTAACCGCAGCTTCTGGGCGGTTAATTGACGGCACACTCCATCTCCTAGGTGGTCCCTCATACGGTAGTTTGTTCGGTAGCTGGAATCTACTGAACACCCCGGCTGAAAGGCACGAATATGCCTTTCTGCAGGTAAAATAAAGCTTTTTAAAGTCTGGTCCATAGTCCAAAGGAAGCAGGCGAGCAACCAGGCTTCTCCAGCTCATAGTGGCGAGGTTGGTTTCGCCACAGTATTTAATTTATAATAATGGTGGTATTTAATTTATGTTAAAGTGAATCTGTCTAACAGGTTCACTGTAAGTAAAACATTTTGTTTCAATATATAATTATATGAATATTTAATATAATAATAAATATAATTAGATACATGGTCACTCACACACTATTACTGAAGTATACACATACTTACTGAAGTATACAATCAATGTCACTTACACACATACACTCTTACTGAAGTACACACACAATGTCACTCACTCTCACTAACACACTCTTACTGAAATATACACAAAATGTCACTCACACCAGTTTACAGAGTAAGTGGTGAGAACCGCACTCGATCCCAGCGGCCAAGGGTGCTCCAGAGCAGGACCAGCAATCCCAGTACAATAATCCAAGCAGAAAAAACTCACAGGCACTCCAATTTTCAAGCCGCAGGCAGATTTATTGTGACAGAATGCAACGCAACGTTTCTTTTTTTTTTTTTTTTTTTTTATTCTTTATTTTTGCAGTGCATATGGTGTTAACATTCAGGCACGTGGTACCCCAAAGGCAATCCGCATGCTTAGTTCAATACAAAGAGTGATAACATGGAAAGCATTAGGGTGTGGTAGTACAATGCACTATTTTTGTATATATGAACAGGCTTAAATCATGTTAGTTAGGCATGTTATAGATTGTTTGCGTAGTATGCTAAGGTAACCACGCGTGTTCGGAATGAAACATATGTGTGATAAGACATGTTAAACTAGCTATGGGCTGAGTTAGCAATACATAATTGTTCTTACAAGCTAAGTACATGCTATAGCTACCGCTGTCTAGTAGATTGCTTTAGTGAGTAGTGACAATAGCTTACAGTTAATATGCATTTTTATGTCAGATGTCTTCATGTCTTCGCTTTCTATAAGGTTGTCCACCCCAGACCCGCTTTGTATCAGCAGGATGGAAGTCCATGGCTGCGTATCGAGTTACGTGGCAGAGTGATGGCAGGGTGGCAGAGCAATCGGTTCCCCGCAATGTACAAGCAATGTAGTCCCGTGCCTGCCTCAGGTGGAGAGATATCTCCGCAGCCATGTTGTGTTCCCCTTATGGTGCTGCTGTCGGCTTCTGCACGGCTGTCACTGAGGTCGTTGCCGGGGCTCCGTCTCCCGCCGTGAGTTTATCCTTGCATGTTTCTAGTTTCTCCGTCACCGGGTGGCTCTCAGCAGGTATTTGGCGATTTCCCTGCCTGTCATGTCATCCCGCAGACAGTGCGTGGCAGATGTGTCCGCCTTCTTTCACGCTTGGGTGGCTCACTATGCGGTGTCCGCCATCTTCTTTGCGGCCTCCGCTTTTTAGGGAAGCTCAGTCGCAGCCAGGTGTGCTGGTTTTCTGCATGTTGGCAGGCCCAGGGTGGGACCGGGATCACCCCCGCCGGCCCAGAGGGGGGGGGAACAGGGCCGGACCCCCTTAGTCCCGCGCTACACTCTCACCTCTGGCCGGGCAGGATAGCTGGGCAGCGGCCGCCTACCCAGTGTGGCTGATCGAGCTGCGGCAAGACGTGTTTGAAAGGAGCTCCGCTAAAGAAACCACAAAAAGTTGTCTAATCACCCTTAAAATCGCTCCAAAAGCAAAGAAAAACGGAAACCCCACCCAGAAGACATAATGGGGAGTAAAAATAAGAAACCCCAAATGCAGGTGACTCGTCAAATGCCCGACATCAGGCTCTCATTTGAAAGGCCTACCCCGCGGGCCGCTCCTAAAATGGCGCCGGCAGAGCTGAGTGATAGTGAAGCCTCTGAGGGAACACATGAGACAGAGCAACATAAGAGGGACTGGCTTTGCGAGCGGTAACGAAAGCGAGTCCGGATCCAACGAGGACTCCTCACTGGCTACCAAACGGGACATAAAGAACCTGTTGCTGGAAATGAGACAAGTGTGGAAGGCGGACCTACGGGCAACACAAGCCGAGCTGGGAACTCTGCGCACACGGATTGCGGATGGGGAAGCCAGAGAAGGAGCCAGGAACCAAAAGCTACAAACCGCACAGAAAGAGATCCAGGAACTCACCCACCAAGTCCAGACACTTGCCAGAAGTGTGACGGTGAGTCCAGACATAGAAGGAAGAACATACGCCTTCGAGGAGTGCCAGAAAGAATCTCGGGAGAAGACCTCCTGCCCTTCCTACACCGCCTACTGCACCACATGGGAGCCACAAGGGGTGCTGGCACGGAACTAGTGACCGCAGCATTCCGGATCCGAAAGGCGGCAGCTGCTCCAGAGGAAGCACCAAGAGACATTATTGCTGTCACTAGGGACATTACAGCTAGGTCCACCATAAAGTCCCGTTCCAGAGAGATTAAGAGTATCAGATTTGAGGGCTCAACAATAGCTATATACGGGGATCTCCTGTTTGCCGCGCTAATGGCAAAGAGGCACCTCACACCCGTGGCAAAACAACTGAGGGAGGCAGATATCAAATATAGAGGGATACTTAGTGGCCCAGAGGGAAGGGGAAACATTTACACTAACCCCCCAGGGAGACCAAGCAGCAATTCTAAGAAGCCTGCAGGTAATTCGGAAGGACCATAGAGCCAAAGCCGGTGCACACCACTAAACCCTCACACACTGCATACCTAAGGCCATCACACGGCCGTTACAAGTCCCCCACTGGGCCCACGCAAGCCTAGGGGAGACTGCCCGCATGACATTGCCATGCTAGCCCCGACAGGAGAATTTAAGAACCCCTATGACCAGAGGACAAGCACATGATACACAGCTTAATAACAGGGAACACTCAGAGGTTATGTATATAGTTAAAATATAGTTACCAATTTACCACAGCTGCACGAGTGGGCATCAGCACCTAGTTAACATATAAAGGAAAGGGCGACCCCAAGTTCAGGGCAGCCTACACGCACACTGGTCCATAGGAGGGCCCCCACAAGAAGCAGACCCAAATGTTGTACAATAAAGATGTAAACCTACACAGACAGCCTGGAATAAGAAATTGTTGAACCGTTGTCTTTCACATGATATTTCTCTCATAAATTGTTGAAGTGTGTTTTGTGTGAGAAAACTCAATACAATATAAATTAAAAAAAATAATTAAAAAAAATATACTCACAGCACCTGATATTGATGTAGATCACAATGTTCCCTCGAGCATAATGAGGGAGTAAATAGCAGAGTAGGGAGATGGCTTTGATCTCTCTACCGACTCAAAGAGTGACCTCACAGCCAGAGCCAGACCTCCAGGCCTCTGTCTGAGACCATGCAATAGGGAGCTGCCATGTGGGTAATCTCGTCCTGCCTCTGGGTGACAAGAGACAGTACTCATGCCATTCATAACAAACACAAGAGTGTCACTTGGTGGCATTGCAATCATGGAAAAGAGTTCTATTTGCCAGGAGCAGTTTGAGTGGAGGATCCCACAATAGAGAAGGAGCCTCAGACTTTACCATAAGACATGGTTGTACTTACATTTTTGTAATTTTTGGTATCTTTGGATTGCGTGAGGATTTCCTTGAAATTCCTTAATGCAATATTCAGAAGTGACATAGCTGCTTTAAATAGTTGTAGAATATTACATATTCTATATGTTCCTATTCAAATACATATTACGGTGTGGCTGTCTAAAGGGTTAAAAAGAACAGATGGTGTTTGCTGTTCTGAACCATAAGGATCCTGAAATGTGCTACATAGGGAGATTGGGGGTAGGGTCCTTATATGGGGAGTTTCCTTATGTGGCCAGAGTCTAAATGAAAAGTTTTTACGTAATTTTGCCTATAAAGGACTGAGGACAAAGGACCATGTTCTCTTCCTCTTAAGATCCACTCTCCTCTCCTGATGTGTTCCTGACTTGTTGATATTAAAAACTACTTAAAGGGACACTCCAGGCACCCAGACCACTTCTGCCCATTGGAGTGGTCTGGGTGCCAACTCCAACTACCCTTAACCCTGCAACTGTAAATATTGCAGTTTTCATAAACTGCAATATTTACCTTGGAGGGAAAACTCCTCCTTTAGTGGCTGTCTACTAGACAGCCACTAGAGGGCACTTCCTGGTTCATAGCACCGATTTTCTGTGCTATGGCGTCACTGGACGTCCTCATGCTATGTGAGGACCTCCAGCGTTGCTAAAATCCCCATAGGGAAGCATTGAAAGCATTTTTCAATGCTTTCCTATGGGGAGGTCTAATGCGCGTGCACAACATTGCATTGCATGCGCATTAGGTCTCTCCCCGCCGGTGGCCGCGCATGCGCAATCGGTCTCCCCCGACGTTGGCGGGGGAGGAGCATGGGTGGACCCTGGACGCGCCCTGAGGGACATCGCTGCTGGACTCTGGTAAGTCACTGAAGGGGTTTGAACCCCTTCAGCAACCTGGGATGGGAGGTGGGAGGGAGAGGGGACATGCAGTGCCAGGAAAACGGTTTGTTTTCCTGGCACTGGAGTGTCCCTTTAAGATCTCTCACTCTCTGTAACGTTGTTAAGAAATACCATCTGTTAACAAGGCCGGATTAACATAGGGGCTGATGGAGCTGCAGCTCCAGGCACAGGCCCATGGAATAGGCCCATTTAAAAAAACTAAAACATTTTTTTTTTTTTTTACACACTACTCTGAGGTTTGCCACCTGACTGGTATTTTACTGGCACAGCCGGTGTTGCAGTAAAACTCGTCAATACAATTGCAGGTATTTTTCTCAGTATAAACAGCACCGGCCAGTAGGGGTCACTGTGTGTGGAGAGTGGCAGGGATAGGAAGTTACAGCATATCCCTGCTTCTCTCCACTACTCATTGATCCACGGGGGAGCAGCTACACAGCACAGAGAGTTCAGACAGCAGCTCTACAGCTCAGGTAAGTGAGGGATGGGGGGAAAGGCAGCAGGGAGACATGAGGACACTGAGACACTATGGGACACATGGGGACACAGACACTAGGGGGCACTGGGAGACCTGGGGACACTGAGACACTTGGGGACACTGGATAACATGGGGACACTGAGACTCTAAGGGACACTGTGAGACATGGGGACACTGAGACACATGGGGATGCTGTGAGACATAGGGACATTGGGAGACTCTTAGATATTGGGACTCAGAGACACTTGGGACACAGTGTCCCCATGTCTCCCCATGTCCCCAGCCAGTGTCCCTAGTGTCTCAGTGTCCCCATGTCTCCCAGCCAGTGTCCTCAGTGTCCCAATGTCTCCCAGTGTCCCCAAGTCTCCCAGTGTCTGTGTCTCCATGTCTCTGTGTGCCTAGTGTCCCCAAATGTCTGTGTCCCCATGTCTCCCAGTGTCCCCATGTCTCCCAGTGTCCCCATGTCTATGTCCACAAGTGTCCCCATGTCTCCAAGTTTCTGTCTCCCAGCCAGTGTCCCTAGTGTCTCAGTGTCCCCATGTCTCCCAATGTCCCCTAGTCTCCCAGAGTCTGTGTTCCGATGTCTCTCAGTGTCCTCATTTCTCCCAGTGTCCCCAAATGTCTCAGTGTCTCCATGTCTCCCAGTGTCCCCATGTCTGTATCCACAAGTGCCCCGATGTCTCCCAGTATCCCCAAGTGTCTCAGTGTCCCCCGGTTTCTCAGTGTTCCCATGTCTCACTATGTCCCCTAGTATCCTAGTGGCATGGGGACACACTAAGACATGGGGACACTGGGAGACTAGGGGGTTGTGTGTCATGGGGACACTGACATTGTGATACAAAGGGACACAGACACTGGGTGACTTGGGAGACTGAGATACTGGGAGACAGAGAGACAATGGGAGCAATCCATCTATACAGCAGAATCAAACTGAGTAGTGAGTAGTTTGTTGGTGATTTTACAGAATTTTCTCTTATGTCACTCCTTGTGATTTGCATCATGTGATGTCACGCATAACTAATTAATTATACAAATGATTAAGGCTTGTATTTTTTTCCAAGGAAGGTGGCAACCCTAAATACTCTTCACATACTCTTGCTTAAAGGAACACTATAGGGTCAGGAACACAATCATGTATTTCTGACCCTATTATGTTAAAACCACCATCTGGCCCCTCTTCGGGGCGAGATGGTGGTTTTAACATATTGGGTAAGAACTTGTATTCAAGTCTGCAGCTGCTGGCTTTGCCTCTGAACTGACTCGGTCTGCTGACATCATCAGAAGTGGTGGTCTGAGCAAATTACAATGCTTCCCCATAGGATTGGCTGAGACTGTCAACTAGGCAGATCAGGGGCAGAGCCAACACAAGTCAAACATAGCCCTGGCCCATCAGCATCTCCTCATAAAGATAAATTGAATCAATGCATCTCTATGAGGAAAGTTCAGTATCTGCATGCAGAGGGTGGAGACACTGGATGGCAGTGCTGCACACTAGGCAGTACTACTCCAGGAAGCACCTGTATCAGCCATCTAAGGAGTGGCCATCAGAGCTATTTTCTCTGAAAATACAGTGTTTACTGCAAAAAAACCTGAAGGGAATGATTCTACTTACCAGAACAAATACAATAGGCTGTAGTTGTTCTGGTGACTATAGTGTCCCTTTAAGTTTGGAAGCTTAAGAGGGATGTCTGGGAACAAAACTTGTGTGGACTGGCAGACAATAAAATTAGTTTAAGTAATGCAGACTTTGGTCTCTCTAACACTGTGGCATGTCCCCTTTCTTCTACACTCACTACATACACCTTTTCTCTGTCTCAGACTGTATACCAGGAACTTCTGCCTGCAAGTAAGAAGGTAAGGAGACAAGTGGACATGTGAGTGCTAGGGGACAGTCCTTAGAAAGCTTGGAGTAAGCGCATCATTTGATGCATTTATGTCAAGCTCAGGGTGCTGCCCTGGTCAGGAACACAATCATGTATTTCTGACCCTATTATGTTAAAACCACCATCTGGCCCCTCTTCGGGGCCAGATGGTGGTTTTAACATATTGGGTAAGAACTTGTATTCAAGTCTGCAGCTGCTGGCTTTGCCTCTGAACTGACTCGGTCTGCTGACATCATCAGAAGTGGTGGTCTGAGCAAATTACAATGCTTCCCCATAGGATTGGCTGAGACTGTCAACTAGGCAGATCAGGGGCAGAGCCAACACAAGTCAAACATAGCCCTGGCCCATCAGCATCTCCTCATAAAGATAAATTGAATCAATGCATCTCTATGAGGAAAGTTCAGTATCTGCATGCAGAGGGTGGAGACACTGGATGGCAGTGCTGCACACTAGGCAGTACTACTCCAGGAAGCACCTGTATCAGCCATCTAAGGAGTGGCCATCAGAGCTATTTTCTCTGAAAATACAGTGTTTACTGCAAAAAAACCTGAAGGGAATGATTCTACTTACCAGAAAAAATACAATAGGCTGTAGTTGTTCTGGTGACTATAGTGTCCCTTTAAGTTTGGAAGCTTAAGAGGGATGTCTGGGAACAAAACTTGTGTGGACTGGCAGACAATAAAATTAGTTTAAGTAATGCAGACTTTGGTCTCTCTAACACTGTGGCATGTCCCCTTTCTTCTACACTCACTACATACACCTTTTCTCTGTCTCAGACTGTATACCAGGAACTTCTGCCTGCAAGTAAGAAGGTAAGGAGACAAGTGGACATGTGAGTGCTAGGTGACAGTCCTTAGAAAGCTTGGAGTAAGCGCATCATTTGATGCATTTATGTCAAGCTCAGGGTGCTGCCCTGGTCAGGAACACAATCATGTATTTCTGACCCTATTATGTTAAAACCACCATCTGGCCCCTCTTCGGGGCCAGATGGTGGTTTTAACATATTGGGTAAGAACTTGTATTCAAGTCTGCAGCTGCTGGCTTTGCCTCTGAACTGACTCGGTCTGCTGACATCATCAGAAGTGGTGGTCTGAGCAAATTACAATGCTTTCCCATAGGATTGGCTGAGACTGTCAACTAGGCAGATCAGGGGCAGAGCCAACACAAGTCAAACATAGCCCTGGCCCATCAGCATCTCCTCATAAAGATAAATTGAATCAATGCATCTCTATGAGGAAAGTTCAGTATCTGCATGCAGAGGGTGGAGACACTGGATGGCAGTGCTGCACACTAGGCAGTACTACTCCAGGAAGCACCTGTAGCAGCCATCTAAGGAGTGGCCATCAGAGCTATTTTCTCTGAAAATACAGTGTTTACTGCAAAAAAAACCTGAAGGGAATGATTCTACTTACCAGAACAAATACAATAGGCTGTAGTTGTTCTGGTGACTATAGTGTCCCTTTAAGTTTGGAAGCTTAAGAGGGATGTCTGGGAACAAAACTTGTGTGGACTGGCAGACAATAAAATTAGTTTAAGTAATGCAGACTTTGGTCTCTCTAACACTGTGGCATGTCCCCTTTCTTCTACACTCACTACATACACCTTTTCTCTGTCTCAGACTGTATACCAGGAACTTCTGCCTGCAAGTAAGAAGGTAAGGAGACAAGTGGACATGTGAGTGCTAGGGGACAGTCCTTAGAAAGCTTGGAGTAAACGCATCATTTAATGCATTTATGTCAAGCTCAGGGTGCTGCCCTGGTCAGGAACACAATCATGTATTTCTGACCCTATTATGTTAAAACCACCATCTGGCCCCTCTTCGGGGCCAGATGGTGGTTTTAACATATTGGGTAAGAACTTGTATTCAAGTCTGCAGCTGCTGGCTTTGCCTCTGAACTGACTCGGTCTGCTGACATCATCAGAAGTGGTGGTCTGAGCAAATTACAATGCTTCCCCATAGGATTGGCTGAGACTGTCAACTAGGCAGATCAGGGGCAGAGCCAACACAAGTCAAACATAGCCCTGGCCCATCAGCATCTCCTCATAAAGATAAATTGAATCAATGCATCTCTATGAGGAAAGTTCAGTATCTGCATGCAGAGGGTGGAGACACTGGATGGCAGTGCTGCACACTAGGCAGTACTACTCCAGGAAGCACCTGTAGCAGCCATCTAAGGAGTGGCCATCAGAGCTATTTTCTCTGAAAATACAGTGTTTACTGCAAAAAAACCTGAAGGGAATGATTCTACTTACCAGAACAAATACAATAGGCTGTAGTTGTTCTGGTGACTATAGTGTCCCTTTAAGTTTGGAAGCTTAAGAGGGATGTCTGGGAACAAAACTTGTGTGGACTGGCAGACAATAAAATTAGTTTAAGTAATGCAGACTTTGGTCTCTCTAACACTGTGGCATGTCCCCTTTCTTCTACACTCACTACATACACCTTTTCTCTGTCTCAGACTGTATACCAGGAACTTCTGCCTGCAAGTAAGAAGGTAAGGAGACAAGTGGACATGTGAGTGCTAGGGGACAGTCCTTAGAAAGCTTGGAGTAAGCGCATCATTTGATGCATTTATGTCAAGCTCAGGGTGCTGCCTGCATAGTATGTCGTTGGACAGCCTGCATGATTGGTAGGCAGCCTGACATGCATTCATGCCAGGCTGGCCTTCCAATTCTTTGGACAAACATGCCCCCTTTTTGGGCATGTTCACCCCTTTTGTCAGGTTAGGTCACGTGGTTCGCGCCAGTGGCACACCCTTTTACCCTGCCCATTGACTGCCTGCTTCACTGGACACTGCTGTTAGGGGGTATGGATTTACTTGAAAGATGAAAGCATAAATTAGAGAGAGATTAGCATAGAATATGTGTTTTTTCGTATAGCTGCATCCTTTGAGTTTCCCTCCAACACCATCTCCATCAGATACATGACGCTTGCTAGGTATGATTGTTTTAGTGTTTTTGGTCAATAAGCTTCTGTAATTAGGCCCATCATAATTGTCAGCACCAGGCCCACTGGGATCTTGATCTGGCCCTGTCTGTTAAGTATATTATTGTTTGCTTTTGAAGTAGAATAAATGCATATTTTTTATAAAGAACGTCAGATTGCGTATTAGTACTTTTCCTTAATATAGACATATATTAATATAGAGAGCCTTTGACCCAAGAAGAAATATCTATGTATAAAAGACTTATTGGATGAAATAAACATAGAGCAGTAATTACAATGATCATCTATGGAGAAAAAAATGCTAAACAAACTGTCTGACACAAACTATCAGACGATAAGTAAAAATGGAAACTGTAAAGTAAAATCATAATTATAGGTACTGATTGCACATGTTAAAATGTAATTAGCAAAGCTAAAGTTAATAGATAGTGATGTCCCGAACGGTTCGCTGGCGAATAGTTCCTGGCGAATATAGCATGTTCGCGTTCGCAACCGCGGGCGAACACATGCGATATTCGGTCCGCCCCCTATTCTTTATCATTGAATAAACTTTGACCCTGTACCTAACAGTCAGCAGACACATTCCAGCCAATCAGCAGCACACCCTCCCTAGAAGACCCTCCCACCTACTGGAAAGCATCCATTTTAGATTCATTCGGAAGCTGCAACCAATTTTTTTTTCAATTTTTTTTATTTTTTTTATTTTTTAGTGCATGTAAATGTTACAAGCAGATACTCCCCCCAGACCCTCTGTGTTACTACAGATACTCCCCCCAGACACTCTGTGTTACTGCAGATACTCCCTCCAGACACTCTGTGTTACTGCAGATACTCCCTCCAGACACTCTGTGTTACTGCAGATACTCCCTCCAGACACTCTGTGTTACTGCAGATACTCCCTCCAGACACTCTGTGTTACTGCAGATACTCCCTCCAGACACTCTGTGTTACTGCAGATACTCCCTCCAGACACCCTGTGTTACTGCAGATACTCCCTCCAGACACCCTGTGTTACTGCAGATACTCCCTCCAGACACTCTGTATTACTGCAGATACCCCCTCCAGACACTCTGTGTTACTGCAGATACTCCCTCCAGACACCCTGTGTTACTGCAGATACTCCCACAGACAGCCTGTGTTACTGCAGATACTCCCTCCAGACACTCTGTGTTACTGCAGATACTCCCTCCAGACACCCTGTGTTACTGCAGATACTCCCTCTAGACACTCTGTATTACTGTAGATACTCCCTCTAGACACTCTGTGTTACTGCAGATACTCCCTCCAGACACCCTGTGTTACTGCAGATACTCCCTCCAGACGCTCTGTATTACTGCAGATACTCCCTCCAGACACTCTGTATTACTGCAGATACTCCCTCCAGACACTCTGTATTACTGCAGATACTCCCTCCAGACACTCTGTATTACTGCAGATACTCCCTCCGGACACTCTGTGTTACTGCAGATACTCCCTCCAGACACCTTGTGTTACCGCAGATACTCCCTCCAGACACCCTGTGTTACTGCAGATACTCCCTCTAGACACTCTGTATTACTGCAGATACTCCCTCTAGACACTCTGTGTTACTGCAGATACTCCCTCCAGACACCCTGTGTTACTGCAGATACTCCCTCTAGACACTCTGTATTACTGCAGATACTCCCTATAGACACTCTGTGTTACTGCAGATACTCCCTTCAGACACCCTCTGTTACTGCAGATACTCCCTCCAGACACCCTGTGTTACTGAACATACTCCCTCCAGACACCCTGTGTTACTGCAGATACTCCCTCCAGACACTCTGTATTACTGCAGATACTCCCCCCAGACACTGACACAGAGCAGAATAGGGACTGTTCCCCCTACATAGGGTTACTTGGCAGATATGGATTGACACCTATCCTAAGGATCCCTGATACACACTGACACAAAGCAGAATAGGGACTGTTCCCCCTACATAGGGTCACTTGGCAGATATGGATTGACACCTATCCTAAGGATCCCTGATACACACTGACACAGAGCAGAATAGGGACTGTTCCTCCTACATAGGGTCACTTGGCAGATATGGATTGACACCTATCCTAAGGATCCCTGATACACACTGACATAGAGCAGAATAGGGACTGTTCCCCCTACATAGGGTCACTTGGCAGATATGGATTGACACATATCCTAAGGATCCCTGATACACACTGACACAGAGCAGAATAGGGACTATTCTCCCTACATAGGGTCACTTGGCAGATATGGATTGACACCTGTCCTCAGGGACCCTGATACACACTGGGGGGACCTACTGTCCTCCCCCCGCCCCCACCCCTGCGTGGTGGGTGGGGGCCATAAAAATAATGGGGGGGGACCTACTGTCCTCCCTCCGGCCCCCACCCCTGCACGGTGGGTGGGGGCCATAAATCACAATGGGGGAAGGACCTACTGTCCTCCCCCCGCCCCCACCCCTGCGCGGTGGGTGGGGGCCATAAATATAATGAGGGGGGGACCTACTGTCCTCCCCCCCAGCCCCCACCCCTGCGCGGTGGGTGGGGGGCATAAATCACAATGGGGGTAGGACATACTGTCCTCCCCCCCTGGCCCCCACCCCTGAGCAGTGGGTGGGGGCCCTAAAAAAAACAATAAGGGGAGGACCTTCTGTCCCTCCCAGCCCCCACCCCTGAGTGGTGGGTGGGGGCCCTAAATGAAAATTCCCCCCCAATCAAAGGTGACTAGGGGTCCCCAAGCTCCTAGTCACCCACCCCCCCACCCCCCAAAAAGTTACCCCCTACCTACCCCCTCACCCTAAAAAATAGTGAAGGGGAATAAAATAACTAACCTGTAAAGAAAAATTCAACTTACCATTTGACGTCTTCTTTTTTCTAAAATCTTCTTTTTTCAGCCCCAAAAAAAGCCAAATAAAAAGCCATAAGAACCGACGCAATTTAAAAAAAAAAAAAAAAAATACGAGCGCAAAAAAAATAATCCATCTTGACCCATGGAGGGCTCCGCGCAGACTGAGCTCTGCAGGGCGGGGGAAGGCTTATAAAGCCTTGCCACGCCCTGCAATTAGGCTAAGAACACTCTGATTGGCTGGTTTAAGCCAATCAGAGTGCTCTTTGTCATTTTACACAGCGTGGGAAAATTCCAAAGAACTTTCCCACGCTGTGTAAAATGACACAGAGCACTGTGATTGGTGGGCTTGGAATCTAACCAATCAGAGTGCTCTGCGTCATTTTACACAGCGTGGGAAAGTTCTTTGGAATGTTCCCACGCTGTGTAAAATGACAAAGAGCACTCTGATTGGCTTAAACCAGCCAATCGGAGTGTTCTTAGCCTAATTGCAGGGCGTGGCAAGGCTTTATAAGCCTTCCCCCGCCCTGCAGAGCTCAGTCTGCGCGGAGCCCTCCATGGGTGAAGATGGATAATTTTTTTTTGCGCTCGTTTTTTTTTTTTTTTTAAATTGCGTTGGTTCTTATGGCTTTTTATTTGGCCTTTTTTGGGGCTGAAAAAAGAAGATTTTAGAAAAAATACGTCAAATGGTAAGTTGAATTTTTCTTTACAGGTTAGTTATTTCATTCCCCCTTCACTATTTTTTAGGGTGAGGGGGTTAGGTAGGGGGTAACTTTTTTTGGGGTGGGGGGGTGGGTGACTAGGGGCTTGGGGACCCCTAGTCACCTTTGATTGGGGGGGGATTTTTATTTAGGGCCCCCACCCACCACTAAGGGGTGGGGGCTGGGGGGGACAGTAGGTCCCCCCCTTATTGTTTTTTTAGGGCCCCCACCAACCGCTCAGGGGTGGGGGCCAGGGGGGAGGACAGTAGGCCCACCTCATTATTTTTATGGCCCCCACCCACCGCGCAGGGGTGGGGGCCGAGGGGAGGACAGTAGGTCCCCCCTCATTATTTTTATGGCCCCCACCCACCACGCAGGGGTGGGGGCGGGGGGAGGACAGTAGGTCCTCCCCTCATTGTGATTTATGGCCCCCACCAACCGCGCAGGGGTGGGGGCCGGAGGGAGGGCAGGTCCCCCCTCATTATTGTTATGGCCCCCACCCACCACGCAGGGGTGGGGCGGGGGGAGGACAGTAGGTCCTCCCCCATTGTGATTTATGGCCCGCACCCACCGCGCAGGGGTGGGGGCCGGGGGGAGGACAGTAGATCCTCCCCCCATTGTAATTTATGGCCCCCACCCACCGCGCAGGGGTTGGGGTCGGGGGGGGGAGGACAGTAAGTCCCCTCCTCATTATTTTGATGGCCCCCACCGGTGGGGGTGGGGGGAGGACAGTAGGTCCTCCCCCCATTGTGATTTATGGCCCCCACCCACCGTGCAGGGGTGGGGGCCGGGGGAGGACAGTAGGTCCCCCCCCTCATTATTTTTATGGCCCCCACCCACCACGCAGGGGTGGGGGCAGGGGGAGGACAGTAGGTCCTCAGTAGGTGCCACAGTCCAGGTGTTAGTCCCATTGAAACAACTTTTCTATCACTATTGTGGCCAGAAAGAGTCCCTGTGGGTTTTAAAATTCACCTGCCCATTGAAGTCTATGGCGGTTCGCCCGGTTCGCCGGTTCGCGAACATTTGCGGAAGTTCGCGTCCGCCGTTCGTGATCCGAAAATTTTGTGTTCGCGACATCACTATTAATAGACAATAGTTACAGTTAAAGTACACATAAACTTCCTCTTTTTTTCTCTGTCTTTATGATCATTGACATGGGACCCTTGGATTCCAGAAATCTTTGATTTGATCAGATGAATAAACATTCTACCAATACAATATAAGCATATTTATTTACTTAACAAAAAGTACAGGTATTTTCCTCAGAGAATTAACATATTTTTCATACAATATTATTTTAATATGATTATTCAGTTAAAATTTTCTATATAAAAGTTAAAAAAACAAATTTTTATCTGTTTTCACATTTCTATCTTTTTAATTTTCAGATTTTTATTTCAATATATGAGCTTTCAATAAAAAAAGTATAACAAACCAATGTAGAACCAGGTTTCCCATGAGCAGTCTTGTCCCTTGTAGGATGCAAGTTTTTAAAGGAACACTTCGAGCACAATAACCACTGCAGCATGCATATGGTTTGACAACTTACTTGGGTCACTTCCTCCAGGAGAGATATAAGCTCTCTTCTCTGAGCTACATTGGCAATGGAGGACTTATGTAATTGGAATAGTTTATAAGACTATTCACTGGGCCATTTAAGTCTTCGGCATATTAAGACAATATTTATTTTAGCGTCAGACTATCAAGCTTGACTTGCAAACAGCTGATTAGAGTCAGCAAGCCAAGGAGAAAAAAAAGCACATTTTGTTAATGAATCAGCAGATTCTAATTGTGATTGAGAATTGAGACATTGAGGAGTAACATTTGTCATTTTCTGTTTCAATGTATATATACATATGGATTTGAAGCACTCTAGCAACTGAAGATCAAGAATAGGACAATGGTTACAGTAAAGAATGTTCTTTTCTCCAGGTGAGAATTAATCTAGAAAAGGGGAAAAGATAAAAGAAAATATTGATATGATTATGGAAGAATTGCTTGAATAGATCAAATTTGTAGAATTAAAAATGTTATATTGAGCAATGTATAAGGCTTGCTTGCATTATATACACACAATGACCGAATTAATTAAAGGATCACTATAGGGTCAGGAACACAAACATGTATTCCTGACCCTATAGGGTTAAAACCACCATCTAGCCCCCCTAGGCCCCTCATGTCTCCCTAAAAGTAGCAAAATCTTACTGTATTCAAGCCAGAAGCTGTAACTCTGCATGCTGTTTGACTCAGAAAAACAAGCAGTCTGCTGACATCATCAGAAGTGGTAGCCTGATCCAATCACAATGCTTCCCCATAGGATTGGCTGAGACTGACAAAGAGGCAGATCGGGGCAGAGCCAGCATGATTCAAACACAGCCCTGGCCAATCAGCATCTCCTCATAGAGATGAATTGGATCAATGAATCTCTATGAGTAAAGTTCAGTGTCTGCATGCCTGTTCTTATGTTTCATTAGATTAGACAAACCACATATATATTTGCTGTGAATCAGCTGAGTGGTCACATTAGCACAGGCATAGAAGTGGTAAAACCAATTCCTCAGAACAAGCAGATCATGGGCACACGGCCACAGCTGTGCAAATATGCATTTGGTGTGGACGTGTCTGAAAGTAGAATGTATTTGTCCTTGAAAACCTTAACTGTGAATGAGGTAAGCATAACACAGTTCTGAGCAATAAGGTAAGAGTAAATAAATGCCAGAAATGAAGTACATAAATCTGTCAAAATGGACTTCTGCCTGCAGCTAGGAATGATTAAAAGTTTTAAAAAGCTTTCTTATTTGTCACACGTAGCATCTTCAGCTCAGTCTCCATATCTTCATAGTCATGGTCTTGTTTATAATCTGTGTACAAAATAAATACCAATTTATGATGTAAGTACACTCCAGTGCATCATAGTTGCTATGGTGGCAGAGGTGCCCTGGTGCCAGCTCCCTAACAAAATCTACAAAAAAGGGGGAGTGTTAATGCACTCCTGGCACAGTAATCACACACCATCCAGGAAGTTTTAACATTTTGGACCCTCCAGTATGTGGATTTCATAATCGGGGATTAATTTTACAACCTTGAGATGAAAGGGATACTCTTAGCACTTTAGCTTAATAAATCATCTTTAATATATATTGCATATCCCTGTAGAGAGTCACTGCTAAATTATTTGCCATGTAGGAGTTAAATCACCTTTGTTTCTGTTAATGAAGCCTAGCCACACCTCATTTGCTGTGACTCACACAGCCTCCATGAATAATAAAAGTTGTAATTAACAAACAGATCAGGAGTTAAGAAATTCTAAATTAAACACACTGCAGAAATGTTTTTTTACAAAAAAGTTTCAACATTAGCTCTCTCTGCAGGACACATGCATGAGACACACATGCATGAGGACATAACGACACATACATACATACATACAGACACCAACATACATACATACACACACATACATACACACATTCATACATGCAGACACTGACATCCATACACACATACATTCATAATGGCATACAGACATACATTCATACATACAGACTGACATACATGCATATATACAGACTTACTGACAGATATACATGCATACAGACATCCATACACACATACACACAGACATACGTTCATAATGATATGCAGACATACATTCATACTGACATACAGGCATACATATATAATGACATACATACATACATATATACATCCATAGACATACATGCATGCATGCAGACATACATACATACAGACATGAATAGAAAGGTTCCACTTGTGAAAATGGGTCCAAAGAATTGGAACCACTGCACCGGTGGAACAGCACCTTAGTGGACACTCCAGGGGTGTCCTGGGGCTTAACCCCTAGTAATAGAAATAGAGAAAGATACTCAAAAAGCTGGAGTAATCCAGACTAGCTGAGTATAGTACTGGATGGGTAGATAGATAATTTACTATACGATATAGGTACTGAGTAATCTGAATTGAGTAATAGGTATTAACTCAACCTAGTGTATTCCAGCCTTAAATGGCTCACCTCCAGATAGATCCAATGATACCTTGGCACCTGTTCGCTCAGAGATACCCACTGGGTACTGACTTTATTAGGCAATTGGGTACGGTCAAGTCCAGTGGTTAGAGCGTGTAGAATAGGTGTCTGTCAGACGGCTGACCTAGGTATCTGGAATGGGTCACTGAAAAAGTCTGGATAATAGTTTGCGCCGAACGGTTACTGATTAACTCCACTATGCACCACACCTATGGTAGTATAGTTGTAAGTGACTGGTTGAATCAGAGTCCTGTATCGGCGTTAGGGGTGGCATGCATCTTCACCACTGTAGATAAACCATTAGCATCTAGGTACATATATGACACTAGAAATAACTGCTAAGTCCCTGTAGCGACACTCTTGAAGTAGTCACAAGATCTACTGGGATGTGTACTGCATGCTTGTTAGGATAACCCCATAGTACTTAAGGAAAAATCTTCCACAGACTATAATATATAGAGAACTGTGACCCAGCGAAAGGAGGTGAAAAAAATAGTTAAAGTGACTATATGTGCAGAACCATACTTAGGATGTTGGTTGCCTGCACATAGTGATAGATAGCCCTAGTGAGAAAAAATAGTGAATGAAAATGAGCCCATAGAGCCCGACGCGCGTTTCGGTGCTTGCTTAGATGCACCTTCGTCAGGGGCTGACTGGAGACTGGTCCCATGTCTCCTTTTATACGTAGTCAGATAGCTGTGTCTCTGAGATTGTCCAATCGTAAGCCGGTTTTCTGAGTATTCCGGCGCCAAAACTCCCCCACGTGATGGTATGCAAATAGGCAGGTACAACCATCCAATCATAGGTGTTCTATTCCGTGTGGTTGTCTAAACGTATTAACCACCTCAGTGCCGTAAACGTCCACATGCATCTAAGTATCTAGAGGGAGCTGTATCCCTTTTGCTATTTTGCTGTGCAACAGAAAATTACATCACATGGACTCAAAAACGGCCTGGTTGCCACTGTGTGTGCCGATCGATATTTAAAGCTGATTCTCTCTGCTTCTTTGTTGTATAGCAGAGAGAAGCCAGGCTTTAAAGGTCTCTCCGTCTCCAAATGTGACCTGCGGCTAGAGCGGCATTCCACTGTACGGTCCTCACAGCATATTAACCGTCTCAGTGCCGGTGAATTCCACCGGCATCTAGGTGTGTGCGAGGAACCGTATCAATGTAGCCGTTGGGATGCGCTTACAATATATTATAGAATTGCAGGTTACCAGAACGGCATGGTTATCACTGTATGTCAATTATGGTGATAGTGTATTGAACGAGGTTAATGTTGCACTTTATGTTGCTGACAGTTATGGGGCAATACTGCTACACGTAATACTTGAATACAACTGATTCGTTATATTTATTTATATATTATATAGCAAAAGGCAACCAGAATAAGCGTTCATATACGTTAGAGGATTAAACAACTCTCCTAGTAGACAAAAGCTGTTAGAAATCCCTCTATCTTAGGATATAACATGTAACCCTAGGCTTTACACTATGTAGTCCTCTAGGGGGAGGGTATGGATTCTGGTTATCTTTGTATTTTAACGTAGGTGTCTACCGTCTCCTAAGTTGTCACTTGATGCCTTGGACTCCTTCGTACAGATTGGAGTCTTGCTAGGGACGTATGCTTGAGATTAGACACTGTCTATACGATAGCTACTATATTAAATGCTATACTGCTAGAAATACACTGTATTTTCGTGGCTATAACCAATCTTATTAAAGGTGATATCAATCTTCACCTCTAGTGGCTTGCCATATTAGTCAGTGTATATTATTTAGAATCAAGGTCAAGCATATATGTACTTGCATTTAGACTGTTCTGGTGGTAAAGTGCATTCCTCATACACACTGCCATAGTCATGCTGATAGTGGGTTGTAGTGCTATTAAGAACATATATAGTATTAGATGGTTATGGAGAAGAACTAATTGTAGAAAAATGGGGAGTTAACAAGGTACTCTATATGGACAGTTAGGTCCTAGAGACACAGCGATTATAATAGAGCATATAATGCATATTTACATATTTACAAATTTACAATATATACAGATTACTCTTTTGTACTAATAAACATTAATAGTAGAGCGTGCTCAGAGTGGAAGTAAGAGATGGGTTCTGTACTGCCATAGAGAGGTGGTATATAGACGAGAATGAGAATGAAAAATGCTTTTAGACATGTCCCTTGTAGAGGCTACTCCGCTCCAGATAAGTGTGTATATCAAATAAAAGGAGTATAGGGAAAACCTTCATTTAGTCCGTTTGGGGATAAAGTTTTCAGTGTGAAGATCCAATAGCTCTCCCGTTGAAGTAGCTTTATATCTATATCCCCCTTTCTAGGACCTAACTTAATTTTTTCGATGCCATTGAAGCGTAGGCCCTGTGCTGAGCCATCATGTCTTAATTTTAGGTGTCGAGAAATGACCGTATCGAGGTGTCTAGAGGGATTCACAGAGTTTACATGCTCTAGAATTCATTTTTTAAAAGGTCTGAAGGTCTTTCCTACATATTTCAGGTTGCAGCTGCAGGTTAGTAGGTAGATTACTCCTGTTGTCTGGCAGTTGAAGAAGGTATTAGTCGTATATGTTTGCGTGTTAGTTGAATCCGAAAAATCTTTGGATTTTTTCCGGATATATTTGCATGCTTTACACCTGCCACATTGAAAAGTGCCAGTTGTTGGGGTCCTCAGCCATGTATTCTCTGGTTTTTGTAGTGAGAGGTGGCTTGGCACTAGTAGGTCCTTCAAATTACGACCCCTTCTGGCTGTAAGTGACACGTGTGAAGTTAGGACCTCTTTGAGGTGTTGATCTTGATATATGAGAGGCCAATATCTTTCTAAAATCTGTTTCACTGGGTCCCAACCAGCGTCAAAAGTGCCAATACATCTGATCAAGTTTTGTGACCTGTCTTTCCTAGGGGTGTCTTCTAGGAGAGTAGTTCTCTCGGTTACCAAGGCTCTTTTGTATGCGGTTTTTAGGCACCTATTCGAGTAGCCCTTTGCTTTAAACTGTGATCTTAATAGCTTGGCTTTGGTTTTGAACTCGTCCAGAGTGGAGCAATTTCGCCTCACCCGGAGATATTGGCCTACTGGTATCCCAAATTTTAGAGGCCTAGGGTGATGACTTTGCCAATTCAGAAAATTGTTGGTGGCTGTAGGCTTCTTGAAGAGGGTGGTAGAGACATGGTGTCTATCTTCTGAGATTTTTAGGGTCAGATCCAGAAAATTAATTTGATTGCCCCCCACTTCATAGGTCAGCCTAAGATTCAAATTGTTAATATTAAGTGCTTTTACAAACTCCTCAAAAAACTCAGTTGAACCTGTCCACACAATCAGCACATCGTCTATGTAGCGTTTCCATAGTTTGATGCATTCAAGATATTTCATGAACTGCTGGCTAAACACAACGTTCTTTTCCCACCACCCCAGGTGGAGGTTGGCATACGAGGGGGCACAAGTCGTCCCCATCGCGGTCCCTCTCACCTGGTGGTAGTGGGTACCTTCAAACAGGAAATAATTGTGCGTTAAGATAAAATGTAGGAGTTGTAGCACAAACTGGTTATGGTCACCCAGAGATGAATCTCTTGTCTGGAGAAAGCATTGTACATTGTTTAAGCCTGTTTCATGAGGGATAGAGCTGTATAGCCCTTCTACATCTAGGCTGCACAGCTTTGCCTCAGGAGATAATGTCAGGTTATTCAGAGCTTTCAAAGTTTGTTTCGTGTCCCTTAGGTATGAGGGGAGAGCTTTGACAAGATCACTTAAAATGCGTTCAACATAAATGCTGCAGTTCTGGGTAAGGTTATTATTACCAGATACGATGGATCTCCCGGTTAAAATTTCCTGTTGCTTATGTATTTTTGGTAATGAATAAAAGGTGGCTATGGTAGGTTTTTTATTGAGCATAAACTTGTATTCCTCTATGCTTATTAATTTATCCTGAAACGCCTGGTCAAGAATATCCTTTAGTTCCAACAGGAATCTATTAGTTGGGTCTGCATCTAGTGCTGTATAGGTGTCTTTGTCATCTAGCAGTCTGTGCACCATTCTGACATATTCAGTCCTATCCAGGATTACCAGGTTGCCTCCTTTATCGGATGGCTTAATGATTATTGTGTCATTTCTTTTCAGTTTGGCCAATGCTCTGGTTTCTTGGGTGCTCAGATTGTTAGACTGAGATCTTAATTGGGAGTCAGTTTCAATTGCCTCTATTTCCTTACAGGATAGTTCTACAAATAGGTCAATGTATTTATACTCCGGTATATGTGGGGTGAATTTGCTTTTCGGTTTCAGGTTAGTGAATGGGGCTTCCTGCGCACTAGATGGATCGTTGCTGTTGAGTAGTTCCACCAGATTATCCAGCAAATTCATATCTCTTTCTTCTAGGCCTAGTCGTGGACAGGTTCAACTGAGTTTTTTGAGGAGTTTGTAAAAGCACTTAATATTAACAATTTGAATCTTAGGCTGACCTATGAAGTGGGGGGCAATCAAATGAATTTTCTGGATCTGACCCTAAAAATCTCAGAAGATAGACACCACGTCCCTACCACCCTCTTCAAGAAGCCTACAGCCACCAACAATTTTCTGAATTGGCAAAGTCATCACCCTAGGCCTCTAAAATTTGGGATACCAGTAGGCCAATATCTCCGGGTGAGGCGAAATTGCTCCACTCTGGACGAGTTCAAAACCAAAGCCAAGCTATTAAGATCACAGTTTAAAGCAAAGGGCTACTCGAATAGGTGCCTAAAAACCGCATACAAAAGAGCCTTGGTAACCGAGAGAACTACTCTCCTAGAAGACACCCCTAGGAAAGACAGGTCACAAAACTTGATCAGATGTATTGGCACTTTTGACGCTGGTTGGGACCCAGTGAAACAGATTTTAGAAAGATATTGGCCTCTCATATATCAAGATCAACACCTCAAAGAGGTCCTAACTTCACACGTGTCACTTACAGCCAGAAGGGGTCGTAATTTGAAGGACCTACTAGTGCCAAGCCACCTCTCACTACAAAAACCAGAGAATACATGGCTGAGGACCCCAGCAACTGGCACTTTTCAATGTGGCAGGTGTAAAGCATGCAAATATATCCGGAAAAAATCCAAAGATTTTTCGGATTCAACTAACACGCAAACATATACGACTAATACCTTCTTCAACTGCCAGACAACAGGAGTAATCTACCTACTAACCTGCAGCTGCAACCTGAAATATGTAGGAAAGACCTTCAGACCTTTTAAAAAACGAATTCTAGAGCATGTAAACTCTGTGAATCCCTCTAGACACCTCGATACGGTCATTTCTCGACACCTAAAATTAAGACATGATGGCTCAGCACAGGGCCTACGCTTCAATGGCATCGAAAAAATTAAGTTAGGTCCTAGAAAGGGGGATATAGATATAAAGCTACTTCAACGGGAGAGCTATTGGATCTTCACACTGAAAACTTTATCCCCAAACGGACTAAATGAAGGTTTTCCCTATACTCCTTTTATTTGATATACACACTTATCTGGAGCGGAGAAGCCTCTACAAGGGACATGTCTAAAAGCATTTTTCATTCTCATTCTCGTCTATATACCACCTCTCTATGGCAGTACAGAACCCATCTCTTACTTCCATTCTGAGCACGCTCTACTATTAATGTTTATTAGTACAAAAGAGTAATCTGTATATATTGTAAATTTGTAAATATGTAAATATGCATTATATGCTCTATTATAATTGCTGTGTCTCTAGGACCTAACTGTCCATATAGAGTACCTTGTTAACTCCCCATTTTTCTACAATTAGTTCTTCTCCATAACCATCTAATACTATATATGTTCTTAATAGCACTACAACCCACTATCAGCATGACTATGGCAGTGTGTATGAGGAATGCACTTTACCACCAGAACAGTCTAAATGCAAGTACATATATGCTTGACCTTGATTCTAAATAAATACACTGACTAATATGGCAAGCCACTAGAGGTGAAGATTGATATCACCTTTAATAAGATTGGTTATAGCCACGAAAATACAGTGTATTTCTAGCAGTATAGCATTTAATATAGTAGCTATCGTATAGACAGTGTCTAATCTCAAGCATACGTCCCTAGCAAGACTCCAATCTGTACGAAGGAGTCCAAGGCATCAAGTGACAACTTAGGAGACGGTAGACACCTACGTTAAAATACAAAGATAACCAGAATCCATACCCTCCCCCTAGAGGACTACATAGTGTAAAGCCTAGGGTTACATGTTATATCCTAAGATAGAGGGATTCCTAACAGCTTTTGTCTACTAGGAGAGTTGTTTAATCCTCTAACGTATATGAACGCTTATTCTGGTTGCCTTTTGCTATATAATATATAAATAAATATAACGAATCAGTTGTATTCAAGTATTACGTGTAGCAGTATTGCCCCATAACTGTCAGCAACATAAAGTGCAACATTAACCTCGTTCAATACACTATCACCATAATTGACATACAGTGATAACCATGCCGTTCTGGTAACCTGCAATTCTATAATATATTGTAAGCGCATCCCAACGGCTACATTGATACGGTTCCTCGCACACACCTAGATGCCGGTGGAATTCACCGGCACTGAGACGGTTAATATGCTGTGAGGACCGTACAGTGGAATGCCGCTCTAGCCGCAGGTCACATTTGGAGACGGAGAGACCTTTAAAGCCTGGCTTCTCTCTGCTATACAACAAAGAAGCAGAGAGAATCAGCTTTAAATATCGATCGGCACACACAGTGGCAACCAGGCCGTTTTTGAGTCCATGTGATGTAATTTTCTGTTGCACAGCAAAATAGCAAAAGGGATACAGCTCCCTCTAGATACTTAGATGCATGTGGACGTTTACGGCACTGAGGTGGTTAATACGTTTAGACAACCACACGGAATAGAACACCTATGATTGGATGGTTGTACCTGCCTATTTGCATACCATCACGTGGGGGAGTTTTGGCGCCGGAATACTCAGAAAACCGGCTTACGATTGGACAATCTCAGAGACACAGCTATCTGACTACGTATAAAAGGAGACATGGGACCAGTCTCCAGTCAGCCCCTGACGAAGGTGCATCTAAGCAAGCACCGAAACGCGCGTCGGGCTCTATGGGCTCATTTTCACTCACTATTTTTTCTCACTAGGGCTATCTATCACTATGTGCAGGCAACCAACATCCTAAGTATGGTTCTGCACATATAGTCACTTTAACTATTTTTTTCACCTCCTTTCGCTGGGTCACAGTTCTCTATATATTATAGTCTGTGGAAGATTTTTCCTTAAGTACTATGGGGTTATCCTAACAAGCATGCAGTACACATCCCAGTAGATCTTGTGACTACTTCAAGAGTGTCGCTACAGGGACTTAGCAGTTATTTCTAGTGTCATATATGTACCTAGATGCTAATGGTTTATCTACAGTGGTGAAGATGCATGCCACCCCTAACGCCGATACAGGACTCTGATTCAACCAGTCACTTACAACTATACTACCATAGGTGTGGTGCATAGTGGAGTTAATCAGTAACCGTTCGGCGCAAACTATTATCCAGACTTTTTCAGTGACCCATTCCAGATACCTAGGTCAGCCGTCTGACAGACACCTATTCTACACGCTCTAACCACTGGACTTGACCGTACCCAATTGCCTAATAAAGTCAGTACCCAGTGGGTATCTCTGAACGAACAGGTGCCAAGGTATCATTGGATCTATCTGGAGGTGAGCCATTTAAGGCTGGAATACGCTAGGTTGAGTTAATACCTATTACTCAATTCAGATTACTCAGTACCTATATCGTATAGTAAATTATCTATCTACCCATCCAGTACTATACTCAGCTAGTCTGGATTACTCCAGCTTTTTGTGTATCTTTCTCTATACATACAGACATACATACACACACAGACATACATACACACACACACAGACATACATACAGACATACATAGACATACATACATGCAGTCAGACAGACATACATAGACATACATGCATGCATGCATCCAGACAGACATACATAGACATACATACATACATACAGACATACACACATACACATACATACAGACATACATGCATACAGACATCCATACACACATACACACAGACATACGTTCATAATGATATGCAGACATACATTCATACTGACATACAGGCATACATATATAATGACATACATACATACATATATACATCCATAGACATGCATGCAGACATACATACACACACACACACACACACAGACATACATACACACACAGACATACATACAGACATACATGCATGCAGTCAGACAGACAGACATACATAGACATACATGCATGCATGCATTCAGTCAGACATACATACATACATACAGACATACACATACATACACATACATACAGACAGACATAAATACACAGACATACATGCATGCATACAGACAGACACACATGCATGCAGACATACATACATACATACATAGACATACATACATACATACATAGACATACATAGACATACATACATAGACATACACAGACATACATACATACATAGACATACATACATAGACATACACATACATACATACATAGACATACATACTGTGATCCTTGTTTGTAGATAGCACGGTCCTCTAGGGCAAACACATGCACAGTCCTTTTATTTTCATATAATTCAGGCAACTTTATTGTAAATCCACACAGGAGACAGCAGTAAATGAAAACATAAATCCCTTTAAACAAAAACCTAGCTCGTCTGAGCACTAACTAATATCAGGTTCCCTATCTCTCAGGGGTTACACTAAACAAAACAATATTGGATTCACCAACCTACAGTCTTTGTCCACTCTCAGCCCTCCAGTGCTCCAAGCCAGCCTTGACTGCTTCACTTTCGCACTCCTAGTGCTCCAAGCCAGCACTCCCAGTGCTCCAAGCCAGCACTCCCAGTGCCTAGTCTCCTTGACTCTCTTACTGGAGAGAACACCCTCTCTCCTACCTGCTTCCTGAGAGGAAGCCAGCAATCCCCCTCTACCTGCCTAGCAGGGAGTGGTTTATTCCCACTGCTACGGCTGATTATCAGCAGCTGAGCAGTGGATTGGAGACAGTCCAAAAAACCCTGGCCTGGATCTATGTCTCCCATGAAAACCACTAAATTGTGGAGTGGAGCATTGGCCCACCCTTCTCTCCAAATACTCCACCCCAGGGGCCCATAACTAAACAACGCTTTGTGTTGCACAAAACACAAACTACATATACTCCCCCTGGGGTTAAATGGCTTCTCTGCCTTCACTTTATCACAATACATAGACATACATACATACATAGACATACACAGACATACATACACAGACAGACAGACATACATACATAGACATACACATACATACATAGACATACATACATAGACATACATAGACATACACAGACATACATAGACATACATACATAGACATACACACATAGACATACACAGACAGACATACATAGACATACATACATACATAGACATACACAGACATACAAACATAGACATACATACACAGACATACATACACAGACAGACAGACATACATACATAGACATAGACATACATACATAGACATACACACATAGACATACACAGACATACATACACAGACATACATACCCAGACATTCATAGAGATACATACACAGACAGACAGACAGACATAGACATACACAGACAGACATACATGCATGCATACAGACACACACACACAGTGCTCCAGCCACCCTCCTGTCTCTTACCTTTTCTTTGCAGGAGGGTGGCTGGGGATGGTGGGAGTCGGCGCGGCTCCCTCTTCACTTGCGCGCGCGCGTAACCACTTCCTCCCAGCAGCACTTGCGGCTGCTTTTTTTTTTTAAAGGGGCCTGGTCGCGCTATACCGGCCATAGCGCTGACCGGGACCCTGAAGGAGGGGGCCCATCGGGTGGCCGTAAGTGTGTGGGCCACCCGATGGGTCCCACCATGTGGGGCCCGGGCGGCCGGGCCCCCCAGGGCCGCCGGGCCCGTGACAACCGTTATGGTTGTCACCCCCTGATGGCAGCCCTGGATAAACATTAGATGACTCTTTACAGGAAGTGTTTATGGAAGGCTGTGCAAGTCACATGCAGGGAGGTGTGATTAGGGTTCATAAACAAAGTGATTTAACTCCTAAATGGCAGAGAATTGAGCAGTGAGACTGCAGGGGCATGATTTATACACCAAAACTGTCTCATTAAGCTAAAGTTGTTTTGGTGACTATAGTGTCCCTTTAAGCTAAAATAGTTTTTGGTGCTTAGAGTATGTACAATATTAAGAAGTGGCTTATCCATGTTCTAATTAGTCTTAACAGATTACTGACCCCTTAGTGACCACGGACGTACAGGGTACGTAAGACAAAAAACGGTCCTTAAAGACCGCTGATGTACCCTGTGCATCCGCGGCCAATATGAGCACTGGAAGCGATCATGATCGCCTCCTGCTGCTCTAAAGGTATTGCAGCAATGCCTCGATGTTGAGGCATTCTGCAATATCCCCCCCTGACTGCCAGGCCCCCAAGTGATCGCTCCCCTGGATTTCCCCACGTGGAGCCCGGCAGTGTAATGCAGAACATCGGAAGCCCCCTCAAATAAATAAAGTATTAACTCCCCAATACCAAACCCCTCCCCAATATTAATCCCCTTAATCCCATTCAGTTACCCGATCGCCGCAGTTCTGCTGCCGGCGATCGATCTTCTCCATCTGGGGGGACTGTCTGATAGCCCAGACAGTCCCCCCTCGGCAAATCAGGACCCCCTGAAAGAGCGGTCACATGGCCGCAATGGGTGTCCATAGTGCTGCCAGCAGCGGGACTGCCTGAACTGACAGGCAGTCCACCTGCTGGTGAAAAAAGTAAAAAAAAAATTATGTTAATAAATAAATAATAAAATATATATGCATATATATGAGATATGTATGTATATGTGTATATATATATATATATATATATATATATATATATATATATATATATATAATTATATAATGTCATACTAAGTGTATTTTTTTTATTAACATATGCATATAGTAATATAAAAATTACGCACATATATAATATCTATATATATTGTATATATATATTATCATAAAATAAATAATAATCAATTACAAATAAATAGCAAAATGTAAACATTCAAAAAAATTTACAAAATTATATATATGTCATTTTCTTCTAACTGTATTTTGATATTAATATATAAAAAAATACTTAGAATAAAATTATATATATCTATCTATGTATATATAAATAAATAAAAATAATACGAAATATACATATGTCCATATACATAATTACATAAATAATTTCATAAATATACATGTAGACTTCAAATATATAAATATGTATATATATTTAAATTCTACATGCATATTTATGTAATATTTTTACATAATTAAGTAATTTTATTGATTGCAATTTTGCAACTAAAATATTAGTGTTTCAAAACAGTAAAACATATCAGAGCATTGACATTGTCAGTGAAAGTGAAGTTTTTTGCATTTTTCACACACAAACAGCACTTTCAATGATGATATCATTATTGCGATACGTTTTACAGTTTTGAAACTCTAATATGTCTGTTCAGTGAAGTCTCCTGAGTATAACAGTATCCCCCATGTACAGCTTTTATAGTGTTTTTGAGAGTTACAGGGTCAAGTATAAGGCTGTCTTTTTCACATTGAAATTTGCCAGATTGGTTATGTTGCCTTTGAGAGTGTATGGTATCCCAGGAATGAGAATTACCCCCATGATAGCATAACATTTGCAAAAGACAATAACCCAAGGTATTACAAATGGGGTATGTTCAGTCTTTTTTAGTAGCCACTTAGTCACAAACACTGGCCAAAGTTAGCATTCAGAATTGGTTTTTGCATTTTTAATAGACAAACAAATATAAATGCTACCTTTGGCCAGTGTTTGTGACTAAATGGCTACTAAAAAAAGACTAGACATACCTCATATTGAATACCCTGGATTGTCTACTTTTCAAAAATATATGGTTTGATGGGGGGTAAATTACATTGGCCGGCTTTAAAAATGTCCCAAATAGGAAAATTCCAAGTGAAAATGTGAAAACTCCAAGTTGGAAAACTGGAATGCGCACCCTCCAAATAAGGTATTTTAGCCCCCAGACAACCCGACACACCTATACATGGGTGGATACATGGGTGGTATCACTCTACGAAGGAGATGTTGCTGAACACATATTGGGGTGTTCTTTGGCAGTAACCCTTAAAGTTCTCAGTACATGTATTCTTAAATTGCTATCTGTGTCAAAAAAAAAATCACCAATTATTTTTTTTTTTTACATTTGTCATAGATTGGTGGTACAATGGTTGCATGAAAAGAGTAAAAATACCCCAAGTTTAATACCTTAGGTTGTCTTCTTTTAAAAACAATATATATACATGTGAATTGTTATTCGGGGATTTCTGACAGATATCAGTTTTACAATGTAACTTTGATTAATTTTGAAAAAAAATGGTTTGGAAATAAGAACATGTTAACATTGGGTATTTCTAAACTCGGGACAAAATTTAGAAACAATTTAGTATGGTTGTTTTTTGGCGGTTGTAGATGTGTACATAGGCGTGCGCAGCCTATTGCAGCCTAAAGCACAAACACACGCCGCATGTATATGTATATATATATATATATATATATATATATACACACACACACATATATACATACACTGCTGTGTGTGTGTGTGTGTGCTGTTAGTGTGCTGTGTGAGGGTGGTGTGTGTAAGGGTGCTGCTGTGTGTGTGTATGTGTGAGGGTGCTGGTAGTGTGCTATGTGGGTGAGGGTGTTTGTGTGTGTGTGTGTGTGTGAGGGTGCTGTTTGTGTGTGAGGGTGTTTGTGTGTGTGTGTTAGGGTCCTGTTAGTGTGCTGTGTGAGGGTGCTGTGTGTGTGAGGGTGCTGTTTGTGTGATGTGTGTGTGATGGTGCTGTGTGTGTGAGGGTGCTGTTTGTGTGATGTGTGTGGGTGTCTTGTATTTCTGAGGGTGCTGTTTGTGTGTGTGTGTTTGCGAGGGTGTTGTTAGTGTGCTGTGTGTGAGGGTGTTGTGTGTTTGTAAAGGTGCTGTGTGTGTTTGTGAGGGTGCGGTTAGTGTACTGTGTGTGTGAGGGTGCTGTATGTGTACTGTATGTGTGTGGGTGCTGTTTGGGTGCTGTGTGTGTGAGGGTGCTGTGTGTGCTGTTTGTGTGAGAGTGCTGTATGTCTGTAGGTGCTTTTTGTGTGTGGGTGCCATATGTGTGTGTGTGTGCTGTATGTTTGGACAGATTGTGGAGGTGGGGGCAGATTAGTAAATATCCCCCCTCCCTTCTTACCTTATGTAGGGAGGGGGGATCCTTGCTGCCATGTGCCATCCCTGGTGGTCCAGTGGAGAGTGAACTCTAGCCTGCGGGGCTAGAGTTAACTCTCGTGAGATCTGAGCGTTGCCGCGGCAACGCTCAGATCTCGCCAGAGGAACCTGGCGGAGCTGCTGTCTAGAGCTCCCCGGGTCCTCTCCTGCCTCCCTTCATGCTGCTGTGGGCCGGTGAGGTAGATCATTGATCTCCCCGCCGGCCCATGGAGGCTTAGAGCAGAGCCGACACTCAGCGCCGGTTCTGCGTGAGCCGACAGGGGAGAATAAAGTCCTGGGGAATAAAGTGTGGGAACCAAGATTCCCACCCCCCCAAAAAAATAATATACACTCCAGTGTGTGTATGTATATGTGTGTGTGTGTGTGTATATATATATATATATATATATATATATATACACACACACACTGACACGCATACTCAAACACACACACATACACTCACAGACACACACTCATACATTCATAGACACACACATTCACAGACACACATATTCACATACACTGACACACATTCACAGACACACATTCACAGATACACATACACACATACACTCACACACACACACACATTCACAGACACACATTCACAGACACACACACACACACATATTCACACACACACACACACACACAAACAGACACACACACACACAAACAGACACACACACACAAACAGACACACACACACACACACACAAACAGACACACACACAAACAGACACACACACAAACACAGTCACAGACACACACACACATTCACACACCCAAATTATTATTTTTTTAATTAAAAAAATGTCCACCCAGCCTCCCTACCTGGAGTGCTGGCGTGGACTTGTCCCTGGGGTCCAGTGGGTCGGGCGGCTCTCTCCATATCAGCCGCGGCGAGGGAGCTGTGTGCTCTCTGCTTCCTCTCGCCGCGCGGGCTGTCTGCTGTAGCTGGGAGCCGGAATATGACGTCATATTCCGGCTCCCAGCATCAGCAAACAGCGCGCGGCGAGAGGGAGCAGAGAGCACACAGCTCCCTCGCCGCGGCTGATATGGAGAGAGCCGACCGGGGGGGGAGGTTGTTCCATAACCTCTTGCCCCCCCCCCCCTCCCATCCATGACAGGGGGGGCATGGGGGGAGGAAGGGCTGAGTGCCTGCAGGAACGGTGTTCCTGCACAAAAAAAGTGCAGGAACTCCGTTCCTGCAGGACTCAATCCATAGGCGTGCCGCGGGGATTAGGGTGTGCCCAGGCACATCCGGCACACCCCGTGCGCACGCCTATGGATGTGTAACAGATTTTGGGGGTCAAAGTTCTAAATAGTGTGTTTTTTAATTTTTTCAACATATTTTATAATTTGTTTATAGTAAATTATATGATATGATAAAAATAATGATATCTTTAGAAAGACCATTTAATGGCGAGAAAAACTGTATATAATATGTGTGGGTACAGTAAAAGAGTAGGAAAGAAATGTACAGCTAAACATAAATACTGCAGAAATGTAAAAACAGCCCTGGGTCCCAAACGGTAAGAAAATAGAAAAGCGGTCTGGTCACTAAGGGGTTAAATACATTATTGAATTGTCTAATATGGTGTGGACATTTCTGGGATCACCAAGTTTCATGGCTCAAGAGTTTTTATAGAGTTTGTTTTACCCTGATCTTTAGTTGATTTGGAGATTTAAAAAATATATATATTTACAATATTAAACAAAATATTTTCTATAATTGTAATTTTATTTTATTATTTTGTTGTCAGAAACGTGCTGGAATGCTGTATGGAATCATAGCAGATAAAGTGAACTATTTATATTGGGTATTTAGACTAATTATTACAATGCTTAGCCACTTCTTAATATTGTACATATATATTATTTTTGCTGTTATTTTATCATTTTAGAGACCACACTAAATACGCAGAGATTCTACTTGTGTTTCTATTTTGTTTGCTGTGGTGTGTTGCTATAGGAATGAGTATAAAGTAAATTTATACTAGTTTAGGACAGTCCTGGCTTGGAAACAATGCTACATTTTAAATAGATCCCCTAGAAGAGCCTTAACGGCGAAACGCGCGTTGGGGCGTTATTTGTATGGTGTAGCTTCTATGATGAGGGACATGCTTTAATATATTCAGACTATACCACCCATACAATATTTATTATTTTATTTTATATTTATTTATTTATTTCATTTGCACATTTTCTTCTATTTTTTATTCCAGTTTTCGTTCTGTGATTTCTAGTAAACATACTATATTTACTCTACTTAGAGGAGGGGAGGTGGTTACTAGTACTTTTTAAGGGGTGCCCTTGAAGGCACAGCAGAGTAGGAAAGCTAGTCTCTCTACTTTTAGCTTTCTCTCCTGCCTATATATACAATCTTCTGCAGGGCTTGTGTCCTGCTAGTATTCAAACCGCATTTATCTTTTTCCCTCCTCTCTATTTTTAAGACCAGCAACATTTGTTACTTTTGCTAGCAGGTACATTTGCTGTTATTCTGTATCTACTTTTATTTCCTCTTACTTCTAACTACCATTGACTCACAGAGTGATGTTATTGAATTCTTATTATTTATTTCTTTCTGTTATCTCTTTCTGTTATCCAAATAATAGGGCTATATTTCTTTATTACTTTATTTATTTTTTCCTTTTGTGATTTAGGAGTTTTTATTTACTCCCATCTAAGCAGAAGCTATATTTACTCTGCTTATTCATATTTTTTTTTATTACATACATTTTTTACACTATATTAATTAAAAGTTACATTTTGTTTCTTCTCTCTATTCTTTATTTTAAATAGATAGTTGAAAGAAAATACATTGTATCAAAGTGTGTTACTTTGCCTGTCTGTCTCAGTTGATATTCCCCAAGGCTCTGTTCTTCATCTTCTTTTATTTTCCATCTAAACTGCCTCTCTCTGTAACCTTATTAAAGGGACTCTATAGTCACCATATAAAAACAAGAAAGACAGGTCCCCCAGCCTTCCTTCTTGCTTTTATATGAACTTTCATTCATTAAAAAAAAAAAATTCGGTGTTTTTATATTAAAAACTTACCTCCGTTCCAGCGCCGAGCTCCCCGCTCGGCCGCGCCCCCTTTTTCGTCAAAATGACGAAATCGCGGGGCCCAATGGGACGGCTTCGCGCTGCACCAATCGCGTTCTTCATAGAGCGGCATTGAATGAACCTGAGCGCTTTACCGCGGAATGCGCGTTCGCGAGCTGAGCTGTCTGACTGACAGCTCAGCTCGCTTTCTAAAATTATCAATAAGGGGGGGGACCTACTGTCCCCCCCCGGCCCCCACCCCTGTGTGGCGGGTGGGGGCCCTAAAATTATCAATAAGGGGGGGACCTACTGTCCCCCCCCCGGCCCCCACCCCTGTGCGGCGGGTGGGGGCCCTAAAATTATCAATGAGGGGGGGACCTACTGTCCCCCCCCCGGCCCCCACCCCTGAGCGGCGGGTGGGGGCCCTACAATTATCAATAAGGGGGGGACCTACTGTCCCCCCCGGCCCCCACCCCTGTGCGGCGGGTGGGGGCCCTAAAATTATCAATGAGGGGGGGGACTTACTGCCCCCCCCGCCCCCACCCCTGAGCGGCGGGTGGGGGCCCTAAAATGATCAATGAGGGGGGGACCTACTGTCCCCCCCCGGCCCCCACCCCTGAGCGGCGGGTGGGGGCCCTACAATTATCAATAAGGGGGGGACCTACTGTCCCCCCCGGCCCCCACCCCTGTGAGGCGGGTGGGGGCCCTAAAATTATCAATGAGGGGGGGGACTTACTGTCCCCCCCGGCCCCCACCCCTGCGCGGCGGGTGGGGGCCCTAAAATTATCAATGAGGGGGGGGACTTACTGTCCCCCCCCCGGCCCCCACCCCTGCGCGGCGGGTGGGGGCCCTAAAATTATCAATAAGGGGGGGGACCTACTGCCCCCCCCCCGGCCCCCACTCCTGAGCGGCGGGTGGGGGCCCTAAAATTATCAATAAGGGGGGGGGCCTATTGTCCCCCCCGGCCCCCACCCCTGAGCGGTGGGTGGGGGCCCTAAATACAAAGGGGGGGGGACCCTAGTTAACCCTCCCCCCCCCAAAAAAAAATATCTCCCTACCTACCCCCCTCACCCTAAAAATAATGAGGGGGGACCATTAACTAAAAACCTGTAAAAAAGAAAAAATGAGATAAAATCAACTTACCATTCGATGTTTTCTTTCTTCTAAAATCTTCTTTCTTCAGCCCCAAAAAAGGCCAAATAAAAATCCATAATAACCGACGCAATAAAAAAAAAAAAAAAAACTAGCGCAAAAAATAATAATCCATCTTCACCCATGGAGGGCTCCGCGCAGACTGAGCTCCGCAGGGCGGGGGAAGGCTTATAAAGCCTTGCCCCGCCCTGCAATTATGCTAAGAACACTCTGATTGGTGGGTTTAAGCCAATCAGAGTGCTCTTTGTCATTTTACAAGCGTGGGAAAGTTCTTTGGAATTTTCCCACGCTTGTAAAATGCAGGGCCGGACTGGGGATACACAGCAGCCCTGGAAAAAATCTATGCCAGCCCCATGTCATTGAGCCTTGTGTGTGAGTGTATATATATATATATATTTATATTATGTGTATAAATTAGCAACTGGAGCAGGATAGTGGAGTGCAGGGGAATGTTGGTGTGTGAATGCAGATTAGAAGGGGTTGAGTTGCCAGCCAGATGTGAAACGTTATGAGCCACCTCAAATGCTTGTGCACAGTATTTTTTTTTTTTAATTACATTTTATTTATTCAAGTATGTACACAACTTCAATTTGTGTGTATGCAGAGGCATATTTGTATTGATAGTTTTATGTGTGTGTGTAAATGCAGGGCCATATTTGTATGTACTTTGTGTGGATACAGGTGCATAAATATGGAGCAGGTCAATGTGTTTAAATGTAGGGACGTGTGTGTGTGTGGAGAGTCTGTGTGTGTGTGTGTGAATGCAGGGATGTGTCTGGAGGTTTGATGAGCGTAAAGGTGCAGAAGTGTGTAGTGGGTCAAACTGTTCTTGTGAATGAAGTGGTCAATTTGTATCCCTCATTGTCTGTAGTCCATTTCCATCTCCAATAGCTTGTAGCCCATTACTGCTCCATAGTCTGTTTTCCCCCTCCTATTTCCCATAGGTAGAAGAAGCCTAGTCTTTGCCCTCTGTAGTTAGTAGCCCATTCCCTTCCCCCCATAGTTCATAGCCTATGTTCCTCCTCTTCCTCTATAGATAGTACCCAATCTCTCCCATAGAAGTAACCTACTCACCTCTTCTCCCCCGTATATAGTACTATATTCTCCTCCTAGTACTCAATTTCCTCCTAACCCCATAGATAGTATACATTCTACCCCCCAGTCCACCTCCCCATAGATAGTACCCCAATCCCTCCCCCATAGATATTGCCCCAATCACTCAACTTATAGACAGTGCCCCAATCCCCCTCCTCATAGACAGTGCCCCAATCCCCTCCTCATATATAGTGCCCCAATTCCCCTCCTCATATATAGTGCCCCAATTCCCCTCCACATAGATAGTGCCCCAAACCATCTCCTCATAAATAGTGCCCCAAACCATCTCCTCATAGATAGTGCCCCAAACCATCTCCTCATAGATAGTGCCCCAAACCATCTCCTCATAGATAGTGCCCCAAACCATCTCCTCATAGATAGTGCCCCAAACCATCTCCTCATAGATAGTGCCCCAAACCATCTCCTCATAGATAGTGCCCCAAACCATCTCCTCATAGATAGTGCCCCAAACCCTCTCCTCATAGATAGTGCCCCAATCCCTCCCCCCATAGATAGTGCCCCAATCCCTCCCCCCATAGATAGTGCCCCAATCCCTCCCCCCATAGATAGTGCCCCAATCCCTCCCCCTATAGATAGTGCCCCAATTCCCCTCCTCTTTTCCCTGAGGGGGGCCAGCAGTGTATTAAATAGGCTCCCCCCTAATGCACTCCCCAAATGTAATAAACAATAGGTCCCCCAAGCCCCTTTACTCCTACCTGTACTTCAACTCAGCTCAATAGTGATGGTCCTGGATGGTCTGCACAGGCAGGGCAGGGAAGGGATGCGCCGGCCGCCGCTATGCTGTGCAGTGTAGAGCCGCCGCCGCGGAGCCGCCACCGCGCAGCCGCCGGATATGACGTCATATGCCGCTCACATCCGGCGGCTGGTGAAGGAAAATCTTTGCGCTCGCGGCTCTAATTTTTTAATGAGCTGCAGAAGCGCAGCCGCGGAAGGACAAACAGGAAATATTTTCCTGTCTTGTGGGTGCAGCCACATGTCAAAGCGGCCCCAGGGTCGGCGGCCTACCGGGAAATTTCCCGGTATCCCGGTAGGCCAGTCCGGCCCTGGTAAAATGACACAGAGCACTGTGATTGGATGGATTTCAAGCCATCCAATCACAGTGCTCTGTGTCATTTTACAAGCGTGGGAAAGTTCTTTGGAATTTTCCCACGCTTGTAAAATGACACAGAGCACTGTAATTGGATGGATTTCAAGCCATCCAATCACAGTGCTCTTTGTCATTTTACAAGCGTGGGAAAGTTCTTTGGAATTTTCCCACGCTTGTAAAATGACACAGAGCACTGTGATTGGATGGCTTGAAATCCATCCAATCACAGTGCTCTGTGTCATTTTACAAGCGTGGGAAAATTCCAAAGAACTTTCCCACGCTTGTAAAATGACAAAGAGCACTCTGATTGGTTTAAACCCACCAATCAGAGTGTTCTTAGCCTAATTGCAGGGCGGGACAAGGCTTTATAAGCCGTCCCCACCCTGCGGAGCTCAGTCTGCGCGGAGCCCTCCATGGGTGAAGACGGATTATTTTTTTTGCGCTCGTTTTTTTTTTATTTTTTTATTGCGGCGGTTATTATGGATTTTTATTTGGCCTTTTTTGGGCTGAAGAAAGAAGATTTTAGAAGAAAGAAAACATCGAATGGTAAGTTTTTTTTTATCTCTTTTTTTTTTACAGGTTTTTATGTTCCCCCCCTCATTATTTTTAGGGTGAGGGGGGTAGGTAGGGAGATAATTTTTTTTTGGGGGGGGGGGGGGGGGTTAACTAGGGTCCCCCCCCCCTTTGTATTTAGGGCCCCCACCCACCGCTCAGGGGTGGGGGCCGGGGGGGACAGTAGGTCCCCCCTTATTGATAATTTTAGGGCCTCCACCCGCCGCACAGGGGTGGGGGCCGGGGGGGGACAATAGGTCCCCTCCTTATTGATAATTTTAGGGCCCCCACCCGCAACGCACAGGGGTGGGGGCCGGGGGGGGACAGTAGGTCCCCCCCCTTATTGATAATTTTAGGGCCCCCACCCGCCGCACAGGGGTGGGGGCCGGGGGGGGGACAGTAGGTCCCCCCCCTTATCGATAATTTTAGGGCCCCCACCCACCGCTCAGGGGTGGGGGCCGGGGGGGACAATAGGTCCCCCCCTTATTGATCATTTTAGGGCCCCCACCCGCCGCACAGCGGTGGGGGCCGGGGGGGGGAGGAGAGTAGGTCTCCCTCCCCCCCTTCAACCACTATTGTGGACCGTAAGCGTCCCTGTGGGTTCGGGCTTCAGCTGTCAGCTGAAGCTGAAGCTGTCAGCTGAAGCCACGCCCACAGCAGTGCTGACAGGCTATCAGCACACAAAGCGCGTTCACAGTGCTTTGTGTGCTGATAGCCCGTCTGATGCATTCACCCAGAATGCATCGGACGAGAGGCCTTTTTAGGGCCTCTGAACTCGGAAGTCCCTCTGGTGGCCGTCTGATTGACTGCAACAAGAGGTGTTCCAAGCTTCCAATGTAAACACTGCATTTTCTCAGAAAATACAGTGCTTACAAGAAAAAGGCTCCGGGTAGCTGTAGCACTCACCTGAACAACCTCATTAAGCTGAAGTTGTTCAGGTGACTATAGTGTCCCTTTAACTTCTTTGGATTTCAATACCATTTGCTGGTAGACAAATTTACCTCTCCTCCCCTGACCTCCTCCTGCTCTCATGGAATGTGTCACAAACTGCCACTCTTCCATCTATAACGGGATGTCTTCCTGTTTTTTTTAAAAACTTAAAGGGACACTATAGTCACCAAAATAACTTTAGCTCACTGCTTAATTCTCTGCCATTTAGGAGTTAAATCAGTTTTGTTTCTGTTTATGCAGCCCTAGCCTCAATTACCTGGCCATCACTGACACAGCCTGCATGAAAACAAAATGGTTTCATTTTTAATCAGATATTAACTTACTTGAAAAATTTTTTTATCTGCAGGGTCTTGCAAGCTATTATCGGAGCAGGAGATAAGACATTCTAAATTAAACAGAATTTGCAGTTGAAGAAGTGAAAACATTAGATGACTCTACGGGAAGTGTTTAGGCAGGCCATGTAAGTCACATGCCGGAAGGTGTGACTAAGGTTGCATAAAATAAAGTGATTTAACTCCTAAATGGTGGATAATTGAACAATGGGACTAGGAAATTTATATATATTCCCAAACTACTTTGCTAAGCTAAATTTGTTTTGGTGGTATTATGTCCCTTTAATCTTTCTAAAACTGAACTCCTCATCTTACCCCCTCTTATAATCATCATCCATTAGTCTCCCTGCACGCTAATGGGACAACTATTACCCCAACCCCTTTACCTCACTAACTTGGTGATACTTTTGACTCGGGTCTTATCTGCTTATATCCAGTCTGTCTCCAGATCCTGTAACTTCCACCTTAAAAATATTGCCCGCTTTCACACTTTTCTAACTGAAGATACAACTAAGGCAATTGTTCATGCACTCATCATTTCTTGACTTGACTATTGCAACTCACTAGTCATCTGCCTTCCTCATACCCATATTTCCCCTCAGTCTGCAATGAATACTGCAGCCAGGTTCATCTTCCTGACTGACTGCTTCTCCTACACCTAATATTTTTACCATTGATTACATTTGCTTCCTGTACCCTTCGGGATCCAATTCAAACTGCAAAAATGAATGTAACGGACCGTTTTGCTCACCAGAGGTTTCCAATGCACAGGCAGCTACTGCAAGCACCAATCTCCCGAACTGCAAACTACACGAATCCGCCAACTCCCGAACAGAAAACACATGAACACTGGAAACAGCCGAACAGGAAAAACCATACAAAAGGTTTACACTCCTGGCAGTCAGCATACAATCCAATTCCCCCAATAACGAGACGACACTTTGTTTTGAGGGTCAAGCAGAATCTGATTTACTGGGGCTACCTGCCCGGTTTTTATGCAGGTCTCCCACCTGGTGGACACTCCCCTAGGGGACCAGATGGGAAACTGGGAAACATATTGGACATTGACCAATCACAGACATACACATTTAAACACTCCCACAATGCATCACAATCCCTCCTCTCTGTCCTGGAGGTAATTGGGAAGAAATCCAATTATCTCCAAGGACAGAGGCAAAACTCCATTAGCCACATGGCAGACAAAGGACAATAAAAGACATAAAATTACATTATGTTACATTTATCACATAGAACATACACATTCTACCTATCCCCAGGTAGCTTAGATCTGAGCGCACATTATTACCGGATGGCGCTCAGATCACATACATACAGTTCAATCGCCATGGAGCCAAATGACTGGGCTCCATGTCATAGCTATCTGGGGTAGCATGGCTTTAACAGTCTGCAGAAAGGCACGAATACGCTTTTCTGCAGGGAAAATAAAAGGTTTTAACTGCCGGGCCATAGTCTAAAGGGAGCAGGCGAACAACCAGGCTCCTCCAGTGGACAGTGGCGAGGCTGGTTTCAGCACAATTAACCCACAAAGCCCCATTAACTCCACTCCTCACAATATTTCCTCTTTACAAATATACCCCTTTTTGTTGCCTTTGCTCAGCAAATAATCTTCTCCTGACATCTGCTCATTCAAAAATTGCCAACTCTCATCTGCAAGGTTTTTAAATGGCTTTCCAGTTTCTTAGGAATTCACATTGTTTTGGAAAGCATTCCATTTTCCTATGTGACATTTCTTTCATTTCACTGTCCTTACCACTACCCTCACCTCCATGGCCCAGCTCACTCTCTCTCCCGCCACTGTTTGGTACTTCTCCACACCACTTTTATCAGCTTAATTCAACAAAGATATTGTTGTCAAATATCCCCCTTTTTTTTACTTGTAAAGCTCTGCCGGATATATGTTAGTGCTATATAAATGATGATAATAATAATGATAATAATATTAGCATGGGATGTTATCTAACATGTTATGAAAATCCAATCAGTTTTACCCTTCCCCTGCAGGGATTTATAGATTTGTATTTTTGTGGTTAGGATGCATTACAATGGCAAAAAAAAGTGTGAGTTTAGATCTTCAACCAGCTACAGCTTTTTAATATTCTGAGCACGTTTAGTAATGTCCTGCAAACATATGTAAACATTAAACCCCTTAGCTTTATAATGAATATTAAAAATGTTCGTATTATTTGTAATTTTTCTTTCCTTTTTTGTGTGTGCTACAAACACAATTTTAATTACATTATATACACTCAATTGTAAAGGATGGGAAGAGGTTATATTTAAAATTCCTCTGAGCCAGACCGAGGGATTGTCTAAAGCAGAGATAGGCAACCTTTCGGCACTCCAGATGTTGTGGACTACATCCACCATAATGCCCTTATACCCATAATGCTGACAAAGCATCATGGGAGGTGTAGTCCAAAACATCTGCAGTTCCGAAGGTTGTTTATGCCTGGTCTAAAGCATTGGTAGAGATTTTGTTTTCTTTGTTAGGTGAAGACCAGTCATAGAGCAGAGGGCTTCTTAACATTCCTTGGATAGGAGGGAAGAGGTTAAATCTGTATTCCTGTATCACAGATATAGATAACTGCTTCTGATAAATGCCGGAAAACCTTGAAACTGCGGTACTTACCTATTTCAGCGGAACATTTCTGAGGGGGTGGAGAATATGTATTATTCTTACGTAAAGCACTGGTCTCTAGCAATTCAGTATCACTGTGCAATCCCCATTTCTCATTGTAGTCTGTTGTGCTTATCTGTAATGGTAAAAACGCCTATGATGAAGAAGTGTGAATCAAGTAATCATGTTTACAGGATCAATATTTTTGAATAACATTATTATTATTATTATTATATTATTTATAGAGCGCCGTCAAATTCCGCAGCGCTTTACAATGGGTGGACGAACAGACATATAGTTGTAAACCAGACAAGTTGGACACACAGGAACAGAGGGGTTAAGGGCCCTGCTCAATGAGCTTACATGCTAGAGGGAGTGGGGTAAAATGACACAAAAGGTAAGGATAGTATTAGACTAGTGACAGTTGCAGAAGAGGAATCAGTTGGGAGCTATTAAGAGTTTAATTGATACACTTTTATGAAGAAGTGGGTTTTTAATGATTTTTTGAAGGAGTGGAGACTGGGTGAGCATCTAACGGAGGAGGGAAGCGAGTTCCACAGGAACGGTGCAGCCCTCGAGAAGTCTTAAAGGCGAGCATCAGAGGTGGGAGTACGGACAGAAGATAGACGTAAGTCTTCAGCAGATCGTAAGGGCCTAGACGGGACATACTTGTGTATAAGGGAGGATAGATAGGTGGGAGCAGCATTATGTAGACATTTGAAAGCAAGAACCAGAATTTTAAATTGAGCTCTATATTTTATAGGAAGCCAATGTAGGGACTGACAGAAGGTTGAGGCATGGGAGGTGCGGGCGGACAGGAAGATGAGCCTCGCCACCGCATTCATTATGGACTGTAACAGCGCAAGTTGGGAGCACGTAAGACCACTGAGAAGCGGATTACAGTAGTCAAGGCGAGAAAGTACAGTGGAATGGACCAACACCTTAGTCGCATCTAGCGTTAAGTAAGGGCGGGTGCGCGCAATGTTTTTGAGATGGAAATGACAGGATTTGGCGATAGAGTGAACATGAGGCTTGAAGGAGAGGTTGGAGTCAAAGAGAACACCTAGGCAACGAGCCTGCGTGGTGGAGCTGATGGTAGCACAATTGACTTGGAGGGAGACAGACACAAGAGTAGCAACACTTGAGGGAGGAAAGACCAGAATTTCAGTTTTGGTCAAGTTTAGTTTAAGGAAGTGGGCAGCCATCCAGTTAGAAACAGCAGAGAGGCAGTCAGAGACACTAGTCAAGAGGGACGGGGAGAGATCAGGAGAGGATAGGTAGATTTGCGTGTCATCTGCAAAGAAATGATATTGGAAGCCAAAGGAGCTAATGAGTTTACCAAGGGAGGCAGTATAGATGGAGAACAGTAGGGGACCAAGGACTGAACCTTGAGGGACACCAACAGAGAGGAGTTGGGGAGAAGAAGCAGAGCCGGAGAAAGAAACACTGAAAGAGCGCTGGGAGAGGTAGGAGGAGCACCAGGAGAGAGCAATATCTTGTAGACCGATATTGCTAAGGATGAGAAGAAGCTGTTGATGATCAACAGTGTCAAAAGCCGCAGACAGGTCAAGGAGAATTAGGATAGAGTAGTGACCACGAGATTTTGCAGCGAGTAGATCATTGGATACTTTGGTCAGTGCCGTTTCCACAGAGTGCTTAGCGCGGAAACCAGACTGAAGCGGGTCTAGCAGAGAGTTTGATTTGAGGAAGTCTGTCAATCTCGCATACACAATTCTTTCAAGGATCTTGGATGCAAAAGGCAGTAGCGAGATAGGACGATAGTTGGATGGGGACTTAGGGTCAAGATTGGGCTTCTTTAGAATTGGGGTTACAGTTGCATGTTTGAAGGGCGATGGAAATATAGCAGAGGAGAGAGGGAGATTGAGAATTTTAGTGAGAGGTGGAGAAAGAGAAGAAGACAGAGTATGGATGAGATGCGAGGGAATTGGATCTAGGGAGCAGGTGGTGGGGCGGGAGGACTGGAGCAGAGCAGAAACCTCTTCCAATGTAGCGGGTGCGAATGAACATAGAACAGCAGAGGGAGTGAAGTTATTGCAAGGGAGAGGAGAAAGATGAGAGATCTCTTCTCTGATTGTAGAGATCTTGTCAGTGAAGTGAGTTGCAAAGTCTGAGGCAGTCAAGTTAGTAGGTGGAGGAGGTACAGCAGGGCGAAGAAGAGAGTTAAATGTGTGAAATAGTCGTTTGGGTTCGCGGGAGAGTGTGGTTATGATGGTATCGAAGTAATTAACTTTTGCAGACGAAAGAGCCAAGCTGTATGAGCTCAGCATAAATTTATAGTGGAGAAAGTCAGATGCACAGTGAGACTTGACCTTTATGACCTCATGATATGACGCACTTAAATATAATCAGATATGTATGTGGAGCTTATAGGATTTATTTTTAGTGCATTTTAGTTCTGCAAAAAGCCTTGTTAAGACATGGGGGGAAATGAATGAATCATATAAGATTACAGCTGTAATCGTATTGTCTACTTGGAGTTTTCAGCAAATTGGAATATTAACAAAAAATTTATATCATGTAGAGACCAGGAATTAAACTAATGACATGCCTTATTCTCTCGAAAGAATAATAAAAAGAAAACAGATTGCTCTGGAAAACAATTCCTCCACTTTCTACCAAATGTATCAGGACAGACCCGATTTTAAACCACTTTTAGCTTCCCTGAACAAGACTATTCAAAGCATTTCTTTCCACACATGAGTGCTTCAGCAGTGCAGCATATGTGGACAACCATTATTAGATACCTCCAGGGATCTCTCAACCTGCCCCATTCATAACAGCACTCGTCATCTGTGAAGAGAATTGTTTAACTTTCATGCCTTATTATGGCATGTTCTCTGTATTGTTTCAAATGCTTTATGCATTTAGTTCGATACAGACTTCCTCATGAGCAATCTATCTATTTTCTTTATAAAGCCACCCACCAAAACACAATGATATATTGCTTAGCATGATTGTGTCAACAATATAATCACATCTTCATAACGCCAGGTTCTGGATAATTGATTGCTATCTGAGCCAATAAACATTAAATGCGGAAATACAACTCAGAGAAAATACCCGAGCCTATCCCACCGATATGTCGAGACCCAGTGGAGGCCTAGGCAACCAGACGGCGTAAGAAAGGGGCTGAAGAACTCTGCCTACTTCCGTGCGGGCAAGCACAACCCTGCGGGCCCAGAGGAGCAAGGTACACCAGCGATTGTCCTGCTCCTACACCAGCCACACCAAACTGGCCCACGCTAGGGCCATAACATCAGAGACTCTGGCACTCCTGGGTCGCTGACCCCCCACTTATGGGCATCGGCTAAGGTGACTCACAACAATGCAACTTTACGGATGCTGCATGTTTTAGAAAGAAGCCCGGTTTTATATGTTGTTTATTTCCACTGACATTATTGACCCTAGACAGAAGGTCTTTTACCTTTAGCCTTCTAAGCACGGTCCTAAGTCAATCACCGTATTGTTAAAAGTTGAGCAGGCTCTCCCTAAATACCCCATCTCTATGTCAACCATCAGGTGACGTTTTACAAAGCCTGTACCTATACCTGACCTTAGCTAGCTAGGCGGCAATCAACTGGGCATAAACCTAGATTAGTCACCAAGGGTATGTCTTTAATTTTGCATACTTAGTCTCAGCACCCTTTCCAGCGACTTTTCTGACATATTACTCACTGTGCCCGGCAGAGTCGCTGCTTAGCCCGATATATACATGAGTTTCCTTGTGGGTCTCTGAGTATCTGTAGCCCAGATGTTGTGCCAATATCAGATTGGTGAACCATTCATCACTTGTTTCTTTAACTAGTATTAATCATTCTCATGATTATCTGGAGGGTCCTCATGGTCCTCAAACGTATAGATAGCTTTAACGTGCATGTTTAGCCTGATTATTTATGTTTTCCTTTACTCAATTTAAGTGCTTAAACAGTATGCTTAGCGTGAGAAACCATTAAGAAATGTCTCTCTCGATATGCCAGTTTACCATGATGTTATCATTATAGTATAAAATAGTGCCTGTTTATTCTTGCCCACAATGTTCCACCACTCGAGTAACCAACTAATGGTCAAATCGCTGTTGTGGCGTGACGTACTTGTATGTTTATATGTGCACTGCAAAAATAAAGAAAAAATAAAGAATTTAAGGCGGAAATACACAGGGCTGCCCTCTACCCCCTCATTTTTTACTCTCCCCTGAACTTTTTCTTGAGGCAGTCTGATGATAAAGCAAAATTGCTGGCTTCTACCACCAAAGTAGGGAGCACAAAATAGGACTAATCATTCCATACATAGGAAGCTATGACAATAAAGAATAAGGCTCTAAGGTCCCCCGCTTTAAAGAATAGGTATAATCCAGAACTTGAAATTGACAAAAAAAAGTAGAAACCTTGTAACTGGTAAAATTAATGGTCATCGCAAAACTTAACTTATATTGAAGCTTAAAATACAACACACTAACCAACATCCAAAAGGAATGGAAAAAATAAAATAAATAAAACAATCAAAAAAGAACCGTTGGCAAATGGAAAATCTATCAATAATTGTGATCCTCTGTAGTGAAGTCCTGAACAGTTCGCCGGGAACCGTTCGCCGGCGAACATAGCGTGTTCGCGGTCGCGAACACGCGCGATGTTCGGTCCGCCCCTATTCGTCATGGAGGTGGGAGGGTCTGGGAGGGAGGGTCTGCTGCTGATTGGCTGGAATGTGTCTGCTGACTGTGAGGTACAGGGTCAAAGTTTTCTCAATGATGACGAATAGGGGGCGGACCGAACATCGCGCGTTTTCGCGACCGCAAACACGCTATGTTCGCCGGCGAACGGTTACCGGCGAACTGTTCGGGACATCACTAAATTCCTCTGCAATAGCAGAAGCCAATATGAATGTAGGAGGAAAAATGGAAACAAGATTATACCTGCAGTGATTACTTTTAATATTTCACAAGAAATTTAAAACATGGGCCGATTAAAAGAAAAATAAATAAATAAATAAAAATATACGACTAATTCGTTTTTCAGTGTAGGTCCTACAGAATACTAAACGGAATTCCTAATGCTATAGTATTCCTAACATTAAATTGAACCTAATGTACAAAAACTGGTGGTTCCCTTTACAACTTAAAAATTTAATCATATATTGCTTTGTTAATGATTTACTGAACTTTTTAAAATACATCCTATTGTGGTCCTTAAACCATAAGATGACCAAGGGAAATGAGCAAGGAGACTTCAGAGGCATGTTCTATACACCTAAACTGCTTCATTCAGGTAAAGTTGTTTTGGTGGCTATAGTGTCCCTTTAAGGAAGAAATTACAAAACACAAATTATTACCGCGCACAACATAGAATATACGAATAGGTTGAATATACGTATACCAGTATCATACAATGTGTTATGAATTTATACTCATCCTAAAAATTTATTATACTTACTTTCATGTCAGTGGGTACACTTTTTTTGGGACTTTTGACCTGTCTTTTAGGGGGCCTTGGTGGAGGAAGTTCATTGTTTGGAACTTGCTTCCGCACTTCATAATAAAAACATTCTGTTAACTCTTCTACATGATTTATAGTTTTTAATTCTTTACTACTAGGGACAGTGTCCTCAAGGAGAGTTAAGGAAAAGTCAGAATATTTGATAGGAAGTTCAAAGCACTCAAAAGGATTTTCCAACACACTAATTAATAAAACGGGGTCTTCGATTAACTCTTCCAGTCTGAGAAAAGCAAATGATGATAGGGGGTCAGTGTTCATAGATGGATCTTTAGCTACAACTTTCATCTCACAAGGAAGTTTAAATGATTGAATTAAGTTGCTGAGGGTGTATCTTTTGTTATTTGTCACCTCTTCAACAAAACGACCTTCCAAGTACAATGGGAGTGTGACCTCCTCTGATTCTTCCTCATCATCACCTGAGTCCCTTCTACATACTAGAAGATCTACTTCTTGGAAGCCCGTTCCAGTAGATATTCTGTTTTTTGTCTGATGAAGAACTTGAAGATGGTCTCCAATGTACAGGGAAGGACCCTCTGATGTTTCACAGTCCTGAGTTACTACAACTTTCAATTTGTAGCCTGCAGTAACTTGGGCCCACAGATCATAAATTGTTGCAAATTCTCTTGGTCGTTGACGAAACTTCCCCTGATATGTATTATGAATGTAGAAGAACCTAGATAGTTTTCCTTTATTGGCTGTGGCTAAAATTTTTCTGGAAAGATTCTTCTTTTGAACAACAATCTTCTGCCCTTTCCTCAGTGAAGATAATATGCCATCTTTCATAAGAGATGTGCTTTTTGAACTTTCTAAGATTTCTGCAACAAATGGGAATTTATCTTCACACTGAGAAGCTTCAAACAAGGATAATGGCTTGATAAAATGTAAATCTTCACATGTATTAGTGATATCTATTACGTCAACTTCCAGATTTGATGGTATTTTTACAGGATCTTTTCTCACTGTTACAAGAAAGAAGACATTTTGTAAAATATGCAAATATTCATGTAAAACTACTTGTAATAGCTGCCCCATAAATAAAAGATTGCTATATCAAATGTAAACATTTTTTTATTAACAAATCTACAAAATTCTAAAGGGGGCCTCTAGAGCTTACAAGGTCAATCAATTTTCACTTTAAATGATCAAAAGCAAATAAATAGATTTTTTAATAGTTTGAAAGCATGCTTGTCCATTGTGTTTAAAGCACCACTCCAGTGATCGTAACAAGTTAATCGCAACTAAGTAGTTATGGTGCTGGGAGATCACAGGCGCGATCTTACTTTAAGATTGCGCCTAGGATCAGTATAACCTCAAACTCACTGCCCCATCACTCTACCCATCTACTTTCTTTCATGGTCCCAGGCTTCAATCCGGAAGCCATGGACCAGGCGCCATTGATTGACTGAGAGTATTACCTATCACTACCTCACCACTCAGAGAATTGAATAACAAAGGTATGTAGGCTTACAAACGGTTAATGTTTAATGAATGGTTTAACCCTTTAAAGTAAGATAGTGCCCATGACAATTTTATTACAAGGAAGTATCCTTTTACGTATTCCATGAGCAAAATAAGCAAGCTAAAGAAAGAAAGGATACAAAACCTATATTAAATATATTTTCACTTTTACTTTAAAAGAAGTAGGAATATGATAAGAAATTAAACGTTTAGGAATTAAAATCCATTTTCCAAATGAACTACCACCCTTGTCAAACATGCAACCAACCATTTTTTTTATATAAAACAGAAATAATGATTCAATTTAGACCTTTTTAGATTACTAGCTGCATTAATATGATTTATGCTATGTATATTTATACACAGACAGGAAATGTATACTCTTTCAACTTTTATATATAATATATATAAACAGTATATCAATGGGGCCAGTGACAAAATGTATATATTGTGATATTTTAACAAAAAAACACATTTCTTTAAATTGTGATTTGTAAATCAGCACAGAGGTTTTGTCTTTAAATATTAAATATAGGATACTTTAGTAGTAATCTGAAGGTGCTGAAATTTTTCCAATTCATTATTTTGTATTAAACTATTGGGTGATATATTTTATCTTCAATAGCTATTAAAGGAACAATCTAAGCTACAAACAACCTAAATTTTATAAAGTAGTTTTGGTGTAGATCATGCCAATTCATGCTCACATTGCTCAGTGCTATGCCACTGGCTAAGACACACACAGCCTAGCTATGACTGCTTAAAAAAGGGTCTATTTTTTTTTTAACTTATATCACTGCACATTGCAACAACCTCTTGTGTGTGTGATTAAAGTTAAATAAACAGATCAGGAGATAAGACCTTCTAAACACACTGTGCTGTAAGATCTGATTTTGGTTTTTTTTCATTGAGGCTCTGTGAGTCACAGTTAGGTGAGGTGTGACTATGGCTGCATAAACAGAAACAAAAGCTATTTAACTCCTAAATGGCAGAGAATTGACCACTGAGACTGTAGGGGTACAAACTATATACCACAACTGCTTCATTAAACTAAAGTTATTGTGATACTGTAGATTTATTGCATGACATGATGCTTCATATTGACTTATCTTCCTTTGCTAGCTCCAACAGCAGCAAATAAAAATCTATGAATCAAGTAATAAATCAGAACAAAGGAATCAATATATAAGGCAATGAGACACAGAGCCCCTTCTCTTTCTTTGCTGCTCCAGCAGGATACAGATCAGAGTATAACTACTCCTATTGTATTATGTTGTACATACTAACAACAAACAGTGTTCATATTTATTTTTTGTATGTTTCTATATTGGTTACTCTGCCTTTTACTAATTTAGGTGCTCCTTAGCCCTTTGGAGATTGGGGATTTAGCCTCCTTATTTACTCGATTTGGGGTAATTCACAGTCCCTTCATTATGTTTGCTGCAGTAGTTGTGCCTTTTCCCTTCACCTTCCTGCTTTGGGAGCTGTTATGAGCTGTTTGGGCACACCTTCTAGCTCTCTACGTTTGGATCTGTTGACCTAGACTGTGAATTTATGCTCTTGCGCTATTTGCGGTCTTTGCACACATGCGCCTGCTATTTTAAGTGAGCCCCTCTTGCATAATTCTTGTGGCATATTTTTAGAGACAAGTTACCGGGATATCTCCTATGTATCAATGGACACTGATCCATACTATACCACTGTCTGTGTAATTTAAATAATAAAAATTTGGGTTTACAGTTTGTTTTCCTTTTTACACCCTGCAATTGAGTTCCAGACTGTATCTATACTACTACCTTTAACATGTAAGAGTCACAAACCCAGGCTCCTGGTCTGCAAAATATAATCAATTCAGCAATTTTGGCTACAATTAAAAAAAACCTCTCTAAAGTTTTTGCACAGATGGCAGACACTGTTAAGGCAAGGTCCACAGCTGAGACACCTTCACATATGTCGGACGTATCAGGGATTTCAGATTATTCTATACCATAACAATCAAGATCAGTTAAATGTTTGGAAAAAAGAGGGCAAAGGGCCTAGAAAGTCAAAGGACAAAGCACCAGTCAAGCTCAGTAAGCATAGCACTACTGAACCTAGACTTCCACCTCAACCTCCTGCTCTGCTTCTAGGGATGAGTCATGGAGGATAAACAAACTAATTCAACTTTTTTTTAAAGGACACTATCCTTGGTGAGCCCTAGGGAAATAGCGGTCAAGATTATCAGCTAACAACTGCACTAGAAGCACTCTACTGGTCACAAAATATTTGACCCAAGAAATATATTGCTACGGTTGCCCCAGGCTAGCTGAGGGTTGGACCGCCTAGATTTCCTTGTCCCTGAGCTTGGAGAGCGGTGAAACGTTTCATTTCAGCAACTACCGATATCCCTGGAAGTGTAGAAGATGCTTGGAGCTCTGAGCAGAGCTAGTGATTAGAATTTCCCTACAACACGAGTCAAGGCTGCGAGTTGAGGGTAAGAAGACTGGTTTATTGAACAACTTGCATTTCTTTTATACACATTTTCAAGCTAGGGGCACACCCCTCTGGACCTAAAGGAACACAGGGACATAAGGAACCAATCAGAATAAAGTGCATCTTTCTGAACCCTCCCCTCAATCCTGGAGATAATTGGCTTAAGTGACCGTAGTAACTTGATTATCTCCAGGTACAGAAAATATTCTTAAGTTGAAACGGTAACAAAAAACACATAAAAATACATAACTCATATTATACAATATTCACCCCCTAGGTTCAGCATATCCCTGGATAGCTTGGATCTGAGTGCTAAATATGTCCAAAAAGAGCTCAGATCTCACAAATTCAGTTGGATCGCCATGGGGTTAAAGTTTTCTCAATGGCCATTTGGCATAATTCAGCCCAGGATTAGTTCCACGATTTTTTGTCATAGGGTCGGTCTAGTTTCGGGAGTATGAAAGTGCTGAACGGCGCTGCGTTTGTATGTTTAAAAACGAACAGATGAAAGTCTGGAGGTCCCAGTGGGGTTCGTGTAAAATAGTGGCCAAAAACAGTACGGCAAACCTCGCTGGGCATTGGGCAGTTAAAGATGGCCACCGCCATGTGTTTGTTCATACGAACGACGACCACCCAGCCGTTCATCAATTAAGCTGCGGTTAACCGCAAACCGCAGCTTCTGGGCGGCTAATAAGTGGCACACTCCTCATGCAGGGTGGTCGGTCGTTTGCCATTTTGTTCGGTGGTTTGGAGGCGAAAAAGGTTAACAAAGCAAACTCCAGCTTCTGGGGGACTAATAGACGGCACACTCGATATGCCGGGTGGTCGGTCATTCGTTCATACAAAAGACATAGTTAATTACTTCTGTGTTTTATTTAGAGGAAAGGAACAGACACATTGTAACAAAGCGGCAGACAGAGGGTATTTGTAACATATATGTCACCCACATTTGGGAGAGTGGACTCCTCCTGACCATTTGACCAAAGTTAAGGACCTTTGGCTCAGGAAGCCCTTAGACAAAGAGCTGCAGAATCGGCTCAGATCCAAAATTCTGCATCTGGTCCGGATAAGATAACTCATACTCCAGAATTTGACCCTCTTATGATCCAATTTTTGTCCGGATCCAGGCGTGACCCCTGGAATGGCATAGAGAGAGGTATGCAAGGAGCACAAGACAAGCTTCAGGACACTACATGGCCCTTAGCCTGTATATTGTAATTGGCAGACAATACCTTGTATGCAGCAGAGCTTCTTTACGCCTCTCCAAAGAGAGCGCAACATTAGCATTCCCCAAAATGCAAAAACAGCATTGGGCTGATTCACGCATGTCATAAGACCAAGCTCTAACAGTGTCTGCATCAAATGAACTACTCTAGCAATGATGGAAAGGAACTATTTGAGGAGCAACAGATTGCGGGGGATTCTTCAGCAACATATTTCCTGTCAAGAAAACCAGAGAATATCAACCGATGATAAATCTAAGGGACCTCAATGCTTACATGGTATACAATCATTTCAAAATGGAAGGCATACATTTACTCCAGGATCTACTAAAACTTATTTATTGGCTCCGTGCACCCGATCATTCAGTTTCTTACATTTTAGATGTCGAGGTTGTAGCGGAATGAATGCCCTAACTACACTTTTATTCCCTTTTGTTCGGCTGTCCGAACACCCCCCCCCCATTCGTTTACCGAACCAACTATGTGTGGGTCTTCAGATTTCTTTTGTGTTTAGGTCACCCTTTGCCCATTATCGGTGCAGGGTATGTTGAATGAATTGCTTGCCTGTGCCACTCACCCTCCCCCTTTTTCCTGTCCTATTGTTTCCTGTGCAGGGCATTGTCCCATGGACACTGCCAGACCAGTTTAAACTAGCTTCTTTGTCCCTCCTAAATCTCCCATCAGCCCTTGCTATTGTCTGACAACTCCCTTCCTTGTACTATAGTACTCTATACACCCTATTGTATGTAAATGAGGCTGTTGGGGCTTCGAATATGTGTGCAATGTCTAGTAAAGTTAGTTGTTGTTTTAACCTTCGCCAAGTGTTGTCTTGTGTTTGGTACAGGGTGGAGAAGGCCTTCAGTGATCTGAGTCAAGCCTCGGTGACTTGTTCTGACATGCTCCAGGATTCCTGATAGCAAAAAGGAAGCAGACTTGGCGGAGGTACTCAGAGTACTGGAGCTCTGTCACAGAGGTCTCCCTTGGCAATTCATGTGCCTGTCTTTTGGCCTAAATTTGGCACCATGATGCTTTATGAAAATTCTCATATCTCCATGCATGATTCGCTACATAGTTTACCTGGACAATATTCTGTTTTTCTATGCAGAGGAGTTGAGCTTGCAAAAACAGACTCAATTTACAGTTCTTTTTTCAAAATTGACTTGATCGCATGTATTCTCTTCCTTCCACCTTCAAAAGTGACCTTGATTGACAAAGAGTTATGAAGAGTGTTACAAAGGAAATCCATTCCTTACTCCGCCTTCTGGCAAGAATTGTGGGTCTTCTCTCATTGTCCCTATAATGTTTCAATGTCAACTTCATTACAGGGCAATGATATGCCTAAATTCCACATATCTCCGCCAAACCCCATACAAATGATGGAAAAAAAGCGAAGATGGAGTGTCACTGGTGGCTACGCAAGCCTGGAACGGTCAGGCTATCTTCGGCACACAACCGGATTTTATTCTGGAATCAGATGCCAGTCTTGTGGGTTGGAGTGCGGCCAGTGCAGGAGCCTCCACCGGGGATATATGATCACAATACAAAACTGACTTGCATATCTATGCCTGAAACTTCTGGCAGGCTCCTCTGACAATCACTGTTTGGCAAAGGGACAGACAAACTGCTGCATCACAGCATTTCGGCTGTTCGCTATATCAATAAGCTAGGCGGAGGTCGATCTCGACTGTTGTCAACCATTACCAAAGACATTACAACTTTTGTCTACAACGCAACATCTCATTACAAGCAGAATAATCTCATGGCAGATTGGTTTTCCAGCTATTGGAAAGATTCCAGCAATTGGATGCCGGTTGTGACAATATTCTCTCTTCTATCTATCTATCAATTTATTTGCCTCTCAAAAACAGACAACTACCAACTTTCTAAAGTTGGCTACCGGATCCAGAAAATACAGCAGTGGATGCGGCTCTCCACAATGTCCGCTTCACTGCGCATATGCTTTCCCTCCTTTCCAATGATTGCGAGGGTGATTCACCAACTTCACAACCGAGTGCCCATTGTAATTGCTCCATTGTGGCAGAGTCAGCCATGGTTTCCAGATCTTCTGGAACTGTCACAGGACAACCCCATTTTGATTTAAACATTTCTGACTCTTCTCATAAATCCGAGAGGTGATTCTCATCCCCCCATTCTGGAGGACTATCTACGTCTGGTGGCCCGGATGCTTTCTGGAGATGTTGGAATGAGAGTTAAAACTGGACAATGAGAATCTCTCCTTATGTCAGTTGAATGCAAAATTTATATTACTATTATGTTTGGATTCTTTTAGTAGCCAGTCAGACGTGCACACTTTAGATGTGGACGTGTTTTCCTTTTTTCCCAGAAGGTGTAGTTTTTCAAATCTCATTGAAATCTGACTCTTCATCTGTTTTTTTGCCCATTTTTTCTTCCAGATCCTAAATTGTGTGTTGTTTCACCACTTCGTCATTATGTAACGATTACAGATCCTTTTTATAGTTGTTCTTTCTATTGCTTTAGCACTTATGTTATCTTTATGGTATTAATATTATCATGTATTAGTCAACTTTTGCATCAAGAAAGAGGGGGAGCTTTGTGTCTCCTCACCTTTTATGCTGATTCCTATGTTCTGATTGGTTACTAGTTTTATATGTTTTTCTTTGCTGCTGTTGGAGATAGTAAAGTAAGATATGCAAATATTCTCCTTCTGTCATTATTAAAATTAAGATTAAAAGTACACTAAAACCAGCATAATCTTCAGTTATAATTCCATTTTGCTGGAATGCCAATACAAGGTTTTTTAAATGTATTATTTTATTTAAATTTTCTTAATCTTGCTGCCCCCTTATCTAATTGATACAATGTATACTTTTTCAGACAACATTCAAATAATAAGATTATTTTTACCTTAAAAAGCACTCCAAAGATTTGACAAAAGGCACATGGGGTGGCTGAAATGTTTGCTCATGTGTTTAGTCCAATTAAGGTCTGTATCACCCTACCTGGAGTGCTCAGATCATGTTTCTTGTTTAGATTACATTTAGGGGTGCAGCGACCTTGGGGAAATACAGGACATAAAGAGTTCGGATTGTGTGCATTCCCTTCCCTTATGTCTCTCTCTATATATATATATATAGTTGACATTTAACTTGGTCTAACTTTAAAGTGGCTTTGTCATACGCAACCTTTTCTTTCTTTCCATTGTTCCACATGTATCTATAGGTCGTATTTTGTTTGGCACAGGTCCCCCTTTTTTACCTTGTAAAAGTGTATGGTGCCAGATTTTCTCCCTATACGGCACCATCTTTAGAAGTCTGGCATTTACGTGTTGTCATTGCCTCCTTCTGCCATTCCTTCCCCCTCGTTTCTGATCTTGCGCATGCACAGTAAAATATGGAGTGGGCATGAGCAATGCTCGGGAATGGAGAGATGAATCACGTGATTACAGAGGACAGAGGATGGACACAGCAGGGAGGTGAGTATTGTGGGAAAATGGGATTTGACAAGTCTTGGCAAAAAGGGCAGTTTGCCTTAAGCTCCACTCAAGATTTGTCAAGTGTGGGGGAAACATATAAGCTAAAGTAAGACATGAAAGAGATCAAAAAAAGAAGAAAATATTTAGAGGGAGGAAGGGAAGAGGAAATGAATGGAGAAAGGTAAGTTTGTGGTTATAGATACACTTTAAAGGTAACTCAAAGTGCCTGGTTACCATGGTTTCTTAATCAGGGCTGGATTTTCAATTTGGCACAGTAACAGAGAATCAAGCTGTGGTAGCCTTGGCTGACCTCTCCGCTGATATATTGGATTAAAATGAAGAAGGCGTAAGGGCCCCCGTTTCCCCCACAACTGGTGGGGGTTACCAACAAAGCGACTTTACCTACCTACTGCTGGAGGGGCCGCAACTCTGCCAGCACCTAAGCCGCACGAAAACCCGCGACTCTGAACCAGCTAAAATGGCGGCCGCCTCCAATGCGCACACCCCACAGGAACGGTGGAAGACCAGCATGGTGCGGCTGGACAAGATTTTCGCCGACTTCTGGCTAAAGCTAAATCTTAAACAAAAGCAAGCCGAGGAGCTCAGAAGAAGCTGTCACATACTGCTTACCTCACCTACAGGCACACAGAGCACTGTACATGCAGCAGTCAGACGGACCACCATCTCGCACACACACTCGACAAAGCAGGTGAAGAAACCACAACCTGCACCACTGGGGAGAGACCGGAGACTACGGAGCAAGCTGAAGAGAGGACCCACCTCTAGCAAGGCATACCTCTCCCACTCACCCAGAAGGGGCCAGGAGGGGCTTTCCCCCTCGACACCGACCACACCAGCGGAGCCCCGGTGCCTGATATGGGCCGGACACCACCAGGGACTTTCGTTGCCCCTCTCAGGGGATGGACTTAACATTGATCAGTAACTGAGTCTGTGGCACAGAGGTGACGTCCCAGATACGGGTCTGAGATAGGTTGAAGGTACCCCCGAGCACTCATATGCTCTCATTCTTGGCAGATACCAACTGCATGATATGAACTTAACTATCTCTGGAATAGGCTGACGACACAAATACAACTCCCGGTGGCCTGGAACTTTTACCTCAGATCCCTGGCATGATTCGGAGGGCAGAGTGTGCTGCAGTGTTGTGTGTATTTGAGGCACAATAGGGTTTAATTTTTCTGCCAGTTATATTTTGTTTTTTGATTACTCAATTATGTTTTTATTTTGCTAGCTCAAGCAGCAAACCTATTACCTCCCTCCTCAACCCCCCTCCAGTGGGACGCTAACTATATATTTTACCCCACCTCTACTCAGGTTAACATTTTAAAATATGGAACATATACCTGATGAGCACATGCTTAGCCTGATTTCACCTAATAATCTTAATTCTATTAGCCTAGACAGTCTATCCTTGTGTAACAATATGATGCACTGCCAATCTAGATACATATCCATAGCCTGTTACTTCGCTTGTGTTACATAATAATCTAAAAAAGAGATGTCTCTCTTCTTCAGAGTACCAAATGCCTAACCTTAAATGATGATGCTGTTGCCAAGCTGGCATACTCTGAATTACTATTTTTCGCATCTGTACCCTGCTATCATCTCAAAATCTTGATGCTATACGTTTAAAAACAAAAACACAGTGCAATGCAACCTATCTGCTACTTAATGCTTGATTACTCTTTCATACATTAACCAAACTGTTTGTGCTAGTTTCTCAAAACAAAAATGTGTGCTGTTACTCGGAATGCCAGACTAATGACCACCATTGTTTATTATGATTGAGCTGGTGGATGCTGTTGTGGCTGGACAAGCCTGTATTGCTACTCTGAGCACAACAAAAATAAAGAATTATAAAAAACAAGAAACCCATCCGACCAGCTTTGCTCCAAGTGGTTTCCATTTTTGAACTTGAAATTATGTGCGCACAGGCATCTGACATGTAAATCTGGCCATGTTCTTAGTACAAATATATTTTACCTCAGTCTGTAATCCCATTCATTGCTCTTTCTCTTTCCACCTTTCTCCGATATTGCTCTACTCAACCCTCCAATTCCTCTCTCCTCATCCCGCCTTTATCTGCCCATCTTTTCGACTCAGTCCCATCTTTTTCGTTCCCTCTCACTATATATGCTCTCTCCTTTTTACTCTAATTTTTCTTTAATTTGTCGTAAATTCCCCTCCTATTTTTCCCCATTCTCCTGCTTGCTCATTCCCTCTCTTTAAACTTATTTTCTCATTGCTCTCCTCTTTTCTTTTACTTATCCTCTGTAGCCTCTTTTCCCATTTTACATTGCCATCTCCACCCATTTTCTAACTGCAGTTGAATAAGTAATTGATATAGAACAATTTAATTGTATACATCTCATATAAGGGTTTCAAGTAAAATGTACAGATCTATAATCTGTCTTGCATAAAGTATGCCCATCTCCTACATGATCCATATTGTCTGCATTTCCCACTACTTCTTCATCCTAGTGTTTGGGGGAGGAATAATAGTGGTACATTGCAAGTATTTATAAGTGCTGGTATAATGAAATTATTTATAATAAATTAAATACTCACTATGCATAATTGTCTTCATTTCATAAATAGGAGTTAAGACGTAAGAACCGTTTCCAATACTATTGCATTTTAAGCTACGTTTCATTAAGACTGGTGACTGCAAAACGTTCTCCAGTGTATATGACTCCTCAGTCTGAACCTCGCAGAACAGTCCTTCTGTTTTGAAAGGTATTTTGAAACAGAGTGATTCTTGACCTTCGTACAACTGGCATTTGGCATGTCTGCTCTCCTTGGAGCTATAAGTTGAAAGATATTGAATTGGAACTTGTTTCCCAATAACTTGACCTCCAGCGATGAAATCAGTCATGGATGAAAACCAAAATGGATGCGTGTGTCCACCACAAGATAATTCTCTATGTAATTCCTCAAATGTGTTGTACACACATTTATCCACAGATACATGAAAAACTCCTGTAATATACAAAGCAAATGCTCCGTTTAAAATGTGTTTTTTTTGACAATTTTTTTTATTGTGATGCAAGCAAAATACATGAAATTTTCAGCGACATTATACAGCATGAAGCACATAACACACAGACATGAGCAGTATGCAAGATTATTTTGACATTCTCTATAATCGACTGTAAAATGATGGAATCTTAGAGTATCCACCTGTACGGAAATACATTTGAGGGAGGACAGAACCTTCTAGGGATATTCACACTTTAGGCCAAAACAGACAAACTAGAAGAATTCTCCAACTTTGCTATGTTTTTAGATCAATATTTTAGCTTCAAATGTAAAATTTCCTAAAAATTCAATTTAAATTCTCAACAATTCACACTTTAGTACATGACCTAGTAAGTGATGCATGTAGACGATGGAAGAATTGTGATGTCTAGGTATGGGAAGATGCGAGTGTTACCAATTTCTATTATCTATTGCAGATGTCTATTGAGTGGCCCTAAGAGCATGGGCCACCCGATAGACCTGCGTTTCACAGCCCATGTAGGGTGTCTGCACCAGCGGCAGAACCGCCATTATGTTTTTTTTTCGTGTACCCCCGTAGACACTGGATTGTACCCCTGGGGGGTACGCGTACCACAGGTTGGGAACCCCTGTCATAGAGAATCACTTTATGTATGCATATAAGCCTGTATGTCTGTTTATTCTTGTTACTATGTAATGCCTGACTGTTAATATTTGAGTCTGTGTGTGTGTCTGTATGTATACCTGTGTCTTTGTGCGCCTCTCTGAGTGTGTCTGTCTGTGTATGCCAAAGTATGCGTGTATGTGCCCATCTGTGTTTGCCAGTGTCTGTTTATGTGTCTGTGTGCCTATATCTGTGTGTGCCTGCCTGGGTCAACTTTAAAATTACAATACTATATTACTATTACACACAATCACACTCAGACAACTCCACACATAAATTTCACACTCAACCAACAAGCACAATTACAGTCTATCCTTGCACAATCATACACAGCCTCCACACACATCCCATTCAAGTCCATTGCTTGGAGAGGAGTGAGGAGGAGCCACGTGGGGAGACTTTCTTGATTCTTGTAATGGGGATAAGCTGACTTACTCCAGGTACCATCATCAGTTCAATACATTAAAGTGGTTATGGTGTCTGCCTTCGAGTTGTTTTTGTTGGATGCTTTGGAGCCAAATACATGTACAGAGAACAAACCTCTTCATTGTAATAAGCATAGGCCCACTAATTATAGTTATGTGCCATAGCACTTTATAAAATATATCTTTTTTTTTAATAGGGAAACTCTAAGCACCTCAACTATAGCGGTTATAATACCAGTAGTTCTTTGGCACCATCACACAGCTGGGTGTCAAACCATTTTAACATTTGACACCATCTGTGGATCCTCTTGGTATGACCTCTTATGTGAGCTATCACTAAAATATCACTAAAATTGAAGTTTCCCTTCCACATTAGCAAAATCTATTTTGTTCAAGTTTGATGGGGACAGAAATGAATGATAAGAGACAAATATAGGATCACATTTGGGCCAATAGGGGTTTATTATGAAGGATGAAAAGGGAGAGAGAAATGCAAAGAGAGCTGTGTGAGAGCAGAGGGAAAAGTTAGGAAGTGCTGGTAAGGGGACCATAGGCGTGCACACAGGTTATGCCGGGTGTGCCTGGGCACACCCAAATCCCGAGGCACGCCTATGGAGTGAGACCGGCAGGGGAGATCTCAGGATCTCCCGTGTCGGCTCATGCAGAGCCAGCACTATCCGATCGCTGGCTCTGCTCTAAGCCTCCATGGGCCGGTGGTGAGATCAAAGATCTCCCTCACCGACCCACATGCAGGGAGGGAGGCAGGAGAGGACCCGGGGTGCTGAAGCCAGTAGCTCCGCTGGGTTCCTCTCGCAAGATCTGAGCGTTGCCGCGACTAACCGCACTCTCTCAAACACACAAACAGCACACTCACACACACAGCACACAAACAGCACACTCACACACAGCACACTAACAGTACCCTCACAAACACACAATACCCACACACAGCACACAAACAGCACCCTCACACACACACAGCACCCTCACACAGCACCCTCACACAGCACACGACACCCACACACAGCACACACACATCACCTTCACACAGCACACTTCCAGGTCCCTAACCAACACACACACAGCACACTACCAGTATCCTCACACACCGCACACAAACAGCACCCTCACACACAGTACATTAAGAGCACCCTCACAAACACCCTCACCCACATAGCACACTACCAGCACCCTCACACACACATCACACTAACAGCACCCTAACACCACCCTCACACAGCACACACACACAGCAGTGTATGTATGTGTGTGTGTATATATGTGTATATACAGATATACAGATATATATATATATATACATACATACATATACACACGCCATGTGCTTGAGCTTTAGGGTGCACACCCTAATGCAATAGGCTGCGCATGCCTATGAAGGGGACAACGATGGGTGTGACAGGTGACACGTATATGAGAACAATGAGAACAGGGGTGCCCTACGAACCATATCTTAACTACATCAAAGACATGGATAACTGTTTCCAGATTTTTAGAATCAAAGTACTGATTCCATTATAACTTTTTTCAAAATATAATGGCACTTGGCAGAACTGGTGCAAGGATTTTTGTCTACACAGGCCTAGATGCAGTTTGCCACACGTCACACTCTTCACACTTCCCCCTTCACTCCTCACACTCCTCCTTTCACTCCTCACACTCTTCACACTCCTCCTTTCACTCCTCACACTCTTCACACTCTTCCTTTCACTCCTCACACTCTTCACACTCCTCCCTTCACTCCTCACACTCTTCACACTTCACTCTTTCCCCTTCACACTCCTCCTTTCACTCCTCACACTCTTCACGCTTCACTCTTCCCCTTCACACTCCTCCTTTCACTCCTCACACTCTTCACACTCCTCCTTTCACTCCTCACACTCCTCCTTTCACACCTCACACTTTTCACACTTCACTCCTCACACTCCTCCTTTCACTCCTCACACTTTTCACACTTCACTCTTCCCCTTCACACTCCTCCTTTCACTCCTCACACTCTTCACACTCCTCCTTCAGTCCTCACACTCCTCCTTCACTCCTCACACTCATCCTTTCACACCTCACACTCTTCACTGTTTTCTTCCAACTCACTTAATTCCCTTCTCATTCAGTCTCTTAGCACTCAATTGTCCTTTTTTAACCTGTTCAGCCTCAGCACTTCAGCTCTGCATGACTTGTGCCCATGTGGTGGCCGGATGGGATATTCTGGCCCTGAGTACAGAGTCCTGATGAGGGCATTTAGGATTTTGCAAACTAAAGCGCCACCTGTGCTACCTTATCACAATAGACATTTGGAAAATAAAATGTCCCTGTGTAGTAATAGTAAGTTACAAAACAAAGAATCTGCATGTTTTCCAAGAGTGTGCATAATAAACGCACACAAGTGAAAATGTTACAATTTACACAGAATATAGCTGGAACAGAGTATAATACACATTTAATCATTTCTTAAAAGGAGGGGTTCGGGACCTAAGTTTAGGTAGGTTTCTAAAAAGATCTAAAAAGACAGTGTTAGTCCAACATAGTTTCTTCCGCCCCAAAGATGTTAAGTAGCCCTGTGGTTATCAACTACCTCGATAATTGAGAATAGATGCTCTTTTACCCTACAATAACCACAAGTCGACATATTTTACTCATGCCTGTCAGATCAACTGAAAAGTGAACATGCCTTTATCAGTCAAACATAGTGCCCATTAAAAACAACTACATGATGGCCCAACATGATCTAGCTCCTGTTATATGTTTAGGAGGCGAGAAGCTGCTTGCTTTATGACCACCCTCCAATCACTTGAGTAGCTATGTACCTGTCAAATTGTTGGTGCCTAAAAGGTGTAGTCCGAAGACCCTAAAGCTTCTCCCATGGTGCCAGCCCACTGATCAATCTTATGGGATGCCTGACATGTCTATGAAAATACCGGCATCCAATGTGGGCAGTCTTAACAATGCAAACAATGGTGAAAGGATCCTATATATTGTCAAACAAATAAAAAAACATACACAAAATATACACTATACATATTGATTTTATCCACACCTCTGCGTGCATACCTTTTTGTCACAGGAGGATGACTTCTCTGGTGTTTCGTGGGAGTGGGACTGGAATAGCTGGGCAACTTCATGTGAACTGGTGCATGGCTTTCTTAGAGCATGATAAGGATGTAATATGACATCCATGAGTAGAAATTAAGGCAACACATTGGCATCTACCTTAATTGAGCAGACCCTGTACTGAAGTACAGCTTGTAACCCCTTAATGGCACCCTGCATATGGTGTAATATGTTTTTATATAGCACTTACACCTATACTAGGTTATTTACTAAACTAATTCATTGAGGCCTCAATTTATTTTTTTCAGATAAGCTTTGCAAATTATTTAATATTTTTGGATACACTTTTAATATAGTTTTTTCAAAATATTAAAAAAGTATGGCAATATATAAAAAAATATAAAAATATTAACATTTTTCAAAATATTTTTAAAGTTGATCCAAAAATAGTAAATCATTTTCAAAGCTTATCCAAAAATATAAAACCAACATCTAAATCAAAAAGGCAGAACTGAAGCAAAGTTAGCTGTCCTGGAAAAATTCTCAGATTAAGCCAATCACAATTCGGCAATTTTTACCTTAGTTTTTCCTTTCATTTAATGTGCAAAAAAAATCTGAGTTTATTAATCATCCCTGTCAGTATTAATATTACTCCACTGTTGTTATGAAAAGTCTTCAGCACACTGATTATTTCAGAACTATATTGTGCCTTTGCTCTATATCTACAATTTGTTGTTGTATTTGTGTTGTTGTATTTGTGGTTAAAAAATAGCCCTAGAGAGTAGAAATTTGCTCCTCGTGAGTATGCCGTGGGTCCACCAACCTTGCAGTGGTGAGTTAAAGGACCACTATAATGTCAGGAAAACAAACTCGTTTGTGCACTATATAATCCTTAGGTCCCCCCCACCTACCTGGGCTGAACAGGTTCAAACCCCTTCAGACACTTACCTTTATCCAGCGCAGGGCTCCCTCGGCACTGGTGACCTCTCCTCATCCTCTGACGTCAGCTCCTGAGTGAAGCCGCGCGTGCATTAAAAACGCCAATAGGAAAGCATTTCTCAATGCTTTCCTATGGACGTTCTGCGTGCTCAATGCGATTTTCGCATTGAGCGTCGGGGAAGCGTCTCTAGCAGCTGTCAGGAAGCCACTAGAGGCTGGATTAACCCTGGAATGTAAACATAGCAGTTTCTCTGGGGGACTTGGCACTTTATTGAGCTGAAGTGGTCTGGGTGATTATAGTGGTCCTTTAATGTTAGGCCTGTCTAGTAAGTTCAACTTTTTTTTAAAATATATTTATGTTACTGTACAAGCACAAGAAACCTGCAAAAACATGAATTTAAACCAAAGAATCTATATTTACCTTGAAAATCTAAAGGCATATCAATGTCTTCCCCTGTTCTGAGATCCATGCAGGAAACAGACACCAAATGCGTGCTTATGACTTTAACCACATCCCCAGTAGATAAACAGCATTCAGTGCCTTGTATATCATATACTGAACCTGAAAGTAAAGCAATTCATATTATTATACATTGCACATTGGATGAAAACAATATATTTTGCTTTTTAAAGGAATATGTTTTTTAAATAACCCTGTAATGCCTGTTAATAACCATATTTTTAAAACAGTTTTATTTTTATATTTTTTTTTTTTTTTTTTGCAAAAGAAGCTTTAATCAACACAAAATGCAACACAGGAGAGTTGAGCAATTCATGTCTGTAATGACAGACAATGTAACTGAATTTCTATTAATTGTTCTTAACATAAATAGAACGTATTTAACCCCTTGACATGAACAAGTTACATTGTTTTTTTCTCTCTAAACAATGATTGTGTCTATAAATAAATTTTACAACATAAGTGCAAGTATTGTTCCTATATATTACCTTAATTTAGAACATAGTTTTTGTTTTAGTACAAGATAAAAGACTGACCTCACGTAATAGTGGTACAACAAAACAGGAGTTGTCTTGTAAATAGTTTTCTATCTGAGATTAAGCAATTTATTGTATGAAGAGTGTTTCCAAATTGGAACTCTTGGCAACAATTAGTTGATTTTATTTATAACTACTAATCATTATCAGAGACAGTAAATATCGAGAATTTAAAGTAGGAAGTTTAAACTGTATATGAGCAGGGAAGGATGCCATGTATAGCATAGTACACACCAACTTATGCAATAAGGATCTAAATGTATATAAAATGCTTCTAAATAAATAATGTATTAAATATATTGATGTTCACAAATAAGTACATGCATTACATGATGTAAGAAAGTTATTTTCAGTGGTGAAAACACTTGTATACGATAAACCGGAATGCCATGCCAGGATGCCAATTTCGAGATCTCTGTTTTAACCTGGACCCTTATTGCAGTGCTGGAGGAGCCCCTCAATGAATATTGACAAACGCACCGGTGTAGGTTCATAAGGAACTGTCGAAGATTTTAATGGGTGGCAACATAATAAAGTGTATACATGTCTACGGGCGTGATGTACCAAGAGTTAACACATTTCTCAAAGCACTGTTTATTTCCCCTACTGGCCACACTACCTCCTGCTGGATGATCACTGCTGAATTCTACCTTCACAACCACATTATCCCTTTAAGTTTTCCCCATTCACTGTCATACTGTCACCTGTTTCCCTCCATTGTTATTCTGTTTCTTTTGCAATTATTTTATTGAGGTTTTTTTTTTTTACCAATTGCAAAAAAATAAAGAATATTCAATATAAATGTTTCTAGTTGAGCATTTAAGTCTTCATTACCATACCACTCTGTCGCCTTTTGGAGTTTTTCTCTCTTTACTGCCACATGCCACTACAGAGAACTTTGGATGTCTATGTTGGCAAACATCAATAAATTAACCAATAACCACCACTGATGTATACTGCTCCTTGTTTCATCACAGTCTGTGTAAGCTCATGTTGTGCCTTAACATTAGTGTAGGACCCACCGATATTGGGGTACTGTGACGTAGTGGTGGGCTTAATACAATATGACCATGTGGTGGAACTGAATCCCTATATTTGTTTGCTAACATAGTTTGTGTGCGCGCTGTTCCCTGTTGTATTTTGTTTTTAGTTAGTATGGCATAACTTATAACACGTTAATAACTTGCTTCTTATCCTGGGCTGGTGGGTTTGCCGAGTCCAATTAGCTGGTGTCGGGATTAGTCTCAAGTCAGCCCTCCTCTCACGCGGGCCACAGTAGGTAAAGATTCTCATATGTATTAGCGTGGGGCAACCTATGGGCAAGTTGTACATGCACGCAGGGCCCATAAAATTTAGATAGCATATCGAAAACATGTTAAGAGTGAGAAATACCGCTGTTCGGAAAAGATTTGGTATGTCCGTGGAAGTCTAGTCATTGTGGCTGGTAGGTTGCAGAAAGTCAGTGGTTCAGCCCATGCCCGTCGGATAAAGTCCCAGTAGCCAGGAAGGTTGTTCCATAGAGAGCTTTGTCGCTGATCTCCACCAGCTTTGCGTCGGAGCTCCTTGCTGCTCAGTCGCCTTGCTCTTCCTCCTTGCGCTCGTGTGCAGGGCCTTGTTTCGGGGTCCGTCTCTGGTACTCAGTGGGTTGTGAAACTGTGTGGTACCCCGGTTTGCGGCTGCGTCCTGGAGGGATGGGATCGAGCTCTGCTGAGCGCCGTTTCTCGGGTCAGGTGAGAGACCGGCATGGCAGGCTTGTTTAGTTGTCCCGCACCCATTAAAGTGTGAACAGCGGTGATTGCGTAGTTTGGCGGCCTTTCTGGATGCCTGTGGTGGGTGCCTAATAATGGCGCCGACGGGTCGCTGGACGAATCCATGTAGCCACTAGTCTTGCTGCCCGGTGGTAAGCCATTCCACGTTTGTGTAGCATGGTCCAGAGGCTTTCGCAGAGCCGGTCGAACTCCCCCAGGGGGTGCGTGGGTGGTTGGGCGTACGTGCTCTGCTTTCGGGGCCTTCGCTGGGCGGCCATCTTAGCTGCGTCCCAGTGGCCTAATGGTTGCTGGTGTTGTTCCGGCTGTGTGGGGCAATCCCCGGTTCGGATTTGCTGCTGTGTCTCAGGCTTGAAGTTTTAGGTGCCGGGATATCCCTCACCGGCAGGGGGGGGGAGGAATTGTACCGGGAGACCTCCGGGTGCGTGGCTGCAGGCAGTGTGGAGATCGGTCACTTCCCTCGCTTTGTCTGAGTAGGCCTCGGGTCTATTTTTGGTTAAATGCCCCCGATTTCGGTCTGGATACCCGAGTCTTGGCACTCCGGTTTGGTGCTCACTTCCCCAGGTCCCCCAGCCATCCAACTTGTGGTTTTCGCCCCAAATTTGGCTTATTTAGAGCATTTTTGCACGGAGCTTGTCTCATGTGCGACCTCTCAGCATGGTAGCTTGGCTCCGCCCCCCGTATTTTATTTTTTATATACATATTTTCGTCTTTACGGCGGCACCACTACTTAGAAATATTTGTTCCAGGTAATCCTTTTTTTTCCTACTATATTTTGCTCTGTCTTTCAAAATATTTTTTAGATTATTATTATTATTGTACATTTTACTCAATGTAGCCAGCACTGTGGAACTGGTTAAGTAAAGGGTAATACTGATAATAATGTCTGGGGAGTAGAATAGTAAAGGAGTGTGTCTCTTACATTAATTTGTATTTAATTATGTGCATTCTTAGGTGGTCTTTTGTTCCATCTGTTAAGGATGGTAGGGTACAAAGAACAGAAACACCAATAGTGGAGCTTATGAACAGTGCGCCCTGGTGCAAGAGGTTTTTTTTGTGCCCACTACTGCACCAGACAATTAAAGGGAAACTCCAGTGCCAGAAAAACGATCCGTTTTTCTGGCACTGGAGGGTCCCTCTCCCTCCCACCCACCAATCCCCGGTTACTGAAGGGGTGAAAACCCCTTCAGTCACTTACCTGGGACAGCGGCGATGTCCCTCGCCGCTGTCTCCGCCTCCGCGACGCTCCTCCTAGTGATTATGTCGGCCGGTGGGCGAGACTAATCTCGCTCACCGGCCGAGGAGACCTAATGCGCATGCGCGGAAATGCTGCGCATGCGCATTACGTCTCCCCATAGGAAAGCATTGAAAAATAATTTCAATGCTTTCCAATGGGGTTTTGAGCGTGAGGACGTCCAGCGACGCTCTAGCACAGGAAACCTGTGCTAGAACCCAGGAAGTGACCTCTAGTGGCTGTCTAATAGACAGCCACTAGAGGTGGAGTTAACCCTGCAATGTAAATATTGCAGTTTATGAAAAACTGCAATATTTACAGTTGCAGGGTTAAGGGTAGTGGGAGTTGGCACCCAGACCACTCCAATGAGCAGAAGTGGTCTGGGTGCCTGGAGTGTCCCTTTAACCTCTCATTTCCCTAAAATGTCCCCACTTGGCACTGCCAAATAGCCTTTACTATAGTCACCAGGACCTACATCCCAATGCCAGTTAACCCTTTCCCTTCTCAATTTAGATTGCCCCATGTCCCTGACAATTGGCCTTTACCCTGTCCAAATTAGATTTTACTACATTTGCCTACCTATGAACCCTTTCTATTCCCAAATTAAATTAGCAATATTTGCCTGACAATTAACCATCTTCCTTCACAATTTAGATTGGCACATTCCCCTGCCAACAAACTCTCTCCCACCCTAAAAAAAAGTGGCCACATTCCTCTTCCAATTAATCCCTTCCATCCCCTCACCCCCAAATAGATCTTCTAATTCTCCTTGCTATCTACACATTGTGGAAGGGCCCTATTCTTGCTCCTAAAGTATACAGACAGGGCCGGCGCTTCCTATAAGGCGAACTAGGCAGCCGCCTATGGCGCCAAATAGGAGGGGGCGCCCTGCGCCCCCAATCTCCGGCCCTTTAAATGCTGCAGCCACCTGAGCGCTCTATAGAGTAATTTACAAAGTAATTTACAACCATCACAGGACGTACTTAAAATCAGAACACCCCAGAAAATGGTCTACCTTAGCAAGACAAATAAAACTATAGAAAAAGTAATGTATGGGGACATACTGCTGTTATACAGTTTTATTTGGGAAACAAATACACCTACAAAGATTATGCAAAAGCTCTTCTTCTGGTTGTTGCTCTGACTGCTTCCTGTTCCAGGTTCCCCAAGACAGCGCCCCCACTACCTACCTGTCACTCATCAATCAGGGAAAGATCATATGGCATGCGTAGATAATTAATGGTAAGAGATTATGGACAGGTTTTTGTATGGACTTGAAGTGATCTCTATGGCCCTGAGCCTAAATCACGTGATGCCCCTTCAACAAGGGTTTACATTTTTGTTTTGTGTCTGGACTTTAATAAAAATGTATTCAATGCTCATTGTGGGTGCACCTTTATCCACCCTCTTCCTGTATCACTTGTTTGTACAGCAGGGCATGCCTCAAAAGTCCTGTACAAACTCACTGTCCTGACTCTTCATTGTGGTCATTGTTTGTCCCCATGATGTAAATATTGTCCTTTATTTAAACATTGTTTGCAGCTCAATAAATCTGTTTTCTTCCAAAAAGTTCTATCTGGTGTCTACTGGCAATGAGAGGAAAAGCTTCTACATATCCTGGAGTAACTACTCCTTTGGGACAAGCACTTCTGCCATGGTTCCTGGTGCTGAAAAGGAACCAGCAGTGTAACAGAACAAGATCTCTCAGAACAAGATACCAGAGCTCCCATTCCTAAATTCCCATTAAACTAAACTGTGATTTCGTTTTATTATACCGACATCTAGCTCTCCATGGACATGGACATCTAGCTCTCCTTTACAAGATCAGAACCATTTTGCATTTCCTGAAAATATACATTGTGGGAGGTGGATTCAGCAGCCCAACTGAACAAGCATGCTGTATTTCCACATTTACAAGTAGACTGCCAGACCGCAAGCAGTGGAAACCAGAAAAAGCCTCAATCTAGATTAAAAAAAAAACTTAAATGGTACAGAATGGAGAAACGACTGTCCAACGTACTTTGTGCTTAGATACACAAACTCTGATTAAATGCTCAAAAGCATGAAGCACATTACAATTGCAGGAAAAATAAGGTGCGCTATGACTTTAAATAACTTAATAGTGTACAATACAATAATAATTCTTAATATTATTGTTAAAAGTGCATGTGCAATGTGCAACACGTGAAGAAAAATGGGGTAGCAAATCCACACTCACAATTTTAACGCCACTGGCGTGGATCACCCCTCAGGGCTATGCAAATATGTAAAACAAACACAAAAAGACAGAGATCATAGGGTAATATGTCTTTAAAACTCCAAGTGTATGTAAGGGGAAATATTCACACTTACAAAAGTAGAGCAGTAAAAGTCTGCTCTAACTATGATGGCAGAAGTCCTCTTATCTCAGGACTCAGAGACCTTTAATATTCAGGACAGCAGACAAATCCTTCTGAAGCACTTTATTTGAAAAGAATTTAAAAAGTAATTCACACAAAGTGATAAAATGTATAAAAATAGCTTCTAAGTCACCAGTCCAAATGATTCTCCTCGTCCAGCGGTCACGATATGTGCTGTTTGTATCCGCCGGTTGATAGGTAGTGTCACCTCGAGTCAGTACTTCCGGGTTTCGGAGCGATCACGTGGTGACGTCGTGCGTGATGACGCGTTTTGCCAGATTGGCTTCCTCAGATCACATGTTGGATCCTGCTGTCCTGTCGGTTTTATGACGATCTTTCTGGGCGTGGATTTCTTAAGAGGAAAGTCTATTGGTTCTGGGTCACCTGATGACTCCATACTTAAAACGTCCAGTCTCTATTGTTTTGGGCATATCGCCTAAACGGCACTTTTAGGTTAAAAAATGAAGAAATATAAAAGCTAATAATACTAGCACTTTCACACTTGCCTATATAGGAAATTAAAAACATTTTAATATGCAAGAATATTATAAACACAAGCTAAATACAAGTAAATGTAAAATAACTATATATATTGTTATTTTGTATATAATACCATAAAATAGAAAATGTCATACCAGATGTAGTAGCAGCTATATTGTAATGTCCCACATCCTACTAAATAGAGTAAAATAGATTAAAAACCATTGTAGATAGAAGAAGTACAGGTAATTGAAGAGTTCAGAAACATCATAAAAAAATCTTTTATAATAAATTAATCCTTTATAAAAAATTAAAAAGATCAAATTCAATGTTAAGACCCATTGGTTCCAGGGTTCCCAATTTATGGACCCATTTCATTTCCTCTCTACCTATGTGCTGTATATGGTCACCTCCTCGCCAGGATTTTTTAACCTCTTGTACTTTAAGGTGCAGCTTTTTTTTTTTTTTTGTTTTTTTTAATTCTTTATTTTTGTAGTGCCAAGATGGGTAACAAGCATATAAAGACAATTAGTGCTATACATAAAATATAAGTTAAGGATAACTTTAGGGTATCAACATATGTCAGCGATAAGGCACCTTTTATGATAATAACATGTTGCATTGATGGAAAACTGTACATTGCGCAGTAATGTTGAAGAGTGTCGTGATATTAGTGTGGTTGCAGTCTATTACTGCCCTTCACATAGGGAAGGCCAGCTAGAACGTGAGGAACATGCTAGGGCTATCACTGTGTATGCGTTTGTACGTTTGCCACCGATAGCCGGCCGCAAGGTGGGTTGCCGGGAGGGACATTTTAGTCAGTGAGACTGCCAAATTTTGGTTCGGTGAATGAGCCACGCCAAGGCATGGAAGGGAGAACTTAGTGGCAGGTGGGTAACCGAAAGTTTTGGTTCCCAGGAACCCCAATGCGGGTGTTTAATGGACATAACGGTGTCCTGTCAGCTTGTAAGGGCTGTGTTGTGCACATAAACAGCGGAAGCGGATTGAGCCCGGTGGGGAGTTAAGTAAGCTCCATATCCCCGGAGCCTGTGGGGGGGGGGGGTGCATTTCAGGAGCGCTTGCTGGTTATAGCGCTTTGCACAAAGGCATGAACTACCCTCGTAGGGCCGCTTGTCCCGTGGGACTTATCTACGGTTAGGTGAGTCGGAGCGTAAAAGGAGAAAAAAAAGAAAAGAACATAAACATAAACAAAACCAGTTGCATGAGTATAACAATGCATAACGCAAGCATAACTGTAGGCTGTGTGTCAGCAAAGAGAGAGTCTGTCCATGAGGCGCCTCATCCTGGGGCCTTCGAGTTGGCGGGCGTAAAGACCGCTACGTTGTCGACATCCCACACGTGTGTTGAGCCGTTCTGACTGGTGGTGGTGGTAGCAGTCAGTCCCAGGGAGTGCAGAAAGTTATTAGCGTCGGACAGTGAGGTGAGTCTGTGTTTTTTGCCACTTCTCTCTACCACAAGTGCCCGTGGGGTCCCCCACCGGTACGGAAGTCCTGCTGTACGCAGTTGAGTCGTCACCTCCTTGAATGTGGCGCGCCACTGCAGTGTAGATCTGCTGAGGTCCTGGAAAAAGCACAGTGCGTGCTGTTCAAAGAGGAATGGTGATTGGCCTTTAGTTTGCGCCATGAATATGTCCTTGTCGGTTCGTGTTCGAAAGCAAACAATGACATCCCTTGACCCCGAGGGTTTGGTTGTGAGGCTACCCGGGAGGCGGTATATCCCGTCAAGCTGCATACCTTTAGCCTGCTTGGGTGTCAGTGTAGTGGAGAGTAATCTCCTGACGTACTGTGGGAGCTCTCCAGCATCAATGTTGTTTGGGATCCCTCTAATTTTGAGGTTGCGCTGTCTTGCCGCATCTTCCAGCTGTCCCACCTTCGCTGTCAGCTCTGCACATGCGAGGGTTACTCCCTGCAATTGGGATGCAGTGATGTCTTGTTTAACCCCGAGGCCGCGGACATTTTCCTCTGTGGATTGTATCCTGCCTGCTAGAGTGCTGAGGTCCGTTTTCAGGACCGCCATTTCAGAGGCTATGTACGTTTTGAGTTCCGCCACCATCGCGGCTATGTCGTTTTTTGTAGCCAGTTGCGGGTCGGATTGCCTCTGGGGGGCAACTCTGCCACTTCGGGTGTGCAGCTGAGTCTCCTCCAGTTCAGGATCTTCCTCCTCGGAGGCCGATGTGGAGCCGTGAGGTGTTTCTGCCCTGCGGTCCGCCATTTTAGGCCTGGGTGTCTGGGTGAGTAAAAAGCTAATATCTCGGGTGTTGTGCTCACCCGAGCCCCGAGATTTGCGGGAGTGTTTGCCCATGTTCTCCTGCTTCGGGTGATGTTTTGGGAGCGTATACCCGTTATTCCGATCGGGGTAATGTGGGTATTCAGTCGTTTTCGGCGTCGGAGCTCAGGGTGCATGCGACCGCTCCGTTAGCTAGCTAGCTCCGCCCCCGGTGCAGCTTTTTTAAGATTGTTTCACTTGGAATAAATAAATATTTGTACTCACTATCACTAAATATATAGCGCCTACTATTTGCCTGTAGATATTTCTTTTATACTGTGTTCTTTATGAAGCACATTAGACAATCATTTCCTCTGAGGTTTACAGTTTTTGTATTACAGGCGATGGAATAATAACGGTACTTTTTATATTACTCATAAGGCTTTTTTTCTGGAATTCCCTGCTTGGGGCCTGGTCACCTACTTCTACACATTGTAAAATGAGAAGGAGAGCTCTTTTAGAACAGGGTTACTGAACAGCCACAGCCAAGATATAGGAACAGGGGCGGACTGACCGGTCGGGCACTTCGGACATGGTCCGAGGGCCCGGCCGGGAGGGGGGCCCGCCATCAGGGGGCCCGGCCGCCCCTTTAAATGCTGCAGCCGCCTGAGCGCTCTCTTAAGAGCGCTCAGGCGGCTGCAGCTTCTCACCTCCCCTCCCCGTAGCGTGGCCGAGCTGCTCTGCGTCCGCGGTGCCGGCCGGAGTGATAGGAAGGTGCACACACACTGAGTGTGCACCTTCCTGTCAGTCCGGCCGGGTACAGGAAACAGAAACTCCTGTTCCGCGCGGAACAGGAGTTTCTGTTTCCTGTACCCGGCCGGACTGACAGGAAGGTGCACACTCAGTGTGTGTGCACCTTCCTATCAATCCGGTCGGCACCGCGGACGCAGAGCCTCTCGGCCACGCTACGGGGAGGGGGTAAAAAGAGAGAGGGAGGGAGGGAGGGGAGGGGGGGAGTTAAAAGAGAGAGGGGGGGTTAAAAGAGAGAGGGGGGGTTAAAAGAGAGAGGGGGGGGGTTAAAAGAGGGAGGGGGGGTTAAAAGAGAGAGGGGGGGTTAAAAGAGAGAGGGAGGGGGGGTTAAAAGAGAGAGGGAGGGGGGTTAAAAGAGAGAGGGAGGGGGGTTAAAAGAGAGAGGGAGGGGGGTAAAAAGAGAGAGGGAGGGGGTAAAAAGAGAGAGGGAGGGAGGGGAGGGAGGGGAGGGAGGGGAGGGGGGGGAGTTAAAAGAGAGAGAGGGGGGGAGTTAAAAGAGAGAGGGGGGGAGTTAAAAGAGAGAGGGAGGGGGGTTAAAAGAGAGAGGGAGGGGGGTTAAAAGAAAGAGGGAGGGGAGATAAAAAGAGAGGGGGGTAAAAAGAGAGAGGGAGGGGGGTTAAAAGAGAGAGGGAGGGGGGGTTAAAAGAGAGAGGGAGGGGGGGTTAAAAGAGAGAGGGAGGGGGGTAAAAAGAGAGAGGGAGGGGGATAAAAAGAGAGAGGGAGGGGGGTTAAAAGAGAGAGGGAGGGGGGTTAAAAGGGAGGGGGGGTTAAGAGAGGGGGGGGGTTGTTAAAAGAGATGGGTTAAAAGAGAGAGGGAGGGGGGTTTAAAAGAGGGAGGGGGGTTAAAAGAGAGAGGGAGGGGGGTTAAAAGAGGGAGGGGGGTTAAAAGAGAGAGGAGGGGTTAAAAGAGAGAGGGAGGGGAGGTTAAAAGAGAGAGGGGAGGTTAAAAGAGAGAGGGGGGTTAAAAGAGAGAGGGAGGGGGGTAAAAAGAGAGAGGGAGGGGGGTAAAAAGAGAGAGGGAGGGGGGTAAGAAGAGAGAGGGAGGGGGGTAAGAAGAGAGGGGGTAAGAAGAGGGAGGGGGTAAGAAGAGAGAGAGGGGGTAAGAAGGGAGGGGGGAGTAAGAAGAGGGGGAGGGGGAGTAAAAGAGGAAGGGGGGAGTAAGAAGAGGGGGAGGGGAGAGTAAGAAGAGGGGGGAGGGAGTAAGAAGAGGGGAGATTAAGAAGAGAGGGGGGGAGTAAAGGGGGTAAGAAGAGGGGAGGGGGGAGTAAAAAGAGGAAGGGGGAGTAAGAAGAGGGGGGAGGGGGGTAAGAAGAGGGGGGAGGGGGTAAGAAGAGGGGGGAGTAAGAAGAGGGAGGAGTAAGAAGAGGGAGGAGTAAGAAGAGGTGGGAGTAAGAAGAGGGGGAGGGGGAGTAAGAAGATGGGGAGAGTAAGAAGGGGGAGTAAGAAGAGGGGGAGGGGGGGTAAGAAGAGGGGGAGGGGGGAGTAAGAGGAGGGCAATTGCCCCCTCCCCTGTCCGCAGGCACCGTGCGGGCAGCCGGCAGGGGAGGGAGGAAGAGAGGACCCGGGAGCTCAGCCTGCAGCTCCTCTGGGTCCTTCTTGCGCGAGCACAGATCGTTGCCGCGGTTACCACGGCAACGTTACGGCTCTTGCAAGAGTAAACTCTAGCCCTGGAGCTACGGGCTAGAGTTCACTCTCAACACTGTGACCACCAGGTATTCCTGGTGGTCGCAGTGGTGAGAGTGAACTTTAGCCCCATAAACACACTGCCCCCACACCATACACATTCACACACTGCCCCCCATACACACACACTGCCCCCACACACACCATACACACACACTGCCCCCACACACACCATACACATTTACACACATTGCCTCACACACACACACATACACTGCCCACCCGTACACACACAGCCCCCCATACTAACATTGCCACACACATACACAGCCCCCTCGTACACACATTGCCCCACACACCCTACACATTCACACACTACACCCCCTCACACACACTGAACCTTTCACACAGACTGCACCCCTTACACATTGCACCACTGCTCCTATACCCTACTACAGCCTCATATCCCAGCAGACCCCAGGTAAGTTGTCAAACTGTTCTTAAACGGTTTGACTACTTACTCTGGGAGGGGGGCCCGGCCCTCCTGGCACCATAACGACTACACAGAGTAGTAGTGGTTATTGTGCATGGATTATTTCTTTAAATAATCTACGAGTGCCCCAGTAGCCAGCAAGCCAGCCAACCCACAGGCCAGCCAGCCCACAGGCTGGCCAGTAGACAGCCAGCCAGCCTACAGGCCACCAGTTAGGCTTAAAGCCAGCAACCCCACAGCCTGCCAACCGCAGCCAGCAAGCCACAGCCTGCCAGCCAGCAAGCCACAGCCTGCCAGCCGCAGCCAGCAAGCCCACAGCCTGCCAGCCGCAGCCAGCAAGCCCACAGCCTGCCGGCAGTAGCCAGTAAGCCCACAGCCTGCCAGCAAGCCCACAGCCTGCCAGCCGCAGCCAGTAAGCCCACAGCCTTCCAGCAAGCCCACAGCCTGCCAGCCGCAGCCAGCAAGCCCACAGCCTGCCGGCAGTAGCCAGCAAGCCCACAGCCTGCCAGCAAGCCCACAGCCTGCCAGCCGCAGCCAGTAAGCCCACAGCCTTCCAGCAAGCCCACAGACTGCCAGCCAGCAACAGTAATTAAGGTAAGAGGAACCAACTTGGCCTAGGTATCAGCTATGTTGTGTTGCTATATTGTGAATAGGAACCAGAGTGTTGGAGAGACCCCCCTCCAGGCCCCATTAGACTCCATTGTAGTCTCTAATGGGACCTGGAGGAAATTCTTTCTAACACACTCTCTAAAGGACACTGAGATAGCCTCTGCTAGAATGCTACCCCCCTCCATGGCCCATTAGCCCTCAATTGTAGTCTCTACTGGGGCCTGGAGGCGACTGTTTCCAGCAGGGACACTGAGATGGCCTCTGTTAGAAAGACCCCCTTCCAAGCCTGTTAGACTCCATTGTAGTCTCTAATAGGGCCTGGAGGGGATTCTTTCTAACACACTCTCTAAAGGACACTGAGATAGCCTCTGCTAGAAAGACCCCCCTCCATGGCCCATTAGCCCTCAATTGTAGTCTCTACTGGGGCCTTGAAGGGATTATTGCACTTTTGTTCCTTGTGTCTAAAGATTGTGTAGGGTGTGGCTGGAGGCGGAGCATGGAGGAGGGACATGGGTGGCGCTTGCTGCGGAGTATGGGTGGGGCCTGTAAGGGGGCCCTTGATTTATTTTGCCCGGGGGCCCTGAGGGTTCTCAGTCCGCCCCTGTATAGGAACAATATTATGGGCCAAATAAACAAGGTTTAAGTTTATGTGGGTTGCAAAACAAAAAACAAAACTTCAGTTTTCATAGAAACGTAGGTTTATTTTAGGACGTCCTCACACTCGTAGGGCTTCAAAGTAAACAAAAGAGCTAATTTATTTTAAGGAGATATGGATGTGTCAAAGGCCGGTCATGGCTAATCAAATCCACAGGAGGGTTTTGTGCTGAGCAGCAATCAAACACATGTAAACCCAGGGCCGGTGCAAAGAATTTTGGGTACATAGGCGAAGATGCATTTTTCCGCCCCCCCAAAAACATCTTCACCTGTCTGCCTCTTAACCTCCCTTTTGTGTTTCTTATCCCGTCTTTAAATATCTGACTCCCTTTAGTGTATATCTCCTATTTTTGCCTTTGTGTGTCTCCTATCTCTCCTCTTTGTATGACTCTTACATCCTCCTACATTTTGTGTGTCTTACTCCTCCCAGACCCTTTGTGTGACTCCTTTTCTCCTAGCCCCTTTGTGTCTTTTACTCTTCCCAGCTCCTTTGTGTGTGTCTCTTTCCTTCTCAAGCCCCGCTGTGTGTTTTTCACATCCAGCCCCTCTCCCCGTCCCTTAATGGTCCCCTCCCTTCTCTGACCCTTACTGTTCCTATCCCCTCTCTCCTCCTTTCCCTGTCCCTTAGTGTTCCTCTCCCCTCCTCCCTCTTTTCCCTGTCGCTTAGTGTTCATCTCTCCCCTCCTCTCCCTGTCCCTTGGTGCGCCACCCACCCCCATAGTGGTCCCCTCCCCTTCCTGGTGTGCCTCCTACCTTTCTTGCAGCGAGGCTGAGCGGAGCGAATCCCGGTACAGTGAGCTTTTCCTGTCAGTCCTGACAGGTACAGGAAACAGAAGTTCCTGTACCACGGTACACTCCGCTTGGCCACGCTACAGTCGGGGGTGTATAAACACTGACAGTCACACACACTCAATGACAAACACACAGACGTCTCTGACAGCCAGACTCACTTATCTGACACACTCATTCATTGACAGACACTCACACGCACACTGACAGACACACAAATACTGACAGACTCATTGACAAACACACACTGACAGACACACACACTCGCATGCCCACACATACACACACATACTCACATGCACACACACACACTCACTCACTCACACACACACACACACACAAACTCACAGACAATCATACTTACACACACAAATACTTAAACACACACACACACACACATACTCACATGCACACACACACACTGACATACACCCTCACTCACACACACTGACAGACACACACACACACACAAACTCACAGACACACATACTCACACACAAACTCACAGACACACATACACACTCACACTGACAGACACATACTCACACACAAACTCACAGACACACATACTCACATGCATGCACACACACTGACAGACACGCACAAACTCACAGACACACATACTCACACACACACACTGACAGACATACTCACATGCACACACACACTCACAGTAATTAATAATATACATTTAATTTAGATTTCCCACCCAGCCTCCCTACCTGGAGAGCTGGCATGGGTCTCTCATTGGTGGTCCAGTGGGGCTGCTGGGAGGCGTGCGGCTGAATAGGATTGCAAGGTGGCAAGGGAGCTCTGATGTCTCTGATCTGCTCCCTCGCAGGCTGTTTTCTGATGCCGCGGGAGCCGGAATATGACGTCATATTCCGGCTCCCGCGGCATCAGCAAAAGGCGCACGAGGGAGCAGATCAGAGAGATCAGAGCTCCCTCGCCGCCTCGCAATTCAGTTCAGCCGGACACCGCGCCGGGGATCCAAGAGGTGACCTGGCAGGAGGGAGCACTTCCCTCCTGCCGGTCACTGGAATTTTGCGCCCCCAGAGCCGGTGCACCCTAAGGCGGCCGCCTGTGCCGCCTTATGGATGCGCCGGCCCTGTGTAAACCTGGTAATTGCCTTTGTGGTCAAAGGCCGGTTACAGCCAATTGGATCCACAGGAGGGGTATTTAAACCCAGCTCTCCTCTTGCTCATTGCCCTGTCGTGGTTTCATGCCTATGGATATGCGAGAGTGCGTTCCTGATCTTGATTTTCTGGTATTTGACTTTGGCTTTGTTTTGACTCAGGACCAGGGAAATTACTAGAAACAGAACTAGACATTTGACTATGTCACTAGCACCTCGATTCTCCAAACCTGTTGTCCCTGACCTCTCGACACGGTCTGAACGTGAACCTATGCAGTTAGGGGTACAGGACTGTCTGAGGCAGAGAAACAGTATAGGAGAAGAGAGAGTCTGTGCTTATACAGGGAGTGCAGAATTATTAGGCAAGTTGTATTTTTGAGGATTAATTTTATTATTGAACAACAACCATGTTCTCAATGAACCCAAAAAACTCATTAATATCAAAGCTGAATATTTTTGGAAGTAGTTTTTAGTTTGTTTTTAGTTTTAGCTATTTTAGGGGGATATCTGTGTGTGCAGGTGACTATTACTGTGCATAATTATTAGGCAACTTAACAAAAAACAAATATATACCCATTTCAATTATTTATTTTTACCAGTGAAACCAATATAACATCTTAACATTCACAAATATACATTTCTGACATTCAAAAACAAAATAAAAACAAATCAGTGACCAATATAGCCACCTTTCTTTGCAAGGACACTCAAAAGCCTGCCATCCATGGATTCTGTCAGTGTTTTGATCTGTTCACCATCAACATTGCGTGCAGAAGCAACCACAGCCTCCCAGACACTGTTCAGAGAGGTGTACTGTTTTCCCTCCTTGTAAATCTCACATTTGATGATGGACCACAGGTTCTCAATGGGGTTCAGATCAGGTGAACAAGGAGGCCATGTCATTAGATTTTCTTCTTTTATACCCTTTCTTGCCAGCCACGCTGTGGAGTACTTGGACGCGTGTGATGGAGCATTGTCCTGCATGAAAATCATATTTTTCTTGAAGGATGCAGACTTCTTCCTGTACCACTGCTTGAAGAAGGTGTCTTCCAGAAACTGGCAGTAGGACTGGGAGTTGAGCTTGACTCCATCCTCAACCCGAAAAGGCCCCACAAGCTCATCTTTGATGATACCCGCCCAAACCAGTACTCCACCTCCACCTTGCTTGCGTCTGAGTCGGACTGGAGCTCTCTGCCCTTTACCAATCCAGCCACGGGCCCATCCATCTGGCCCATCAAGACTCACTCTCATTTCATCAGTCCATAAAACCTTAGAAAAATCAGTCTTGAGATATTTCTTGTCCCATTCTTGACGTTTCAGCTTGTGTGTCTTGTTCAGTGGTGGTCGTCTTTCAGCCTTTCTTACCTTGGCCATGTCTCTGAGTATTGCACACCTTGTGCTTTTGGGCACTCCAGTGATGTTGCAGCTCTGAAATATGGCCAAACTGGTGGCAAGTGGCATCTTGGCAGCTGCACGCTTGACTTTTCTCAGTTCATGGGCAGTTATTTTGCGCCTTGGTTTTTTCCACACGCTTCTTGCGACCCTGTTGACTATTTTGAATGAAACGCTTGATTGTTCGATGATCACGCTTCAGAAGCTTTGTAATTTTAAGAGTGCTGCATCCCTCTGCAAGATATCTCACTATTTTTGACTTTTCTGAGCCTGTCAAGTCCTTCTTTTGACCCATTTTGCCAAAGGAAAGGAAGTTGCCTAATAATTATGCACACCTGATATAGGGTGTTGATGTCATTAGACCACACCCCTTCTCATTACAGAGATGCACATCACCTAATATGCTTAATTGGTAGTAGGCTTTCGAGCCTATACAGCTTGGAGTAAGACAACATGCATAAAGAGGATGATGTGGTCAAAATACTCATTTGCCTAATAATTCTGCACTCCCTGTATTGTGGCAAGAAAGGGCATTTGAGAGATACTTGTCCTATACGTCCGGAAAACTTCCTCACCTAAGAACCTTAAGGGGACAGGTCTTAGGTGTAATGGATACGTCCTCTAGTAATTCCAGAAGCAGATTTCTCTTTGACATTTCCGGAGAGATCATCACCTCTAGTGGTTGAGGCTTAGTGGTTGACCTCTTATTACCCATGAGACCTTGCATATTTGCATTACGATAGGAGCTTTGCATAAGGAAGACATTACTTTCCAGATAATCGCTTCCCCCATTTCTAAAAAAGTGGGCATCGTTTCTTTACCCGCTACTATGTCTCCGACACCCGAAATTCCCATACAGTATTGGGAGGTTAGAGAGGTGTTTAGTAAAAGCCAGACTAATGCTCTTTCTCCACACAGATCTTATGATTGTTCCATTGATCTGTTGCCCAGGGCTATGCCTTCTAAAGGAGCAGTATATGCCCTATCCCCACAAGAAAGTAAAATCATGGATGAGTACATCAAGGAATCTTTAAGTAAAAGCCATGTACGTAAATCATCCTCACCTGCTGTCGCTTAAGAAAGATTGAGAATTACGACCTTGCATAGACTACAGGGCATTAAACAAGATTACTATCAAAAATGCCTATCCCATTCCCCTTATATCCGAATTGTTTGATAGACTCCAGGGTGCTAAGATCTTCACTAAGCTTGACCTTAGGAGTGCGTACAATTTAATGAGAATTATGCAGGATCATGAATGGAAGACAGCGTTTAACACTAGGAGTGGGCACTACGAATATCTTATTATGCCCTTTGGGTTATGTAATGCTCCAGACGTATTTCAAGACTTCATTAATGATGTACTCAGAGACTATATTTACTCTTTTGTGCTTGTTTACCTGGATGATATCCTTATTTATTTCCCCGACATCCAAACTCATCATGATCATGTCAAACAAGTTTTACAAACTTTGCTTAAAAATAGTCTTTATTGCAAACTTGAGGTTCAGTTTTTGGGGTATAACATTTCTGCCTCTGGTTTGCAAATGGATCCTCGCAAACTAGAGGCCGTTCTACAATGGCCATTACTCAGTGGGTTAAAATCCATACAGAGGTTTATTGGTTTCTCTAACTATTACAGGAGATTCATCAAAGGTTTCTCTTCGGTAATAGCCCCCATCACCAATATGACACGCAAGGGGGCTAATTGTACTATATGGCCTAAAGAAGCTAAAGAGGCTTTTGAGCTTCTTAAACAAACGTTCACATCTACTGACATATTAAGACATCCTGACACTAGTAAATCTTTCCTACTTGAGGTTGACGCCTCCGAGACAGGGGTCGGGGCTGTTCTTTCTCAGAGAGAGAGAGTCAGGATGCCCCTTTGCATCCTTGTGGTTACTTCTCCAGAAAGTTGTCTCCTGCCGAGCGTAACCATAACACTGGTAATAGAGAACTGTTAGCCACCATACTAGCGCTTAAGGAATGGCGACATCTTTTGGAGGGTTCCAAGGATCCCATTCTGATTATTACTGATCACAAGAACCTGGCATATATTGGGGATGCCAAACGACTGTCTTCTAGACAAGCTAGATGGTCATTATTTTTGTCTCGCTTTAACTTTATTATCACCTACACACCCGGTTCTAAGAACGTTAAAGCTGACGCCTTGTCTAGGCATTTTGACATTGAATCAGATCTAGAACAAGAGACATCCCCTATTATATCTCCTGAGTGTATTATTGCTTCCACTGTCCTTTCTTTATCATCCCCTTTGCTCCGTGCTATCATGGCGGCTCAGCCCAAGGCAACAAACCTCAAGATAAATTGTTTATTCCATTGCCTGACAGGAAAGAGGTGCTGAAGGTATTCCATGACAATGTGACTGCTGGGCATCCGGGTATTAATAAAACTGTATCTGTCATTTCCAGGTAATTTTGGTGGGAGTCACTCAGGAGGGATATTAAAGAATATGTAGAAGCCTGCTCTGTCTGTGCAGTTTCGAAGGTTCCTCATAAACATCTGTATGGATTGTTACAGCCACTTCCTATACCCAGTATCCCATGGTCTCATTTATTGATGGATTTCATTGTTGAACTGCCTTGTTCCAATGGATATACTACCATCCTCATGGTAGTTGACCGTTTTTCCAAAATGGCACACTTTACTCCACTTAAAAAATTGCCATCGTCTGAGGACCTGGTGCACATATTTATACGCGATATTGTCAGGTTACATGGTATTCCTCAAAATATTGTGTCTGACAGGGTTCCCAATTTGTGTCACGGTTCTGGAGGGCATTCAATAAACAGTTGGGCATTGAATTGTAATTTTCCTCTGCTTACCATCCTCAAACTAATGGTACGGCTGAAAGAGCTAACCAATCACTTAAACTGTATTTAGGTTGCTTCGTGAATAGTACACAGTCTAACTGGGCTGAATTATTGCCCTGGGCCGAATTTGCAAGGAATAACGCTGACTCATCTGGGCATAGTCAGTTTTTTGTCAATACGGGTCGTTATCCTGCTGTTCTCCCTGCTGTGTTTTCTGATACGGCTATCCATACTCTGGATGATCACCTTACCTCTATTCGTGATACCTGGACCAAGGTTCGATCCGCTCTTGAAACTGTTGCTGCTCGCTTTAAGTTTCATGCGGATAAACGACGGAGTGCCAATCCAGTTTACCAGGTGGGTGATCGGGTTTGGTTATCCTCACGCAACATTAGGTTGAAGGTTCCCAGCATGAAGTTTGCTCCGAGGTTCCTTGGTCCTTTTCGTGTGGTTAGGAGAATCAACCCTGTTTCTTATTCTCTGGCCCTTCCAGCGTCCTTACGTATACCTAAAACTTTTCATGTGTCCTTGCTCAAACCGCTTGTTTGCAATCGGTACACTAGTCCCATTGTTCCCCCTCCTCCTTTGGTTGTTTCTGGACAGAAGGAGTATGAAGTCGCCTCTATCATTGATTCCAAGTTTTCTCGTGGTTACTTACAGTATTTAGTTGATTGGAGGGGGTATGGGCCTGCTGACTGTTCTTGGGTTTCGGCTTCTGATATCCATGCTGGTCATAAAATGTGTTAGTTTACGCCAAGTTTCCTCTCAAACCTGGTCCTGCGGTCTTCAGGTGGGGGGTAATGTCACGTATTCATCCGCACATAAAAATGTGGTTAATGCCATTTACTGTCCTGACAGGAAAAGTTGTGTCGAGCAACATTACTGTCCTGGCAGGAAAAGTTGTGCCGAGCAGCAATCATGCTCATGGAAACCTGGTAATTACTTTTGGGGTCAAAGGCCGGTCATTGCTAATCAAAATCGCACGAGGGTTTTGTGCTGAGCAGCAATCAAGCACATATAAACCTGGTAATTGCCTTTAGGGTCAAAGGCCGGTTACAGCCAATTGGATCCACAGGAGGGGTATTTAAACCCAGCTCTCCTCTTGCTCATTGCCCTGTCGTGGTTTCATGCCTATGGATATCCGAGAGTGCGTTAATGATTTAGATTTTCTGGTATTTGACTTTGGCTTTGTTTTGACTTCCCTGATATCTGGTATCCTTGACTTTTGGCTTTCCCTCATCTTTGTGTCTGATTCTGTGTCCCTGACCTCGGCTAGTATTTTGATTATTCTTGGAGACGTTAAGTCCTGCCATTCTAAGGTCTGGTTATACGTTATCCTTAGTCCTAGGTGTGACACAGTACTGCGTGCTGGATCAACTTGTAATCCTGACAAATACACTGCCCCTCCTCTAATTTAATACAGTGCTCTCCCCCAATTGAATACACTTTCTTCCCCCAATTTAACAACTACCCCTCCCACAGACCATGAGCTCCTTTAGCCATGCCAACAGGGAGCAGAGAAAATACCTCACTGGGCTGCCAGGGAACAAAAAACGGACCCAACTAGACACCAGATAACAGAAAAATTACCCCACTTAGCAACCACAACAGGGGCGGCCAAATCGGGTATTTTTATTTTGACATATATTACACAGTGAATTGTGGGGAAGCTGGAATAAACATTGCCTGCCCAAACTCATCTACACAAATAGCCACATATATTCTTTATCTCAACACATAGTCACACACTTCACTCAAAGCTAACTGCACAACTACACACACTCACAGCAACAGACATCAGCCACAGACAGTCAAATCAGAGCTACCAACACAGTAACAGACAACAGCCACAGCTACCCACGCTATGCAACACATCTCTCACAGATACCAACAAATAGACAGACATGTCACTTGCACCTACCACCCACACACATTCCTCACTGAATCCTACACACAGCAACAGGCATCACTCACAGCTAAACAACCCAATCACCCCTCCCACACACATGGACATACAGGCTGCCACCTCACACACGCACACACATACAGTGAACCATACAAAGCCACATAGCACATACCTACAACATTACAACTACCCTACGTCTAAATAACACACATGCTCTATATGTTTGCCACCATATAGCAAATCTGGAGAGTTATTCCCAAAAGAGGTACCCAAAGGATGTTGGATAGCCTTGTCTAATAGGAGAGCTATAAGTAATTCCAATGTAAAGAAAACCCAAAATAACAGTAAAAATGTAGGAACAACATATAAAAAAGAGAACTAAAAGACAATGCCCTCACAGGTGACCTTTATTAGATGCTAGGGTATTTGTAGAGTGGCATGTCCACTAAATGTCCAACAGTAGGGGCGAATTAATCTCTACACCGGGGATGGTGAAAATAAGTCTACCTGTATCCACAGATACAGATAGAACCACAAAATGTTGCTGATAGTGTTAATCTATTTTACCTGAGTGGCAACACAAGAGATCAAAATTATAGCGTGAATGGGAGCATAAAGAGTGCGGTTCAATCTGAATCGTGCACACAGCACGTATACTCCCTTGAGTTACTGTAGGATATGACTCCCCCACCGAAATATATAGGCAGTGTGTAGTATAAGATAGGTATCAACCACAAGTCTGGAGGAAGAAATACCCCTGTGGGGTTCAAGCTCAATCCCTGAGTCTACTACGATCAGTAAGCAATTTTCTCGAACAGATCTAGAGGCTGCCTTATAAGGCAGGTTCCCTAAGTCAATACAGAGCTTACAACACGGATAATAATAATAATAACAAAGTATTTAACCAGGAAGGGTACATTAACCAGGAAAGGTACATATATTTACTCTGGTTTCCAAGTACATCCAGGGGTTGTTACTATCACCCAATTTAATTGTATTCATTTTATCTACCTCGAAAGGATGAAGGGATGAGTCAACCCTGCTGGGATTTGAACTTGCAACCCAAGGCTTAGAACTCAATTCTGCTGATGCATTAGCCCACTGAGCTATTTCACCGGCATTTGCTAGGCATGTGCATGGGAAAAATGTTCGTTTCGGTTCGGCATTCTGAAATTCGGGACTTCGGCACTTCGGCAATTCGGCACTTCGACACTTCGGAACTTCGGAGTTTTGGAACTTCTCTTGCAGCCGCTTGATAGATAACTCCCTAATTCCCACGGTATTCGGGAGTTATCTTCCAAAAGGTTGAAATACCTAAATTGGTCTTTCAGCCAAATTTACTAATACTAAGTAAAGATTACTTAGTATTAGTAAATTATGCCCCTAATCGCTATACCGCGAGCCCCCTCATTCTGATATAGGGCCCCCCCCCCCTCATTATGATTTAGGGCCCCCACCCGCCGCTCAGAGGTGGGGGCCGGGGGGAGGACAATAGGTCCTCCCTTCAGGTTAGGAGGGGGAGAGGGGACGTGTTTATTTTTTATTTTTTTTACAGTGAGCAGCCACAGCCTGCTCACTGTTTAATAGGCATGCCCCTACTCAGCCTTTTAGTAGATAGCTCCCTAATACCGTGGCAATTAGGGAGTTATCTACTTATTCATTCCTGTCATTACATTGACTGGCCAAGTAACTTACATTTTATATGAATGTGTGTTACTTGATAGTTGTAAGTGTTGCAAATGCTTACAGCGGAATCCTGGCTACGTTTGTATACTTTTTATTTAAAATTGTATAAAGTGTAACATTCTTCTTCCTCCACAGGGTAAGTAATATTAGTACTTAGGCAAAACTGTGCTTCGGCACTTCGGCAACCTCGGCACTTCAGAAATTTGGTAATTTCTGAACTTCGGGACCTCGGCCATTTGGCACTTCGGCAATTCGGACATTCGGAAGTACCCAAATGTCCGAATTTCCTGAAATTCATCCTAATACATATTCATCCCGAAACGAATTGCACATGTCTAATGGATGCCTCTAGAGTCCCCCTATACCAGTGTAGTTAAGAAGTGGTAGGACCTAACGTGAACACAATCTCCGGTCCGCAGCCACTAACTCCTAAATACAAGACTAACTAAAAAATAAACACTAAGCAAGTCCTAAATTGAACAATTAGGGTTAGGCCCTTTTAGTTGGATGGTCCATCTTCTTCTTTTCTCTGTTATATACCAAATCTGGACTGCTCTGGACTTCTTCAGCTGTTCTCTGTACCAGGACATTGTCACACTGTATGAAGCATGCTGCTCTGTCGGCAGAATGATACTGGGATGATGCTCCCCTACTCCCTCTGCAGATCACAGTGCTATAGTCCCAAACAGTCTGAGTCTCAGTGCATGTTTCCTGTGGCAGGATGGATATATTTAGAAGGCAGAACCCTAAAAACACAGCAATGTGGAATTGATTAAATGTGAACAGTGTCCGGCTTATTGCATCCGAATGGCCTCTTATGCAGCCAGATAGGTGTGCCCCATTCAATAAGGAACCATTTGGACTTTAGTAAAAAACCTCTCTTTTTCAGCATGCATTATCATGTGCTATTTATATGTAGCTATGTAACATGTTACCAGAGAGCCCTTTGTACTGTTATTGCTATCATATCCCCTGTGAGATACGTATATCTAATGTGAACAAGTTAAAAACAATTTGCGGCATCTAGTGCACTCTGTGGCATCACTACCCTGCAGAGCATGCAAGAGAGATTACAAGCCTATTGTTATTTCATGTCCAGATCTAGAACTTAAATTACTGCTCTGAACTTTCTGGTCAGCCTACATTGCACCACAGTAATTGGGTATTTCATTATATCAACAATTAGTGGGCTAGCTCATGGACAAAGAGGCAGGTATATATGTGAATGGAAAGGGAAATATTTTAACTAAACTACCAGTGGGAAAAAGACAGTAAATTAAAATTACTTTAAATTGATCATAGGAGAGGAACACCCAATGTGGATGACATGGAAAGAGAAGAGAGCACAGACAAATGAGGGATTTGACTGAAATGAAAATATTTAAGGAGACAAATATGCAAGACTGGGGAAGCAGAGGAGGAAGTATTATGACTAAATAGAAAGGATGGGGATGAATAGGTGATATTGGAAAAAGAAAGGAAGCATATTAATAGGAGATGTTACCGGGGAGAGAGAAGATGGAATAATACAGAAAATATAAAAGACTAAGGAGTCATGAAATATGAGTTGAGTGGTCACAGAGAATGAAATATGACTGATTGGAGAATCATAGAATGCCAGAGGAAAGAGGTTATGGGTAGAAAAACAGAAGACATCAGTTGGTTGGGAATGACTTGGAAGGCAGAGGTCAGGAAATATGACTGGGGTGGTAGAGGGTAGCAGTGAGAAGCAGGTATTGCTGATTGGGAAGGGGAATGAAGGGACGGGAGATATGACTAGCTATGGAAGGGAGGGATACAGGGCAAGTGGCTAACTAGTAAAGGAGAGGAGTGAAGAAGTCACAAAAGAGCGAAACTAGAAAACCAGGAAAATAGACGGGATGTTTTTCTGTCCGAATATTTTCTTAGTTAGGCCCATCATAATCATTTGCCTTATAATGCCTTTAATCCAGTAGTGAAGCTGAGGAGGTCCTGTTAAGACAAGCAGGTCAGGGTGTTACTAAACTATTAAAACTATTGGTGATGTTTGCTCATAATCGCAGTTTATTAATTCATACTAATAACTTCCCCATTAACGGAATCTGTTGGCGCTATATAAATGGCAATAATAATAATAATAACATTAAACACAGCATTGCAATCTCAGTGTATGAGTACAACTAACCCATTGAGACAGTGTTAATAATTAAATGAGTTGGGGAATTCCAGCTGGGGAGAAAACATCAGAGGACTTGATGCAACAATTTCCTGCCTGTCATATCTATTCTGAGAACAAGCGTCAACACTTATTGACATCTTATGCACTTGTATCAGTTTTTCTTATTGTATGTCTGGTATGTATGACCTAATGGATCCAATAGCATGCACATTTACAAATCATTGTGCTCTTGCTTTTTGGCGACCGTAATGTTTAATGATACTTGTCTGCAGGCAGCCTTAAAAAGTCAGTTGGAGCTAGCTAGCAACTGGACATTGAAAGGCCAGCTTGGATTATTTTCTATTGTAGAGCCTTTTTTTCATTTTTTCCATTGAGTTATGGTCGTTTCCAAAATAATCAAAACACTGACAGTAGCAGCTTGTAAGAACAATTAAACAACATTTTTTTTGTGTTTATCTTTCTTAATTTATTTCAGTCTGGTAAATAATTTCCTTTTTTGAATTATTAAAATGATCAGTTACAAAACATGTAATTCCCTGATTAAAAAAAATTATTAATCTACTATAGAAACCAAACTATTGAATTGCTAGCTGACTTTAAATAAATCCATATGGCTTATATCAGCAAATAAAAGCTAAACTTGCACTCATTTAATAATTTTAGATGTGATGCAGGACAACCACAGAGGACACACGTCAAAAAGGACCCCATAATTCCTTTTAAAAGGAGTAGTAAATCATCCTACCCATCCACATTATTTGTAATGTGGCCTTAAAGGGAAAATAATATTTTTTTAATTAAAAAGTAATCAAACTATTCAAATAAATGTACAGCTTCTTTAAGTCAGTATTTATTGTAAACACGTATATTAATTTTTAACTTGTAATTAATACTAAGACACGTCTTAAATATCAGGAAGTGGAAGTGAAATAGTTTCCAAAATACAATGTTCTGCTTTTAACTCATCACTAAAGCCTCAATTTAAAAATGATATATAAATATATATATATTGTGGTGAAACCCACCTCGCCACTATGTTCTGGAGAAGCCTGTGTTACAAAACGCCTTTTGTCCCTATTTTCACCAATTGTCCTGCTTCCCTGGGTTATGGAGAAGCCTGATTGCCAGCCTCCTGTCTCATGACTATGGCCCCCTTTCATCAGCCCATGCTAAACTTAAACCCCATGGCGATTTGACTGTGTTTGTGGGATCTGAGCGCTGTTTGGATATATTGAGCGCTCAGATCCAAGCCATCTGGGGATAGGTTGAATGTGGGGGTTCTGTTCAGTATGATAGTAGTTATGAATTTTTGTGTATTTTTGCTGTTGTTGTGAATAGAGATGTTTTCTGTATGCTGGAGATAATTGGCTTACCACACCCAAGCCATGCTTCCAGTCGGTCAAATAGGACATCCATCTATCTTTTGAACCACTGGACCAATTTGTATGATTTTGACGTATGTTTGTATTTGGAGTATGCTGATTCTGAAAATGTAAGTTTATGTGAATGTGATGTATACTTTTAAAATTATGAATATTGTGTAAAACTGTGTATTTTCCTGCCTGTGATAATTACGTTAGCCCATTGTGTTTAGTAATTATATCACAGGCAGAGGGGAGGATTTTGTGTGTAATTGCTGGGAGTGTATCGTACGTATTGATTGGTTGTTCTGCAAAACCCTGTGGGTAGTACTAATGTGTAAGAATGTGTATATAAGGCCAATAAAGACACAGATCTGTTCTGTTCCTGCTTGACCCTCAACATGGAGCTTTGTCTCGTTCTTGGGGGGATTTATTGTATGCTGTTCCAGTTCGACTGCTATGAGTGTAAACCTTTTGTATGTTTTTTCCTATTTGCCTGTTTACAGCATTCGTATGGTTTCGGTTCGGCTGTTTACGGCTTTCACATGGTTTCCTGTTCGGATGATTGGTGTCTTCAGTAGCTGCCTGTATATCTGGAAGGGAATATCTCCTAAACGGCTTTTAACCCCTTTTATGCCCAGGGTGCCGTTACTTATATGTTCTTCTGTATTTCTTTCTGCCTTGCTTTGTATAGTTGTGTACATCTATTTATCTAATCTGATAAAAATTACGGTTATGCATCCCCTGCATATTCCCCTCCCGCCCATCACCCAGACCTTTTCCCTAAAGCAGCTGCCTATGCCACCTTATGGAAGTGCCGGCACTGGCCACAATCTTAATATACCCCAGTTTAAGCATTTCCTAATGCCACCTTTTCTTACATGGAATATCCTTTAACCTGGGTCTCTCCGTAGTCAGTGGCGTAATTCCCACGGTAGCAGGGGGCCCAGCCTCCCTGTCGACCCCTGCGACCGTGGGCCAGCATCACTTCGAGGCACGCTGTCGCTGGGTGTTGCATGGCTGAGTGGACTGTAGTCTGACAGGAAGTACGCCCAACTCGCCCTTGCAAGACTTCTCGCAGGCGGCTCCTTTCCTATGGAATAGCCTGCCTACCCCCATCAGACTCTGCCCTAGTCTTCAATCGTTTAAGAAGGGCCTTAAAACCCATCTATTTAGGAAAACTTATGGCCTCCCAGAGTAACCTCTACCTTACATACCTGTCTCTTGCTCTCTCTTATAGGGCAGTGCTTTACTCCTCCAGCTATGCCCCAGTCCCACCCTATTTAATTGATATTTCCTGTCCTAATGATTTTATACCCCACCTCCGATAGACTGTAGGTTCGTTTGAGCAGGGTCCTCTTCAACCTATTGTTCCTGTAAGTTTTCTTGTAATTGTCCAATTTATAGTTACATCCTCCCTCTCGTAATATTGTAAAGCGCTACGGAATCTGTTGGCAATAATAATTATAATAATAATAATAAAGGAAGTGCCCAGCAAGAGAGCCATGGATGGGCTGGGGGAATGACACACATTGAGGGGTTGGGGGAGGGAATAAAACACATGGAGGGGCAGGGGGGAATGAGACACATGGAGGAATGAGACATATGGAGGGGCTGGGAAGAATGGGATGAGACACATTACGGGGCTAATGGGGGAATGAGACACATGGAGTTGCTGGGGAAAATTAGATACCCGGGGGCAGGGAATGAGACACATGGAGGGGCTGGGGTAGGGAATGAGATACATGAAAGGATTAGACATATGGAGAGGCTGGGGGGATGGGATGAGACTTATAAGGGGACTGATGGTGGAATGAGACACACAGAGGGGCTGGGGAGAATTAGATACCGGGGGGAGGGCGGGAATGAGACACTTGGAGGGGCTGGGAGGAATAAGACACATTGTGGCGCTGGGGGGCATGGGAGGAGACACACGGTGGGGCTGCTGAGGAAATGAGAAACAGGGAGGGGCCAAAGTTGAATGAGATACTTGGTGGGCTGGGGGAATAAGACACATGGAGGGGCTGTGCGGATGGGATTATACACATGGGTGGCTGGTGGGGGAATGAGACACATGCAGGGGCTGGAGAAAATGAGATACTTGGGGAGCTGGGGGAGAGGGAATGAAACACATAGAGGGACTGAAGAGACTGAGACACTTGAAGGGACTGGGAGTGATAAGAAACATGGAGTTGCTGGGGGGAGGGAATGAAACACATGGAGGGGCTGGGGAGGAGAATGAGACACATAGGGGAACGGGACACATGGGGATGCTCAGGGCAATTTTTGCACCGGTGCCCGATGGTTTCTACTTACGCCTTGGTCTTCAGTGCATGGTTTTGAGATTGTTAGAGTAGAACCTTTGAAAAATATTGTACATTGATGGGCTTTTACAATGTATGATCATATGCTGTATATGAATTCCCATTGATTGTTGCCTTAGGTGTTTTTAGGTGTTTTTAACAAATGTGTTTCCTTTAAATTAATTCTGGCGTTACGTGCACTATATATGCTATGCTGTATTTTACAACATATATATTGCTTTATTTCCTAGATGTCCCGTACCAGTGTCATCCTTGCTGTACCCATAGAATCTCTAGGTAGGCCTGTCCAGTATCCAAGGTGTTAAAAGGGCTATTGCTGGATCCCTGTTGTGCGACCAGTCAGGAAATCCAGTGATATGAAATGATCAAATAATTTAGGATAAAGCAAGCCACTTGGGTATGTATGGCATCACTTTTCTCTGGTTGTCTGGAAGCAACACTAAATACTTATAATACCACCACAGTAGACATAGTAAGCCTTCATTAACTGCCAATCGTGCATTTAGGTCTCAAACACAAAATGATGCTGTTTGAGCTGTGAGATCCATCTTAAAGACAGTTCCAGTTATATTTAGTTACCAACATAGCTTTATGCACCACTTGCACCAGGCATTCATATTACCTTGTTCACAACACTCCCAATCTGTAGGCAAAATGATGACCAGGGCATCAGTTCACTTTAAGGAAATTAAAATGTTAAAAATATACATTTTATTGTAGTATGTTTGTGTGTGAGTATGTGAATGCATGCATGTAAATTTATGTAATTTGATTGTGAATATGTGTCTGCACAATATTATTATGAGCGTGTGCAAGTGTTTCAGATTGTCATGTTAAGAGAGTATAAGTTCCTGTGCTCCTATGTGAGTGATGTTTTTGCCAGTGCAAAAAATATGAGTTCATGTGAATGCATGTGTTTTACTGTAAGTGCATTTACGTACTCTTGAGGGTATTTTTTGAGTGATAGTGCATGTTAATGTTTGCAATATCGGTGTGAGTGCCAGTTAGTGACTCTGTAAGTGCATAACAATTTATAGGTGCAATATCATTGTGCATGCACGTCAGTGCCGCTGTGTGTGTGTGTGTGTGTGTGTGCACTGTCAGTAGTTCTTTGTATGTATTGCCATTGTCAGTTCATATAAACTTTGCGTCTTCTAACACCCTGTCCCCACTTTAATATCTGTATGGAATGGTGTAGAGACTCACATTTTGCATGAACAAATGAAATGCACTCTACAGAGACATATGCATGACATATCCCACACCACAGGGCGCAACCCCTCGCTTCTCATTCTCTTGCTTAACACAGTTCAAGCTGGCAGAAAAATCAATGCAGGAGTGTTAACATTAGAATGGGCTGTTTAAACCCCTTTGGCCTTTGACTGTATCATTAGATCACACTGCATGTTTAATACATCCCCATACCACCAGTTATTCAAAGAATGGCATACAGGGTAATAATATGCATTTATAAAAATATTATGCAACCTTTTATTCTTCCTTTTATGTGCCATCTATAACATACTGTCATATATGTTCTCACCACTCACTCCAATCCCTGCAAAACATGACTGTTAGATATCTGTGCAAGTGCATACAAGAACGATATGAACATAGCTACTATAACACAGCCTTAGCCTGATACCTGTCAATAGGCTGAAAAAAAGGATAAAAATTACAATCAAACCAGTACAAGCATATAAGGATTTTGAACATAATATTGCAAATAACTGTAAACATCTGTAAACTGTAAACATCTCTAGATAGACACTTTTTGTAAATTTTTAGATTTCCTATAGAGTATGTTTTATATATTTGCATTCTAGGCTTTATTTATTAACTTTCTAAGATTTAATAGCATTAATTTTAAATTATATAAGGCCTTATTAGTACTTTCAATGCACAAAACCAACATGCTATACACAAGTATAGTACAGTGTCCAGTGATCCATATACACAATATCTTAACCCCAAACTATTGCTATATGACCCCATGTGCTTACTCTGAAAGTAGACTCCAGAAGCAATCTTTAGGATCCTTGGAAGAGAGGAAAGAGACAGTGATGCGATAAAATCCCGGAGAGGGACAGCATTCTCCATCTCATCCATGACAGAGTGTATGGACTAAGAGACAGAAGCAATATCACAAGTTCTTCACTGAATTAAGGCAGAATGCTCTCACAGAAGGAGATTCTCAGTACATTTCCTGACACTTCTCATAACTCAGCTAGATGTGATGCATATGAGGAACTTGAACTGGCCTCGTCATTTGTCTACTTATCCTAAACAAACTCAAAAGCTCCTCCTAAATAACAACTTCCCGAGGCATTCACTGTTAATGAAAACAAACAAACAAACCTAGAATTAAATTAATCTTTTTATTTTTTTTCTGCTCTGATTAATTCCCCAACTTTAGTTAAATTAAATTAAAAAAATGTTAACGTTTAAGGGACACTATAGTCACCTGAACAACTTTAGCTTAATGAAGCAGTTTTGGTGTATAGAACATGCCCCTGCATCCTCACTGCTCAATCCTCTGCCATTTAGGAGTTAAATCCCTTTGTTTATGAACCCTAGTCACACCTCCCTGCATGTGACTTGCACAGCCTTCCATAAACACTTCCTGTAAAGAGAGCCCTATTTAGGCTTTCTTTATTGCAAGTTCTATTTAATTAAGATTTTCGTATCCCCTGCTATGTTAATATCTTGCTAGACCCTGCAAGAGCCTCCTGTATGTGATTAAAGTTCAATTTAGAGATTGAGATACAATTATTTAAGGTAAATTACATCTGTTTGAAAGTGAAACCAGTTTTTGTTTCATGCAGGCTCTGTCAATCATAGCCAGTGGAGGTGTGGCTAGGGCTGCATAAACAGAAACAAAGTGATTTAACTCCTAAATGACAGTGAATTGAGCAGTGAAATTGCAGGGGAATGATCTATACACTAAAACTGCTTTATTTAGCTAAAGTAATTTAGGTGACTATAGTGTTCCTTTAAACACTCGTCTCAATTGTGTGTGGTTAATGTGGGATGACAAGTTCTGTTTCAACATCCCATGTTCCTTAAGCACTAACAAAACATTTACCACACCATAATTTCTATCAGTATCGCGAAAACATACAAATGTGAAACACTGCACACTGGTATGTTTTCGGATTTATACCTTGTGCAGGTTGTCTCCCAGAACCACACCTGTTAGTCCAACACATAGAACAACAAAGATAAATTGAGGTGTGCATTTCCATTTGTAATATTTATGCAAAGTACTGTGGTAGTATACATGTAAACTATAATTGGACCGATCGACACATGTCCTGTATTTATTTATTTTTTTTATTCTTTATTTTAGAAGTGCAATGAAACAGGCACATATAGATAGTGACATACAGTACATAATAAAACATTAAAATACAAGTGTATAGACAGAGCACGAGATGTCAAGATATACTGAACACATTTTTTATTTATTTTTTTAAATGTAGTGATAGAGTAGCAAACAAAAAGTAGAAACACACAGGAGAGCCTCAAGGCCAAAAATCTACAAAAAGCTGAGACATGAATTACTCAAAAGGTAGTGAGCTCTTTATGCTCAGTTTAGGTATATGCAAAATCTTCGCTCCAGGACTGTCCTGCAGGACACACTGAGTAGGCCCAATCAGGCGATCACACCAGCCCTGAGTTGGAAGTAAAGCCAACACCATTTTTCCACGAACCCAGCTGTTAGTAATGCTTAAGTCCAGCCCCACCCGGGGTTGCATGAGGAGTGGGTACGATGTCTGCGCCTCCATTGTTGCCTCTTGTTTCCCCTCTGCAATCGAGGTTGGTGTAGTGAGGAGGGAAACACGCTTCAGCTGGTCAGATCTCCGTGAAAGACTGTCCCAGAAATCACTGCATATTTTGTCAAAGGCCGCCAGTAGCTCTGCAAGGTGTGGGCTGTGGGGCCGGGCAGCCATCTTGGCATCTTGGCCGGTTAGTAGGGAGTTTGCTTCCGAGGCCCCTCAGGTGTCTCCTGAAGCCACCAGCTCTCCTGTGTGGACCGGGATAACCCCCACCGGTCCATAGGGATGGGGGGAAGGAGAACAGGGCCACTGATACAAGGTTTGTTGGTCCCGTGTGCGGCCGAGTGAGGGAGCGGCCGCCTCCCGTCCTCGATGACAGACTAGGCCTCGGCCTCTAGGGAACACAATCTCCAGAATATTGGGGCCATCTCGGGTTTTAAGGTAGACAGAAGTGCCTCTATTGTTGTGCTGTAGCCAGGGTTTACACCACAAGGTAAGATAATCATGCTTAGTCACTGTAGAATAGCTTGGCAAGTAAAAACTTGGAGGAGCGATAACTCAATGTGACCTTCCGAGATGGCGGTCAGACCCCGCCCCCGTTGTCCTGTATTTTTTTAACATAAATCCAGAAGCTTTTTTGTTCAAATATGTTGAGATGATGACGAGATGCCACAAAATACATTTGTTTTTGTAAATATGTGATATTTGGCTTAAGTTGCTTAATTTTGTGGCATGAAGTCACGGTAAATGTATCTTTGCAATTTATAAATATTTCTATTGGTTTTGATGCCTAGTAGCGGTCTTGAATAGATAGAAATCGCGCCTTTACTGCAAAAAAAAAAAAAGAAATATATATCCTGTAAATAGTTCTTTCTCTAAATTAGAAAGTAGTTTTATATCTGTCTACCAATAGAAACCAAGTTTTGCAAGAGTTATACAACTTGCCATGTGGGTATAATTTTGTTATGGGTTTCACATCTGGACTGATTAACCTTGGAATCTAAAACAGAATCAAACTGGGAGCTCAATGTTTAGGGTGAAACGTTTAGGGTTGACTGTTTCAACAGATCATGGTGTGTAATTAAACTTTAAAAAGTTTACATTCCATCCTCACCACCCACCCTCACTCCTATAATATCCATGGATCCATTGCTATATATTTTATCATTTCAATAACTAGTGCAGTAGTAGAAAAGGAGTTAGTGAGGACCCCTGCCATATTTTATACTCGAAGCACCATATGCTATAGAGTTCATTGTTGTGATTATGGTGCCATTAATTTATGACTGCTGCCTCGTCTCTCTCCTGTAAGTTGGCTAATGATGAGGTCAGCCTCCCAATTTTGGGTGAAAGTCGTTTGAGACGTCTGGGGGCGAACTGTGTTCATTTACTTCCTTCAGATGCAAGTACGTGCATATTTAAATTTAATTATTGCGGAACTGTCCACTATATTGAGTAGCAACGTGGATGAAAGAAGGAACATGAAGATCTACATTTGTGAATGCCGTGCAGTTTATTACACAATTTCTATATTATTTTCTGAAAGTATTGTAAAAGGTGTTTACATTTTAACTCACTTCAGTAGAGTGACTTTGTAAAATAATATAAAAGCAGAAGACAGTGGTTTCACAAAATAAGTTAAAAAACAAAACAAAAAAGAAACCAAAACATCTTATGCTGGGCAAAATGAGGTAGTTGGAAAGAACTAAAAGGCAACAGATTTAGATTGAGGAAGTCCTACTTCTTCCGAGAAGTACAAATGACATATAAATTGGGCCACAAAACTACAAACAGGTTCATCCTGATGTCATCAAACTTTGTGACAATAAAGCACATATCTCTTTAAAGTTATCACAAAAGATGCAAAGAATACAAAGTCCACTTGATGCTTTATAGCTGGATCACGCCACTTTTATTTTGCAGAAATGAGAAACAAAAACAAATTACTCTCAAGGTAACAGAGCGGTGATTTTATTAGCAGCCCAATGGAAAAAAGAGAGCTACCAAATCTAGAATTCCTTTTGTGTTTGATTCCAAGCAGAGCAAATATTAAATCTTAATAGATTAAATATAAAGAATATAGTGGGAGAATTTGATAAATACTTTGGATAAATATCTAATCGTAAAAAGAACCCAGAGGTGGGACATTCATATATAAAACAGTTAAGCTTGGTTCTGAATTCTGTTAAATTCCTAAATTATCTGTTGGTGCAAAACACATTGGAAAACTACATGTGCAATTCCCTTACAAACTGGTGCAAAAGATGATTAAAGGACCACTCTAGGCACCCAGACCAGTTCAGCTTAATGAAGTGGTCTGGGTGCCAGGTCCAGCTAGCTTTTACCCTTTTTTTTTTATAAACATAGCAGTTTCAGAGAAACTGCTATGTTTATACTGAGGGTTAAGCCAGCCTCCAGAGCCTCTAGTGGCTTTCTCATTGACAGCCGCTAGAGGCGCTTGCGTGCTTCTCACTGTGAAAATCACAGTGAGAGCATGCAAGCGTCCATAGGAAAGCATTATGAATGCTTTCCTATGCGACCGGCTGAATGCGAGCGCGGCTCCTGACGCGCATGCGCATTCAGCCGATGACGTCGCGAGGAAGAAGAGGAGGAGGAGGAAAGCTCCCCGCCCGGCGCTGGAGAAAGAGGTAAGTTTAACCCCTTCCTCCCCCCAGAGCCCGGCTGGAGTGGGTCCCTGAGGGTGGGGGCACCCTCAGGGCACTCTAGTGCCAGGAAAACAAGTATGTTTTCCTGGCACTAGAGTGGTCCTTTAAGGCTAAACATCTCAGAGACAAGATGGCCTAACAGTGTATACTAAAATAACTTCTTATATTCCTAGATTATGTCATTATTGTGTCAAGGAAAAGGAATTCCTAAAGAAATTCTCTATTCCCACAAAGTCACAAATCTGAACCCCCTATAAATTTTCACAATATTATTATTAAGTCAACCTCATGTGACACGGCCACTGGCGCCATTTTGGAAATCCTCAATGCCAGCAACATTTTATCTGTCCCTAGTGTATGGCGCCACAGCCGTGCAAACCATGAAACTGTACCGGAGTAGAGAGACAGTGTGTCAGGATTCACTAATATGCCCAGAACGCAGAACTTAAAGGGACACTGTAGGCACCCAGACTACTTCAGCTAATTGAAGTAGTCTGGGTGCTGTGACCCTTTTGCACCTAGTGCTGCAATGTAAAACATTGCAGTTCCAGAGAACAGCAATGTTTACATTGCAGCTCTAAGTCTGCCCGCTGTGGCTGTCTACCAGACAGCTTCCGGATAGCTTCCTGAATCCAAACTGACTTTTAGTCCATTACCTCACGCTGGACATCCTCACGGACCTCTAGTTTCAGATTTTCCCCATGGGAAAGCATTGAATAATGCTTTCCTATGGGGAGGTCTAATGCACACGCGGCCATTGCGTGGGCGGAGCCTGACCCAGCGCCGAGGGACTGCGGCGCTGGATTCAGGTAAGTGGCTGAGGTGGTTTTAACCCCTTCAGCCGTGCAGGAGGGGGGCACCATAGGGACCTATAGTGGCAGGAAAAGGGGTTTTCCTTTCACTTCAAGTAAAAAAATTAAAGAAAACCCTAAGGCATATTACCAAACCTTAGAACGGCCGGATATAACGTTTAAAAAGAAAAGTACAAGACAAGCTAAGGTCAAAAATACAGAGTACATATTAAGTGTAGGCAAGCTAAAGGTCAAGGATAGTCAGGAAACAAGCCAAAGTCCAAGGGATGCAGAAATCAGAATAGTCAATAAACAAGCCAAGAGAATCAATACCATAATTGCGGTCTCTCGATAATCACAATGGAAACCACGACAGAGCACTGATAATGGGAGGTTACTCAATGTAATACATTTTATTAATAGCTTGGGATCACAGTTGGGCTTAAATGCAGAGAAGTCTTATGATTGCCTAAGTTCTATGTCTGTAACACTGCATAATTTCTGTATCCCAACCTTATAACAGCTGTTTCAGTGCTTTACATACAACCAACATTATAAGTTTTGAATCAGGATTTATATCTTGGTCTTTTTAAATAATTCATGCAGAGGGCGTCTCCTATCACCGCTACTGTTTACTTTAGCAATAACACTGGTACAAATTGAATTAAAGAAAATCCTTGATATATCAGGTATATGGATTAAAGAAAGAAAAAAAAAACACTTTCCTGAGCTTGTATGCATTTTACTCTGTTTTTTGTATTTTGTGTTGACAGGTTTCATCTTATGAATTTAATGTATTAAAGTCCTGTAGAAGTTCCAGCTGATGCCATACAGTATGCAATATAAATTCCACTTTCAGTTGCAATCAGAATAGAGGAAAATGTATTCATAGTTACCATAATGTTAATTTCCTGGCTATTATTCATGGCAGCATATACACATGGGTTAACTCCTCCCCTTACAGCCGATAGGACAGGAATAAAACAAATAAGAGTATCCCAGCATAGGTCCCTCAGTCAGTAACAAGCTCCCACAGAAGAAGCAAAACCAACACTGGGTGGGTAGTATATGCTGCCATGAATAATAGCCAGGAAAAGAAAATTATGGTAAGTATGAATACATTTTCCTCTTTCATGGCTAGTCATGGCAGCATATACACATGGGAATACCCAAGCTTACCAGGGAGGGACAGAAACATACATAACTGGCAATCAAATAATCAGAACAATTCTACTAAGATTAGAAGATTGGAACTGAGTTAAGGACGTGATGTCCAATATGTAATGCAGGACAAACAAGTTCAAAGAGGTCCAAATGACAACTTTACAAAGTTTCAGCAGAGACCATTGCCATGGAAGCCCGCAATGCTGCATCTGCACTAGTGGAGAGTGCCCCGAAATCCTTTGGTACAGGTAGAGAATGGCATTGAAAAGTTTTCACTTTAGGCAGGATCTCTGGTGCTAAATGCAAGACAACCATATCCTGTTTAAATTCAGTGTATGGGGGTACACGGGTTCAAATCTGGAGTTCACACATTCACCTTGCTGAGGTACCAGCCACCAGCAACAATACTGTCTGTGCTAACATCATGGAAGCTCCTGCTAGAGGTTTGAATGGTGGTTTAGTCAGAGCCTGTAAGACCAGTGGTAGGTCACATATGGACTTCAACACCCTCAGTGAAGGCTTGAGTTTAATTGCTGCTTTCATGAAGCAAAGCACCAGGGGCTCCAATACTCAATGGGTACACTTCAGTACAGGTAGAGAATGACACCTTATGCAGGATTTCTGGTGCTAAATGGAAGACAACCATATCCTGTTGAAAATTAGTGAATGGAGATACACAGGATCAAGCCTGGAGTTCACATTCACACATTGACCTTGCTGAGGTACCAGCCACCAGCAACAGCACTTTCTGTGCTGACACCACCAAACTCCTGCTAGAGGTTCGAATGGTGGTTTAGTCAGAGCCTGTAAGACCAGAGGTAGGTCACTTATGGACTTCAACACCCTTAGTGGAGGCTTGAATTTAATTGCTGCTTGCATGAAGCAAAGCACCAGGGGTTCCATTGCTCAATGGGTACCCATCCATGTGGAAAGTGCCAATCTTTGCTCCTCTAGAGTGTTGTAATTTACACCATATCAAGGCCTGATTGAGGAGTAATTCCAACCTCTATTCTTGAGACCAACAGACAAATACATGCCAAGTTTGTAATTTGTAAAGTATTTATAGGACTGTAAGAGGATCTTACTGACTGTCTCAGGGATGCCTACACTTCTAGAGACACCAGCATCAACACCAGAGCTCAAGGATCTTGGTGTGTCAAGGGACCTTGTAATAATAGGTCTGGATGTACTGGAATTTCCCTCGGAGGTTCCAGATTCATCTTACTCATCATAGGAGTTAGAGTCTTCGTGGCCTTCCACTGTCTCGTTTGAATTTCCTTTAGGAACGTTGAAGACAGAAAAAAAAATGTACATGAGACTGAGAATCCAAATTTGTGTCCGAGTATCCTGACCTTGAGCATTCTGGTCCTAAAAACGAGAAAAAAGCTTCTGGATCTGGTAGTTGCGAGAAGTGGCCATCAGATCTACATAGGGTATCAGCCAAATCTGAGTCAAACCTGAGGATATGTCGGGACAAAGTTGCCATTCCACCTTGACCACTGTTACTTGGCTCGGGTAATCAGCCATTGTAGAAATAGTAGAGAATGGGAGGAATATAGTGGGTCCTAGGACAACAGGGCATGGACCCAATTTATAATTATTAATTCAGGAGTCGAAGTCCTAGTTGGAAATTTAAAATTAACTTTTAATTTGATTTTAATATAAAATCTGGTATACAATATAGACTTTGCTTACTTAATTACCTCAGAAGATACTGAAGCATAGGGAATGGACGGAGACAAGATATCTCCGAGGGTGCTACCAAAAATATATATAAGTATTCACTAAACCAATAATAGGAGAAGGATGGAATAATAAGAAAGTGTAAAAATCCCAAACCAAAATGAAAATAACAAAAATTAATAATAAGATGAAAAAGGAGTAAAATGTACACTCCAAAACAAAGTATATACAAAAGATTTTTCCCAATCTCAGTTGTATATCTGAACAGAGATGTTCAGGAAAAGGATCATATGCACTGGAATGTGTATAAAGTCCCTGTATGACAGAGGCTTACACTAAGGGTTAAGTGATGTTATCTCTTGCTAAGCACGGAGCAATAGAAAAGCACAACGTTTTTGTCACTCTGCCAATTATAGCAGGAGCTTTCACTAAGGGTTAAATGATGCTCCCATTTAAACATCACAGAACTGTAGTGATGTTACAATAAACAGTAGCTTACACTAAGGGTTAATTGGTACTATAGCTTGAAAAGTACAGAGCTTATTACAGTCTGCCTATCCTGACATGTCTCATAGGAAGTAACTATAGTGTGAGAAACTAGTAGTGATCTGAAGAAACAATGTTGCAAAAGAGTCTCTGAATAAACAGCTGATCCCTAGTTAGTCAGATCAATGCTCCTGAATTAGATAGTACTGCTGCTAAGATAATTTATGGTTCCAATATCCCTCCTAACCTAAATCTATGATAATTCAGTAGTTACTCTCAGGACAGACGTTATTTTTCTGCAGGTGTACGAAGAGGATTTTTGCCGCTGCATGTAGACAGTTAGACATAGTTTATTCGAGATTTGTAGGTGCCCACGAAGGCACAGCACAGACATTATACCATGCATGTAATTAACCACTTTGTCTCCCTCTCTCATTAACATGCACTGTTGTATTGGGACCATACATAGGACACGAGGTCACACATTTAGGCTGGAAGAAAGGAGATTCCATCTAAGGCAAAGAAAGTCCATACAGATGTTTTGGATAAATACTTGCAAAAACATAACATACAGGGATATAATTTCTAATTAGTGGGATAATAGCTGCTTGATCCAAGGAGACATCTGACTGCTATTTTGGGATCAAGAAGTTTTTTTTTCCTAGTAAGCTGCAAAATTAGAAGCCCTTGAGACTAGGTTTTTATAGTATTAGGTAAGGATAGTATTAGACTAGTGACAGTTGCAGAAGAAGGAATCAGTCGGGAGCTATTAACAGTTTAATTGATACGCTTTTATGAAGAAGTGGGTTTGTAATGATTTTTTGAAGGAGTGGAGACTGGGTAAGCATCTAACGGAGGAGGGAAGCGAGAAATCTTGAAGGCGAGCATCTGAGGTGGGAGTACGGACAGAAGATAGCTGCCGCATTCATTATGGACTGTAACGGCGCAAGTTGGGAGCACGTAAGACCACTGAGAAGAGGATTACAGTAGTCAAGGCGAGAAAGGACAGTGGAATGGACCAACACCTTAGTCACATCTGGCGTTAAGTAGGGGCGGATGCACGCAATGTTTTTGAGATGGAAATGACAGGATTTGGCGATAGATTGAACATGAGGCTTGAAGGAGAGGTCAGAGTCAAAGAGAACACCTAGGCACCGAGCCTGCATGGTGGAGCTGATGGTAGCACTGTTGACTTGGAGGGAGACAGACATAGAAGTAACAACACTTGAGGGAGGAAATACTAGAATTTCAGTTTTGGTCAAGTTTAGTTTAAGGAAGTGGGCAGCCATCCAATTAGAAATAGCAGAGAGGCAGTCAGAGACACTAGTCAAGAGGGACGGGTAGAGATCAGGAGAGGACAGGTAGATTTGCATGTCGTCTGCATAGAAATGATATTCGAAGCCAAAGGAGCTAATGAGTTTACCAAGGGAGGCAGTATAGATGGAGAACAGTAGGGGAATACGGACTGAACCTTGGGGAACACCAACAGAGAGGAGTTGGGGAGAAGAAGCAGAGCCAGAGAAAGAAACACTGAAAGAGCGCTGGGAGAGGTAGGAGGAGCACCAGGATAGAGCAATACCTTGTAGACCGATATTGCGGAGGATGAGAAGAAGCTGTTGATGATCAACAGTGTCAAAAGCCGCAGACAGGTCAAGGAAAATTAGGATAGAGTAGTGACCACGAGATTTTGCAGTGAGTAGATCATTGGATACTTTGATCAGTGCCGTTTCCACAGAGTGCTTAGCGCGGAAACCAGACTGAAGCGGGTCTAGCAGAGAGTTGGACTCAAGGAAGTCTGTCAATCTCGCATACACAATTCTTTCAAGGATCTTGGATGCAAAAGGCAGTAGCGAGATAGGACGATAGTTGGATGGGGAGTTAGGGTCAAGATTGGGCTTCTTTAGAATTGGGGTTACAGTTGCATGTTTGAAGGGCGATGGAAATATACCAGAGAAGAGAGAGAGATTGAGAATTTTAGTGAGAGGTGGAGAAAGAGAAGAAGACAGAGTACGGATGAGATTGACTCCATCCCAAAGGCTCCATCCCAAATTTGATTGACTCCATCCCAAAGGCTCTGTCATTCAGCCTATTGTTGGCCCTTCTTAGGTCCACTATAGGCTTCCATGTGCCTTTAGTTTTAGCATCAGAAGAGAGGCGAACATTGTCCCAGGAACCGCTCTTGTTAAGGGAACTAAGATATCACATCTTTGTCCAGAAGGTTTCATACATATTCCTTCAGTGCTATACCTTTGACTCGTCTGTGTGAATTCTCTTGTCTGAAGCTCCAGTGCTATACCTTCTTCATAGCTCTATTAGAACCTTGAAAGGCAGGATACCAACTGCCACTAGTTACCTCTGGAGTATACCCTGCAGGGTCAGTAATTGCATGTATCTCATAAATGCTGGTCACTGGAGGTTCTCCTGTCTGATCATGAGGAACCGAATTCTTGGATCTTCAGTTTTGAGATACAAAAACCTTGCAGCCCTCAGCTGCTTTTTAATGGATTCATCAAAAGCTTTCCCAACTGCTGTAGATAAAGCCATTTGTTCGAGAGAATATCCTAGTTACATCTAAGGAAGCTTCTGTGAAGAAGTGTTTGTAACCTGAAGACTCCAGACTGCATTTCCAATTTTGGCTCTTAATATCTCTATCCACAGTAGCATTTAGATCTTTAAACACTCTTTTCATGGTTCTAGAAACAGCAGTGAAATCCTGCATCAATAGGCGCATAAATTTGTACAGGTCCTCGTCCACTTTTGATCCATAGACTTGCATAAAAAAAATTCAGACATAAAATAAACAAAAAAAATATTACATGTGGCGAAGTATAAAAGTACAAAAGGGCACTGTCAAATTCTATAACCAAAAAAACAGTCTAACAGATTTAAACTGGCTGAAAACAGCATTTACCCATGTCTGGAGAACCAGCAAATACTTTCCAAATAAGTTTGGGATGTTTACAGTAATTTTCCCTTTATTTTAGGTACTTTCTGGCAATTGCCCTAATCCAAGAAGGCTGCCGCAATCTGTATTCCCATAATGCAAGTCATCGGTATTGGGCCTTTAAGGCACAAATTGCACATGCGCGGGCGTCTTCCAAGTGCATGTGCTGGCTAGAGACTGAGGAGAGAGCTTGGTTTGCAGAATACATGGCCCCTGAACGCCCAGGGAGCCGGGAATAAATCTCTGGGAACAAGGGGAAGCATAAAGTAAAAGTGCCTGCAAAGTGATAAAAAGGCAACATGGTGCAAAGAAAGGTTAAAGGCATCTTAATTAAAAAAAAAGGCATCACAGCATAAGGCAGTAAAGTCACAGCTGCATAATGCACCACAGTATACAGACATTACAGCATAAGACACAGCTGCATAATGCACCACAGTTTAAATGAACCACTGAATAAAAGAACCCTAAAATAGCAAAAAACAAATAAAGTAATGAAGAGAAAAAACATACGTCCATGAGTAAATGGAGCAAAAATATTCACATCCTAAGGGCTGTAGGACAGGAAAAAGACTGAAGGATCTCTGCAGGGATACTCTTATTTGTTTTATTCCTGTCCTATCGGCTGTAAGGGGAGGAGCTAACCCTTGTGTATATGCTGCCATGAATAATAGCCAGGAAATATATTTTATCTGGAAGTAAATATTACCAAATCTCTGTCAACATTAAACATTTTAAAGTTTGTGTGTTTTGCAGGTATAAATTAAAATGTTTTTCCTCACATAATAAACAAAACTTAATTTTGATATGTGTAGATTGTTTCCCTTGACACTCAAAATAATTTCACCATTTCATAATGTATTAGGAAGTTCAGTAGTAGAGAAAAAACAAAGATCTATGATTAATTGAGACAGATTTGGTAAAATAGTTCACAATGGCAGATTAGCCAAAGAGTATTTGTATATTAAGAGCTGTTACTAATTGCAATGACCATAAAGATTTCTAAAGAAAGACAATATAAAGATAATATACCTGAGAAATTTAGAAAATATGTACTCGGACCTTATATCTGTATGTTGGAGATATGGAGTGTAGAAAGGTATTCTTTATCAGATCTGGCAGACATATCCTATATATAATGTGAACGTGGGAATGTAAGAAAATTGTGGTTTTAGTTCATTTCATCTGAAAACTTAAAGGGACACTATAATCACCAGAACAACTACAATTTCATGTAACTGCTCTGGTGAGTATAATAGCTCCCTTCAGGCATTTTCATGTAAACACTGCCTTTTCAGATAAATTTTTATTTGCACCATTCGTTCATTTATTTGCATTAGAGCTGAACCAGTGGCTGCCCAATATAACCGAAACTAGTGTCTGTGCAGCTAGGAGGTTTTATACTTGTGGGAGATAAATAATAACACAGGGGGGACTTAATGCTCCCACTCAGAGCGGTCGGGGGGGGGGGAGGGGCTATAATTAGTAACACAAGGATGACTTCAATTCCCCCCCTCATCACCTGTACCCATGTTCCAGGTCCTTCCTGTATGGTACTAGCTGCCCAGACACTAGTTTTCGGTTATATTGGGCAGCCACTGGTCTCTGGTTAGCAGGCATGTCCACACTCGCTGCATTGCAAATGAGTGCATGGGGAGGATAAACTTCACTTGTGTCACAAACGTGGGCTATTGGCCAGCCGAGACAGTGGGGAGAGTGTGGAAGTGAAAGGGTTAATGACACCAGACCCTTGGTTACATGTTGCTAGTCCCAGCAACCACTGAATTAACCCCTGCAATCCCTTCCACCTCAGGGACCCATGGGCGTAGGAACCGGGGAGGATGGGGAGGACGCATCCCCCAGCAAATCAAGCGGGGGCAGGTTATAAAGAAATCCCCCCCAGCTCCGCCGGCCACGGGTGCCCTCGGGCTGCGTGCGGCTCCATCAGGAAACCACACGCATTGCAGACTGGAGCGCCGGCCCCCCTCAGGCTGCCGCCGCCCTGGCGCAGCATGAGGAAAGGGGCTGACAGGAGGGAAGCGCTCAGCGCTCCCTCCTGTCACTCCCTCACTGTAGCGTGGCTGAGCCCTGTATGGTCCGCGGGTACAGGGAGCATCTGTCTCCTGTACCCGGCCGGACTAACAGGAAGTGCACACTCAGTGTGCACTTCCTTTCAGTCCGGCCGGGTACAGGAAACAAAAGCTCCCTGTACCCGCGGACCATACAGAGCTCGGCCACGCTACAACAGAGGTAGGGCAGGGGGGTGGAAGAAATTGAGGTGGGGAGGAAGAAATTGAGGGGGGGAAGGAAGAAATTGAGGGGGGGAGGAAGAACTTGACTGGGGGAGGGAGGGGGAGGAAGAAATTGAAGGGGGGAGGAAGAAATTGAAGGGGGGAGAAATTGAAGGGGGAGAAATTGAAGGGGGGGAGGAAGAAATTGAGGGGGGAAGGAAGAAATTGAGGGGGGGAGGAAGAACTTGACTGGGGGAGGGAGGGGGAGGACGAAATTGAAGGGGGGAGGAAGAAATTGAAGGGGGGAGAAATTGAAGGGGGGAGAAATTGAAGGGGGGGGGAAGAAATTGAGGGGGGAGAAAGAAATTGACAGGGATGGAGGTGGGATAAAGAAATTGACAGGGATGGGGGGGGAGAAAGAAATTGACAGGCATGGGGGGAGGAAGAAATTGACAGGGATGGGGGGAGGAAGAAATTGACAGGGATGGGGGTGGGAGAAAGAAATTGACAGGGATGGGGGGATGAAGAAATTGACAGGGATGGGGGGGAGAAGAAATTGACAGGGATGGGGGGGAGAAGAAATTGACAGGGATGGGGGGAGGAAGAAATTGACTGGGATGGGGGAGGAAGAAATTGACAGGGAGGGGGGTAGAACAGAGTGACAAGGAGGGGAGTAGAAGAGAGTGACAAGGGAGGGGGGAGAAGAGAGTAACAAGGGAGGGGGAGAAGAATGTGACAAGGTAGGGAGGGGGAGAAGAATGTGACAAGGGAGGGAGAGGGGGGGAGAAGAGAGTGACAAGGGAGGGAGAGAGGGGATAGATTGACATCCATCACACACACACAATCACACACAATGCACCCCTTACACACAAAGACAATGCACCCCTTGCACACAGAAAAACACACAATTCATTATACACACAATGAATTAGACACACACACACACAAGCAATGCAACCCTTACACGCAATGCATCCCTTACACACACAGAAACACACAATGCATTCCCTACACACACTCAATGCACCCCTTACACACACTCAATGCACCCCTTACATACGCACACACTGAATCCCGTACATACACAGAAACACACCTTGCAGCCCTTACACATACAAACACAGATTCACACAATGCATGCCTTACACACATATCAGGACACAAGGATGACTTCAATTCCCCCCCTCATCACCTGTACCCATGTTCCAGGTCCTTCCTGTATGGTACTAGCTGCCCAGACACTAGTTTTCGGTTATATTGGGCAGCCACTGGTCTCTGGTTAGCAGGCATGTCCACACTCGCTGCATTGCAAATGAGTGCATGGGGAGGGTAAACTTCACTTGTGTCACAAACGTGGGCTATTGGCCAGCCGAGACAGTGGGGAGAGTGTGGAAGTGAAAGGGTTAATGGCACCAGACCCTTGGTTACATGTTGCTAGTCCCAGCAACCACTGAATTAACCCCTGCAATCCCTTCCACCTCAGGGACCCATGGGCGTAGGAACCGGGGAGGATGGGGAGGACGCATCCCCCCAGCAAATCAAGCGGGGGCAGGTTATAAAGAAATCCCCCCCAGCTCCGCCGGCCACGGGTGCCCTCGGGCTGCGTGCGGCTCCATCAGGAAACCACACGCATTGCAGACTGGAGCGCCGGCCCCCCTCAGGCTGCAGCCGCCCTGGCGCAGCATGAGGAAAGGGGCTGACAGGAGGGAAGCGCTCAGCGCTCCCTCCTGTCACTCCCTCACTGTAGCGTGGCTGAGCCCTGTATGGTCCGCGGGTACAGGGAGCATCTGTCTCCTGTACCCGGCCGGACTAACAGGAAGTGCACACTCAGTGTGCACTTCCTTTCAGTCCGGCCGGGTACAGGAAACAAAAGCTCCCTGTACCCGCGGACCATACAGAGCTCGGCCACGCTACAACAGAGGTAGGGGAGGGGGGTGGAAGAAATTGAGGTGGGGAGGAAGAAATTGAGGGGGGGGGAAGGAAGAAATTGAGGGGGGGAGGAAGAACTTGACTGGGGGAGGGAGGGGGAGGAAGAAATTGAAGGGGGGGAGGAAGAAATTGAAGGGGGGAGAAATTGAAGGGGGGGAGAAATTGAAGGGGGGGAGGAAGAAATTGAGGGGGGAGAAAGAAATTGACAGGGATGGAGGTGGGATAAAGAAATTGACAGGGATGGGGGGGGGGGAAAGAAATTGACAGGCATGGGGGGAGGAAGAAATTGACAGGGATGGGGGGAGGAATAAATTGACAGGGATGGGGGTGGGAGAAAGAAATTGACAGGGATGGGGGGGGATGAAGAAATTGACAGGGATGGGGGGGAGAAGAAATTGACAGGGATGGGGGGAGGAAGAAATTGACTGGGATGGGGGAGGAAGAAATTGACAGGGAGGGGGGTAGAAGAGAGTGACAAGGAGGGGGGTAGAAGAGAGTGAGAAGGGAGGGGGAGAAGAGAGTAACAAGGGAGGGGAAGAAGAATGTGACAAGGGAGGGAGGGGGAGAAGAATGTGACAAGGGAGGGAGAGGGGGGAGAAGAGAGTGACAAGGGAGGGAGAGAGGGGAGAGATTGACATCCATCACACACACACAATCACACACAATGCACCCCTTACACACAAAGACAATGCACCCCTTGCACACAGAAAAACACACAATGCATTACACACACAATGAATTAGACACACACACACACACAAGCAATGCAACCCTTACACACAATGCATCCCTTACACACACAGAAACACACAATGCATTCCCTACACACACTCAATGCACCCCTTACACACACTCAATGCACCCCTTACACACGCACACACTGAATCCCGTACATACACAGAAACACACCTTGCAGCCCTTACACATACAAACACAGATTCACACAATGCATGTCTTACACACATATCAGGACATCCCCTACACACTCCACCCCCTGTGAACAATTGGTGGAACATGAAGGTGGACCCTGGGACCCAGACCTTGAGCTGTGTAAAGGGCCCCCAAAAAACTGAGCTGCTTCCCGTTCTCCCAGAACATTGATTTTTGTGACCACAGTTACAAACAGCCTCCAGAGAGCCTGTTCTACACCAGACCAGTGGAGCCAGACTGCAGCTAGAAAGAACAGAACAATGAGTGAGCGCTAGATAACAACAGTGGGCAGCAACTCTATAAGGGAAACCCTCAAATACCCTTAAGAAATAACACAGTAGAAAGCAAATAAAAATAAGAGCTGCGCCTATAGAAACTAAAATAAAAAGTCCAAAATTAGAACGAAGGATAAAAAGTCTTATCTAGATATATTAGGTGCAGTCGTCTGATATGGCAATATTCAGTCCGGAACACTCTTTCTTGATTAGTTCTTCCTTGTGGGTCCACTCATATGTAAGAGACAAGAAAGGGAGCCGGATAGTGTAGTAGGTTAAAAATAAAGAGGTAAAAATAATATAAAACTCTTGAATGCAAACTCACATTTGAGAGAGCAAGAACTTGCTCTGGTGTGAAGGGCGTGCAGCGGTATAATCCCCGCTTATGGGATATGCAGTGAGTGTTCTTCGTATTCGGTGTGTTTCCTCCGTCCTATATACGTCAGACACTCGGATAGAGAGAGACAACCAATAGTGTACACTGATAGGTGACTAATGAGTAAAATAAATAATAAAATGGATACTCACAAGAGGGGAGCAGGTCAACTGCTCCCTTTAAATAGCGCTGGTGGTATTATCCCCACCTAGGATTGCTTGGAGTCCGGAATAATGATAAAAAAGGCCAGGTATAAAGTAAGATAAATAGGTATAAAAATTCAATATTAAAAGGTGGTAAAATATACTTTAATATTAAAAATACACAATATAATAACCATAAACGCGTTTCGCCAATACGGCGTTATCAATATGGGGAAAGAACCTGATACCTGGCAATGGAAACTTTAAATAACAAACACAGTATTTTGAAATTGGCGCCAAAAAATTGGGCAACCAATCACAGCAAGAGTTAACAATAAGAAAATAAAATCGATTTAAAACAGTGTGAATATAGTATAACAGGATAGAGAGCCATAATAGCAGCATAAGTGTATAATTATATATGTAAAACGAACTATATGTACAACAGAACAATAGAATATAGCACGGTCACATGACCGGCATAAATGCCCAGGGGGATGTTGGGAACTGTAGTAGGACGCCGGTGGGCACTGCGCAGCCGCCGGCGTCTTAATAGGGATGCGGCTGGGGGGGGCGTGTATGAAATCACGTCAGCTCGCATTGGACATGCGGCTGACGTGAAGGAAAGGAACGACGGCCAGCACAAAGCTGCGGCCGTCGATATGAAAGGGGCGGGGGGAAGATGGCGCTGCGGTCGTCATGGCAACCAAAATAACAAAGCCGGTCGGCTCGCACAATAGTGCGGCCGGCCGGCCAGGGCAAAAAGCAAAAATAAAAAGGAAATAAGAATTGGGAATGAATGGAATAAAATAAAAACATAAGTTACACATCATGTCTGATCCATAAGACAGTGTGATCAGACATGATTGTAATAAAGGAGGGAAGCATAGATAAATAGTATATAGAGTATAAAAAAAAAAAAAGGAGAAAGAAAACAACTAAATACAGCATGAAATGGATAATACAGCATATCTGGTTGGGCATGATGGTATATAAGAAAAAAAAAAAAAAAACTGAAGCATATAAAAAACAGAGGACATCTTAAGGGGACAGTAATCTCAAAAAATATTAACACATAAAATATTAAAAATGCAATATATACAGAAATTATAAGAAGTTAAACAAGTCAAAATCAACATTGAGGCCAAGTGGGGCAAGGGTTTGGAGTTTGTAAACCCACTCCATTTCTTTTTTGCCTAAAATATTCTTAATATTTCCACCCCTCCATGGGATGACACATTTTTTTATCCCAATACATTTTAGCATTTTCGGGTCTTTGTTATGTATAATAAAATGTTTGGATACAGAGTGATTCTGGTATCCATTTTTAATATTTCTGCAATGCTCGCCCAGGCGAGTCTTTAGGCACCTCGTGGTCATTCCAACATACTGGAGGCCACAGGGACATTCGAGCAGATATATAACATTTTTTGTAGAGCAATTAATAAAATCATTTATTTTATAAACCTTATTCGTCCTATTTGATACAAATTCGGTAACCTTTTGAGGGACATCGGGGTTGGTGGTTCTGCATACTATGCACATTTTACACTTACAAAAACCTTTAATTTGTGGAAAAAAGGATACGGAGGGTTTTATTTTTTTATCTCTAGTAAAATTCTTAGTTAGGATAGACTTAAAATTTTGTGCTCCCCTAAATATAACATTTGGGCGATCGGGTATAATTTTGCTTAGTGTTTCATCTTGTTTTAAAAGATGCCAATGCTTCCTTATAATCTTTTTTACATTGTTACTTTTATTATTAAAGTTAAAAATAATTGGTAAGGACATAGCCGTACCTGTGACTTTAGGTTTGTATTTTAAAAGTTCAGTTCTGTCTCTTTTTTGAATATCCCTAATCGTATTCTCAAGTTCTATTTTAGAATAATTTTTTTCAACAAATTTTTCTTTTAGAAGGTCTGCTTGTACATTAAAATCTGTTATTTCTGAACAGTTTCTTCTGAGTCTGAGCATTTGACTTTTTGGAGCGCTGTCTAACCAGGGTTGGTAGTGACAACTACTTTTATCTATAGCTGTATTTACACAGATCTTTTTAAAAAAAGTCTTTGTGTGTAGCTTACCATTTGTTATAAAAATATTAAGATCTAAAAAATTAATTTGTTCTCTGCTGTATTCGTGGGTCAGAATTATACCTCTATTATTTGTATTTAAATTAGTGATAAAAGAGTTAAGATCATCCTCAGTGCCGTCCCAAATAAAAAAGAGGTCATCAATGTATCTAAAAAAGGAGACTAGGTTTGCTCTCCAAGCGTGATTACCGAAAATGGCTTCAGACTCCCAATCAGCCATAAAAAGGTTTGCATAGCTGGGAGCAAACCTAGTCCCCATAGCAGTCCCTCTCTTTTGTAGGTAAAATGAATTAAAAAACCAAAAAGAATTGTTTTTTAAAATAATATTAATACCTTCTAAAATAAATTCGATTTGTTTTTCGGCAATTCTACCTTCTCTCGTTAGTATATTCTTTACAGCCTGGCAACCTATATCATGAGGTATGATTGTATACAGTATAAATACATAACGAGACTACCCCTTCTCTAATAGTAGATCAAGAACTGACCTTACTAGCAGACTCAAGTTTAAATGTAAAAACAATTTATTGCAAACAATGCAGACAAAATATAAAAAAAGTAATTACTTAAACATAAAACTTTCCTGATACATAAAATTTAAAAGAAAGCCTTAACAAAGTCCAGACCTTATTCAGATGCTCGGCGTCCCGAGTTTGAATATATCATGTTGAAAAAATATAGAACGAATAAAAGTCTTTCTTTAATCCAAGTAGTGGCTTGTGGTGTTTGGAGTCAGACCTCTCCAGACGCGTTTCTCAGCTCCTGCGGCTTTTTCAATGGATGAGGTCTGTCTGACTGAACCCGCTTATATAGCTGATTCCCGGTACCAATTACGTCTCGGCGGCTTTTTCGCAAATTATGAATATAAGACAAAATGACTTTCATATGTCCCAATAGTCCCAGTGTATCTAAATACATCGGTTTATAACATTTGTTACTTCTATTGACCCACAACTAACATTGTTACACTTTTGTTGTTTAGCGTTACTATGGTAATGCCCGCCCAAGAAGATTCAAATGTAACTGCCGTTTTGTTATCGGGCAGAAAAAGAAATCCGAAAAAATTTAAATTTTAAATACAGAAAAAGTGGGATAGGGATATGTGTTATATGGGCAGGATTACATTATACAAGGGTATTTGCTGTTATTTTATAAGCAAAGTATTGCCTTTCTGGTATCCTGTTAGATCCCGATACCATACTAAATGAGATGGATTGAAACTTGTAAATGCAATTCCTTACATTACAGAACTAGAAATGAATAGCAATGCCTCATGTCTAAGTAAATGTGACCTATATCTGAAAGCAGATTTTTCTAAATTTGAAGCATATAAGTGTTTATTATTAAACGACAGAGTATGAATTACTGCCTTTTTTCCATTGTTATGATAGCATCTGCCGCAGTATATTTCAGAATGCCTGATCTTAAATTCTAATAGTCCAGCCAAATCAATTCACTTTCATTTTCATTAGTTTATAGGTATTAAACGATAAAGTATATATTACTGTCTTTTTTTCTCGTTGTTATGATAACATCTGCCTCAGTAAATTTCAAAATACCTGATCTTAAATTCTATTAGTCCAGCCAAATCAGTTCACTTTCATTTACATTAGTTTTATTTATGATATCATATTTTCATTGCTGTGGTAATATCTGCCTCAGCAGAACTCACACTGCCTGTTGTTCAGAAATTACAAAAGATCCTAGAATCCATGGAAGGAGGAGACAACCCAAGAGACAGGGTCGCAAAGATAGCAGAAAGCGTAGATAGACTGGAGGAGGATATAAAGAAGACTAAGAAGAAGAAATTCCTACGTGACACGGATGACTATAAGAATGACAGAGTAAGAAGTTTTCAGAAGAAATTTGACTCACAATACGAGAAAAATTATCAAGAAAGAATCACATATCAACGACCTAAAAAAAACGAATTTGAAAATCGAAATCCTCATTCTTATGGGAAAAGAAATCAAAATTGGAGTGGTAGACCGAATCAACAACCAATGAGACACTTTGAAAGAGAAAATCCTAATTACATCCCATTAAATGAAAAAAGATACACTAATGAGGGATGGAGGAGACCTAAGGACAATATAGAAGAGGGCAATATGGGAAGAAGTCGTAACCCACAGAAAGACAAAAGAACAGGGGAGACGCAAAGGACACATAATACAGAACGTAAAAAGCCTAGAACATTAGGTGGACAGGGTGAACGCAGCCATAGAATGCTACCCAACACCTATTTTGATAGAAGGAAGGAACAGGGTGGCAATAGAAACAAAGAAATTGAATACACATCTGAAAGAAGAAGACACGCAGCGGATGTGGAGATTTCCGGAGGAGGAAACACAGGCAGGGAATGTACAAGAAATCCCGTAAGAAGTCATAACACAACAGAGGACACTCCCGCAGGAGATAAGATTACAACGGTGCCAGCAGAGACACACAAAAATACAAGAGAAGTACAAGTAGAGGTACACAACAACACAAGAGAGGCGGTTTTTTTAGGGAGGAACACCAGAGAGATAACCACATGGTTCCATCCAATGACACCAAGAAGTACAAAAAGAAAAGAGCCCAATTTAGAAGAAATAGAGGAGGAAGGAGAACAATGGACAAGCAAGAAAAAGAACAAGAGGCACAACCAGTAGGGATATTTAACCTGGCAGGAATAACATTATCACACCATCATATTACAGCACTTAATAAAGGACTAAAATTTGCACCTACAGCGCATGTCAACAAATTTGAGGCAACTATTGACGTTAAGAGGTTCATTAGAAAATTAAGTATCAAAAAACATTTTGATCAAATGCCAGATCTCCCAGTAAGAGAAGAGCCTAACAATATGTTCCTACACAGCTGTTTAAGACCAAACTCTACGTTTTATCCTATTAATCAAGTCTCTGCTGGAATGGAAATGTATGAAGAATTGGTAACAGATGATATAAGGAAAATGAAGAAAAACCACTACTCAAAGAATAACTTAACGAGAAAGAGAGGGAAGCAATCAAAGACCTTATGAACAATACAGAGATCTGCATAAAACCAGCAGACAAAGGGGGGGGGGGGGTAGTGATCATGTCAAGTGAATACTACCTACAAGAAGCAATCAGACTTTTAGGAGAACCTGAAACATATGGGAAACTATCAAATGATCCATTGAATGAGATCAAGATCAGACTTAATACTATGTTGGTCAAAGCGAGAGACAATGGGATTCTGAGAGAGTCCGAATATAGATTTCTCTCTATTCCCTTCCCAAGAACCCCTACCTTTTATTTTTTACCAAAGATCCACAAGGATCTGAGAACACCACCGGGCCGACCAATAATATCAGGGATCAAATCAATCACATCGAATTTGTCACAATATATAGACACATTCTTGCAACCGTATGTGTCTAAAGTAAAGTCACATCTCAAAGATACGACTCAGATGATTAAGGAAATCGATTCCATCTCCTGGCAAGAAGACTATATCTTGGTATCTACAGATGTGACTTCGTTATACACGATAATTGACCATCAACAAGGATGCGACTCTGTGAGCAAAATATTAAAGAGATATGGAGAACTAGAAGACATGCAAATCTCATTCATAATAGAAGGAATTGCTTTCATTTTGAAAAATAATTATTTCCTGTTTGAAGACCAGTTCTACCTCCAGAAGAAGGGAACGGCGATGGGGACGAAATTTGCCCCGAGTTTCGCTAACTTGTTTATGGGAGACTGGGAGGATAATTACATCTGGAACGAACATCCCTGGAATAAGAACATTCTGAGTTATAAACGATACATCGATGATGTTTTCTTCATATGGGAAGGAGAAATGGAAGATCTACAAAAATTCCTGATGTATGTGAACAAGAATACCTGGGGAGTCAAACTGAATACCATCTGTAGCAAGACACAGATAGAATTCCTTGACCTTACCATCTATGTAGATTCAGGTAGAGTGAAGACAAAAACACACTTCAAAGCAGTAGATGTGAACAGTTTTATTCTTAAAGAGAGTTGCCATCTACCAATGTGGCTCAAGAACGTGCCTTATAATGAATTCAGACGTCTAAGGCGGAATTGCACAGACTCTGATGTTTACAGAGAACAAGCAGAAATGGTAAAAGAAAAATTCCTGTCGAAAAATTATAAATTGTATGAAATAGAGGAAGCAATACGCAGAGTCGACAACTTAGACCGTACCAAACTTTTAATAAATAAAGACAAATCACAAGTAATAAAACCAGGCGGAGACTTCCCAGCAATCATATTGAACTATAATAAAGATAATCTAAAACTAAAAAGGATACTGACAAGACACTGGCACTTACTGAAAAAAGATAAGATACTGGCAAGCAGCTTACCAGATAAACCCAAGATTATTTTTAGGGGTGCGCCGAATTTGAGAAGGAAAATAACAAACAAACACCTGAAAAGAATAAACACCCCAAGTACATCTAAGAAGAATGGTTTCTTCTATTGCTTGGATTGCATTGCATGCAAAGAAAGCAAATGCAAACAGGCAAAAGGAGTATCTGAAGTGACTAAAAGGAACTGTAAGAGGAAATCTGAATCCTTCAAAATAAAGGAACATATCACCTGTCAAAGTACAAACGTTATATATGTATTGGAGTGCCCATGTGGGCTCCAATATGTAGGAAGAACTAAAAGGCAATTGTACGTCAGAATTAGAGAGCATATGCTGAACATAAAGAAAGGATATTTGCAACATTCAGTTTCTGCCCATTTTAAACAGAAACACAACTCGGATATGAGCCTTTTGAACTTCATGGGAATATGCAAAGTTAATAAAAACTGGAGAGGGGGAGACCACACCAAACAACTGGGCATAGCCGAGATGAAATGGATGTACCAATTAGACACGCTGCAGCCCAAGGGCTTAAATGCTGAGTTTGAACTATGCCATTTCTTAGGATGAATCCCCTTTCGAAAACCATTAATAGGTTAAATGACCAGAATTCTGTGGATTACCTGTATATACTCAAGTTACAGTATAATAATGCTTCATTTAAAACAATACAGTAGTATAAGTAATATTGACCATTTATTTCTTTTTCTCTACCATAAATTTCTGAACAACAGGCAGTGTGAGTTCTGCTGAGGCAGATATTACCACAGCAATGAAAATATGATATCATAAATAAAACTAATGTAAATGAAAGTGAACTGATTTGGCTGGACTAATAGAATTTAAGATCAGGTATTTTGAAATTTACTGAGGCAGATGTTATCATAACAACGAGAAAAAAAGACAGTAATATATACTTTATCGTTTAATACCTATAAACTAATGAAAATGAAAGTGAATTGATTTGGCTGGACTATTAGAATTTAAGATCAGGCATTCTGAAATATACTGCGGCAGATGCTATCATAACAATGGAAAAAAGGCAGTAATTCATACTCTGTCGTTTAATAATAAACACTTATATGCTTCAAATTTAGAAAAATCTGCTTTCAGATATAGGTCACATTTACTTAGACATGAGGCATTGCTATTCATTTCTAGTTCTGTAATGTAAGGAATTGCATTTACAAGTTTCAATCCATCTCATTTAGTATGGTATCGGGATCTAACAGGATACCAGAAAGGCAATACTTTGCTTATAAAATAACAGCAAATACCCTTGTATAATGTAATCCTGCCCATATAACACATATCCCTATCCCACTTTTTCTGTATTTAAAATTTAAATTTTTTCGGATTTCTTTTTCTGCCCGATAACAAAACGGCAGTTACATTTGAATCTTCTTGGGCGGGCATTACCATAGTAACGCTAAACAACAAAAGTGTAACAATGTTAGTTGTGGGTCAATAGAAGTAACAAATGTTATAAACCGATGTATTTAGATACACTGGGACTATTGGGACATATGAAAGTCATTTTGTCTTATATTCATAATTTGCGAAAAAGCCGCCGAGACGTAATTGGTACCGGGAATCAGCTATATAAGCGGGTTCAGTCAGACAGACCTCATCCATTGAAAAAGCCGCAGGAGCGGAGAAACGCGTCTGGAGAGGTCTGACTCCAAACACCACAAGCCACTACTTGGATTAAAGAAAGACTTTTATTCGTTCTATATTTTTTCAACATGATATATTCAAACTCGGGACGCCGAGCATCTGAATAAGGTCTGGACTTTGTTAAGGCTTTCTTTTAAATTTTATGTATCAGGAAAGTTTTATGTTTAAGTAATTACTTTTTTTATATTTTGTCTGCATTGTTTGCAATAAATTGTTTTTACATTTAAACTTGAGTCTGCTAGTAAGGTCAGTTCTTGATCTACTATTAGAGAAGGGGTAGTCTCGTTATGTATTTATATTGTTATTTGATAGGTTGTTAGGTATCCTATTTCGTCTAACCCCACTCATATTCCTTTAATCAGCGCTCCACTTAATATATTTTTATGATTGTATACAGTGACTGAACATCGCATGTCACTAGTATAAAGTTAGGTTGCCATATAAAATTGCTTAAAAAGTTTAAAAGAGCCATGGAATCTTGTAAATAAGATCTCATGAGCCTGACTGAAGGCTGTAAAAGGATATCTATATATTGTGAGAGATTGCATAGGAGAGAGCCTATGCCGGAAACAATAGGTCTCCCTGGGGGGGAGGTCTCGTTTTTATGAATTTTCGGGAGAAAGTATATAACAGGAGTGACAGGGAATTTGTTGTTTAAAAAATTAAATTCATGTTTGTTTAAAATACCTAAAATTACACCATTATTTAAAAATTGAATAAAAGTATTTTGGATTTGTTTGATAGGATCAGATAAAAGTTTTTCGTACACATTTGTGTCATTTAATTGTCTATATGCCTCGTTTATGTACATTTGTGCTGATTGGATGACTATCCCTCCACCCTTATCGGCAGGTTTAATCACAATATTTTCATCTTCTTGGAGTTCTTTTAATGCCAATTTCTCCAAATGAGTAAGATTATGGGGGTCGTATTTACTATTTTTAATTTTTTCTAAATCTTTAGTAACTAGTTACTAAAGATTTAGAAAAAATTAAAAATAGTAAATACGACCCCCATAATCTTACTCATTTGGAGAAATTGGCATTAAAAGAACTCCAAGAAGATGAAAATATTGTGATTAAACCTGCCGATAAGGGTGGAGGGATAGTCATCCAATCAGCACAAATGTACATAAACGAGGCATATAGACAATTAAATGACACAAATGTGTACGAAAAACTTTTATCTGATCCTATCAAACAAATCCAAAATACTTTTATTCAATTTTTAAATAATGGTGTAATTTTAGGTATTTTAAACAAACATGAATTTAATTTTTTAAACAACAAATTCCCTGTCACTCCTGTTATATACTTTCTCCCGAAAATTCATAAAAACAAGACCTCCCCCCCAGGGAGACCTATTGTTTCCGGCATAGGCTCTCTCCTATGCAATCTCTCACAATATATAGATATCCTTTTACAGCCTTCAGTCAGGCTCATGAGATCTTATTTACAAGATTCCATGGCTCTTTTAAACTTTTTAAGCAATTTTATATGGCAACCTAACTTTATACTAGTGACATGCGATGTTCAGTCACTGTATACAATCATACCTCATGATATAGGTTGCCAGGCTGTAAAGAATATACTAACGAGAGAAGGTAGAATTGCCGAAAAACAAATCGAATTTATTTTAGAAGGTATTAATATTATTTTAAAAAACAATTATTTTTGTTTTTTTTAATTCATTTTACCTACAAAAGAGAGGGACTGCTATGGGGACTAGGTTTGCTCCCAGCTATGCAAACCTTTTTATGGCTGATTGGGAGTCTGAAGCCATTTTCGGTAATCACGCTTGGAGAGCAAACCTAGTCTCCTTTTTTAGATACATTGATGACCTCTTTTTTATTTGGGACGGCACTGAGGATGATCTTAACTCTTTTATCACTAATTTAAATACAAATAATAGAGGTATAATTCTGACCCACGAATACAGCAGAGAACAAATTAATTTTTTAGATCTTAATATTTTTATAACAAATGGTAAGCTACAAACAAAGACTTTTTTTAAAAAGATCTGTGTAAATACAGCTATAGATAAAAGTAGTTGTCACTACCAACCCTGGTTAGACAGCGCTCCAAAAAGTCAAATGCTCAGACTCAGAAGAAACTGTTCAGATATAACAGATTTTAATGTACAAGCAGACCTTCTAAAAGAAAAATTTGTTGAAAAAAATTATTCTAAAATAGAACTTGAGAATACGATTAGGGATATTCAAAAAAGAGACAGAACTGAACTTTTAAAATACAAACCTAAAGTCACAGGTACGGCTATGTCCTTACCAATTATTTTTAACTTTAATAATAAAAGTAACAATGTAAAAAAGATTATAAGGAAGCATTGGCATCTTTTAAAACAAGATGAAACACTAAGCAAAATTATACCCGATCGCCCAAATGTTATATTTAGGGGAGCACAAAATTTTAAGTCTATCCTAACTAAGAATTTTACTAGAGATAAAAAAATAAAACCCTCCGTATCCCTTTTTCCACAAATTAAAGGTTTTTGTAAGTGTAAAATGTGCATAGTATGCAGAACCACCAACCCCGATGTCCCTCAAAAGGTTACCGAATTTGTATCAAATAGGACGAATAAGGTTTATAAAATAAATGATTTTATTAATTGCTCTACAAAAAATGTTATATATCTGCTCGAATGTCCCTGTGGCCTCCAGTATGTTGGAATGACCACGAGGTGCCTAAAGACTCGCCTGGGCGAGCATTGCAGAAATATTAAAAATGGATACCAGAATCACTCTGTATCCAAACATTTTATTATACATAACAAAGACCCGAAAATGCTAAAATGTATTGGGATAAAAAAATGTGTCATCCCATGGAGGGGTGGAAATATTAAGAATATTTTAGGCAAAAAAGAAATGGAGTGGGTTTACAAACTCCAAACCCTTGCCCCACTTGGCCTCAATGTTGATTTTGACTTGTTTAACTTCTTATAATTTCTGTATATATTGCATTTTTAATATTTTATGTGTTAATATTTTTTGAGATTACTGTCCCCTTAAGATGTCCTCTGTTTTTTATATGCTTCAGTTTTTTTTTTTTTTCTTATATACCATCATGCCCAACCAGATATGCTGTATTATCCATTTCATGCTGTATTTAGTTGTTTTCTTTCTCCTTTTTTTTTTTATACTCTATATACTATTTATCTATGCTTCCCTCCTTTATTACAATCATGTCTGATCACACTGTCTTATGGATCAGACATGATGTGTAACTTATGTTTTTATTTTATTCCATTTATTCCCAATTCTTATTTCCTTTTTATTTTTGCTTTTTGCCCTGGCCGGCCGGCCGCACTATTGTGCGAGCCGACCGGCTTTGTTATTTTGGTTGCCATGACGACCGCAGCGCCATCTTCCCCCCGCCCCTTTCATATCGACGGCCGCAGCTTTGTGCTGGCCGTCGTTCCTTTCCTTCACGTCAGCCGCATGTCCAATGCGAGCTGACGTGATTTCATACACGCCCCCCCCAGCCGCATCCCTATTAAGACGCCGGCGGCTGCGCAGTGCCCACCGGCGTCCTACTACAGTTCCCAACATCCCCCTGGGCATTTATGCCGGTCATGTGACCGTGCTATATTCTATTGTTCTGTTGTACATATAGTTCGTTTTACATATATAATTATACACTTATGCTGCTATTATGGCTCTCTATCCTGTTATACTATATTCACACTGTTTTAAATCGATTTTATTTTCTTATTGTTAACTCTTGCTGTGATTGGTTGCCCAATTTTTTGGCGCCAATTTCAAAATACTGTGTTTGTTATTTAAAGTTTCCATTGCCAGGTATCAGGTTCTTTCCCCATATTGATAACGCCGTATTGGCGAAACGCGTTTATGGTTATTATATTGTGTATTTTTAATATTAAAGTATATTTTACCACCTTTTAATATTGAATTTTTATACCTATTTATCTTACTTTATACCTGGCCTTTTTTATCATTATTCCGGACTCCAAGCAATCCTAGGTGGGGATAATACCACCAGCGCTATTTAAAGGGAGCAGTTGACCTGCTCCCCTCTTGTGAGTATCCATTTTATTATTTATTTTACTCATTAGTCACCTATCAGTGTACACTATTGGTTGTCTCTCTCTATCCGAGTGTCTGACGTATATAGGACGGAGGAAACACACCGAATACGAAGAACACTCACTGCATATCCCATAAGCGGGGATTATACCGCTGCACGCCCTTCACACCAGAGCAAGTTCTTGCTCTCTCAAATGTGAGTTTGCATTCAAGAGTTTTATATTATTTTTACCTCTTTATTTTTAACCTACTACACTATCCGGCTCCCTTTCTTGTCTCTTACATATGAGTGGACCCACAAGGAAGAACTAATCAAGAAAGAGTGTTCCGGACTGAATATTGCCATATCAGACGACTGCACCTAATATATCTAGATAAGACTTTTTATCCTTCGTTCTAATTTTGGACTTTTTATTTTAGTTTCTATAGGCGCAGCTCTTATTTTTATTTGCTTTAGACTGCAGCTAGAGCCCATCATCATCCTCATCTGGTTGTAAGTAGGCAATCTAGTATATTATTCGTGGCACTAATCTCTAATTTACCTCACATTAAAGAAACACTATAGTCCCCAGAACCACTGCAGCTTAATGTAGTGGTTCTGGTGTCTATAGCCTGTCCCTGCAGGCCTTTTAATGTAAACACGGCGGCACTCCAGCACTGGCGTTAGTTAACATGGCAGATCATATTGGTGGGGCATTGTGATGTCACATGGGGGGGGGGGCGGCAAACTTTACTTCTGCCTAGGTCGGCAAAAATCCTTGCACCGGCCCTGGCCGGGTGTCACGTGACTACCCGGCGCTCAGTCTGACACTGCGCCTGCCGGACGTCCAGAGGTCCCCCTGCTATGTCAGGTAAAAGGGGGGACAAAGGTAGAAAAATAATTGGAAGGGTTTAGGGGGGCTACTAATATGGATGGGGGGAGGGGTAGGTAGAAAAATAATTGGAAAGGGTTAGGGGGGCTACTAAAAAGGATAGGGGGAGAGGGGTAGGTAGAAAAATAATTGGAAGGGTTTAGGGGGGCTACTAATATGGATGGGAGGAGGGGGAGGTAGAAAAAATATTGGAAGGGGTTAGGGGTATTAATATGAATGGAAGGGGCAGGGTGGGTTCTAATATGCATGGAAGGGGTTAGGGGGTACTAATATGCATGGAAGAGGTTAGGGGGGTACTAATATGCATGGAAGGGGTAGGGGGGTTAATATGCATGGAAGGGATAGGTGGGGTTCTTTTGTGCATGGAAGGGGTTGGGGTGGTTCTAATATTCATGGGAGGGGTAGGGATGGTTCTAATATTCATGGAAGGGGTAGGTGGGGTTCTAATATAAATGGAAGGGGTAGAGACGGGTAGTTAAATGTATGGAATGCATTTCTGACAGTGTCATTGAATGGCAGTTAGGAAATGTGGTCACCCTTAGTCAGGGGCAGTATTACACAATCTGTATATGTATAAAACAAATATAAAAAGTAATCTGCAAAGTACAAAATGTTCGTGTCATATGTCGTGCTAAAAATTAAGCTAGGAATGTGCATATTTTTTTATTTTTTTAAAATAATTTTTAGAGTAATGATACAGACATTTTATTTCTTACATTTGTGATGATTCTTTTTTCCTCTCTATATTCAAGGGACACTATAGTCACCAGAACCACAACAGCTAAACGTAGTAGTTCTGGTGTCTATAGCATGTCTTTGCAGGCTTTTTAATGTAAGCACTGCCATTTCGTAAAAAGGCAGTATTTACATTACTGCTGAGGAATACCTCTAGTGGGCACTCAGATGGCCACTAGAGGTGCCTCCTAGTCGAGACATGAATGCCGCCCTATGAAGTATCTGCGCATGTGCGGCAAAGCTGCGCATGCGCACCAGAGAGCAATGACGCTTCTGAATAGAAGCATTTTATTGCTCCCTGCTCGCACCCTCCTATTTCGTCATTTTGACGAAATAGGGGGCGCGGCATCAGGAGGATCCCGGCGCTGTATCCGGGTAAGTAAAACCCCATTCCTTGTAGTGACCGTTTAATGTTATTATTTAATCATTTATATAGCGACTGCAAATTCCGTAGCGCTGTACAATGGGGTAAACAACTCGTAGTTTACGGAATAAGAATATGCCAGCCCCCCCCAGATTTTTTTTGGTTCCTTCGCCCATGCAGGGCCCCCCAAGGCTTTGAAATGCTCCCAGTGCGGCTGGCGGGGGGGAACGCGACAGAGCCCTCTGAGCTCTTCCTGCCCAGCTCCCTTGTGCCCCGCAGTGATGCTGGGAGTTGGGATTTGACGTCACCCGGCTCCACTGAGTGGCGCGCGAGGTAGCTGAGCAGGAGGATGAATGTGTAAGCTACTCTTTTTTTATTGAACGCTTCTTAAATAGAGCACTTTATATACATTAAGAAATTAGGAGGCGTTTGGGGCATCATGGGGCCGATTTAGCTGAAAATATATCCACAAACCTATAAAAATATTTGTGAAACCTTAGCACCCCCTAAATTATACTTTGTTAGCACCATTCATCCCAATGTTCCCACTATGCGCCTACAACTCTCATCCCAGTTTTCCCACTTTCTGACCTCCTTAATATTCTTATTATATCCCTATAGCCTCTGCTATAATGAGGACTTGTCATATACAATGCTGTTTTTGAGAAGAGGGTCTGAAAATTCCGTGCTTACAGATGCCTACGATGCTGACATTTACATGCTGTTTTATAGTATCATTACTAAAGCAGACACACAACAAAAGCAAACTCTGTTAACAATCTAACACTGATATCAGGAAAAAGGAAAACCACTTTTGCGATATAAAGTTTATACTTCCTGTTGTTCTGTAAGTGCTCAGGCAGATTAATGACCTCAACAACAAAGTAATATCTCAATCTTTGATATTTGTCACATAAAACACGTACACTACAGGGTTTCTCTCCTCGAGGCACTCAGCACAGGCAGAGCACTGGAAACCTGCCTGATAGCTTCCAATGCTCTGCCTCACTGCCGGGCGCCATGTGGGACAACCTGGAAGTGATCGCTCCAGGCAGGGCCGGCCTTAGGCCCTAAGGCGCCCTGTGCAAAAAATCTTCACAGCGCCCCCCCCCATCATACCCCTTTATCCATGTACTGTGTGTGTCAATAGGTGTGTAGTGTAGTGGTAGCTGGGGGAGCAGGGGCAGTGTAGTGGTAGGTAGGGGATCAGGGGGCACAGTGGTGGTAGGTGGGGGATCAGGTGGCACAGTGGTGGTAGCTGTGGGAGCAAGGGTAGTGTATTGGTAGGTGGGGGAGCAGAGGTAAAGTAGTGGTGGGTGGGGGAACATGGGGCACAGTGGGGGAGAAGGGGTAGTGTAGTGATAGGTAGGAGAGCAGGGGCACAGTGGGTAACTGGGGGAGCAGTGGTAGTGTAGTTGTAGGTTGGAGAGCAGGGTCACAGTGGGTAACTGGGGGAGCAGAGGCACAGTGGGAAGGTGGAGGAGCAGGGGCACAGAGGGTAGCTGGGGGAGAGGGGGCACAGTGGTAGTAGCTGGGGGAGAAAGGGCACAGTGGTAGTAGCTGGGGGAGAAAGGGCACAGTGGTAGTAGCTGGGGGAGAAAGGGGAACTGTAGGTAGCTGGGGGAGCAGGGGCACTGATAGGCTAGGTGGGGGGGGCAGGGGGCACAGTTAGGCTAGGTGGGGAGGAGGGGCACTGTGTGCAGCGGGGGTAGCAGGGGCACAGTTAGGCTAGGTGGGGAAGCAGGGGGCACAGTGGGTAGCTGGCGGAGCAGGGGGCACAGTGGGTAGGTAGGGAGCAGGGGCACAGATAGGCTAGGTGGGGAGCAGGGGGCACAGTTAGGCTAGGTGGGGGGGCAGGGGGCACAGTTAGGCTAGGTGGGGAGCAGGGGCACAGTTAGGCTAGGTGGGGAAGCAGGGGCACAGTGGGTAGCTGGGGGAGCAGGGGCACAGTTAAGCTAGCTGGGGGTGAGAAGGCACAGCGGTGGCAGCTGGGAGAGTGGGGGCACAGTGGTGGTAGCTGGAGCACAGTGATGGTAGCTGAGGAGCAAGGGGCACAGCGGGTAGGTGGGGGAGCAAGGGGCACAGTGAGTAGGTGGGGAAGCAGGGGGGCACAGTGGATAGCTGGGGCGCAGTGCACAGATAAGCTTGCTGGGGGCGAGGGGGCACAGCGGTGGTAGCTGGGGTAGAGGGGGCACAGTGGTGGTAGCTGGGGAGAGAGGGCACAATGGTGGTAGCTGGGAAGCAAGGGGCACAGCGGGTAGGTGGGGAAGCAAGGGGCACAGTGGGTAGGTGGGAGAGCAAGGGGCACAGTTATGGTAGCTAGGGCACAGTGGATAGGTGGGGGAGCAATGGGCACAGTTAGGGTAGGTGGGGAAGCAGGGGGCACAGTTAGGGTAGGTGGTGGGCAGGGGGCACAGTTAGGGTAGGTGGGGAGCAGGAGGCACAGTTAGGGTAGGTGGTGGGCAGGGGGCACAGTTAGAGTAGGTGGGGAAGCAGGGGGCACAGTTAGAGTAGGTGGGGAAGCAGGGGGCACAGTTAGGGTAGGGGGAGCAGGGAGCACAGTTAGGGTAGGGGGAGCAGGGGGCACAGTTAGAGTAGGTGGGGAATGGGGATCAGGGGGCACAGTTAGAGTAGGTGGGGAGCAGGGGGCACAGTTAGAGTAGGTGGGGAGGAGGGGGCACAGTTAGGGTAGGGGGAGCAGGGGGCACGGTTGGGGTGGATGGGGGAGCAGGGGGCAGTGTGGTGGTAGATGGGGGAACAGGAACTCCTTCCTGCTTCCCCAACTTACCAGAGGGTTCGCCTGCCTGTAGCTCCGCCCCGCTTCCCATGTAGCTCCGCCTCCGATCGGCGTTTAACCCCGCCCCCTTTCTCTCACTGAGATCCGAGTGGGGAGTCTGGGGACTATCAGTGAGGGCAGCATTAAGAGGCAGGGGGGCGGAGCGCGGCCACGCTACACAGCGCAGCCTGTATTAGGGGAGAGCTCTGAGCTCTCCTTCACAGGTTGTCACTAGGAGAAAGTGCGAGCTGTGTCAGCCACAGGGCGCCCCCTGGTCCATGGCGCCCTGTGCGGCCGCACAGCTCGCACACCCCTAAGGCCGGCCCTGGCTCCAGGGGATCGATCACCCGGTGGCCCGGCAGTGAAGGGAGGTATTGCAGGATGTAATAGTAAAACGTATCACAACAATAATATAGTCGGGGGGCGTGGCTCGGACGCTGAACAACATGGCTGCATAATCGCTCCGCTCCGCCGGACCCGTTACATCACCTAATCGTCAGCAAAGCACATTAAATGGGTCGCAATAGATGCCCGGAAGCCCCCCAGACTCCGAGAGGCACACAACAAGGCCCCTTTGATGGATTTTTACAGCCCCAACCCAGCGGGAGCAGCGACACGGGAAGCCCCAAGATGACGCCTTCCTCCCCAGTGAGATCAGACGGCACTATCCTGGAGCGAATAGGGGAAGAACTGAAGAGCCTGGCTGCCTCCATGGCCACCAAAACAGACCTGCATAGTCTCACCACTACCCTGCAAGAGACGATGCGCTCAAAACTGGCAGGAATCAGAGCAGAAGTTGCCGCTCACACAGGCCGCATCCACACGTTGGAGCAGGCCACTGAGGCCCATGCCAGCAAACTCACTGCGACAGACACAGCAGTGGCCCGACAGGTCGAAATCCTATTAGCAATGCGCAGACACACCGAAGATTTAGATAACAGAGGGCGGCGATGCAACATAAGGATACGTGGAGTACCTGAATCAAAAGGGGAAGAAAACACAGAGGAAGTCCTTACAGAACTCTTCCACACACTGATGCAAGTGGCGACCCCCCAATGCTTTGAATTTGAGAGGGCACACAGGGCATTGAGACCTAGATCGTTGGAAGAAGGCCCAAGAGACCTGGTGTGCTGTCTGCACTCCTTCCCAGTGAAGAAAGCAATAATGAAAAAAGCCTGTGAGAGGCCTACTTGGCCGTACAGGGGAGGGGAGCACAGGTCTCCTTCTATAACGACCTATCCCCATCACACTGGAGGCACGCAGAGCGCTTAGACCGGTAACAACTGCCCTATGAGAGCGCAATATCACCTACAAGTGGGGATTCCCGTTCGCCCTACTCGCCCGCCACCAAAACAGATGGGTGCCGTTGAGATGGCCGGAAGAGGTTCCTCGCTTCATGGAAGAGTTGGGCCTACCGCCCACATCAGTTTTCAACTGGATCCTGGGGCCGGTGGGTCCACTGCCAAGACCCCAGAGACCGCCTAGGAGGCAAGAAACACGCTCACCACCAGGACGCACTTTCCAAGGGCACAGGAATCCGACGGCCCCGGAGGAATGAGTAAGTACCCATAACCGCAAACGGCGCCACCACGCCGTACACACACCCGGGGACATTGACTAATGCTACCCTCTACTTACCCTGCTGGCTACCCAAGGTTCCCACAAGACTAGCGCACCTGACATGTGCACACATAACACCGAGTGCACCCTAAAGGACATATGATGTCACTGGGCCCGACCTCGTGACGCCCCAGGAGGCTCGGGGGGTGGGGTAAAATTGCTGTGTTTGGGAGGGGGGACCGGGACATACCAGGCTACACAGAAATCCTCTCTTACTCCTATTCTGCAGACCATGCAGAGGAATAGCCCCTCCATGTGGCAAGGATGGGGGGTACAAGCCTTGGGTGGGGCAACGGTGGGCTTGGGAGATCGGGACTCACCTACACTCACCTCAATGACATATTACCCCATGATGCAAGAAACGGGACTCCTGGACATCAAGGGGTATACAAACAATATCTAAGGGGCAGCTAGGGGGAGGGCACATCGATAGCTCTCACACGAATACCCCACGCTGCTGGTGAAGGACGACCCCCATCATTTCATTCAATCCGATCTCAGTCCCTGATCAGCCTAATGTGATATGTTACTACCTGTTAGTAATATTACAAAAGTGCTACTACCTGAATACTAGCTCAACTTAAGATATGACAACGATCTACAGGGAGGGGTACTAGGAAAAGGGGAAAGGGGGAAGATGGAAAAGAACACGCTACACGCATGGGGACCAGAAGACAGCAGACACTGACAGCGATAGATGGGGACCGGGGCAACCCAAGCCAACTTAATCGAGCACTACCCTCAAACAACAGGAAACCACCCTGACCAGGCAGACCACACTGACTACAGAAAAGCGAAACTGACTGGGAGGGAGTGGAGCCCCATATAGGGTTGCCCTATGGCATAAGTACATGAGATCAACAGAGGGGAGCCAGATAGGGGGGACCAATACGCGGACCCACGGTCACCTTAGACACCACCCTGACTATAGATAGATAGGCAAGAAACCCCCCCCCCCACTGTCACGAATTCCGGGAACCCAACACGCTAACAGACACACACACGCAGAAAAGGTGCCGTACCGGACCTTAGAGTGGCCGGGCTAAGCACACACAGAATAGTCAGGAGTCAGGGGAACCAGAAGACAGGATAACGATAAACAAGCCGAGGTCAAAGGGGTAGGAGAAAGTCACAAAGTCAGTTAAACAAGCCAGAGAGTACGTAACCAGAAAACACAAGTTCAGAATCAATACTATACAGCAAAGACCACAACAGGGCAGGGAGGAACAGGAAAGGTAAGTATAAATACCCTAGGTTTAATTCTGATTGGATAACTTCCAATCAGAATTAACAATCACACGTGGGAGATATCTAAGCCTCCCACTGTGATTGTGGTACTGTTGCTTTAACGCCGGGTCACTCACGTGACCCCGGCGTTTGCATAAATTAACGACCTCCCAGCGTGCAGCGTTATACATGCTGCCGCTGGGAGGCGTGAAGGATGCGAGCGGCGAGCGGCGGAGAGGAGACGCCGCTCGCCGACAGGTAGGAGGAGGGGAGACCGCGGGCGGCGATGGACTGAGGGTGAGTGCTGCAAGTTGCGAGCAGCCTCCCCTCCTAGCTGCCCGCGGACCCCTGACACCCACCCACGTAGGCCAAACACACAGCTGCATACAGACAGATAGCCCCACCCTGAAACACGATAGCCCTTCTTAAAATGGAGACTCATTAATGACACGGGAATCCCTACGGACGGAGGGGCCAGAGGATTAGGGTTTGGGTATGCGAAAGAGGACCAATGTGACAAAGGTCCAGGAGAAGGCAAGGGAACTCATGACAGATATAGATCTCTACACACATAGGACACTATAAAGCACAACACTCAGAGGACGGGGTGATCCAGAACGGGAGGAGAGGGGCCGGAATTTCAATACCATATGATGTACTGCGGGTGTAAAGAGAAGGGGAGGGGGGATACGGGACTGTTGATTCAAACCCTGTTATTATTCTTTCATAATGTTTTATACAGTTTGGCTATATGTGAGCTACGTGTAAATATAGAACATGATAATACATTTTATGCACAGAGAAGGGTTCGGTGGAGCGGACCGAACTACACCTTGCTTGTTGCCTTATCTTTGGACGGGGCCTGAGCTGCGTCAACCTACCTACACTTGTGCAAATTATTTTTGCGGTGGGACCGTGGGTAGAGCGCCTTCTGCTGTTATCAACTGAAGTAGAGAAGGCGTTCGACCAAGTCAATTGGCAGTACATGATAACCAAGCTAAAAGAGATGGGCATGGGACAGAAGCTCCTCACCTGGATATCTGCCATATATAGCACTCCGCGGGCTTCGGTGCGGGTCAACGGAGCCCGTACTGCGGACTTCGCGATCAGCAATGGAACGCGGCAGGGATGCCCCCTCTCCCCACTATTATTCGCCCTGTCCCTGGAACCTCTCTTGCGAGCGGTCCGCTTGAATCCAAACATACAGGGACATGACGGACGGGGATCGACTCATAAAGTTGCAGCATACGCCGATGACTTGCTCTTCTTTATCAAGCACCCTAGAATAACTATACCGATCCTTCTAGCGGAGTTCGAGCGCTACGGCAAAATATCAGGTTTCAAGCTCAACCTATCAAAATGCGAGGTGCTGAACCTCACGCTCCCCACATCAGAATACTTGGAGCTTGGATCGGAATTCGACTTCAAGTGGTGCCATGGCATAATGAAATATCTGGGCATCTGGGTAACCACAGACCGCGGAAAGCTGTACGAACATAACTTCCTGCCCCTGCTGCACAAGATAACAGCGGACCTAACCAGGTGGGCCTTCCCCCATGTAACATGGGATGGACGCATAGCCGTGCATAAAATGAACGTGCTCCCCAGGGTTCTATACCTCCTGCAGACCATACCCCTCACGCCTCCAGCAAACTTATTTTCCTCACTGAAAACGGCAGTCATACGCTTTACGTGGCGAGGCGAATGATCTAGACTAAGACTCGACATACTGTGCCTAACTAGATTCATGGCGTTACCAGACTTCCGAAAATATCATCAGGCCACGGTACTACAGCGTATCCTAGACTGGCACATGAACCCCCACACAAACATTGGGTGACGCTAGACAGAGAAGCCGCGGATGGGGCCTTGGAGTCGATGGTTTGGGGGGGAGCCCTGCAACCCCAGAAAAGGGAGGAGAACGAGGGACCTGTCGCACAAACATTACGTGGATGGAAATCGCTGAGGGAAAAGTCGTACATCTCGCCCACACCTAGCCCAATGCTCCCAGTTACTCACAATAGTAAAATAGGTGAGGGCTTGCCAGCCAGAGCTTGGAGCTTCCTGGGAGAAGGGGAATATATCCCCATAAGCAGAGCTCTACGAGCTGGCGGAATACGAGACTTAGAATCGCTACTGGAGGGTAGACCAAAGACCATCATGACTATTCTCAGATACATACAACTGAAACAATATTATATCACGCTCACACATAAAGAGCGCCTACACAGGGAATTAACATGGTTCAAGGGACTTTGTGAACAAGGAACCAGACTGGACCATGCGGTTTCAACGCTATACCAACAACTAATAACGAATACTCAAACAAACAATACCACCTTCCGGAGACAATGGGAGGAGTCCCTAGGTAAGACATTCACTATGCCACAATGGGATAAAGCTCTGATATGGCAACACAAAAGCTCCATGAGCTCCTACTACCAGGAGATAAATTACAAGCTGCTATCCCTCTGGTATAAAACACCGAATGTAATACATCAGACTTTCCCGGCGGTGCCACCAACATGCTGGAGATGCCAGGAGGACAGAGGCACACTACTACATATATGGTGGGAATGCCGCGACATACTCCCATATTGGGACATGGTAAAAACTGAGGTGACTATGGTGCTGGGGGATGTCCCAGACTGGTCTGCAGAACTCGCCCTCTCAACAAACAATCTCGAGCTATTAAAAAATCAATACTTCTACACCTCTTGAATGCGGCTAAAGCGTCAATACCGGCCTACTGGAAAACAACCAACATCCACAGAGGATTAGGGTTTGGGTATGCGAAAGAGGACCAATGTGACAAAGGTCCAGGAGAAGGCAAGGGAACTCATGACAGATATAAGAGAAAAAGGAGAAACAGCCAAGGACACCTGCCCACTCAACAGGCTCATTGGCACCCCACAAGTATGACATTAACATGTACTCTTAGATTGTTGCTCTTTTTATACTATTTTGTTGAATAAAGCTTGAGCCCAGTGAAACAAAACACCAATTACCTGTTGCTTTTCAAGATGACTGCTGTCTTAAAGAAGGATATAATGGCACCGGAAGCAGACACCTCCATGCCTAGCCCAGAGATAAACTGCTAAAATTTCTGATTTCTAAGCAAACATGTATTCTACACTCAAAGCTACAAGAGTAACACACCTCATGGTTCCGGGAAGTTACAAACAGTGTCTAAGGAGATCACAATGAGGTTGGATGCACTGGCTCCTTGAGGTGCTCCTTACCTTCAAAACCAATTATAATGTCATAGACTTCATGTTCAGTGTCCTAGGGAATGTGCTTCACTACAAAAGTCAAAATTTCCCACTTAATAACATTGAGATTTTTATAAGCTATATGCATGGTAGGACTTAGTAGATTTGAGAGCCGCTTGAGTAAACTCTTTTTAATCTGGATACTGCAAGTAAGTGAGTGTGCCACTTTCACATAGAGCATACGAGCTAACCTGTGGGACTGTTATTTTCCATCAGTAAGTATTGGATGAGTTGTTCCTTTTTGTGATATCCAGTTTGATTTTATGCTTATGTATGCTCTTTATTTATATCTCTGCGATTGTACTCACCTGCTATGTATACAATTTTACTGTTTAATTATAACTCTGACAACAATTAATACTAAAATATATATATGGTCAAGGTGGTGGATTGGACTAGTGATGCAAATGCAAACCTTCTTTCCACCCATAAAATCCACCCTCTGAATTAATGATGCATGATTCCACCAACAGATGGGCCTGTAGTATGTAGAGACCATCCGCTCATAGCAAGAATCATCAAACTAACTTAATGTTTGATAAATATTTTTGTAACTCATTACTTTCTTCCCAATAATCTTTTCTCCATCCTCTTTCATGAAACCTCAAATCCCATTGATGAATCTACCAAATACCGAACACCCCCTGGCTCATTAATCATCAAAGAAACCACAGACTTAAGTGCTCTCTCTGAGTGGCTGCCAATCGTATAACCGAACGCCACGTGTTGGAGAAAATGGTGACCATCTTGTCGCATGAACACAGGCAGCGGGATCTGGTCATCAAGGTTCTGGAACTATAAGTCGTACACTCGACCGCACAAACACTGGTGAAATCATACAAGCGCCTGCATCTTTCCTCGACAAGCGAGGAAAGTGCTGTTCGGTAGGTTTGTTCGGACGAACAAGGCAAACAAACGCTACCTATGAGCCAGGGGAACACTTCGATAGTTTGTTCGTATGCAACGCCTGAAAGTGACCGACCACTACCACTGAATCTCTAGAACCCAAATCGGACACGCAACAGCACGAACAGAGCTGAACTTTACCTTCTCCAAACTTCGCAACTTCGAAGGGAGTTGAACGGTGTTCGACAAATCGAACGCCACTTTAACTTTGACTATTTGCACGAACGGCCCCAGTTCGTGCATTCGAACTGAACTTAGTAATGGAAATAGCTGTGTTTTGTACCATTGAGTAAAAACTTTGTAAGCTGTCTTTTGGGTTCTGCTAGCTAACGCGCAGTATCTAGGTCTCAAATTTTCCCCCATTGGGTGTCTGTGAGGGTTTTCTCAAGGGCCTCTTCCCACTTCCCCATGTAGCTAGGTGCCGGTTTACTCCCTTGTGTTTGGAGTAGGGAGTACAGGTAAGAGACTGCGTGTGGTTGTGGGGCAGGGTCTATGCAATTTTATTTGAAGGGGGTGAGAACCCTATGCCGATCTGGTTGTTGAGGTATGTGGGTGAGGTACCTTTTCAGTTGTTCATACTTGAACATATGGACAAGTAATAACAAATAAACCGGGCTTTTAAAGCGCTTCAAATATAGTGTGGTGAAGAACCTGATTCCGCTAAGCAGCTCACACACGTGTAGGTACCTCCAAACCTTAACACAATAGCATGCAAAAAAGTGGGGTAATGAAAGTGAGACAGAGGGGTCACAACAAACAGAACCCAGTGGAGCGCTAATCTAATTGGCTAAACTCACCCTTGAATAAAGGGGTATGCCAGACGAGAAAATCTAAAAGGAAAAATCTAAAATGGAAACAATGGTGCAGTATATCTGGACTGGATGTTTTTAAAAAGAGCTGTATATGTAACAAACTCACATGATTCAGAGCCAGACAAAGATAGGCTCAGATCATAAACGCAGGGGTATTATACAGCAAATACCAGGCTTCTTCAATAGCTTTGTGGTGGTCCTCAGAGAAAGGGAGAGAAAGGGAACAATGGACCAAAGTCCTAGTGTATTATCTTCAACCCAATCTGTCAATAAAACAAATACAAGTGCTTGCTCACCTTTAAGAGAGCCAATTCAAACTGGGCTCTCAGTGTGATAGGTAATGTGCCTTTAAGAGGGCACTGCTCTTCTTTGTTTAGCAGGAGAATAGATGCAGGACGTAGGCTCATGTAGACAATCTAAAATGTATTGTAGTAAAACACTTACATAAAATACAAAATAAAAGTCCCATAAAATAATGGTGAGTCCTCGTCCGAGACGCGTTTCGCCTTATAGAAAGGCTTTTTCAATCGGTATCCTGCTTGTAAAATCCCTGCCGGTTTAAATAGCCCGAAAATCTTTCCCCATTGGTGCTTGTAGCCTTCCGGATCAACCAATGAAGGAGGGGGTGTGTTCGTCATCTGTTGTGAGTGTTCGTAATTACGGAAGTGACGTATCGTACTTGCCGCAACGTCACTTCCGTTTTATTCGTAGCCGCCATTTTGGTTATTGCCAATTTGCTTGTATCACGTTTACATGCCCAATATTCAATACGTAATGTGGACATGAAAAAAAAAAAGGGGAAAAGAAGGAGTCAGATATAATATGCTAGCTTCATGGACATTGTAACCCATAATAAATAAAAGAAAGAAATCGAAAGAGAGACAGAAGGTCTCACTTCAAGATGTATCCAGACCGAAGTTATATCTTTACATTCCATCAAACAACAGTGTTCTCTGTATAGGGCAACTTGCCTTATTACCCCCCTGTATAAGATACATGGATATATATGGGTGTTATCATTATCGTTTCTTCCCTTAAAGAGATACACATAGGTGTTATCATTATCGTTTCTTCCCTTAAAGAGATACACATCAAATCATTCTTTATACAGAATCTGAAAATAAACTCAAGTTCATGTGGTCCTTATATAGAAATTAACCCTATCAGCCCTGTACATGGGGTACATAAGTATAAAAATTGATCTTTAATATAGTTGTTATTTTTAAAGGGGTACATGACCAATTTTTTATATCAAAAGTATATAGATGGACTAAATTACAGGCATTTTGTTTATTCACAGTGGGAGACATGTGCAAAGGCTGAGAGGAGAAAGGATGATGGAATAAAATTATAAAAAATTGCAGAGTTCAAAATCATAATTAAGACCTCTAGGATGTAGAGTGTCTAATTGAAAAATCCATTTCATCTCAGCCTTGCCCATTTTTTTCACCAAATCGTCTCCTCTCCAATCTGTGACAACTTTCTGAATGCCCATAAATGACATACCTTTTGGATCACTGTTGTGTACGTTTTTAAAATGGAGCGATACACTATGCTTCGCAAATCCATTTTTTACATTTCTGACATGCTCCTGTATCCTCACCTGCAAGGGGCGTATAGTCCGCCCAATATACAGGAGGCCACATGGGCACCTCAGCATGTAAATTACCCTTTTAGTATGACAAGTAATAACATCCTTTATTTTATAATTCTTATTAGGGTTATTGGGATCTGAAAATTCCCTGACTGTTCTTTTATGGTTGTTAGTATTCCTGCAGGCCCCACAGACTCCGCATCCATAAAAGCCTTTAGATTCGTTGAAGGGGTTCAAAACTTTAGTTTTAGTCGAATTGTTATTAGAAAGGCTATTTCTTAAATTGGATACTCCCCTGTAAATAATCTTAGGCCGTTCTGGTAAGAGGATATTTAATGTCTCATCGTTTTTAAGAATCGGCCAATATTTATGAATTGCCTTTTTAACTTGTTTACTCTGTACATTAAAGTCGCAAATAAAGGCCAGCTCCTTATCTGCAGAGGTGGTCGGTTTCGCCTTATATTGAAGAAGGGTTTCTCTCTCTCTAAGGCTTATCTCATCGTGAGCACTATTGAGTAGTTGGTTATTGTAGCCCTTATCTGAGAAATCCGTCATGATTTTTTGAGCCTGTTTATGAAACATGGCAATGTCGGTGCAGTTACGTCTTATTCTAAGCAGTTGCGCCTTTGGTGCATTAAGTAACCAGGGTGAGTAATGGCAACTAGTGCCTTCGATGTAACTATTTACATCGACCTTTTTAAAGAAGGTGCTAGCCTTGATGGTGTTATTTTCAATAAAGATGTTAAGGTCAAGAAATTCAACAGAATTTTTACTGCTGTTTCTGGTGAGTTTAATCCCCCAATCGTTGTTCTCAATATGTGAAAAAAACACATCTAGGGATTCACTGCTACCCTTCCAAACGAAAAAGATGTCATCAATATAGCGATGATAGGACACCAGGCCTGCACCCCATCTACTATCACCAAAGATGAAAATTTGTTCCCAGTATGACATGAACAAATTGGCGTAGCTGGGTGCAAACATGGTGCCCATCGCCGTGCCACAGACATAACCAAAAAAAAACCAATAAAATGGTTATGAAAGACATTAAACGTATTAAACCTATTGGTAAAAATGAATACAATCTCACCTTTCAAGAGAGAGACAGCTTAAAGAAATTCAAGAATGATGACACATTGGTTATTAAACCGGCTGATAAAGGGGGGGGCATCGTTCTTATTCAGAAGAGTGACTACATTGAAGAATCCAATAGGCTACTGGGAGACAGTACAACATATACCATTTTAAACAAGGACCCGACCAGCGAAATTAAGGCCAGCTATACCAGATTGATAGATAAAGGCAAGCTAGAGGGTATTCTGAATAAAAAGGAAGCAGAGTTTTTGAGTATCCATCATCCTAGGATCCCGGTTTTCTATTATTTGCCGAAGATCCACAAACACATCACCAAGCCCCCAGGGCGCCCAATTATTTCAGGGATTGGATCCATATCCAGTAGGCTTTCCCAGTATATTGACCAATGCTTACAGCCCATAGTGAAGAACTGTACAGGCTACCTGAAGGACACCATTAATGTCCTTCAGGTACTTAAAGACATTGTATGGGATGATGAATGTTGGCTGGTTACAGCCGACGTTAATTCATTATATACTATCATACAACACAACAAGGGATGTGAAGCGACAAAAATTTTTCTTGAAAAATCTGCATTTTTTCCACAGTCCCAGATTGACTTTATTTTGGAGGGAATAAATTGGATCCTCCACAATAATTACTTTTGGTTCAACGAGACAATCTATCTGCAAGTCTGTGGCACGGCGATGGGCACCAGGTTTGCACCCAGCTACGCCAATTTGTTCATGTCATACTGGGAACAAATTTTCATCTTTGGTGATAGTAGATGGGGTGCAGGCCTGGTGTCCTATCATCGCTATATTGATGACATCTTTTTCGTTTGGAAGGGTAGCAGTGAATCCCTAGATGTGTTTTTTTTCACATATTGAGAACAACGATTGGGGGATTAAACTCACCAGAAACAGCAGTAAAAATTCTGTTGAATTTCTTGACCTTAACATCTTTATTGAAAATAACACCATCAAGACTAGCACCTTCTTTAAAAAGGTCGATGTAAATAGTTACATCGAAGGCACTAGTTGCCATTACTCACCCTGGTTACTCAATGCACCAAAGGCGCAACTGCTTAGAATAAGACGTAACTGCACCGACATTGCCATGTTTCATAAACAGGCTCAAAAAATCATGACGGATTTCTCAGATAAGGACTACAATAACCAACTACTCAATAGTGCTCACGATGAGATAAGCCTTAGAGAGAGAGAAACCCTTCTTCAATATAAGGCGAAACCGACCACCTCTGCAGATAAGGAACTGGCCTTTATTTGCGACTTTAATGTACAGAGTAAACAAGTTAAAAAGGCAATTCATAAATATTGGCCGATTCTTAAAAACGATGAGACATTAAATATCCTCTTACCAGAACGGCCTAAGATTATTTACAGGGGAGTATCCAATTTAAGAAATAGCCTTTCTAATAACAATTCGACTAAAACTAAAGTTTTGAACCCCTTCAACGAATCTAAAGGCTTTTATGGATGCGGAGTCTGTGGGGCCTGCAGGAATACTAACAACCATAAAAGAACAGTCAGGGAATTTTCAGATCCCAATAACCCTAATAAGAATTATAAAATAAAGGATGTTATTACTTGTCATACTAAAAGGGTAATTTACATGCTGAGGTGCCCATGTGGCCTCCTGTATATTGGGCGGACTATACGCCCCTTGCAGGTGAGGATACAGGAGCATGTCAGAAATGTAAAAAATGGATTTGCGAAGCATAGTGTATCGCTCCATTTTAAAAACGTACACAACAGGGATCCAAAAGGTATGTCATTTATGGGCATTCAGAAAGTTGTCACAGATTGGAGAGGAGACGATTTGGTGAAAAAAATGGGCAAGGCTGAGATGAAATGGATTTTTCAATTAGACACTCTACATCCTAGAGGTCTTAATTATGATTTTGAACTCTGCCATTTTTTATAATTTTATTCCATCATCCTTTCTCCTCTCAGCCTTTGCACATGTCTCCCACTGTGAATAGACAAAATGCCTGTAATTTAGTCCATCTATATACTTTTGATATAAAAAATTGGTCATGTACCCCTTTAAAAATAACAACTATATTAAAGATCAATTTTTATACTTATGTACCCCATGTACAGGGCTGATAGGGTTAATTTCTATATAAGGACCACATGAACTTGAGTTTATTTTCAGATTCTGTATAAAGAATGATTTGATGTGTATCTCTTTAAGGGAAGAAACGATAATGATAACACCTATGTGTATCTCTTTAAGGGAAGAAACAATAATGATAACACCCATATATATCCATGTATCTTATACAGGGGGTAATAAGGCAAGTTGCCCTATACAGAGAACACTGTTGTTTGATGGAATGTAAAGATATAACTTCGGTCTGGATACATCTTGAAGTGAGACCTTCTGTCTCTCTTTCGATTTCTTTCTTTTATTTATTATGGGTTACAATGTCCATGAAGCTAGCATATTATATCTGACTCCTTCTTTTCCCCCCCCTTTTTTTTTCATGTCCACATTACGTATTGAATATTGGGCATGTAAACGTGATACAAGCAAATTGCCAATAACCAAAATGGCGGCTACGAATAAAACGGAAGTGACGTTGCGGCAAGTACGATACGTCACTTCCGTAATTACGAACACTCACAACAGATGACGAACACACCCCCTCCTTCATTGGTTGATCCGGAAGGCTACAAGCACCAATGGGGAAAGATTTTCGGGCTATTTAAACCGGCGGGATTTTACAAGCAGGATACCGATTGAAAAAGCCTTTCTATAAGGCGAAACGCGTCTCGGACGAGGACTCACCATTATTTTATGGGACTTTTATTTTGTATTTTATGTAAGTGTTTTACTACAATAAATTTTAGATTGTCTACATGTCCTACGTCCTGCATCTATTCTCCTGCTAAACAAAGAAGAGCAGTGCCCTCTTAAAGGCACATTACCTATCACACTGAGAGCCCAGTTTGAATTGGCTCTCTTAAAGGTGAGCAAGCACTTGTATTTGTTTTATTGACAGATTGGGTTGAAGATAATACACTAGGACTTTGGTCCATTGTTCCCTTTCTCTCCCTTTCTCTGAGGACCACCACAAAGCTATTGAAGAAGCCTGGTATTTGCTGTATAATACCCCTGCGTTTATGATCTGAGCCTATCTTTGTCTGGCTCTGAATCATGTGAGTTTGTTACATATACAGCTCTTTTTAAAAACATCCAGTCCAGATATACTGCACCATTGTTTCCATTTTATATTTTTCCTTTTAGATTTTCTCGTCTGGCATACCCCTTTATTCAAGGGTGAGTTTAGCCAATTAGATTAGCGCTCCACTGGATACTTGAACATATGCATGAATGTCCCCCAGTAAGTCCCCTAGGGTCTTATGTCTTTTATCTTTAATCAAGTTGTGGACCTGAACCTGAGCATGCAGGAAAAAGCATGTGAGTGGTCTGTTCCCTAAGCCCGGTGGGAAGGCAGAATTTTTGGTGAGGGGATGCAGAGGGGACAGGAAGGATGAAAGGCCTAGTTTGGGGGCCAGTCCGTGCCAGATTTCTAGAGTAGTTTGACACATGACTGTTGGTTCGTTAAGACCTTACGTGTTCCATGTGACATCCAAACTAAAGTTTGCAAGGAGCCTTCTCTTTGGTGTCGCTCAATTTTATTCCATAGTTTGGTTACCCCTCCCTTGACCCAGTCTAGTACTCTTTGCAGGTGGGTGGAGTGGAAGTATAGTAGAAAGTAAGGGACTGCCAGTCCCCCCCTCCGCCTTTGGTCTGGTCAGAATATGGTAACGTATCCAGGGTTTCTGAGAGCCCCATATATATTTTATTAGAAGTGATTTTAGGGATGTGAAGTACGCAGTTGGGATCCTGAAGGGGAGCGTCTGGAACAAGTAGAGGATGCGTGGTAGAATGTTCAACTTGGTCATCGCATTGCGTCCCAGCCAGGATGTGTGGCAGCATCCTATCTGCCAGGTTTTTCTGGAACGTGGCCAGCAGTGGAGTAAAGTTCGTCTCGTACAGTTGAGTGAGGTCCCTAGTTATCCACATCCCCAAGTACGTAACAGCTTTCTCCGACCATTGGAATTGCAAGTTCCCACTCACAGTGGCCACCCTGACCGAATGCCCCAAGATGTCGACTTAGTGTAATTATTTTTAAAGTTAGATAGGTCTCCGTAGCACCTGAACTTGCATGAGGTTAGGCAGTGTAATCTCCGGGGACGCCACAAAAAACAGGAAGTCATCCGCGTAAACAGCTACCTTATGCATCTCAGTCCCCACCTGAATTGCTTGGATGTCCGGGTTCCTCCTCACCGCCTGCATGAATGGTTCAAGTGCCAGGACAAAGAGCAGCGATGAGAGCAGACAGCGGATGTGGAAGGGTTCCGTGTACGCCCTGTTGATGCCGACCCTGGCCGTCGGGTTATCATACAGGACCTCTATTCTGGCACGCATCTGAGGTTCCAAACCTAGGGCTTTTAGAGTGTGGAAGAGAAAGTCCCAGCTCACCCTGTCGAATGCCTTCGCTGTGTCCGTGGATAGCAAGAGGAGGCCTTCACCCGTCTTCCTTGCCTGGTGTATCAATGACAGCTCTCGTGTGATGTTATCCCCGGCTTCGCTGTGGGGGACGAATCCCACCTGGTCCAGTCTCACTAGATCTGACAGATAGGGGTTTAGTCTGCCAGCCAATAACTTCGCGAACATCTTCAAGCCGAAGTTCAGAAGGGATGTGGGTTGGTAGTTGGCACACTGCTCCAGGTCGTTGTCCTCTTTGGGTATCAAAGTGATGGTGGTGGCCTACATTTGTGTGTCGAGCCGCTGTCCTTCCGTGAGAGAGTTAAAAGCCTTCATAAACTGTGTGTAGAGAATATCCGCAAACATCTTGTAGTAGGTATGGGTAGGTCGCTGTGTGAGTAGAAGTGCGCCTTGGTGTGTAGGAGGGATTGGTGGTATCGGTTGGGGAGGATGGTGACTAAATCCCTTCTCATGGCCGCCAGTTCTTGGAAGATGATCAGGGTGGGCTTCAGTTTGTGGGTCCGTTCTAGTTTGAGGATCTCCTCTGTAAGCTGTTGTACTCCTGCTTCCCTCTCCTGTTTAATCTGGGCACCTCTGGCCATGAAGAAGCCCCTAATGGTGCACTTGTGCGCTTCCTAAATGGTCGGGGCGGGTACCTCAGGCATCGTATTTTCTGCAAAATAGTTTGTCAGTGTGTTGTTCGCGTCCGCAAGAACCAGTGGGTCATTAAGAAGAGTCTCGTTAAGTCTCCAGTTAACACACTTCAAGAATTGTCTGTTGCCATTTATTGCATTATTCTTGTCTGTTCTTTCTCTCTTTTACTGCTTTATATACATGCCCACCCCAAAAATCTTCTTCTCCTGCCACCACATTAACTGAATATCATCTAATTTTAAAAAGAATTGGATCTTACATAATTACTTGTGTAGCATGGCTGAACTGGCATTGTAGAATTAGCCTAACTATTCTCTCTTGGTCTCTCACCAATGGTGGAATTAATTAACAGAGGCCCTGTTGCTAAAATATCTTTTGGGTCCTCACCAGAAATTAAAAAAATGCAGACAAATATTGATTATATGCTGTCACACATGCACACAGACTCAGAAACACAGGCACTCAATCATACAGACACAGACACACAGGCTCCTAATCATACAGACACAGAATTACAGGTACACTGACACAGTCATACAGATATCCAGGCACACAGTCATGTGAACACAGATGCTTGGCATTGAAATCTTATTAGAACACTATCCAGCATGTACTTAAATTCCAAGTGCTACACAACTGGTTTATTGAAGGACATAAATAAATACAAAAGTTTTGGGTTTTACCCCCTCATAAATTTAAGGTCATTAGCACTGATGAAGGGATAAAACTGAACCATTTGTATTTATCTAGGTCTTCAAATAAACCAGTTGTGTGGCCCTTAGTGCACAATTCTGCATTCCAATGAGCATTGCCCTTGTTTTTTTCTATAATGTTTTTACTGTTTCCCTCCTGCATAAGCGACAGGAGGTTAGGGTGACAGCAGCATTGAAGGACTTACACAGGATACCTTTTAGGGTCTATAGTTCTTAACGTCTAATACCACTGTGGCCACATATATGTGTCTCCTTTATGTTTCTACCTGGCTATACTCATATTTTTCTACCACACAATACCTCCATTACTAACAAGTTATGCAAACATTTTCTGTGCAGACATCTTGACATACATTGGATGAATCTAGCCACCCCTTTGATTTCTCAGAATATGGAAGAAATAACAGTCTGTAGAGCAAACTAACTGAAGATTAAAATGACGGTTTTCTTTTACATTTGTAAAAGTTTTAGAGTTTTTCTGATCTTTAGCCTTTTCTAACATGCCATCCAACATGACTGTTAATTGTCAGATATATATGCTATATTTTCCTAATTGTCAGATATATATGCTATATTTTCCTAATTGTCAGATATATATGCTATATGTTCTGTTAATAGTGCATCTAATGCGCTAATGAGAGGTTGATCTTTCATGATGCTCTTTTTTCCCCCTTTTTTACGGTATCAATTCCCATTCACTGGACAGCTGTGGTTGTTATTCATTGAAGAAGTGTGAAGTCAACAACTAATTTATGGTATGAAAGCTGCAACTTCCTTTATAATTTAATTCACCATTATACCGTTAGATACCTAAATGCAGAAGTAGGAAAGGGATGGAAAGTTTGTATTACCAGACCATAGAGTGGCCTGTTTTAAGCAAACACACCTTTGAAATACTGGATAGTGACAAACTAGACAAGCTTTGTCATGGTTTTAAGCAGGTCAGATAAGAGACTTTGGACAGGGTTAACGTTTGGTTCTTTATTAGAAGGTTTAGACATAGTAAAGTAGCAGGAAATCCTATAAATGAGATTATAAACAGAAGGAAAATAGGAGAACCTACAAATGTAATTATAGGCAATGGTAGAAGGAAAACCTATAAACGAAATTATAGGCAATGGTAGAAGGAAAACCTAAAAACGAAATTATAGGCAATAGGTAGAAGGTGAACCTATAAACGGAATCATAAGCAATAGGAAGGAGTATCTATAAACAAAATTATAGGTAAGGATAAGGAAAGATAACCGAAAAGAGGGTTTAGGCAATATGCCCCAGACAGGTTATTAACAGGATATAATTGGATAGTAAGAAATCCTATAGTTGAAAGTATAGGTTAATTAGAGAGACAAGTAAAACATAATAGAACAGTAAGGTTTCAGTAATTGCAAGTAAAATAGATGTTTAAGGAATCAGCCCCCTTGTTTGGAAAGCGCACTGATAATGCAGGTACATTAGTCTTTGCAATTCTGGTTAGTAGCGTAAGTCAGGTTGGTATAATGAACCTTGGTAAGATAAAGCAGGTTGGTAGTGTAGATCAGGTTGGTAATAAAGCAGGTTAGTAACAAAGGTTCATAACGTAGATCAAGTAGGTATAAAGCAGCTTGGTAAGGTAAAGTAGGTTAGTAGTGTAGATCAGGTTTGTATTCAATAGGCTGGTAACAAAGTAGGTAAGTTTGTAGGAGCCAGGAACCCTGTATTAAGGGTATAGCCTTTTGTAGGATAAGTAATCAGTCCAGGCAGGTGAGGTAGAGAGAAGGAAGATACAGTCCTAGTGGTTAGGGAGGCCACTAGTGGTGGAAAACTGGAACTTGTTGCAATGAACAGAATAAAAGAAACATAATCTTGGTTGTCAGGATAGGATCCTGACAAGCCTAGGTCAGGATGCCAGAAGACAGAATAAGCAATGAACAAGTATCACTGTTTAAACAAACACTATAGTGTCAGAAATACAAAACTGTATTCCTACCGTGTTTCCCCGAAAATAAGACATCCCCAGAAAATAAGACCTAGCTTATTTTCATGGGATGCTTGTAATATAAGCCCTACCCCGAAAATAAGCCTTAGTCCCTAGTCGCTATTTAGCTAATCTATGTTTGGGGAATATTCCACGAACATAGATACGCAAGATTCCATTTGTGAGTAAACTAATCTGTGTTTGGAGAAGTTTCCCCGAACACAGATTTGCGGTATTCTATTAGCAAATAAGCTAATCTATGTTCGGGAAAGTTTCCCTGAACATAGATTTGCAGGATTTCATGCCCTAGTGAACTGGTCTATGTTCGGGGGAATTCCCCCGAATGTAGACCTGCTTTCTAGCACACATTTTTCCCCCTGAAATAAGTCCTAGGGCGTTTTCGGGGTAAAAATTAAGATAATCCCCGGTCTTATTTTCAGGGTTAGACGGTAACACTATAATGCCCCTCTGCCACCCAAAGAAACCCTTTTTTCACTTATCTGATTCCGGCACTGAGGTCTACTGGCACTGGATTGCACTTATCCTCCTCTGAAGTCATAGCGATATGGGAACCTAAAGTGAGTGCACAGCGAACACTGCACACGCTTTGGACCTTCCCCATAGGAAAGCACTGAGTCTTTGCTTTGTGCAAATGATCATCATGTTCCACATGGAGTACGATGTTGCATAGCTTAATGAACAAGGAAATCTGTTAATTGGAAATTGAGACTGTGGCAAAAATAACCTCGCCGCTGGGTTCTGGAGGCGCCTATTTGCTCGCCTTTTGCCTCAAGATTATGGCCCCTATGTTAAAACTTAGTTTTCCCCCTTTAACCCCTTAAAGACACATGACATGTGTGACATGTCATGATTCCCTTTTATTCCAGAAGTTTGGTCCTTAAGGCTTTAAAAAGGCTTGTTCGTGTCTTTTTACTATGTGGCTCGGTAAATGGAATTTACAGAACAAACTACCAAACAGCCGGACCATACGCAAGTGGAGTGTGCTGCCAATTTACCTCCCAGGCTGGTGGTTAACAGCAAGTTAAAAGACGAACGGCTGGGTGGTCGCCGTTCGTATAGTCGAACACGTGGCGGCGGCCATCTTGTTTAGTCGAACGCGGTCAGCTGCGTTTTGCCGTCGAGCTCATGGAACTAAAATCGGACACGCAACGGCACGAAAACCGCTGAACCTTACCTTCTTTGGAACTTCGACACTTCGACAGTAGTCGAACGGTGTTTGAAAATTCGAACACCACTTTAACATTGGCTATTTACACGAACGGCTCCCGTTCGTGCATTTGAACAGTATGTGAACTATGGGGAATAGACCGGCCACACAGCCCAAATCTGTGGAACTGTTTTGGGTATGAAAGCCATGCTTGCGGTCGGTCAAATGTGACTTCCATCAATCTTCCGAACCCCTGAACCGATTGCTATGATTTTTAAATATGTTGTTTCCATAATTATGCCTGTTCGGAAAATATCGTTTTATGTGAATTGAATGTATAATTTTGATGTTATGAGAAATGTGTAAAAATGCTTTTTCTACTTGGGGATAATTGAGTTAATACAATATCTTGCTCAATTATCTCCCAAGCAGAGGGGAGGGTTTGTGTGCATGATTTGGGAGTGTCTAAATGCACAAGTCTGTCCTGGTTTTTGCAACTTTGTGTCCTGTGTACCACAAGGTCCACGTGGGTGGTAACCTTGTGGGAAAACCTGTATATAAGTGCCAATAAACCCTTAGACTGCTGAGTTCCTCTTAAACCCTCAACATAGAGCCTCGTCTCATGTGTGGGGGAAAAGGCTGCATCTACACTGGGGATTGCTATACATATATAAATTACTTAAACACACAAAACAGTAGTAAATGCAAATACATTTACATTTACATTTACAATACAAATACATTTTTAGAGGTAACAAAAAGTGCAAATGTTATACTAGACAGTAATTAAATATTTTAACAGTTATAATAAACTTGCTGTTAATTCTGTAACAGTACAAAATGTGCGAAAACCTTTGGAATTCAATAAAGTTTAAATACCTTGAAACATATTGCTGGCTAGCTTTCTACTCCAATTTTAGAACAGTAAAATTGTACCAGTATCATGGCAAGCAACCCAACAGTTTTCAAAATGTAATGTACAAGCATTACTCAAAAAAGTGCTTTAAAACAAGTAAATTAGTTTAACAGTTGATAAATACAGGGCTCATTACCCTTTAGGACAGACCTGTCTAACCTGTGACCCCCCAGATGTTGCTAACTACAACTACCATGATTCTTTTAATGAAACAGATGGCCAGGGAATTATGGGAGTTGTAGTTCAGTAACATCTGGGGAGGGCACATGTTGGACAGCCCTGCTTTAGGAGGTTGCAATGTGTAAACTGTTTTCTAAAGTTTTAGAGGATAAAATATGTAACAACTTAAAAGTAATTATAACTTAAAAAAAGAACAAAAAAGCAAAACTAATCCAGTCAAAATTTAGAAATAGAAATATTGACCAACATTGTAATTTACTGACATGCTTGTAAGTTATGTATGCAACATCCCTTGTAGCAAGCTGCTTTTCGAAGCCAAAACATCAATGATGGTTTCATTGCTTAGTCCAATCAAGGCCTCTTTCTCCACGGACATTAGCATAAAGGCCTCCAAATGTGTTTGAGAGAGGGAATTTCTCAGTCTGTTCAAGATGTATTTAAGTTTTGAAAAAGACCTCTCACATGCTACTTGCGAAGAGGAAAGTGTCAGTGTCAATTTATATGCATTAAAAAGTGAACTATACGTTAGACTGTATAAGTTGTAACGCAATAATACATTGTAACAGCAGGCTATACAGCTCTTACATGTTTTACACTTTCCACTTTTATCACCAACATTGGAGTATGGCTGTTCCTCAGTTTCAGAGATAAGATGAGAATGGATGGTGTCTTCATCTTAACCTTCATTGTTAGCATCAGTATATTCTTCATCAAGTGACATTTTCAATCTTTGCCACTTTGATGCAAAATCAAGTAGCTCACTTTGCAGTTTCTCTTTAGTTGCATTGGAGTCAAATTTAATTACAAGGCTACTGAGTCGTTCTAATGCACTGCTGGGAAGGTCTAGTAAAATATCTTCAAAATTTTGGGGATCTAAACATGCCAAATCTGCAAATAACTGACCATGTGTTGTAAATCGGCTATGCAGACTATTAATGATCTTGTCCAAGGTCACATTGTACACCTCCACCTGGAACTGATCACTTGCTATCAGAATTGGTTCGTCTACTGCAAGCTCACCAGCCATTCTTTTCTTACGTGGTATTCTTCGAGGTGATGGAAAGTCTTCCTCAATCAAAACTTTGCAGTCGGTTGTATCCAACTTGCTGTTTGCCCAGACTGTAAACTTCTTTGCAGCATCTATAATCATTTGGGAATCACGATCATGTTCTTGCAAGTTGTTTACCGTTTCTGTCACCATTCGGTATGCCTGCAATACATCCATACCTTGTGTTTGCAGGTACAAGGATAGTGGAGTGGTATTCTTGAAAATAAATAAGTACAGCTGTGCCGTTATAAGTGTGTGGAATTTTTTGAGGGATTCTAAGTAAGTTCCAGCCTTGTATCTGATGTCAGCATTAAAATGATCAGAACATGATATTTCTGCCATGGTCTGGATCAAATCTACATACAAGGCTTGACTTGGATCATTAAACGAACCAAACACCTTTGTAAGTGCTGCATCTCTGGACCACCATCTTGTTTCTCCAATCACAGAAAGAGATCGAAATCTTTCTTCCTGAGACTTTTCACGCCATACAATCATCCGAAGGTAGGATTCACAGATAAATACAGCACAGGAGTTTAACAAGCCGAACAACAATATTGCCTGAACAGATATCTTTGTGACATCCATCATCACCAAATTTAGTACATGTGCATAGCACCACACATGAATCTGGCCAGGTGCTTTATTTCTCAGCCATGTGCTGAATCCGTTGTACTGACCCTGCATATTAGAAGCTCCATCTGTTGAGTTCCCAACACAGTTCGTAACATCAATTTCCATGGATTCCAATACATTGCAAACCAGTTCACACAAAACCTTCCCTGTCGTGGATGTGCAATTTACCACAGCAACCAGACGTTCATGGACCACATCTGTGACATACCGAATTATTATTGAACACTGGTCTGAGACGTTTATATCCTGTGTTGTATCGAGCTGTATTGAGAACATGCCGGCATCTCTGATCTCTTGTGCAATACCTTTTTTTTTAAAAGTGCTGAAATTACACAGATGATATTGTTGACTGTAGTTTTTGAAATTAATGTAACAAAGCCACCACGTCCTTTGCTACTTGTTGCACTTTGATGTTGCTTTTTACTTTTTTTAATAACTGTATCAAGGTGATTTTTCAGCAAGGGATCAAACTTGCTTAAGAGTAGCAAAATCTCAAGGAAGTTTCCATGGTCCAACTTTTCATTATCTAACGTATATGCTGCTTCAGCTGTTGCCCGATAGCTTAGGCCTCTTTTTCCAATCAGCTTTATGGTTTCAATTATCCTCTCTAGGATGGCACGTTTTCTCTTCACTTCCTCTTTTCTGGCTGTTGTTTGTTTCTCAAAGAAATGACTAGATATGTCCATATTCTTTGACCTCATCAAAAAGGATTCAGAGATATTATTGTGGAGGTTGCTTCTTTCGTGCTCTTCAATTCTCTGGTACATGTGCTTTTCATCAAAGCAACCATCAATAAAAGCACTGTCGTCTGTCTTTTTGCTGAAAGCTAGACACACCATGCAGAAAAAGGCACCATGTCCATGTGAATAAGTCAACCAGTGACGCTTCTTTTTATCCCTCCTCTGATATAACTTTGTTGAATTAAAAGAAAGGACAACTGGTTGACATGGATGAAACAATAGGAAGGAATTCAAATTTTCAGATTTTGGTCTGATAAACCACATTTTATCATCAACTGTGTCAGACATGCCCTCCTTAACAACTTAAGGACACAACTTCTGGAATAAAAGGGAATCATGACGGAATATATCCGTCATCTTTCCTTAAGGGGTTAAGGCCAACTACTTATGGAATATCTTCTTTCGCTAATGATTCTTCATGTTCATCAGTTTCTCCCTCAACAGGAATAGTGATGTCCCGAACGGTTCGCAAGCGAATAGTTCCTGGTGAACATAGCATGTTCGCGTTCGCCACCGTGGGCGAACACATGCGATGTTCAGTCCGCCCCCTATTCTTTATCATTGAGTAAACTTTGACCCTGTACCTCACAGTCAGCAGACACATTCCAGCCAATCAGCAGCACACCCTCCCTAGCAGACCCTCCCACCTACTGGACAGCATCCATTTTAGATTCATTCGGAAGCTGCAACCATTTTTTTTTCAATTTTTTTTTACTGCATATAAATGTTACAAGCAGATACTCCCCCCAGGCACTCTGTATTACTGCAGATACTCCCCCCAGACACTCTGTGTTACTGCAGATACTCCCTCCAGAGACTCTGTGTTACTGCAGATACTCCCTCCAGACAACCTGTGTTACTGCAGATACTCCCTCCAGACACCCTGTGTTACTGCAGATACTCCCTCCAGACACTCTGTGTTACTGCAGATACTCCCTCCAGACACTCTGTGTTACTGCAGATACTCCCTCCAGACACTCTGTGTTACTGCAGATACTCCCCCAGACACTCTGTATTACTGCAGATACTCCCTCCAGACACCCTGTGTTACTGCAGATACTCCCTCCAGACACTCTGTGTTACTGCAGATACTCCCTCCAGACAATCTGTGCTACTGCAGATACTCCCTCCAGACACTCTATGTTACTGCAGATACACCCTCCAGACACTCTGTGTTACTGCAGTTACTCCCTCCAGACACCCTGTGTTACTGCAGATACTCCCTCCAGACACCCTGTGTTACTGCAGATACTCCCTCCAGACACCCTGTGTTACTGCAGATACTCCCTCCAGACACTCTGTGTTACTGCAGATACTCCCTCCAGACACTCTTAATTAATGCAGATACTTCCTCCAGACACTCTGTGTTACTGCAGATACTCCCTCCAGACACTCTGTGTTACTGCAGATACTCCCTCCAGACACTCTGTGTTACTGCAGATACTCCCCCAGACACTCTGTATTACTGCAGATACTCCCTCCAGACACTCTGTGTTACTGCAGATACTCCCTCCAGACACTCTGTGTTACTGCAGATACTCCCCCCAGACACCCTGCGTTACTGCAGATACTCCCTCCAGACACTCTGTGTTACTGCAGATACTCCCTCCAGACACCCTGTGTTACTGCAGATACTCCCTCCAGACACTCTGTGTTACTGCAGATACTCCCTCCAGACACCCTGTGTTACTGCAGATACTCCCTCCAGACACTCCGTGTTACTGCAGATATTCCCTCCAGACACTCTGTGTTACTGCAGATACTCCCTCCAGATACCCTGTGTTACTGCAGATACTACCTCCAGACACTCTGTGTTACTGCAGATACTCCCTCCAGACACCCTGTGTTACTGCAGATACTCCCTCCAGACATTCTGTATTACTGCAGATACTACCCCCAGACACTGACACAGAGCAGAATAGGGACTGTTCCCCCTACATAGGGTCACTTTGCAGATATGGATTGACACCTATCCTAAGGATCCCTGATACACACTGACACAGAGCAGAATAGGGACTATTCCTCCTACATAGGGTCACTTGGCAGATATGGATTGACACCTATCCTAAGGATCCCTGATACACACTGACACAGAGCAGAATAGGGACTGTTCCCTCTACATAGGGTCACTTGGCAGATATGGATTGACACCTATCCTAAGGATCCCTGATACACACTGACACAGAGCAGAATAGTGACTGTTCCCCCTACATAGGGTCACTTGGCAGATATGGATTGACACCTGTCCTCAGAGACCCTGATACACACTGACACAGAGCAGAATGGGGACTGTTCCCCCTACATAGGGTCACTTGGCAGATATGGATTGACACCTATCCTAAGGATCCCTGAAACACACTAACACAGAGCAGAATAGGGACTGTTCCCCCTACATAGGGTCACTTGGCAGATATGGATTGACACCTATCCTAAGGATCCCTGAAACACACTGACACAGAGCAGAATAGGGACTGTTCCCCCTACATAGGGTCACTTTGCAGATATGGATTGACACCTATCCTAAGGATCCCTGATACACACTGACACAGAGCAGAATAGGGACTATTCCTCCTACATAGGGTCACTTGGCAGATATGGATTGACACCTATCCTAAGGATCCCTGATACACACTGACACAGAGCAGAATAGGGACTGTCCCTCTACATAGGGTCACTTGGCAGATATGGATTGACACCTATCCTAAGGATCCCTGATACACACTGATACAGAGCAGAATAGTGACTGTTCCCCCTACATAGGGTCACTTGGCAGATATGGATTGACACCTGTCTTCAGAGACCCTGATACACACTGACACAGAGCAGAATAGGGACTGTTCCCCCTACATAGGGTCACTTGGCAGATATGGATTGACACCTATCCTAAGGATCCCTGAAACACACTAACACAGAGCAGAATAGGGACTGCTCCCCCTACATAGGGTCACTTGGCAGATATGGATTGACACCTATCCTAAGGATCCCTGAAACACACTGACACAGAGCAGAATAGGGACTGTTCCCCCTACATATGGTCACTTGGCAGATATGGATTGACACCTGTCCTCAAAGCCCCTGATACACACTGACACAGAGCAGAATAGAGACTGTTCCCCCTACATAGGGTCACTTGGCAGATATGGATTGACACCTGTCCTCAAAGCCCCTGATACACACTGACACAGAGCAGAATAGAGACTGTTCCCCGTCCTCAAAGCCCCTGATACACACTGACAAAAAGCAGAATATAGACTGTTCCCCGTCCTCATAGACCATGATACACACTGACAAAGAGCAGAATAGAGACTGTTCCCCGTCCTCAGAGACCATGATACACACTGACACAGAGCAGAATAGAGACCGGGGGTCTAGTAGCGTGGACACCCAGCACAGGTCGTTCTCCTTCAGCCTTTTTATACAAGGGTCCCTCAACAGGCACGACAGCATGAAAGACCCCATTTGCACAAGGTTGGATCCCGAGCTACTCATTTCCCGTTCCTCCTCCTCACACAGAGCAGAATAGGGACTGTTCCCCCTACATAGGGTCACTTGGCAGATATGGATTGACACCTGTCCTCAAAGCCCCTGATACACACTGACAAAGAGCAGAATAGAGACTGTTCCCCGTCCTCAAAGCCCCTGATACACACTGACAAAGAGTAGAATAGAGACTGTTACCCCTACATAGGGTCACTTGGCAGGTATGTATTGACACCTGTGCTCAAAGCCCCTGATACACACTGACAAAGAGCAGAATAGAGACTTTTCCCCGTCCTCAAAGCCCCTGATACACACTGACAAAGAGTAGAATAGAGACTGTTCCCCGTCCTCAAAGCCCCTGATACACACTGACAAAGAGCAGAATAGAGACGGTTCCCCGTCCTCATAGACCATGATACACACTGACACAGAGCATAATAGAGACCGGGGGTCTAGTAGCGTGGACACCCAGCACAGGTCGTTCTCCTTCAGCCTTTTTATACGAGGGTCCCTCAACAGGCACGACAGCATGAAAGACCCCATTTGCACAAGGTTGGATGCCGAGCTACTCATTTCCCGTTCCTCCTCCTCACACAGAGCAGAATAGGGACTGTTCCCCCTACATAGGGTCACTTGGCAGATATGGATTGACACCTGTCCTCAAAACCCCTGATACACACTGACAAAGAGCAGAATAGAGACTGTTCCCCCTACATAGGGTCACTTGGCAGGTATGTATTGACACCTGTGCTCAAAGCCCCTGAGACACACTGACAAAGAGCAGAATAGAGACTGTTCCCCGTCCTCAAAGCCCCTGATACACACTGACAAAGAGCAGAATAGAGACTGTTTCCCGTCCTCATAGACCATGATACACACTGACACAGAGCAGAATAGAGACCGGGGGTCTAGTTGCGCGGACACCCAGCACAGGTCGTTCTCCTTCAGCCTTTTTATTCGAGGGTCCCTCAACAGGCACGACAGCATGAAAGACACCATTTGCACATGGTTGGATGCCGAGCTACTCATTTCCCATTCCTCCTCCTCACACAGAGCAGAATAGGGACTGTTCCCCCTACATAGGGTCACTTGGCAGATATGGATTGACACCTGTCCTCAAAACCCCTGATACACACTGACAAAGAGCAGAATAGAGACTGTTCCCCCTACATAGGGTCACTTGGCAGGTATGTATTGACACCTGTGCTCAAAGCCCCTGAGACACACTGACAAAGAGCAGAATAGAGACTGTTCCCCGTCCTCAAAGCCCCTGATACACACTGACAAAGAGCAGAATAGAGACTGTTCCCCGTCCTCATAGACCATGATACACACTGACACAGTGCAGAATAGAGACCGGGGTTCTAGTTGCGCGGACACCCAGCACAGGTCGTTCTCCTTCAGCCTTTTAATTCGAGGGTCCCTCAACAGGCACGACAGCATGAAAGACCCCATTTGCACAAGGTTGGATGCCGAGCTACTCATTTCCCATTCCTCCTCCTCACACAGAGCAGAATAGGGACTGTTCCCCCTACATAGGGTCACTTGGCAGATATGGATTGACACCTGTCCTCAAAGCCCCTGATACACTCTGACAAAGAGCAGAATAGAGACTGTTCCCCGTCCTCAAAGCCCCTGATACACACTGACAAAGAGCAGAATAGAGACTGTTCCCCCTACATAGGGTCACTTGGCAGGTATGGATTGACACCTGTCCTTAAAGCCCCTGATACACACTGACAAAGAGCAGAATAGAGACTGTTCCCCGTCCTCAGAGCCCATGATACACACTGACACAGAGTAGAATAAAGACTGTTCCCCCTACATAGGGTCACTTGGCAGATATGGATTCACACCTGTCCTCAAAGACCATGATACACACTGACACACAGCAGAATAGAGACTGTTCCCCGTCCACAAAGCCCCTGATACACACTGACAAAGAGCAGAATAGAGACTGTTCCCCGTCCTCAGAGACCATGATACACACTAACACAGAGCAGAATAGAGACTGTTCCCCCTACATAGGGTCACTTGGCAGGTATGTATTGACACCTGTCCTCAAAGCCCCTGATACACACTGACAAAGAGCAGAATAGAGACTGTTCCCTGTCCTCAGAGACCATGATACACACTGACAAAGAGCAGAATAGAGACTGTTCCCCCTACATAGGGTCACTTGGCAGGTATGGATTGACACCTGTCCTCAAAGCCCCTGATACACACTGACAAAGAGCAGAATAGAGACTGTTCCCCGTCCTCAGAGCCCATGATACACACTGACACAGAGTAGAATAAAGACTGTTCCCCCTACATAGGGTCACTTGGCAGATATGGATTCACACCTGTCCTCAAAGACCTTGATACACACTGACACACAGCAGAATAGGGATGTGGAATAGCACCTGGGGAGCTGGGGGGGTGCCGTTGATGTGGAGCAAAACGCAGCAGTAGAAGAGGACTCAGCCGAGGAGGTTATGGAAGAGGATGGAGTAGGAGGAGTAGAGGAGATGGCAGCAGGCCTGCCTGCAAGTCGTGGCGGTGTCACCAACTCCTCTGCAGAGCCACGCATTCCATGCTTGGCAGCCGTCAGCAGGTTTACCCAATGCGCATTGTAGGTGATATACCTGCCCTGACCATGCTTTGCAGACCAGGTATCAGTGGTCAGATGGACCCTTGCCCCAACACTGTGTGCCAGACATGCCATTACTTCCTTTTGCACAATCGAGTACAGGTTGGGGATTGCCTTTTTTTAAAAGAAATTTCGTCCGGGTACCTTCCACTGCGGTGTCCCAATAGCTAAAAAATTTTTGAACGCCTCAGACTCCACCAGCTTGTATGGTAAAAGCTGGCGGGCTAGGGGGGCGTGTCCTAACTACTGAAGCGAGAAGTCGCCATGCATACGCCAGGCATACCGTATGCAACATGCAGGAGGCAGAGGGAATCCTGGGGCAACTGGGTCTCCCCCCGGACTCGCTACTCACATCGAAGCCTCCAACAAAATCCACGCTCCCTTCATATTGGGGCAACGCCGAGGCTCCAACATTTGTCCCTGGAAACCTAGCCGGGACATCATGCACAACTTGAATGGAAAACGGGACTAACAGGTCAACCCTCCTTACGGAGACTCTCAGGTCATTTATAGTGTCAAGAGGAGTGGAACAACTTCAAAAATAGATTCCTGTCAAATTCTTAAAAAAAACGTGCAAACATGAATCCTGAAAGTACAGAAAGTACAGTGCTTAATCGTATTGGTGTACTAATTTCCAGTATATCTAAAAATGTTTTACATATTTTCTGATTTTAATTGCCGTGTGTACCTTTCGTATGCCCATGTGAAACGTTTTACCATTTAGGGCCCGAGTGGGGTCATTTAAACAGATCATACCTCGAGTGCAGAGTGCGTTTAATCCGACTCGTTAATGTTAGTTATTCACTAAGCTTAGTGAAAACATAGTTGGCTTAAAGATGTTTTCGATTCAAGTTCTTGTGCCCCACAGTTCAAATTAACATTCAAATGACAATTCATGACAGATCACACAAGTGAATAGCCCTGCCAATGTCGTCTCAGAATTTTTTTGTTATCTAAGAAGAAATAAAAATGCATATCAACGAAAAATGCTGGCGGGCTAATAGTTCGGACAAGCCAACTGTCAGACGCTGGGCAAGGGGGTGACTTTGTGACATTGGCTTCTTACGCTCAAACATGTCCTTGACAGACACCTGACTGTGGGCAGATGAGCGGGAACTGCTCAAGGCGAGAGACGGAGTGGCGGATGGTTGAGAGGGGGCAAGGAGGACAGCAGTGGTTGACGTGGCTGAAGATGCTGGACCAGGAGGAGGATGGTGGCTTTGAGTTTGTGTACTGCTTGTACTCATGTGTTGATCCCATAGGCGTTTGTGATGTGCGATCATGTGCCTACACAAAGCAGTTGTACCTAAGTGGGTGTTGGACTTCCCACGACTCAGTTTATTTTGGCACAGGTTGCAAATGTCATCGCTGTTGTCACAGGCAGACACACCAAAAAAATGCCACACTGCTGAGCTCTGCAATGACGGCATTCTGGTGGTGGACACAGCATGCGTTGATTGGCGTGCTGTCGGGCTGACCTCGGGTGCCGATGCATGCTGTCTGACTATGCCACTAGCTCCTTGTGACGACCTCCCCCTGCTTCCAACTCGTCTCCTCCTCCTCTCTGTCTCCCCATCTGAACTTTCCCCCTGCAGCGGGTACAACATCATCATCATCACACCGTACGTCCATGTGTGTAATGCTGCTTGCCTGAGACATAGACCAGATATGAGTGGCACTGTGCAGTGGCAAAGGTCTGCAGAGTACACGCTGTAGGCCTGACACACCCGCTTGAAGACAACTAACTGCTATTCAATCTATAACAGTGAAAAAAGTTTTTTCTTTGTAAAGGCACGCTATAGAGACACCAGATATGAGTGGCAACTGTCAAAGTACACTAACAGGGTTCTGCAGGGCACACGCTGAAGACCTGAAACACCCGCTTTAAGGACACTGACTGCTATTAGCTTACACTGGAAAACTTTTTTTCTTTGTAAAAGCACGCTACAGAGACACCAGATATGAGTGGCAACTGTCAAAGTACGCTGGCAGGGTTCTGCAGGGCACACGCTGAAGGAAGGCCTGACACACCCGCTTTAAGGACACTGACTGCTATTAGCTTACACTGGAAAACCTTTTTCTTTGTAAAAGCACGCTACAGAGACACCAGATATGAGTGGCAACTGTCAAAGTACGCTGGCAGGGTTCTGCAGGGCACACGCTGAAGGCCTGAAACACCCGCTTTAAGGACACTGACTGCTATTAGCTTACACTGGAAAACTGTTTTTCTTTGTAAAAGCACGCTACAGAGACACCAGATATGAGTGGCAACTGTCAAAGTACGCTGGCAGGGTTCTGCAGGGCACATGCTGAAGGAAGGCCTGACACACCCACTCTAAGGACACTGACTGCTATTAGCTTACACTGGAAAACTGTTTTTCTTTGTAAAAGCACGCTACAGAGACACCAGATATGAGTGGCAACTGTCAAAGTATGCTGGCAGGGTTCTGCAGGGCACACGCTGAAGGCCTGAAACACCCGCTTTAAGGACACTGACTGCTATTAGCTTACACTGGAAAACTTTTTTCTTTGTAAAAGCACGCTACAGAGACACCAGATATGAGTGGCAACTGTCAAAGTACGCTGGCAGGGTTCTGCAGGGCACACGCTGAAGGAAGGCCTGACACACCCGCTTTAAGGACACTGACTGCTATTAGCTTACACTGGAAAACCTTTTTCTTTGTAAAAGCACGCTACAGAGACACCAGATATGAGTGGCAACTGTCAAAGTACGCTGGCAGGGTTCTGCAGGGCACACGCTGAAGGAAGGCCTGACACACCCGCTTTAAGGACACTGACTGCTATTAGCTTACACTGGAAAACTGTTTTTCTTTGTAAAAGCACGCTACAGAGACACCAGATATGAGTGGCAACTGTCAAAGTACGCTGGCAGGGTTCTGCAGGGCACACGCTGAAGGAAGGCCTGACACACCCGCTTTAAGGACACTGACTGCTATTAGCTTACACTGGAAAACAGTTTTTCTTTGTAAAAGCACGCTACAGAGACACCAGATATGAGTGGCAACTGTCAAAGTATACTGGCAGGGTTCTGCAGGGCACACGCTGAAGGCCTGAAACACCCGCTTTAAGGACACTGACTGCTATTAGCTTACACTGGAAAACTTTTTTTCTTTGTAAAAGCATGCTACAGAGACAGCAGATATGAGTGGCAACTGTCAAAGTACGCTGGCAGGGTTCTGCAGGGCACACGCTGAAGGAAGGCCTGACACACCCGCTTAAAGGACACTGACTGCTATTAGCTTACACTAGAAAACTGTTTTTCTTTGTAAAAGCACGCTACAGAGACACCAGATATGAGTGGCAACTGTCAAAGTACGCTGGCAGGGTTCTGCAGGGCACACGCTGAAGGAAGGCCTGACACACCCCCTTTAAGGACACTGACTGTTATTAGCTTACACTGGAAAACTGTTTTTCTTTGTAAAAGCACGCTACAGAGACAGGGCCGGATTAACATAGGGGCTGATGGAGCTGCAGCTCCAGGCCCAGGACCATGGAATAGGCCCATTGATTTAAAAAAAAAAAAAAAATTTCACACACTACTCTTAGGGATTCCACCTTTCTTTTATTGTATTGGCACAGCCAGTATTTGAGGCTGCCTGGCTGGTGCCAATATTGCAGTGATACTGGCAATACAAATGCTGGTATTTTTCTTAGTATAAACAAGAGATTACTCTGCAATACCAGCACTGGCCAGTAGGGGTCGCTGTATGTGGAGACAGGCAGGGATAGGAAGTTCCAGCATATCCATCCCTGCCTATCTCTACTCACTGATCTGCAGGGGTGCAGCTACAGAGTGTGTGTTAGTGTCTGTGTGTAGTGCATGTGTGTGTTAGTGAGTGAGTGTGTTAGTGTGTGTGTCTGTTAGTGAGTGTGTGTATGTCAGGGAGTGTGTTTTACTATGTATGTGTCTGTTAGTGAGAGGGTATGCGTGTCTGTTAGTGAGTGTGTATTTAGAAGGCGGGGCAGGGAGGAAGGGTGGGGTGGTGCGGATGGGGGGGGGGGCAAGTTTTGTCCTGCCTAGGGCAGCACCACTGGCTGTGGTGCTAGTGTTGGTGGTGACGGCAGGCGGGCGAGTGGTAACTTGAGAGGTGCCCGAAGCTAAGCTGGAGGAGGATGGTGCGTCAAGGTTCCGAGCGGAAGCTGTAGAAGATTGGGTGTCCTGTGTTAGCCAGTCAACTATGTCCTCAGAACTTTTCGAGTTCAGGGTATGTGGCCTCTGAACACTGGGCATTATTCTAGGGCCAAAGGGAACCACAGCACCACGACCATGACGGCCCCTGCAGGGTGGCCTGCCTCTGCCTGTCATTTTTTTTTCGATTAGTGGTACTATGCGTGCAAGCTACTGTGACAACAGATATGAGTGGCACTGTGCACTGGCAGAAGTTGGCAAAGTAGACACTGTAGGCCTGACACACACGCTTGCAGACAACTAACTGCTATTCAATCTATTACAGTCAAAATTGTATTTTTTTTTTTAAATGTACACTACTGTTACACCAGATATGAGTTGCGCTGGTGTGACACTGTGCCCTGGCAGGCCCTGAAACGCACACGCGTGAAGGAAACTGACTGCTATCATTTCACAGTCAAAAAAGTGTTGTGTTTTTTAAATGAACACTACTGTTACACCAGATATGAGTTGCACTGGTGTGACACTGTGCCCTGGCAGGCCCTGAAACGCACACGTGTGAAGGAAACTGACTGCTATTATTTCACAGTCAAATTTCTAGTTTTTTTTTTAAATGTACACTACTGTTACACCAGATATGAGTTGCCCTGGTATGACACTGTGCCCTGGCAGGCCCTGAAACGCACACGAGTGAAGGAAACTGACTGCTATTATTTCACAGTCAAAAAAGTGTTACACAGTGGTGTCTCTAGGATTATTTTTTTTTGGGGGGGAGGCACATGGTGGGCCAGGGACAAAAGTAGGGGGGCACATTCAACCCCGCCCTCGCTGCAGTTTGACCCCGCCCCTGCCGCATGTTAAGCCCCGCCCCTGACAAAATGTGTTTTTTTTTTTTTTATAATCCCTGGTGGAGGATTCATTATTTTCCAGCAGGGATTATTAAAAAAAACAAACACCTTTCCTTTGATACAGTGCCATAGTTTCCAACATTTGAAAAAATATTCCAAGGACATTTTGCAGCACAGCTATCAATTACTGTCTGTGTATAATATCCCTGGACAGTCAGTGCTCTCTGTATAATACAGGGTTGTGTGTATAATAAATTGGGACAGTCAGTGCTCCCTGTATAGTGCTGCTCTCTGTATAATACAGGGTTGTGTGTATAATAAATTGGGACAGTCAGTGCTCCCTGTATAGTGCTGCTCTCTGTATAATACAGGTCTATTTGTGTATAATATCCCAAGACAGAGAGCAGCACTATACAGGAACACTGACTATCCCGGGATATTATACATACACAGATCTGTATTATACAAAGAACAGCACTATAGTATTATACAGATAGCTGAGCATATACCCCATGTTCCAATCTCTAGACTACTAGTACCTGTCAACAGCAGTTCCCAGACGTGTGTAACAGGGCTAAAGTGTGCGGCAGCTCACACAGATGATTCAGCTGTAAAGCGCACTCACTGGCAGAGCCAAACTGAGAATCCAAAGCAGCCCTGGAAAAAAATGTATGCCATTTCTACAAGTCAATATGTATATATTGTACAGTAAGCACACAAGCTCACTGACATGCGCAAATAGGCTTACTGACAGACAAAACTCTCTGACTTACACACAAGCTTACTACAGACAAACTCACTTGTATAAACACAAGGCTCACTACAAAGAAGTTCAGGGACACACACAAACTCACTAAAGACAAGCTCACTGACACACACGCTCACTAAATAGAAGCTCACTGACACACACAAGCAGTACCATCTTAACAGCGTTAAGGGCCCCCGGGAAAAGCAGTGCACTGGGGCCCTTCCTACACAACAACTCACAGGAATACAAATTCTAATTATTGATAGACTGCTGAGTACATACACACAGTACACTGAATACATAAACACACACACACACACACAGATTTCTGAATGCACACAGACTACTGAATGCACACAGGCTGATTTATACACGTACACACAGACTGCTGAGTCCATACACACACACACACACACACAAACATACAGACTGCTGAGTCCACACACACACACAGACTGCTGAGTCCATATACTCACACAGACTGCTGAGTCCATATACACACACAGACTGCTGAGTCCATACACACACACAGACACACACACAGACTGCTGAGTCCATACACACATGCAGACTGCTGAATCCATACATACACACACATACACACACACAGACAGACATACAGACTGCTGAGTCCATACACACACACAGACTGCTGAGTTCATACACACATACAGACTGATGAGTCCATACACACACACACATACTGCTGAGTCCACACACACACACATAGACTGCTGAGTCCACACACACACATACACACTGCTGAGTCCATACACCCCCCCCCCACACACACACACATACACAGACTGCTGAGTCCATACACCCACAGACTGCTGAGTCCATACACACGCACAGGCTGCTGAGTCCATACACACACACACGCACACACACACAGACTGCTGAGTCCATACACACACACACACACACACATACAGACTGCTGAGTCCAGACACACACACACACACAGACTGCTGAGTCCCCCCCCACACACACACACACACACACACACACATCAATCCTACCTGTTGATGGGGGTCAGCTATCTTGTGGCCTTTGCAGCAGCAGCATGGGCTGCTGCTTAACGGTGGGGGTGGGGCTTATGTGTGAGCAGGGCCGGTGCAAAGATTTTTGGCTACACAGGCGAAGGTAAATTTTGCCGCCCCCCGACATACAAATAAGATGTATCTTTAGCGGTGTCCCGTCTCCCCCCCCCCCCAGCCCCTCTGTGTGTCTTTCTTTCCCACAGCCCTTTTCTGTGGGTCTCTCCCCTCAGTCTGTTTTTTGTGTGTCCCTCTTCCCCTCAGGGCCCTTTGTGTAACTTTTCTCTGCCAAGCCATATAGAAATAGATATATAGCTACACACACATACAGGCACACAGTCACAGAAATATGCAGGCACACAATCAAACAAACACAGTCATACAATCAACACATACAGGTACACAGACACACACATATAGATAAATAAAGACACAGTTATACAAACACAGACATACAGAGACATGAAGATGCAGGCATACAGAGACATACAGAACAAAGCATACAGATGCACACAGGCATGCAGAGACATACTTACACAGGCATGCAGGGACATATATACACAGAACAAGGCATACAGAGACATATGGATACGGTCATACAGAGACATACAGACACAGGCAGAAACACACGGACACAGTCATATAGAGACATACAGACATACATACACTTTCATACACAGACAGACATAGTCATACAGAGACATGCAGACACAGGTATACAAAGCAGGGGCAGATCCAGAACCTAATCGTGGGTGGGGGGGCTGGTAGTGAGTTTTAGTGGGGTAATAGGGGCTCTAATTGAGGAGTTAGGGGCTGTGGTAGGGGGACAGGGGCTGTAGTTGAGAGTTAGGGGCCGTAATTGAGTAGTTAGGGGCTGTAGTAGGGGGACAGGGGCTGTAGTTGAGAGTTAGGGGCTGTAATTGGGGGCTTAGTAAATGTAGTGGGGAATTGGGGCTGTAGTAGGGGGTTAGGGACTGAAGTAGGTTGATGGCTGCAAGTGGGAACAGGGGCTGTAGTGTGGGGGATATGGGCAGCAATTGGGGGAGAGGGGCTGTAGTGGGGGTAAGGACTGTAGTAAGGGAATAGGGGCTGTACAAGGGAGTGGAAGGGATGTGAAGTAAGGGAGTTAGGGGCTGTAGAAGGGAGTATAGGGGCTGTGGTGAGAGCAAATGGGCAATGTGGTTGGAAACGGGCAGTAGAGGGGAACACGGGCAGTATGGTGTGGGCACAGGCTGTAACGAGGGACACTGAGGCAATAAAGTGGTGTCACATGAACAGTATGGTGGGGTAAATGGGAATTAGAGGGGGGTCGGGGGGAACAGGGGCTGTATAGGGGGTAGGGGAAGTAGAGGGGGGAGACAGGGGCAGTAGAGGCGTGTGAAAGGGGGGCAGAGGCAGGGGGCAGGGTCTGTAGAGGGAAATAGAGGAGGCACAGGGGATAAAGAGGGGGTCACAGAAGCAATAGAGGGGGACATGGGCAGTATAGTGGGGACAGGGGCTGTAGAGGGGGGGCATGGGCTGTATGGTGGGGTAGAGGCTTTAGAGGGAAATAGAGGGGCTGTAGACAGGGCAGGGGCTGTAGATGGAAGTAGAGGGGCAGTATGGTGGGGCAGGGGTTATGGAGGGAAATAGAGGTGCTGTAGAGTGGCACATGGGGCAGTAGAGGAGGACAGGGTCAGTATGGTGGGGGCAGGGGCTATAGAGGTGCTGTAGAGGGGCACATGGGGCAGTATGGTGGGGCAGGCGCTATAGAGGGACGTAGAGGGGCATGGGCAGAATGGTGGGGGCAGGGGCTATAGAGGGAAGTAGAAGTGCTGGAGAGGGGCACATGGGGCAGTAGAGGGGGGGCTGGGGCAGTATGGTGGGACAGAGGCTATAGAGGGGCTGTTAAGGGGCAGGGGTAGTATGGTGGGGCAGGGGCTGTAGAGGGGGCAGGGGTAGTATGGTGGGGCAGGGGCTGTAGAGGGGGCAGGGGTAGTATGGTGGGGCAGGGGCATAGAGGGGCTGTAGATGGGGAAGGGGTAGTATGGTGGGGCAGGGGCTATAGAGGGGGCAGGGGCAGTATAGTGGGGGCAGACGCATAGAGGGGCTGTAGAGGGGGCAGGGGCTATATAAGGGCTGTAAAGGGGGCAGTATGGTGGGGGCAGGGGCTATAGAGGGACGTAGAGGGGCATGGGCAGAATGGTGGGGGCAGGGGCTATAGAGGGAAGTAGAAGTGCTGGAGAGGGGCACATGGGGCAGTAGAGGGGGGGCTGGGGCAGTATGGTGGGGACAGAGGCTATAGAGGGACTGTTAAGGGGCAGGGGTAGTATGGTGGGGCAGGGGCTGTAGAGGGGGCAGGGGTAGTATGGTGGGGCAGGGGCTGTAGAGGGGGCAGGGGTAGTATGGTGGGGCAGGGGCATAGAGGGGCTGTAGAGGGGGCAGGGGTAGTATGGTGGGGCAGGGGCTATAGAGGGGCAGGGGCAGTATAGTGGGGGCAGACGCATAGAGGGGCTGTAGAGGGGGCAGGGGCTATAGAAGGGCTGTAAAGGGGGCAGTATGGTGGGGGCAGGGGCTATAGAGGGAAATAGAAGTGCTGTAGAGGGGGCAGGGGCACTATGGTGGGGGCAGGGGGAATATAGCGGGGCAGGGGGAGTATAGCGGGGGCTGGCGGGGGCAGGGGCAGTATGGTGGGGGCAGGGGCAGTATAGTGTATAGTGGGGGCAGGGGCAGAATGGTGGGGGCAGAGGCAGTATGGTGAGGGCAGAGGCAGTATAGTGTATAGTGGGGGCAGGGGTAGTATGGTGGGGCAGGGGTAGTATGGTGGGGCAGGGGAAGTATGGTGGGGGCAGGGGAAGTATGGTGGGGGCAGGGGAAGTATGGTGGGGGCAGGGGAAGTATGGTGGGGGCAGGGGAAGTATGGTGGGGGCAGGGGAAGTATGGTGGGGGCAGGGGAAGTATGGTGGGGGCAGGGGAAGTATGGTGGGGGCAGGGGTAGTATGGTGGGGGCAGGGGTAGTATGGTGGGGGCAGGGGTAGTATGGTGGGGCAGGGGTAGTATGGTGGGGCAGGAGCAGTATGGTGGGGGCAGGGGCAATATAGTGGGGCAGGGGCAGTATGGTGGGGGCAGGGGTAGTATGGTGGGGGCAGGGGTAGTATAGTGGGGCAGGGGCAGTATGGTGGGGGCAGGGGTAGTATGGTGGGGGCAGGGGCAGTAGAGAGGGGCTGCAAAAAAAAAACAAAAAAAAAAACGTTTTTATTTAAAAAATAAAATAAAAGTAAACATACTGAAAGTTATTCCCCTTCCCCTCCCAGGGGCTTACCTTGGGCCAGGAGGGAGAACCTTGCCCCTGGTGGTCGGCTGGAACAGGCTGCACTGGAGGCTGGAGCTGCAGTCAGGACCGCTGGGGAGTCTGGGAGCAGAAGTCCCGCCCCCTTCTGACATCATCAGAGGAGGACGGCTGACTTCACTGCCCTGCTCCTGCTGTGTGCTGGCTGCAGGGAGAGAGGTGAGATTAGAAATCCGAGTCTCCAGCCAGAGGCAGGGGATTCGGATTTTTGCGCCCCCCTCCTCTGGCGCCCTAAGGCGGCCGCCTGTGCCGCCTTATGGACGCGCCGGCCCTGTGTGTGAGAGGCGGGGCTTCATTGGGGGGCAGGGCCTGTGCCGGGGAGCCTGTCAGTGCTGAACTGCACTGTCCTGCATTCCCTCGGGCTGTCACACACTGTTACAGCCCGAGGGAATATAATCTAAACACATGGCCAGCAGGTTGCTAGCATTTGAGGGGGCTCAAGGGGGGGCACAACATGATGTAGGGGGGGCCATGGCCCCCTCTGGCCCCCCCCTAGCGACGCCACTGTATTAAACACATGGCTAGTCTACAGCTAGGAGGAGCATAGCAAAGTCTCCCTCTTTGCTATGCTTCTCCTAGCTGTAAATACCTTCATATAACTGTTCAATCTCCATTGTATAATTTAATGTTTCTGACCAATATTTCATGTACAGTTATTAATATTTTGGGTGATAGAATTTGGTTGGTAAATTTTCCAATTATATTCAACACATGACGAGTCTTCCCCCCGCCCCCCTGTCTCCCTCTTTGCTATGCTTCTCCTGGCTGTAAATACCTTCATAAAACTGTTCAATCTCCATCTCTGTTCTTCAGTCCTCACTTCACATTCAAACTCAGTGAAGCTCTGCATTTTTTCTCACCACTTCTCAGAATCTAGAGCTGGTCTCGGCGGCAGGGTGCGGGGTGGTGGAGGAATAGATGGAAGTAAAAAAATCCAAACAAATTAGATAAACCATTTTATACCTATCATTAGTGTTCGAATGGTCTGGTGTATGATTATACACTGCCTGGCCAAAAAAGAAGTCGCCATCTGGATTTAACTAAGCAAATAGGTAAGAGCCTCCTATTGGATAGTTACTGCATGGACGATTATAGTTCAGCTGGCAACAAGTTATTTAACCCCAACTGATTCAATGAGTAGCTTCTCATTTCTTAAACAACCATGTCGAAAGACACATCCCGTGGTCATGGAAAAGATGTTAGTCTGTTTGAGAAGAGTCAAATCATTGGCATGCATCAAGCAGAGAAAACATCTAAGGAGATTGCAGAAACTACTAAAATTGGGTTAAGAACTGTCCAACGCATTATTAAAAACGGGAAGGATAGTGGGGAACCATCGTCTTCGAGGAAGAAATGTAGTCGGAAAAAAAATCCTGATTGATGGGGATCGGCAATCCCTTAAACGTTTGGTGAAATCAAATCGTAGAAAAACAACAGTGAAACTCAGGTCCATGTTTATTAGTGAAAGTGCATTTCCACACGCACAATGCGAAGGGAACTCAATGGATTGGGACTGAACAGCTATGTAGCCTTAAGAAAACCACTAATCAGTGAGGCTAATTATCACAGGTTATGTCAGATAGCCTAAAAAATAAAAAACAGGGTTATTCTCTGGTCTAAAGGATACATTATTGCATCAAGGAAGTTAAAATGCCAAGCCAAGATGAAACCATGAATTTGAGAATTTTTCCAATTTTACTATTTTGGTCTAACTTGTGATATTCCACAATCCACAGTTTTATGAAAAAAAAAATGCAATAATGGAAATAGGACAGTTGGCCAATATTATAAAATGATGACTGCTTATTTTTCATTTTCAAGAGCTGCCTGCCATATTCAGACACACAGTGTAATCACCTGACATATCTCACTGTGATGTCAGCCAGTGACATCATTATTACCTGTACAAACCCCATGCATGTTACCATCTGCACAGAGCTCAGATAGGCTTGTAATAGTGACCTGTGTTTGGCACTGTTCCTAACTGAAGTGACCATTTATTGATTTATTGACTGATTATGGACGGTGGGCAAAGGAGAAGAAGCCAAAGAGTCCGTAATAGACAGGAGGAAGCAGCTTCCCGATCAAGTAAGTGATAGCTCCACATTTGCACTATTCTTACACAGACACCAAATACACTACAAACAAAGCATACTATTCTTACACAGACACCAAATACACTACAAACAAAGCATACTATTCTTACACAGACACCAAATACACTACAAACAAAGCATACAAGCATTACACAGGCTCGCTTGAACACACCACACGGTATCATAATCACCAGACACATTTCATGTAAAAGGAACACAGGTGCTATAACTCTCTCCTATAGAGAACATTCTTAAGAGCACTACGAAGAAGACATGCAAAACCTTTGAACAATATTTCAGGAGAATGTGTTTCAGACTGATGTTAAACTCCGTGAAGTACATCCACACTTGTTTTCTCCCCTCAGAAAAGGTCATAAAATACCAATAAATAGAATATGCTCTTGAAAGTTAAGAAAAAAACAACTGACATAACTCCAAAACAATCTTGTCCCCTTTTAACCACAGCACAATCTTAAATTCATTAAAAATCCAACATTGTGCTGTGCTATAACAAAAATCTGAGGCTTTAAGATCAAATGTCATAACATGTCCTGTTTTCAAGTCATCAGCACATTGTAGGTCCATAGGATTGACATGGTTTGGCAGTAACTCTTTGATTATACTTTTTTCATTAGGGTCTCGGGGAAGGCAAGCTAATCAAAGAACAAACAGATCTCGAACGCCATTGGCAAGGCAAGAAACAAGGAGGGGTCGGAGAAGCCGGAGTCCTCATGTCCCGGAAAGACGCCCCACCAGAAATAACAGACAAAGTCAGGGAATAGGACGGGAACGCAGAGAAAGGCAAGAAAATTCCCCAACACAGGGAACTGAAAGAGTAACAGACAGAGCAAGAAGATGGTATTTAAGGACTCGCAGGCGCAGAGACAGATCGGAAAGTGAAGGAGAAGATAGGCAAAGACCAGGGAGAAGCAGATCTCCCTTAAATCGTGATGATGTGCCACCTCCTCCTATCAATTATATTGCTGGTGTACAGGACAATATAGGAAACCAGCCGGCTGAGAATAATGAAGAAAATCGCCAGCCTGTGCCTGTTCAAGAACCTTCTCAACCTGCTAATGCTCAAGATGTGGATAACAATGAGCCTCCTCTTGCTCAAAATGAGGACCCTCCCCAACGTAGTCAACAAAATGAGGACCCTCCTCAACATATTCCACAGGAAGCCCAGGGAGATGAGGACCAGGATGAATGCAGCATTTGCTTGAGTGCGTTTGACCCTGGAGAGGAAATCATGCTGTTGCACTGTGGTCACAAATTTCATATTGAGTGCATTCAGATGTGGCTGCAGGGACATTGCACCTGTCCCATGTGCAGGGCAGTAGTTATAATGTAAATGAAGTTCAGCAAAATGGCTGCTGGATCTGACTTCAACTTGCAAAAAAGGTATGGACCTTCTAGAATTATTCCTATACACTATTTACCTTCCAGAGGAAATAGAGAGAGTTATTGAAATAAATAAATCCATCATGATTTTATATAGGTTAATATATTACATGTTAAAAGGTATAGTGTTTGTCCACTTAGTTTAGTTTATTCAAATAATCCTAACCATTAAATATCAGATTGTGTTCCATTCTCAGTTCATACCGATATGGCTGGAGGAGATTTTAACCTATTTCAACTGCAGAGTGGAAATAATTATGGATTTCAAGCTGCAATAAAGGTATGTACCTCTAGAATTATACTATACCCTAAAGGAGAGACAGGGGCGTGGGTTGGAGAGAGATATAATTTCATAATTAAAGGACCACTATAGTGTCAGTCTCAGGGCCCCCCTCCCGCTGGGCTGAAAGGGTTAAAATCCATTCAGCCACTTACCTTTATCCAGCGCCGGGCTCCCTCGGCGCTGGTGACCTCTTCTCCCCCTACGACCAGTGGTGTATTTAGGATTTGGGCTGCCCTAGGCAGGACGGTGCTTGGGCACCCCCCCAATTTAAATTTCCCCACCCCTTCCTGTCAAGGCCGCACTTTGACAGACGCTCACTCACTGAAAGACGCACACTCACTGACAGACACATACATTCATTGACAGACACATGCTCTCATATAAACTGACATACAATGACATACACACACTATTACTTGGAAACACACTGACAGACGCACACACTGACAGACGCACGCACTCACTGACCGACACATACTCACTCACTGACCCACACAAACACATTCACTCACAGACACACACTGACAGCCAGACATACACACTGGCATACACATACTGACAGCCAGACACACAATCACTCAGATACACACTGACAGACATACATACACAATCACTCACATACAAACTGATAGACATACACACACTGACAGCCAGACACGCCACACTTACTCAGATATACACTGACAGACATACATACACAATCACTCAGATACACAGACAGCCAGACACACAGATGACATCATATTCCAGCTCCCGGCATCACTTTGCGGCGCGCGAGGGAGCTGAGCAGAGAGCTCACTAATCAGTGCTCCATCACCAGCGCCACCCGCAAGGATTCTTAGTTAGCTGCCTGCGTGCCAGGATTGTTTGTTAGCCGCCAGGCTAACAAGGTATTTGCCTGGATATTTGGGGGCGGAGTTTTTTGCCGCCCCCTTGAAATTGCCACCCAAGCAAAATGCCTAGTTTGCCTCGCAACTAATACGTCCCTGCCTCCCGAGTGGAGCCGAATGCGCATGCCCGGGCTGAGCCGCGCACGCATTCAAACTACCCATAGGAAAGCATTTCTCAATACTTTACTATGGACGTTCTGCGTGCTCAATGCGATTTTAGCTTTCAGCGTTGCAGAAGCGCCTTAGCAGCTGTCAGGAAGAGAGCCACTAGAGGCTGGATTAACCCTGCAATGTAAACATAGCAGTTTCTCTGAAACTGCTATGTTTACAGCTGCAGGGTTAAAACCTGGGGAACCTTGCACCCAGACCACTTCATTGAGCTGAAGTGGTCTGGGTGACTATAGTGGTCCTTTAATAACTAAAGTCTCAGACAGAACGCATTATTACTAAAACCGAAAAGAACATTCATTTCCCCATACACAAAGCAATCAGAAAATGTCACTTTTATATAATTATAGGATTCAGATTAAGTTAGAAAGCCATAATGTCTGTCCACTCAGTTTAGTTTATTCAAATAATCATTTAATTAAATATTTCATTCCATTTCATTCTCGTGGCTGCAGGAGAGTTTCATCTATCCCAACCGCAGAGCTGAAATAATTCTGGATTTCAAGCTGCAATAAAGGTATGTACCTCTAGAATTAGACTATACCTAAAGGAGAGACGGGGGGTGGGAGAGATATAATTTCATAATTAATAACTAGAGTCTCGGACTAGGACGCGTTATTCTCAAAACTGATAAGAACATAAATTCCCCCATACACAAAGCAATAATAAAATGTTACTTTTATATAAAAATAGGATTCAGGTTAAATTAGAAAGCTTTAATGTCTGTCCACTCAGTTTAGTTTATTCAAATAATCATTTAATTAAATATTTCATTCATAGGCGTGCACACGGGGTGTGCTGGGTGTGCATGGGCACACCCTAATCCCTGCGGCACGCCTGTGAGTCCTGCAGGAACGCGTGGGAACAATGTTCCCACTGTTCCTGCAGGCACTCTGCCGTCCCCAAATGCCCTCCTCATTCCCCCCGAGTTCCCCCTGCCATGGCTGGGGGGGCAAGAAGTAATGGACCCCCCCCCCCTTGCCGGTCTCCATCTCAGCTGCGGCGAGGGAGCTGTGTGCTCTCTGCTCCCTCTCGCCGCGCGCCGTTTGCTGATGCTGGAAACCGGAATATGACGTCATATTCCGTCTCCCAGCTACAGCAGACAGCCCGCTCGGCGAGAGGGAGCAGAGAGCACACAGCTCCCTCGCCGCGGCTGAGATGGAGACCGGCACCCGACCCACTGGACCCCAGGGACATGTCCACGCCAAGCTCTCCAAGTAGGGAGGCTGGGTGGACAATTTCTAATTGAAAAACAATAATTTGTGAGTGTCTGTGTGTGTGTCTGAGTATTTCTGTGTGTGTGTGTGTGTGAGTATTTGAGTGTGTGTGTGTGTCTGTAAGTGTGTGTGTGTATATGTGTCTGTGAATGTATGTGTGAGTGTGTGTGTGTCTGTAAGTGTGTGTGTTAGTGTGTGTGTCTGGGAGTGTATGTGTGTGTGTCTGTGAGTGTACGTGTGTGTGTCTGTGAATGTATGTGTGTGTGTGTGTGTATGTGGGTCTGTCTGTAAGTGTGTGTGTGTCAGAGTATGTGTGTGTCTGTGAGTGTGTGTGTGTGTGTGTGTCTGTGAGTGTATGTGTGTGTACGCATATATATATATATATGTGTGTGTCAGTGTGTGTGTGTGCACGTATATATACACAAGTGTATTTTTTTTGGGGGGGGGTGGGAGTCTTGGGAGAGTTCTTACACTTTATTCCCCAGGACTTGACCGCTGCTGGCAGATGAGATCTCCGGATCTCCCCTGTCGGCTCATGCAGAGCCGGCGCTATTTGAGTGCCGGCTCTGCTCTAAGCCTCCATGGGCCGGCGGGGAGATCAAAGATCTACCTCACCGGCCGAAAGCAGCATGGAGGGAGGCAGGAGAGGACCCTAGAACTCTAGACAGAAGCTCTGCCAGGTTCCTCTCGCGAGATCTGAGCGTTGCCGTGGCAACGCTCAGATCTCACGAGAGTTAACTCTAGCCCCGCAGGCTAGAGTTCCCTCTCCACTGGACCACCAGGCATGGCACATGGCAGCAAGGATCTCCCCTCCCAACATAAGGTAAGAAGGGAGGGGGATATTTACTAATCTGCCTCCACCTTCAGAATCCCTCCAAACATACAGCACACACACACATAAAGCACCCTCACACACACAGCACACAAACAGCACCCACACACATAGCACACATACAGCACCCTCTCACACATGCACCACAAACACAGCACACGTACAGCACCCTCACACACACACAGAACCCTCATAAACACACACACACAGCACCCTTACAAACACACAACACCCTCACACACAGCACACTAACAGCACCCTCACACAAACAGCACACTCACGAATACACAACACAAACAGCACCCTCACACACACAGAACCCTCACACAGCACACTAACAGAACCCTAACACACATACACAAACACCAGTGCCTCACACACAGCACACTAACAACACCCTCACCCACATAGCACACTACCAGCACACACACAAACAGCAGTGTATGTGTGTGTGTGTATGTATATATATATATATACATATATATATATATATATATATGTGTATATATATATATATATATATATATATATATATATACATACATACATACATACATGCAGCGTGTGTTTGTGCTTTAGGGTGCACACCCTAATGCAATAGACTGCGCACACCTATGATTTCATTCCATTTTATTCTTGTGGCTGCAGGAGAGTTTCATCTATCCCAACTCCAGAGCTGAAATAATTCTGGATTTCAAGCTGCAATAAAGGTATGTACCTCTAGAATTGTACTATACCCTAAAGGATAGACAGGGGCGTGGGTGGGAGAGAGATATAATTTCAGAATTAAAGGACCACTATAGTGTCAGGAAAACAAACTTGTTTTCCTGACACTATATAATCCTTAGGTCCCGCCCCCCCCCTCCCCCCCACCCTCAGCGCCCCCCTCCCGTTGGGCTGAAGGGAATAAAATCCCTTCTGCCACTTACCTTAATCCAGCGCCGGACTCTCTCGGCGTTGGTGACCTCTCCTCCGACATCAGCTCCCGGGTGGAGCCGAATGCGCATGCGCGGGCTGAGCCGCACATGCATTGAAACCGCCCATAGGAAAGCATTTCTCAATGCTTTCCTATGGACGTTCTGCGTGCTCAACGCGATTTTAGCATTAAGCGTCGCAGAAGCGCCTTAGCAGCTGTCAGGAAGACAGTCACTAGAGGCTGGATTAACCCTGTAATGTAAACATAGCAGTTTCTCTGAAACTGCTATGTCTACAGCTGCAGGGTTAAAACCTGGGGGACCTGGCACCCATACCACTTCATTGAGCTCAAGTATTCTGGGTGACTATAGTGGTCCTTTAATAACTAAAGTCTCAGACCAGAATGCATTATTACTAAAACCGAAAAGAACATTAATTTCCCCATACACAAAGCAATCAGAAAATGTCACTTTTATATAATTATAGGATTCAGATTAAGTTAGAAAGCCATAATGTCTGTCCACTCAATTTAGTTTATTCAAATAATCATTTAATTAAATATTGCATTCCATTTCATTCTCGTGGCTGCAGGAGAGTTCCTTAAATCCCAACCGCAGAGTGGAAATTAGTATGGATTTCAAGTTGCAATAAAGGTATGTACCTCTAGAATTATACTATACCCTAAACGAGAGACATGGGCGTGGGTGGGAGAGAGATATAATTTCATAATTAATAACTAGAGTCTCGGAGTAGGACGCGTTATTCTCAAAACTGATAAGAACAAAAATCCCCCCATACACAAAGCAATAATAAAATGTTACTTTTATATAAAAAATATGATTCAGATTAAATTAGAAAGCTATAATGTCTGTCCACTCAGTTCAGTTCATTCAAATAATCATTTAATTAAATATTTCATTCCATTTCATTTTCGTGGCTGCAGGAGAGTTCCATCTATCCCAAATCCAGAGCTGAAATAATTATGGATTTCAAGCTGCAATAAAGGTATGTACCTCTAGAATTATACTATACCCTAAAGGAGAGACAGGGGCGTGGGTTGGAGAGAGATATAATTTCATAATTAAAGCACCACTATAGTGTCAGTCTCAGGGCCCCCCTCCCGCTGGGCTGAAGGGGTTAAAATCCATTCAGCCACTTACCTTTATCGGCGCTCCACTCGGCGCTGGTGACCTCTTCTCCCCCTTCGACCAGTGGTGTATTTAGGATTTGGGCTGCCCTAGGCAGGACGGTGCTTGGGCACTCCCTCCCCAATTTAAATTTCCCCACCCCTTCCTGTCAAGGCCGCACTTTGACAGACGCTCACTCACTGACAGACGCATACACCCATTGACAGACACACACTCTCATATAAACTGACATACAATGACATACACACACACACTATTACTTGGACACACACTGGCAGACGCACACACACTGACAGACGCACGCACTCACTGACCGACACATACTCACTCACTGACCCACACAAACACATTCACTCACAGACACACACTGACAGCCAGACATACACAGTGACATACACACACTGACAGCTAGACACACAATCACTCAGATACACACTGACAGACATACACACTGACAGACATACACACACTGACAGCCAGACAAACACAATCACTCAGATACACACTGACAGACATACATACACAATCACTCACATACACACTGACAGACATACACACTTACGTACACACACTGACAGCCAGACAAACACAATCACTCAGATACACACTGACAGCCAGACACACACAATCACTCAGATACACACTGACAGACATACATACACAATCACTCAGATACACAGACAGCCAGACACACATATGACATCATATTGCAGCTCCCGGCATCACTCTGCGGCGCGCGAGGGAACTGAGCAGAGAGCTCACTAATCAGTGCTCCATCGCCATCGCGCCCGCAAGGATTCTGAGTTAGCCACCCACCTGCCTGGATTGTTTGTTAGCCGTCAGGCTAACAAGGTATTTGCCTGGGCATTTGGGGGTGGAGTTTTTTGCCGCCCCCTTGAATTTGCCACCCAAGGAAAATGCCTTGTTTGCCTCGCGGCTAATACGTCCCTGCCTACGACGTCAGCTCCCGAGTGGAGCCGAATGCGCATGCGCGGGCTGAGCCGCGCACGCATTCAAACCACCCATAGGAAAGCATTTCTCAATGCTTTCCTTTGGACGTTCTGCGTGCTCAATGCGATTTTAGCATTAAGCGTTGCAGAAGCGCCTTAGCAGCTGTCAGGAAGACAGTCACTAGAGGCTGGATTAACCCTGCAATGTAAACATAGCAGTTTCTCTGAAACTGCTATGTTTACAGCTGCAGGGTTAAAACCTGGGGAACCTGGCACCCAGACCACTTCATTGAGCTGAAGTGGTCTGGGTGACTATAGCGGTCCTTTAATAACTAAAGTCTCAGACTAGAACGCATTATTACTAAAACCGAAAAGAACATTAATTTCCCCATCTCAAAGCAATCAGAAAATTTTACTTTTATATAATTATAGGATTCAGATTAAATTAGAAAGCCATAATGTCTGTCCACTCAGTTTAGTTTATTCAAATAATCATTTAATTAAATATTGCATTCCATTTCATTCTCGTGGCTGCAGGAGAGTTCCATAAATCCCAACCGCAGAGCTGAAATAATTCTGGATTTCAAGCTGCAATAAAGGTATGTACATCTAGAATTATACTATATCCTAAAGGAGAGACGGGGGGTGGGAGAGATATAATTTCATAATTAATAACTAGAGTCTCGGACTAGGACGCGTTATTCTCAAAACTGATAAGAACATAAATTCCCCCATACACAAAGCAATCAGAAAATGTCACTTGTATATAATAATTCAGGTTGAATTAGAAAGCTATAATGTCTGTCCAGTAAGTTTAGTTTATTCAAATAATAATTTAATTAAATATTCCATTAGATTTTATTCTCATGGCTGCAGGAGAGTTCCATCTATCCCAACCGCAGAGCTGGAATAATTATGGATCTCAAGCTGCAATAAAGGTATGTACCTCTAGAATTATACTATATCCTAAAGGAGAGACAGGGGCGTGGGTGGGAGAGAGATATAATTTCAGAATAAAAGGGCCACTATAGTGTCAGGAAAAGAAACTTGTTTTCCTTACACTATATAACCCTTAGGTCTTTCCACCCTCAGGGCCCCCGTCCTGCTGGGCTGAAGGGATTAAAATCCCTTCAGCCACTTACCTTCTTCCAGCGCCGGGTTACCTCGTCGCTGGTGACCTCTCCTCCCCCTATGACGTCAGCACCCGAGTGTAGCCGAATGCACGCATTCAAACCTTCCATAGGAAACCATTTCTCAATGCTTTCCTATGGACGTTCTGCGTACTCAATGCGATTTTCTCATTAAGCGCCGCAGAAACACCTCTAGCGTTTTTTTTAGGAAGACAGTCAGTAGAGGCTGGATTAACCCTGCAATGTAAACACAGCAGTTTCTCTGAAATTGCTATGTTTTCTGCTGCAGGGTTAAAACCTGGGGGACATGGCACGAAGACCACTTCATTGAGCTGAAGTAGTCTGGGTGACTACAGTGGTCCTTTAATAACTAAAGTCTCAGACTAGAACGCATTTCTACTAGCATATGTCAATTAAGAATCTATCATTGATTAATTAACATTTACCAAACTTTACCAAAATTCTCTAATAAGACATTCAGGTGTTAACAAAACAAATTGCTTTCTCAACATTTCTCAATGTCAAAAAAACATTTTCTACTATTTGATTTCAGACAGCTACAAAATGGCAGTAACACAGTTTTTCTTAATTGTGAACTGCAGTGTGTGTAATACAATAATATTAATATTTTCTATCGTAATATGTCTGACACACCTGTGCCACCTAAGTCCTCCCTGCAGCCTCTTCTCACAGACATTCCTCCTCTTACAATAAGGGGGATTGACGTCATCGAGAGAGAACTTGTTCTCTGCAGCGGATAGAAAGGATAGTTTAGCCGTTAGTTCTTAAACAGTGTTTTTTGGTTGGAGTACCCTGTTAACATATTGTGTTTTTATTCTCATTTAATTTATTGATTTCCTGTTTCTTTTAGGATCTATCCCATGTGCACAGTTACATCATGCAACAGCGGCAAAACAAGATACGTTACAGGAGAAAATGATGTATATTAACATTGTATTACCGTATTTATCGGCGTATAACACACACTTTTTCTCCCTGAAAATAGGGGGAAAATCATGGGTGCGTATTATAAGCCGATATCCCATATTTACTTACCTGTCTTGAAGCGTGGGCCGGTGTTCAGCGCGCACCGCGGTACTGGAACTTAAATTTCAGGTTCCGGTTTCCGGCGGGACTGAAAGGAAGTGTGCACACTATTGTGTGCACACTTCCTTTCAGTCCCGCCGGTACTGGAAGTGTGCACACTTCTTTTCAGTCCCGCCGGAAACCGGAAGCTGAAATTTAAGTTCCAGTACCGCGGTGCGCGCTGTGAAGCCGGCCCACGCTTCAAGACAGGTAAGTAATTATGGGACAAGAGGGAAAGTGCACTAGGGGACACTATGGGAGGGGGAGGGGACACTATGGAAGGGGGGGAAAGAATACTATGGAAAGGGGGGAACACTATGGGAGGGGGGCAAGAATACTATGGGGGGGAAGAATACTATGGAAAGGGGGGGACACTATGGGGGGGGGGAGAATACCATGGAAAGGGGGGGAACACTATGGGATGAGGGGGGGACACTATGGGAGGGGGGGAAAATACTATGGGAGGGGAGAGAATACTATGGGAGGGGGGGAGAATACTATGGGAGGGGGTGAGAATACTATGGAAAGGGGGAGGAACACTATGGGATGAGGGGGGAACACTATGGGAGGGGAGAATACTATGGGAGGGGGGTAGAATACTATGGGAGGGGGGGAGAATACTATGGGGGGAGAATACTATGGGAGGGGGTGGAGAATACTATGGGAGGGGGTGGAGAATACTATGGAAAGGGGGGGAATACTATGGGATGTGGGGGAACACTATGGGATGTGGGGGGGGAATACTATGGGAGGGGTGGAAATTTCCTGGAATTTCCTTCTGAAAATGAGGTGCGTGTTATACGCAGATAAATACGGTACTTGTAAAAATTACTCACGTATTTTATCAAAGTATCGTTTTGTATTAAAATAAAAAAAATAAAAAAAACATATACCGGATATTATGCTATGTATTATTATTGTACAGTACATAAAAGACCATTCCATGCTCCAATTCGTTACAATTTACTGAAGTGTTGATGGTGCACTGTAAGAGCAGTCCCCATTTTATTTCTCAGGGGATTCAAATAATTTGTCAAAATACAGAACACTCCCTGCGCTATAAAGCTCAGCCTATCTGCAGCTCGCAACAGCATGCAGAACTTTCACTTTATCCATGTTACTGTTCAAGTTTATAAACCAATGACAAGCTTTGCTCAAATGCTGCAATGATTTTGTTAAGCTAGGTTAGTGCGTTTTGAGTTTCCATGCACAGCACAGGTATAATGCAAAGCTATACACTGAGGAAGACAAAACAAGTGGGATATAGAGTGAGAGAGCTCAGTGGGGTGACAGAGCAGGAGGAGTGAAATGGAAAGAGAGGGGTGTTTGGAGAGTAACAAATGTGGCAATTGGTAGACATGAATAAGGGGCAAAAAATATATAATTTTTTGCAGTAAAAAGTTTTGTTTTTTTTTCTAAAAAGATTTACAATAGAGGCAACAAAACACTAGAATGTGTGGCAATTCCATACAGTAATTGAAAATGGTGCATTGCAAAAACAAAGGCAAGAATAATAATATCAGTTACTTTTGAATATCATAAAGTTAGAGAGAAAATGATCTCTTATCCCTGCAGTTTGGGCAAAATCCTGGATTTGGATATGCAAGACTTTGGTCGCCGTTGTATATTCGTGTGGCCATTTTTTGGGGTCTACGAATGGATCGCCGTTATTGATGTTATTACTATGATGTTTTTAATTATGTTGTAATTGTGTTCTTTCCCTACTTCATGATCTGTCTGGGGAATGAATTCTATGGTTGGTCACTGGATTGTAAACCCAGAAGGCGTGACCTAATGGCTACCTATCATAGTCGCCATATATGATGCTGGCAGCCATTACCCTGGTGGGAGTCTGATTTCATACACACCTGATTTAGTTCAACCCATGTGTGGAATCCATGTGTACATTGATTGGTGGGGTTTATAAGTTTGAATTGTGGGGACTGTATCCAGCTCTACCTTGAAAAAGTCCTGAGGACGAAACCGGTCGGACACATTTGGAGCCTTCAGAATTTTCCACTCACTCCATTTGGATCATCTACATCCAGAACTCACTCTTCTATTACTCCTTGGGATCCGGAACCTTGGTGTTTCTAGGAGCTGACTGAGAACATCTTGGAGTCCCTCTGTGGCAGGTCTTTTGACCTACTGATGTGCCTTTCTGGCCACTATTAGTGGCGGATTGTTTGTGAGTGCAATAATTACCTTATCTTTTGTTATTGCATCTTATGGCTTTACACTATGTTTTGTTTTATATTTATGTTTTTAAAGTGATTAAATGCTGGAATTACTATTTCCTAACTGGAGTACTACCAGTATATTTCGGGAGACCTGTAACCAGTGTATGTATATTAATCGATTGGTGATCTTCACATATGTTTACATAGCACACCACACCATTCCTTTTGGGTTTGTTTTTTTATGGATTTGGATATACCTGGAAAAGCCTTAGTCAAAGTGCATTCATTTTTTTAGATTCGTAAAATTGACAACAGAACCATTTACTCAAAGATGAAGATCGGTTTAAACCCCTGCCTCCACAATTTTTTCAAATCTCTGGGTCGCATACCTGGTGGGAATAACCTATTGAGTCCAGTGGCGTCTCCAGGATTCATACTTAGGGGGGGCACATAAGGGGCCAGAGACAAAATAAGGGGGGCACATACATACACACACAGAGGGCTCGTCAAATTCCAGGTGCCAGGTCGCCATGACGACTAGACATTTCACCCTGGCACCTTGCATTTGTCAGCCCTTTGCTAAGCCGCGCAGGAAACATTAGAGCCGGCCGCCGCAGGGAGCATGGAGATGGTGCGTGAGGGAGCAGTAACCTTCCTGAAGTTCCTCTCTGCTCCCTTGTGCGCTGTTTAGTAACATGCCGTCACTCCGCCCCCAGCATCACTTCAGAGAGCGCGCAGAGGAGCAGAGAGAAACTGCAGGAAGACTGGGAGTAGACACACTGGACGCCAGGGAAAGATCCACTCAGCTCTCCCAAAGGCTGGGTGGATTTAAATTGAAACAAAAATATAAAATTGTGATTGTGTGAGAAAATATGTGTGTGTGTGTGCTGGAAGGGCCTGTAAAGTGTGTGCATGTGTGCATTATATGTGTATTGGGGTTGCACTGTGTGCTTATTAAGGAGTTGTTGTAGTTGTTGTTATTATATATATATTTAAAGGACCACTATAGTGCCAGGAAAACAAACTCGTTTTCCTGACACTATAGGGTCTTTAGGTCCCCCCCACCCTCAGGGTTCAAATTCCGCTGGGCTGAAGGGGTTAGAAACACTTACCTTTCTCCAGCGCTGGGCTCCCTCGGCGCTGGGAACTCTCTTCCTTCTGCCCATGTCAGCGCCAAATGCGCATTGTGGGGATATTTATGGGATAATAATTGTAAACAGAGAGAATTGCCCACGATTTCAATTCTCAGATCCCTAAGAACGTTTATCGTGTTAAATGAAAATGTAAAACCATATACCGGTAATTAAAAATCACAAATTGTTATAAAAATAGATATTTATTTCTTAACAATTTAAATAATAATGATGAGTAATATGCATGATAATAATCAATGGAATTTTAGTATAACATGAATATGCAATACAATATGGCAATAATAATTAATATGCAGTATAAAAACAATATGCAATACAATAGGCAATTTACTTCCTGGTTAGTACAGCATAGACTCCATTAGCTGTCAAGACTGATTTACGACCCTTTCTTTACAGCTAAGGAAACAAAGTTTTAAGGAGACAGAGCATTCCTTAGAGCTGCAGTAAAGCTTTCTGGCAGAAGTAACCCTTTCAATGCTGGTTAAACCTCTTCTAGGAATTTAAGATTTACTCCTATGTAATATTAAATAAATAACATTTAACCAGTCATCAACCATTTCCTTGATTTTATCCAATGAGAGAAATCTGCTATGTTATATTAGCTGATATTTTATTAATTTGTCTAAACAGATATTTTATCTTATTTTAGAGCCAATCAATACAGCTGGATAAATGGTCATGATATGCTAACGTGATATTAATCACACAAATACATTAATGATTATATTGATCCCAGCTGCAGATGGGATGCTATAACCATATATATATTCTTTAATAATTACGATTTCTAAATATGAAATCAAACATGATTTATCCAGTCATATATCATGCTATTAATTTTAATTAATTTTAATTAATTAATTAAATGTCTGTATATTTACCAGTTAAGTAGATATTTTCTCATCAGATATCCTCAGGTAGTTAAATGTCATAGATCTCTTTCTCTGCATGGAGTGTGAGAGTTTCTTGGTTACTCTGGTCGCCCGATTCTGCCTGGATCTCTCTGAATCTCCCGAGAGTGTTGTAATGTCTCTCTCTTCAATCTTTGAATCTCCTGAATTTTGAATTCCTGAATCTCTTCCCTTGTCTTAACTTTTTAAAGGGAAAAATTCCTTAGGTGATAGCCAATCACAAATGTGGGGTGTGGTTGCCTTCTAGGTAACCAATTTTATATTCAGACTCTAGATGGCAGTATTGTTCCACTAGACATACCTATCCAGGAAAGAGTTAACTTTTCCTGGTGGCTATTTTTGACGTCATTTACGTTATCTTTATGGTGGCTATAACTCATTTTTTTTCTGTCAGATCAAGAGAATTTCTTCAGACTATGCGTCTGCAAATTCTGCTATAATTCCTAAAATTGATAGTTTGTGAACTAAGTTTCACCTTAAACTATAATGGGACGTTGTACAATATCGAAAGTAAAATTTAATTATTTAATCCTCTGTCACCTAAGTCTGGGAATAGAATTTATTATATTCCATTAGTAATTAGACAGTCTGTCTACCCCCATTCTCAATGTCTTATCTATTTGGTTTGTTTATATACACATTCCATTCAGCTCTGGCTAAACGGTCAGCAATAGAGAAAGGAAAGAAATGTTGTGTCTTTGTTAACTTGAAGATACAAAATGGAGTCTGGTCTGTTCATTTTGACTTCAGAATATACACTTTGTATTTCTATCATAGCAGAAAATGTCTGCCGATATAAATACCCTGACAGCATGCTGGGCAAGACCCGCGGGCACATTCAAACCGCCAATAGGAAAGGATTTCTCAATGCTTTCCTATGGATGTCAGCGTCTTCTCACTGTGATTTTCACAGTGAGAAGAGCGGAAGCGCCTCTAGCGACTGTCTGAGACAGCCACTAGAGGCTGGATTAACCCTAGTGTAAACATAGCAGTTTCTCTGAAACTGCTATGTTTACAGCTGCAGGGTTAACACTAGAGTGGCCTGGCACCCAGACCACTTCATTGAGATGAAGTGGTGACGTTGTCTGCGTGCCTATAGTGGTCCTTTAATTAATATATATATCTATATATGAGATATGGTGTGTAATGGGGTAAAGCATGTATGTCTGTATGCATGTGTTTGTGGGGCTAAAGGTATTTGGGTGAAGAGATGATGTGTGAGGTGTGCACTGTGTGTGTATGCAAAGGTGTACTCTGTGTTGGTGGGAGTGTACTGTATGTGGGGGGGGGTTTCACTGTCTGTGAGGGTGTACTGTGTTCAGGGGGTGTAGAGAGTGGGACAGTGAACAGCTTTACAATTTTTACTTTAATAGTTGTTTACAAAAAAAAAAAAAAGAATACTGTATTCCCCTTTCCCTCATCTTACCTTGCAGGGAGGGGTGTCACAATCAGATCAATGGTGGTTGAGAAGGCTGCCTATCCATCGGGTACAGGGGGGGTCACGAGATGAGAGTTCTGTCTCTTGGAGCTCAAGCACTTACAGAGACTGACCCATACAAACCCACAAACTGACCCATACACATACACAGACAGACCCATACACAGACATACCCATACACAGACATACACATACACACACACTCTGCCCCCCACACACAGACTGTTCCCTTACACAGACTAACCCATACATACACAGACTGATGCCCCACACCCATATACAGACTGACCCATACACTCACAGACTGACCCATACATACACAGACTGACCTCCCCCCCCCCCCACACCCATACACTCACTGGCTGACCCATACACTCACAGACTGGCTCCCCCACACACAGACTGACCCCCCCTACACACAGACTTACCCCCCCACACATACACTAACTGACTGACCCATACACTCACAGGATGACCCCCTACACACAGACTGACCCCCCTACACACAGACTGACCCATACATGCACAGACTGATCCATACACACACAGACTGACCCCCCCTACACACAGACTGATCCATACACACTGACTGATCCATACGTACACAGACTGACCCCCCTACACACAGACTGACCTATACACACACACATACTGACCCCCCTACACACAGACTGACCCATACATACACAGACTAATCTATACACACACAGACTGACCCATACATACACAGACTGATCCATACATACACAGACTGACCCATACATACACAGACTGACCCATACACACAGACTGATCCATACACACAGACTGATCCATACATACACAGACTGACCCATACATACAGACTGATCCATACACACACAGACTGATCCATACATAGACAGACTGATCCATACATACACAGACTGATCCATACACACACAGACTGATCCATACACACATAGACTGATCCATACACACATAGACTGATCCATACACACAGACTGACCCACTCCCCACCCCACAGTCTGAGTAACACTTACCAGCAGCTGCCTGGATGCCTCTGTGCAGATCTTCTACCTCGTCTCTCCCCTGCGCTGCTCCCTGTGATCCTGGAGGAAGTCCTCCCAGCACACAGCGCCCCCTCTGGCCGCAGGCAGGAAAAGTCCACCAGTTACAGTGCTGCTGCAGCGTGAGAAGGGAGACGCTGAGCTCCCGACTTTAATTTGAATTGGGGGGGGCACAAGGGGGGGCACTGCGTAATGTAGGGGGGGCATGGCCCCCTCTGCCCCCCCCCCCCCCTAGTGACGCCACTGCTGTTACACCAGATATGAGTTACACTGGTGTGACACTGTGCCCTGGCAGGCCCTGAAACGCACACGCGTGAAGGAAACTGACTGCTATTATTTCACAGTCAAATTTCTAGTTTTTTTTTTTTTTTTTTTTAATGTACACTACTGTTACACCAGATATGAGTTGCACTGGTGTGACACTGTGCCCTGGCAGGTCCTGAAACGCACACGTGTGAAGGAAACTGACTGCTATTATTTCACAGTCAAAAAAGTGTTGTTTTTTTTAAATGTACACTACTGTTACACCAGATATGATTTGCACTAGCGTGACACTGTGCCCTGGCAGACCCTGAAACCCACACGTGTGAAGGAAACTGACTGCTATTATTTCACAGTCAAATTTCTAGTTTTTTTTTTTTAATGTACACTACTATTACACCAGATATGAGTTGCACTGGTGTGACACTGTGCCCTGGCAGGCCCTGAAACGCACACATGTAAAGGAAACTGACTGCTATTATTTCACAGTCAAATTTCTATTTTTTTTTTAATGTACACTACTGTTACACCAGATATGAGTTGCACTGGTGTGACACTGTGCCCTGGCAGGCCCTGAAACGCACACGTGTGAAGGAAACTGACTGCTGTTATATTACAGTCAAAAAAGTTTTTTGTTTTTTTAAATGCAAGCTATTGTGACACCAGATATGAGTGGTGGCACTGGGCAAGTTGGCACAGTATACGCTGTGAGCCTGACACACACGCTGGCAGGCAGGCAACTGCAATTAGATTACACAGGACTGTAGTGGACACTGAATACCCTAGCCTAGCTATCAATTTCCCTATCTAATCAGCAGCAGCTACACTTTCCCTCCTCTCACTAAGCATGCAGCTTCAGAATGATTCACTATTAATGACTAACCAAATGGCAAAGCATTCATCTTTTTTCATTTACAAACTGTTCCCTTTTTCTGGTCACAGCAGAAAGATCCCTCCACCACATGCATTTCCTGTAGCATCTCACACTTAAAGGCACTTTCTAAGAATCAAAACCACTACATCCTAGTGTACGGATTCTAGTACATAGACCCTGCCCTGTAGTCTGACCAGTGTAAACATTGCCGTTTGTGAGAAATTTCAGTTTTTAAATTTGTTAGACAGAATGTCTCTGGGGATTGTTAGTCAGACAACTATTAAAAGCACTTCCTCATGAAATTATTTAAAGTCTTCACTTTGCCAGCATTTGATTCACTGCTTTTCTTTAATAAGAATGTAGTAGGACCTGAGATCATTCCAGTCCCAGAAGAGGTAGAGTAGGTTCTGCCAAAATGGGCTACATTGGCGTTGTTCAATGTGTGATCATATACTGTAACTAAACCCCCATTGTTTTTTGCCTAGGTTAAAAAAAATATATTACATTCTGTGAGCTTTGAAATTGCTGTTTAGTGAATGAGTGAGTGTGCTTGATCTTGTATGATATGAATAGCCATAATCTAAAGTTCAGGAATACAAACATTTAAAAATTAATGTTTGACTCTTCTTTAACTCACAGGTAATGGTGATACTGCTTTTTATAGTACCCTAACTATGGTATATTAATATCTGCTCTGCATACTATCAGGGCCGGACTGGCCCACTGGGATACCGGGAAATTTCCCGGTGGGCCGTCGGCACAGGGAGAACTTGATTGGCGGCCGCAGGGGAAGCTCTTCTGGGCCGGCGGCCGGTGGGGGAGCAGGCTGTTCTGGGGGAGCAGGCTGTTCTGTCTCTGCTCCCCCTCCCTCGCGCGCAGCTTAATGAGACCGGAGCCGGAATATGACGGTCTCCGGTCTCTTTCTAGCCCGCGAGGGAGGGGGAGCAGAGACAGAACAGCCTGCTCCCCCAGAACAGCCTGCTCCCCCACCGGCGGCCGGCCCAGAAGAGCTTCCCCTGCGGCCGCCAATCAAGTTCTCCCTGCGGCCGCCAGCACAGCAGTCTGCCCACCCACAGGTACCAAAAAGTATGTATGTCAGTGTGTGTGTGTGTGTGTCTGTCATGCTGTGTGTCTGTCTGTGTCATGCTGTGTGTCTGTCTGTGTCATGCGGTGTGTCTGTCTGTGTCATGCAGTGTGTCTGTCTGTGTCATGCTGTGTGTCTGTCTGTGTCATGCTGTGTGTCTGTCTGTGTCATGCTGTGTGTGTGTGTCTGTCTGTGTCATGCTGTGTGTCTGTATCATGGTGTGTGTGTCTGTCATGGTGTGTGTGTGTGTGTGTGTGTGTCAGTCGTGGTGTCTGTGTGTGTTTTTAAAAATAATGTTTTACTCACCTTTTTTTTTTCCAACGTCGTGCTGGTCTCTGCCTCTATGACTGAGATCATCAAGCTTGATGATCTCAGCCAATCCGCACCGACACAGGAAGCGCCTCTAGTGACCGTCTGAGGTGTCTGTCAGAGGTGTCACTAGGAAGCAATGTAAACACTGCCTTTTCTCTGCAAAGTCAGTGTTTACATTCAAAAGCCTGCAGGGACAGGCTATAGACAACAGAAACACTACATTAAGCTGTGTGTGTGTGCGCCTGCTAGTGAGCTTGCTTGCTTGCGTGTGTGTGTGTGTGTGTGTGCCTGCTAGTGAGTGAGCTTGGGTTTTTATGTCAATGAGCTTATGTATATTAGTGAAATTGTTTGTCTATGAGGCTGTGTATCAATGAGCTTGTGTGTGTCAGTGAGATTGTCTGTGTCTGCATGTGAGTATGCTTACTGTATAATTAAATGTTTTACTCTGAAAGGACCAATATATTATATTAGAAAAAGCTATATATATATATATATATATATATATATATATATATATATATATAACATAACTCTATTATCTGGGGTGGCAAGACATAGCCTTACATATTACATGCGACAATATATGGCGCAATGACTTATGGGGCTGGCATAGATTTTTTTTTTCCAGGGCTGCTTTGTATCCCCAGTCCGGCCCTGCATACTATACCTACAGAGCCAGCATCTTGTCTGAGGCGGCCACACACTGTGAGAGCTTTGCGTTGTAGGCTCTGAAAGCTATTTTACAGCGGTTTACGAAGGCTCCCTTAACCATGTCAGTTTCCCGCAAAACCCAGACTGGATCCAGACTCTGGCTCCCCTGGCATAACATTGCCATTTGTGGAAAATGTCAATGCACTACTCTGGCAAATTCCAAGGCTTGCCCACAGTCTCTTCTGAGGACGACTGCGTAGAAGACAACACGGCACTTCATCCACCATAACGAGTTAGTGCAAATAGCAGATAACCAAAAGCAGATATTGAAACTTTAGGAAGAACAGGTTGAAAGCTGACATGGCAGTACCCACCCTACCAAGTTGCATTGCTGTGGATAGGATATAGGTATTTATAGAGTGGTATAGACTAGACTTGGGCATTTCAGAACTTTTCGTTTCGTACGAATGTATTCGTACGAAAAATAAAGTAGTTTAGTCAGAACCGAAATTCGTCAATTCTTTCATTCGTTTTCGTACGATATTCGTTACTATTTTCGTTTCGGATAAACTCGTTCGTTCATTCGGCTTGTTCATTTAATTGAACCAAATGAATTCATTCATATTCATAACACTATGTTCCCTAATCCCTAAATACCGAATAGCTTCAACCGAACTCAGTAAAACCATTCGTTTCAAATGTTGAACATTTCTCTAACAACATGGCATTGAATGCTGTATTTCGTAATTTCGTTTAATTTACGCCTAAAACTCCCGAATGTTCAAATGTACGAACGCTGCCATTCGCATGAAAATGAATTGGCTCTATTAGTAAACTACCGAACACCACTTACTATAGTCATTCGCATGGCGAATGACATTGCAAATGCAATGCATTGCTTTGCTTTTGCTTAGTTTTTCTTTTCAACGTGTATTTTATTGAGATTTTCAGTAGGGGGGTACAGAAGGGAAGAAGGAGGAAAAAAGGGGAACATACATTTCTCTAACAACATGGCATTGAATGCTGTATTTCGTAATTTCGTTTAATTTACGCCTAAAACTCCCGAATGTTCAAATGTACGAACGCTGCCATTCGCATGAAAATGAATTGGCTCTATTAGTAAACTACCGAACACCACTTACTATAGTCATTCGCATGGCGAATGACATTGCAAATGCAATGCATTGCTTTGCTTTTGCTTAGTTTTTTTTTTTCAACTTGTATTTTATCTAGATTTTCAGTAGGGGGGTACAGAAGGGAAGAAGGAGGAAAAAAGGGGAACATACATCAAATATATAATCCAGTACAGCATATACATCCAGTGTGATTGCGCAAGGAAACATATTCACAAAAACATAAGTTTACGGCTTTAGGTTCACAAGATCCTACCCTGTCAACTTTGTAATGGTTACAGATTATAGATTAGTTACACAACATGAGTGACTGACTACATATATATACCATGGAGGACACCATAGACATTTAGATGATCAGAGGATTATGTGGTTAGGTGGTGAGATGGGTGGACGAAGATTAGTAAAATTTTTGGAAGCGTTATGCGTTCAGGAAATAGAGACCGGTAACGGCCGGGGATGATATTCTGGTGTTTGCCGTCATCAACACTACGGCATATACTGAGTTAAGTTACTGAATTAAGCTCTACTAACTCTGTGTCGTTGGTTATATTATATTCTTTCAATATTGATTGTTAATGATTGTTAATAACCTGCATCAGTAATGCTTCATTGCTTAGCATAGGGATACCTACATCTTACTGTGTCAATAGGTCATCTAGTTCAACTATAGGGGTGTACTGTCTAGTGTCTAGGTTTTTTTTGGCTTCAGACATGAGTCATGCTTCCCTGACAGGTGGTACTGGCAACACAGTATCATTTTAGCAGAGAGTGGGAAAGTAGGAGCCAATTAAATGGGCTTTTACATACTGCCAGACAAAACTGTAAAAAATAAAAGTATCAACTTCAATGCAAAATCTATCCAGATTTTCTATAGGCCAGCCATTCAGCCATTTTGGAGCTCAGCCAGCCCACTACCCTGTGTCAGCCATTTTAGTCATTTTTATTGGGACCTTGCCAGAAGTGGTCATGTCCTCCTCCAGCTCCTCTAGTGATTCAGCCATGGATATAGTGGAGGGGGGCATTGGCCCTTCTGGCCAAGATCAAGGAGAAGCAAGTGGGAGAAGCAAGAAGAAGCAGAGAGAGCCAAGGATTTTAAAAGTAGCATGTCCTGGGAGGAAGAGTAAATATGCTGACAGCTTTGGTGCAGAGGAGAATAAAGTACTGGTAAACAAGCTTTGCCAGTACTACCAATGTATGTTTGGGGGAGCAGCCAAAAATACTTCTAGAGCAACAAAAAACAAAATGTGGAGGAAGATTGCGGCATCGGTGAACACTGTTGGAGGGAACAACCGCACCCAGGAGGTGGTGAAGAAACGGTAAGTGCACTTATATTCCTAAAAAATAATTTTCTTTGTGCCATGTTTTTTAAAACTTTTTTTTTCCTCCATGTGCTTTTGCTACACCCCCACCCCCACCAGTGGCAGCTATGCTTTTAAGTCTTTTAAAAGTGAGGGTTGGGTCACTTAAGCACATAGAGGGAAAAAAACATGAAAATGTTAGTACTCAGTCAGTGCAGGGATAATGGGAATGGTAGTACTTAGTCAGTGCAGGGATAATGGGAATGGTAGTACTTAAGTCAGTGCAGGGATAATGAGAATGACAGCACACAAAGTACTACCATTCTCATTATCCCTGCACTGACAGTCAGACTCAGCATACATCAAACATAAACACTTCCAAAAATCAGCCAAATCCCCCCAGTGGATCAAAAGTTAGCTGGAAGTCCTTTATGACCGACCGCAAGCACAATTTCCTGCCCAAAACAGTTCCATAGATTTGGGCTGTGCGGTCGGTCAATTTCATGCGAAAAAACGACTAAGTCCCATTTCGAACGGGACTTAGTCTCTGGAGCTGCAAGTTCCGTATGGGAGAAGGTAAGGGTCAGCGGTGTTCGGCAGAATGTGTAGCCGATTTTAGTTCCACAGAATCTTTAGCATACACCGCTGACCGCATTTGAGGAAACCAAGATGGCCGCCGCCACGTGCAATTAACCTGCAGTAACCTCACAGCCTGGGAGGTAAATTGCCTGCACACTTTAACTTCTGGGTGGTCCGCCTGTGTGGTACTTGGTTCAGTAAGCCCTATTTACTGAACCAAGTGGGAGAAAGCCAGGGGCAAGTTATTTTACAGGTCTGGGGACATAGTCTTAAAGGGACATTGTTCAGCAAAGTCACAATATGTCCCCCAGACGGTTCTTAAAGGGCCATACACACCCAATAAAAGTCCATAAGTTTTCAGGGGCACAATCTTCCAGGGGCCATAGTCATGAGGAAGGAGGCTGGCAAATAGGCTTCTACACAATCCAGGGAAGCAGGGCAATTTATCATTTAAAGGGCCAGTTACAAATAGCAATTTGTAACAGTATGACTTAGTGCAGGGATAATGAGAATGACAGCACACAAAGTACTAACATTCTCATTATCCCTGCACTGACTGAGTACTACCATCGTCAATATCCCTGCACTGACTGAGTACTACCATCCTCATTATCCCTGCACTGACAGTCAGTGCAGGAATAAATGAGAATGACAGAACGCAGTCAGTGCAGGGATAATGAGAATGACAGCACACAAAGTACTACCATTCTCATTATCCCTGCACTGACAGTCAGTGCAGGGATAATGAAAATGGTAGTACTCACTCAGTCAGTGCAGGGATAATGGGAATGGTAGTACTTAGTCAGTGCAGGGATAATGAGAATTACAGCACACAAAGTACTACCATTCTCATTATCCCTGCACTGACTGCGTTCTGTCATTCTCATTTATTCCTGCACTGACTGTCAGTGCAGGGATAATGAGGATGGTAGTACTCAGTCAGTGCAGGGATAATGAGGATGGTAGTACTCAGTCAGTGCAGGGATAATGAGAATGGTAGTACTCAGTCAGTGTAGGGATAATGAGAATGGTAGTACTCAGTCAGTGTAGGGATAATGAGAATGGTAGTACTTTGTGTGCTGCCATTCTCATTATCCCTGCACTGACTAAGTACTACCATTCCCATTATCCCTGCACTGACTGAGTACTACCATTTTCATTATCCATGCACTGACTGTCAGTGCAGGGATAATGAGAATGATAGTACTTTGTGTTCCTTCATTCTCATTATCCATGCACTGACTGTCAGTGCAGGGATAATGAGAATGGTAGTACTTTGTGTGCTGTCATTCTCATTATCCCTGCACTGACTTAAGTACTACCATTCTCATTATCCCTGCACTGACTGCGTTCTGTCATTCTCATTTATTCCTGCACTGACTGTCAGTGCAGGGATAATGAGGATGGTAGTACTTAGTCAGTGCAGGGATAATGAGGATGGTAGTACTTTGTGTGCTGCCATTCTCATTATCCCTGCACTGACTAAGTACTACCATTCCCATTATCCCTGCACTGACTGAGTACTACCATTTTCATTATCCATGCACTGACTGTCAGTGCAGGGATAATGAGAATGATAGTACTTTGTGTTCCTTCATTCTCATTATCCATGCACTGACTGTCAGTGCAGGGATAATGAGAATGGTAGTACTTTGTGTGCTGTCATTCTCATTATCCCTGCACTGACTTAAGTACTACCATTCTCATTATCCCTGCACTGACTGCGTTCTGTCATTCTCATTTATTCCTGCACTGACTGTCAGTGCAGGGATAATGAGGATGGTAGTACTTAGTCAGTGCAGGGATAATGAGGATGGTAGTACTTAGTCAGTGCAGGGATAATGAGAATGGTAGTACTGACAGTCAGTGCAGGGATAATGAAAATGGTAGTACTCACTCAGTCAGTGCAGGGATAATGGGAATGGTAGTACTTAGTCAGTGCAGGGATAATGGGAATGGTAGTACTTAAGTCAGTGCAGGGATAATGAGAATGACAGCACACAAAGTACTACCATTCTCATTATCCCTGCACTGACAGTCAGACTCAGCATACATCAAACATAAACACTTCCAAAAATCAGCCAAATCCCCCCAGTGGATCAAAAGTTAGCTGGAAGTCCTTTATGACCGACCGCAAGCACAATTTCCTGCCCAAAACAGTTCCATAGATTTGGGCTGTGCGGTCGGTCAATTTCATGCGAAAAAACGACTAAGTCCCATTTCGAACGGGACTTAGTCTCTGGAGCTGCAAGTTCAGTATGGGAGAAGGTAAGGGTCAGCGGTGTTCGGCAGAATGTGTAGCCGATTTCAGTTCCACAGAATCTTTAGCATACACCGCTGACCGCATTCGAGGAAACCAAGATGGCCGCCGCCACGTGCAATTAACCTGCAGTAACCTCACAGCCTGGGAGGTAAATTGCCTGCACACTTTAGCTTCTGGGTGGTCTGCCTGTGTAATACTTGGTTCAGTAAGCCCTATTTACTGAACCAAGTGGGGGAAAGCCAGGGGCAAGTTATTTTACAGGTCTGGGGACATAGTCTTAAAGGGACATTGTTCAGCAAAGTCACAATATGTACCCCAGACGGTTCTTAAAGGGCCATACACACCCAATAAAAGTCCATAAGTTTTCAGGGGCACAATCTTCCAGGGGCCATAGTCATGAGGAAGGAGGCTGGCAAATAGGCTTCTACACAATCCAGGGAAGCAGGGCAATTTATCATTTAAAGGGCCAGTTACAAATAGCAATTTGTAACAGTATGACTTAGTGCAGGGATAATGAGAATGACAGCACACAAAGTACTAACATTCTCATTATCCCTGCACTGACTGAGTACTACCATCGTCAATATCCCTGCACTGACTGAGTACTACCATCCTCATTATCCCTGCACTGACAGTCAGTGCAGGAATAAATGAGAATGACAGAACGCAGTCAGTGCAGGGATAATGAGAATGACAGCACACAAAGTACTACCATTCTCATTATCCCTGCACTGACAGTCAGTGCAGGGATAATGAAAATGGTAGTACTCACTCAGTCAGTGCAGGGATAATGGGAATGGTAGTACTTAGTCAGTGCAGGGATAATGAGAATTACAGCACACAAAGTACTACCATTCTCATTATCCCTGCACTGACTGCGTTCTGTCATTCTCATTTATTCCTGCACTGACTGTCAGTGCAGGGATAATGAGGATGGTAGTACTCAGTCAGTGCAGGGATATTGACGATGGTAGTACTCAGTCAGTGCAGGGATAATGAGAATGTTAGTACTTTGTGTGCTGTCATTCTCATTATCCCTGCACTAAGTCATACTGTTACAAATTGCTATTTGTAACTGGCCCTTTAAATGATAAATTGCCCTGCTTCCCTGGATTGTGTAGAAGCCTATTTGCCAGCCTCCTTCCTCATGACTATGGCCCCTGGAAGATTGTGCCCCTGAAAACTTATGGACTTTTATTGGGTGTGTATGGCCCTTTAAGAACCGTCTGGGGGACATATTGTGACTTTGCTGAACAATGTCCCTTTAAGACTATGTCCCCAGACCTGTAAAATAACTTGCCCCTGGCTTTCCCCCACTTGGTTCAGTAAATAGGGCTTACTGAACCAAGTATTACACAGGCAGACCACCCAGAAGCTAAAGTGTGCAGGCAATTTACCTCCCAGGCTGTGAGGTTACTGCAGGTTAATTGCACGTGGCGGCGGCCATCTTGGTTTCCTCGAATGCGGTCAGCGGTGTATGCTAAAGATTCTGTGGAACTGAAATCGGCTACACATTCTGCCGAACACCGCTGACCCTTACCTTCTCCCATACTGAACTTGCAGCTCCAGAGACTAAGTCCCGTTCGAAATGGGACTTAGTCGTTTTTTCGCATGAAATTGACCGACCGCACAGCCCAAATCTATGGAACTGTTTTGGGCAGGAAATTGTGCTTGCGGTCGGTCATAAAGGACTTCCAGCTAACTTTTGATCCACTGGGGGGATTTGGCTGATTTTTGGAAGTGTTTATGTTTGATGTATGCTGAGTCTGACTGTCAGTGCAGGGATAATGAGAATGGTAGTACTTTGTGTGCTGTCATTCTCATTATCCCTGCACTGACTTAAGTACTACCATTCCCATTATCCCTGCACTGACTAAGTACTACCATTCCCATTATCCCTGCACTGACTGAGTGAGTACTACCATTTTCATTATCCCTGCACTGACTGTCAGTACTACCATTCTCATTATCCCTGCACTGACTAAGTACTACCATCCTCATTATCCCTGCACTGACTAAGTACTACCATCCTCATTATCCCTGCACTGACAGTCAGTGCAGGAATAAATGAGAATGACAGAACGCAGTCAGTGCAGGGATAATGAGAATGGTAGTACTTAAGTCAGTGCAGGGATAATGAGAATGACAGCACACAAAGTACTACCATTCTCATTATCCCTGCACTGACAGTCAGTGCATGGATAATGAGAATGAAGGAACACAAAGTACTATCATTCTCATTATCCCTGCACTGACAGTCAGTGCATGGATAATGAAAATGGTAGTACTCAGTCAGTGCAGGGATAATGGGAATGGTAGTACTTAGTCAGTGCAGGGATAATGAGAATGGCAGCACACAAAGTACTACCATCCTCATTATCCCTGCACTGACTAAGTACTACCATCCTCATTATCCCTGCACTGACAGTCAGTGCAGGAATAAATGAGAATGACAGAACGCAGTCAGTGCAGGGATAATGAGAATGGTAGTACTTAAGTCAGTGCAGGGATAATGAGAATGACAGCACACAAAGTACTACCATTCTCATTATCCCTGCACTGACAGTCAGTGCATGGATAATGAGAATGAAGGAACACAAAGTACTATCATTCTCATTATCCCTGCACTGACAGTCAGTGCATGGATAATGAAAATGGTAGTACTCAGTCAGTGCAGGGATAATGGGAATGGTAGTACTTAGTCAGTGCAGGGATAATGAGAATGGCAGCACACAAAGTACTACCATTCTCATTATCCCTACACTGACTGAGTACTACCATTCTCATTATCCCTACACTGACTGAGTACTACCATTCTCATTATCCCTGCACTGACTGAGTACTACCATCCTCATTATCCCTGCACTGACTGAGTACTACCATCCTCATTATCCCTGCACTGACAGTCAGTGCAGGAATAAATGAGAATGACAGAACGCAGTCAGTGCAGGGATAATGAGAATGGTAGTACTTTGTGTGCTGTAATTCTCATTATCCCTGCACTGACTAAGTACTACCATTCCCATTATCCCTGCACTGACTGAGTGAGTACTACCATTTTCATTATCCCTGCACTGACTGTCAGTGCAGGGATAATGAGAATGGTAGTACTTTGTGTGCTGTCATTCTCATTATCCCTGCACTGACTGCGTTCTGTCATTCTCATTTATTCCTGCACTGACTGTCAGTGCAGGGATAATGAGGATGGTAGTACTCAGTCAGTGCAGGGATATTGACGATGGTAGTACTCAGTCAGTGCAGGGATAATGAGAATGTTAGTACTTTGTGTGCTGTCATTCTCATTATCCCTGCACTAAGTCATACTGTTACAAATTGCTATTTGTAACTGGCCCTTTAAATGATAAATTGCCCTGCTTCCCTGGATTGTGTAGAAGCCTATTTGCCAGCCTCCTTCCTCATGACTATGGCCCCTGGAAGATTGTGCCCCTGAAAACTTATGGACTTTTATTGGGTGTGTATGGCCCTTTAAGAACCGTCTGGGGGACATATTGTGACTTTGCTGAACAATGTCCCTTTAAGACTATGTCCCCAGACCTGTAAAATAACTTGCCCCTGGCTTTCTCCCACTTGGTTCAGTAAATAGGGCTTACTGAACCAAGTACCACACAGGCGGACCACCCAGAAGTTAAAGTGTGCAGGCAATTTACCTCCCAGGCTGTGAGGTTACTGCAGGTTAATTGCACGTGGCGGCGGCCATCTTGGTTTCCTCAAATGCGGTCAGCGGTGTATGCTAAAGATTCTGTGGAACTAAAATCGGCTACACATTCTGCCGAACACCGCTGACCCTTACCTTCTCCCATACGGAACTTGCAGCTCCAGAGACTAAGTCCCGTTCGAAATGGGACTTAGTCGTTTTTTCGCATGAAATTGACCGACCGCACAGCCCAAATCTATGGAACTGTTTTGGGCAGGAAATTGTGCTTGCGGTCGGTCATAAAGGACTTCCAGCTAACTTTTGATCCACTGGGGGGATTTGGCTGATTTTTGGAAGTGTTTATGTTTGATGTATGCTGAGTCTGACTGTCAGTGCAGGGATAATGAGAATGGTAGTACTTTGTGTGCTGTCATTCTCATTATCCCTGCACTGACTTAAGTACTACCATTCCCATTATCCCTGCACTGACTAAGTACTACCATTCCCATTATCCCTGCACTGACTGAGTACTAACATTTTCATGTTTTTTTCCCTCTATGTGCTTAAGTGACCCAACCCTCACTTTTAAAAGACTTAAAAGCATAGCTGCCACTGGTGGGGGTGGGGGTGTAGCAAAAGCACATGGAGGAAAAAAAAAGATTTAAAAAACATGGCACAAAGAAAATTATTTTTTAGGAATATAAGTGCACTTACCGTTTCTTCACCACCTCCTGGGTGCGGTTGTTCCCTCCAACAGTGTTCACCGATGCCGCAATCTTCCTCCACATTTTGTTTTTTGTTGCTCTAGAAGTATTTTTGGCTGCTCCCCCAAACATACATTGGTAGTACTGGCAAAGCTTGTTTACCAGTACTTTATTCTCCTCTGCACCAAAGCTGTCAGCATATTTACTCTTCCTCCCAGGACATGCTACTTTTAAAATCCTTGGCTCTCTCTGCTTCTTCTTGCTTCTCCCACTTGCTTCTCCTTGATCTTGGCCAGAAGGGCCAATGCCCCCCTCCACTATATCCATGGCTGAATCACTAGAGGAGCTGGAGGAGGACATGACCACTTCTGGCAAGGTCCCAATAAAAATGACTAAAATGGCTGACACAGGGTAGTGGGCTGGCTGAGCTCCAAAATGGCTGAATGGCTGGCCTATAGAAAATCTGGATAGATTTTGCATTGAAGTTGATACTTTTATTTTTTACAGTTTTGTCTGGCAGTATGTAAAAGCCCATTTAATTGGCTCCTACTTTCCCACTCTCTGCTAAAATGATACTGTGTTGCCAGTACCACCTGTCAGGGAAGCATGACTCATGTCTGAAGCCAAAAAAAACCTAGACACTAGACAGTACACCCCTATAGTTGAACTAGATGACCTATTGACACAGTAAGATGTAGGTATCCCTATGCTAAGCAATGAAGCATTACTGATGCAGGTTATTAACAATCATTAACAATCAATATTGAAAGAATATAATATAACCAACGACACAGAGTTAGTAGAGCTTAATTCAGTAACTTAACTCAGTATATGCCGTAGTGTTGATGACGGCAAACACCAGAATATCATCCCCGGCCGTTACCGGTCTCTATTTCCTGAACGCATAACGCTTCCAAAAATTTTACTAATCTTCGTCCACCCATCTCACCACCTAACCACATAATCCTCTGATCATCTAAATGTCTATGGTGTCCTCCATGGTATATATATGTAGTCAGTCACTCATGTTGTGTAACTAATCTATAATCTGTAACCATTACAAAGTTGACAGGGTAGGATCTTGTGAACCTAAAGCCGTAAACTTATGTTTTTGTGAATATGTTTCCTTGCGCAATCACACTGGATGTATATGCTGTACTGGATTATATATTTGATGTATGTTCCCCTTTTTTCCTCCTTCTTCCCTTCTGTACCCCCCTACTGAAAATCTAGATAAAATACAAGTTGAAAAAAAAAAACTAAGCAAAAGCAAAGCAATGCATTGCATTTGCAATGTCATTCGCCATGCGAATGACTATAGTAAGTGGTGTTCGGTAGTTTACTAATAGAGCCAATTCATTTTCATGCGAATGGCAGCGTTCGTACATTTGAACATTCGGGAGTTTTAGGCGTAAATTAAACGAAATTACGAAATACACTACAGCATTCAATGCCATGTTGTTAGAGAAATGTATGTTCCCCTTTTTTCCTCCTTCTTCCCTTCTGTACCCCCCTACTGAAAATCTCAATAAAATACACGTTGAAAAGAAAAACTAAGCAAAAGCAAAGCAATGCATTGCATTTGCAATGTCATTCGCCATGCGAATGACTATAGTAAGTGGTGTTCGGTAGTTTACTAATAGAGCCAATTCATTTTCATGCGAATGGCAGCGTTCGTACATTTGAACATTCGGGAGTTTTAGGCGTAAATTAAACGAAATTACGAAATACAGCATTCAATGCCATGTTGTTAGAGAAATGTATGTTCCCCTTTTTTCCTCCTTCTTCCCTTCTGTACCCCCCTACTGAAAATCTCAATAAAATACACGTTGAAAAAAAAAACTAAGCAAAAGCAAAGCAATGCATTGCATTGGCAATGTCATTCGCCATGCGAATGACTATAGTAAGTGGTGTTCGGTAGTTTACTAATAGAGCCAATTCATTTTCATGCGAATGGCAGCGTTCGTACATTTGAACATTCGGGAGTTTTAGGCGTAAATTAAACGAAATTACGAAATACAGCATTCAATGCCATGTTGTTAGAGAAATGTTCAACATTTGAAACGAATGGTTTTACTGAGTTCGGTTGAAGCTATTCGGTATTTAGGGATTAGGGAACATAGTGTTATGAATATGAATGAATTCATTTGGTTCAATTAAATGAACAAGCCGAATGAACGAACGAGTTTATCCGAAACGAAAATAGTAACGAATATCGTACGAAAACGAATGAAAGAATTGACGAATTTCGGTTCTGACTAAACTACTTTATTTTTCGTACGAATACATTCGTACGAAACGAAAAGTTCTGAAATGCCCAAGTCTATTAATAACTATATAAAGACCAATAGCTGCCACAACAAAGTTTGGCTCGATAACATACCGAAGAGCCAAATGTTAAGACTCAGAAGGAACTGCTCTGAGACACCGATTTTTAATAAACAAGCACATGCGCTAAAGAAAAGATTTATACAAAAAGGATACAAGGACACTAAAGTAGAAGAGACTATTAAAGAGACTTTGGTTTTAAATAGGAAAGAATTGGTGCACAAAAAGAAGAAAGACGCTAAACAAGAGTTCAAACTACCTATCGTAATGGATTTTAACAATAAAAACAAACAACTTAGATATATTTTAAATAAACACTGGCACCTTTTAAAAGAAGATGAGATATTAGGTAAAATTATATCTGACAAACCAAAAATAATCTTTAGAGGTGCCCCCAACCTAAAAATGCATATAACAAAAAATTTTACAAAAACAGACACAAAGAAAACAGATAATTTCATGACAGCAAGAAAAGGCTTTTTTAAATGTAATTGTTGTATAGCATGCAAGAAAACCAGGATAACACCCAAAGTAACCACCGATTTTAAGTCCAGTAATACTGGAAAAACTTACAACATTAAAAACATTATCACCTGCAATAGTAAAAATGTAATTTACCTGTTAGAATGCCCATGTGGGCTTCAATACATCGGTAGAACTATCAGACCTCTCAAAGTCAGAATAGCAGAACATTGCCGTAATATTGAAAAGGGCTTTGCCAACCACGCTGTCTCCTCCCACTTTTGCATGCACAACAATAACCCCAAATTACTTACTTTCACGGGTATTGCAACTGTTAACAAACACTGGAGAGGCGGCGATAACATTAAACAGATTGGCAAGATGGAGATGAAGTGGGTATACTATTTAGATACCCTGCACCCAAAAGGATTAAATATTGAATTTGATTTATATAATTTTTTATAAATCTTTTATAACTTCTACCTATTCCATTTTTATTATCCCTCTCTTTTTTCACTGCAAGTCATTTTTTACTCTAAGTCATTTAATCCCTTTTCCAATCATCTACTTTTTATCTATATTATTATTATTAACAATCCGTTTTTTATATATATATCCATTTTTTTATATATATATTAATTATTTACATCCAATTTTATACTTGTGCTCTTTTTAGCCTCCACCCTTTTTGTTTAATATATCTCCACCGCTCTTATTACAACATATCCATTTGCACTGTATATACGCTGCTATATTGTCCTTTTGATTATGGATATATGTTAAAAATGCCAGATTCTATTGCTAATAACCCCATTATATTTACTACTTATTTATATAATTTTATCCAATAGATATCTGAGCAAAGTGGTATGTTTATACATGATTCTCCCTAGACCATGTTTTTTGAATATGCTCCATATTGTTTTTATGTTAAAGTATGCCACAGGTTAACATATTTATACTGATTCCGTTTTTCTCTATTATCCCCCTATGTTTATATGTGGGAGATATAGGTCTTTTTACCCTTGGAACGCAACGCACGCCCTTTTTTCGTTGCGTGCGTTCCAAACAGAAGTCATGTGATCGCAAAGACTCTGACCACCCGCATCACTTCCGGTTGTGACGCGTGCGGTCCACAATGGAACGCAAATCAAAGCCAGCATCTATGGACTACATCACTTCCGGTACGCACCACGAGACCGGAAGAAAGACCCACCAGGTAGCGTTCTGCAATCAACTCACCCATATTTATACAGGACAGCGAGGAAACCACCCCACACTTTTGATAAAGCCTCTGGAGAGGCGAAACGCGTCAAGTGGGACCCCCTTATACTTTGGACATTTGTACCTATACTTTTATATGTGATATTTGATAATAAATAGTCTATTTTATACTTTTAGACATTTATTCTTTTATTATTTTATATATTATTCCTCTATGTCCTGTTCAACTACCTGGTGCCATCATATCCTTAGGTGGGGATAGTACCACCCATGCTGTGATAACTAGAGCAAGTCTTGCTCTAAAAATTGTAAGTACATTACTTTATCTTATCACCCTGATTTTATAGTACTTACTACACTATCAGAGCGTCTCTTTCTCTTTCATCCCCATTGTGCATTTGGAGGACCAGTACCATCTTCACCACCTTACATCCTTAGACGGGGATTATACCGTCCACGCTGAAAAAAGTAGAGCTCTTATATAGCTCTAATGTATGTGAGTGTTTTTCCTACAGTTACCTAGCACAAATATTTGCACTGTTATATACTGTATTGCACTATTATTTTTTTCTGTTTTATTATTCCGAGGTATTTTACCAACTTTTCCTCGCAGAGGTGTATGTACGTATAATATTTGGGCGCAGTATACGCCATATCCTATATTTTCTGTTTCACCAATACACAAGGTTTGGGAATCCTTGTATTGTATACAGCAGCCCCCATTGTTATCTTACGGTATAGTGAGCGCCTATAAACCCTGTTTTTTCATTAACCTCGTGTGGGACCTACCACACAAAACTGAACCCTCAGCCAAACCCGATTACTAAATTACCCAAAGGGTAGCAGAACTATAATTTTCTGGTTTCTAAACGAATGGACACAGTTCCCCAATTGATATACCTAACACTGACTCTGTTTGGGGATCATGTCCCTTTGTCCTAAAGGTTATTCTGTGGTGTCCTACTACTGTAGACACTCTCACACTGTGTAAACTGTACTCGGGGCATTCAGCCCATGCTATAGTTCTCCAACAATGTTCTGGACATGGACAAAACTGAGTGTGACTTGCCAGCGCAGCCAGTGTTTGGACACACTTAGTGACATACTCTTGCTAAGTGTGATGAAATTAGGGCATTTGTCCTGTAGAGTGTTTAAAAAATTTTTTAAATTTGACCTTGCTAGCTGTAACTGTGAAAGACGCCTCCAAACACGAACAAGGATCACCGACATATCCACAGACGGGGATTGTACCGTCCAGGTACATAAATCTGGAGCTGAATATAAGCTCCAGAAAATTATAAGTGCATTCAGTGTTCTCTACATTTACCAGGAATTTAAAATATACTACACTCTATTACATTCTCTACTGTTATCCCCTATTTTGCCTCTGATCTGAGAAATTTTTTATCAGCGCTGCTTCCCTGCACCTCCTTTGCATTTAGTCATTGGTGTTGACATAACACACTTTCTGGTCTCGCCACTCCTATTGGACTGTTCTGCCATCAGTCCAGCCATGGCCAGCACCCACTGTACCACAATGAAGCCGGGATGGTGGTTAAATATGTAAATAATACGCCGAAAACGCTTTTGACAGAGTCAGGTGGGACTTTCTTGATGCAGCATTATTTTCATTTGGCCTTACGGGGGATATTAGACGCTTTATTATGCCTTTATATTCTTTCCCCATGGCTAGGGTGGTAGGAGGTGGGTTTTCATCGGAGTGGTTCCAAGTAAATAATGGCACCAGACAGGGCTGCCCATTATCTCCCTCACTTGCAATAGCGATTAGAGCAACTGAACAAATTAAAGGCCTGCATATTTTTGAGGATAGCATTAAGCTAACAATGTATGCAGATGATATAGTCCTTACTCTTAGTGACCCAGTTAACTCTCTGAGACAACTTATTCCTGGTAGCGGTGCCATTTAACTTAACTCAGCAGGCGGTGGAGGGGCTAAAAAAGGACTTTGGGTTCGTTATTTCTAAATCATTTAACTGTCTGGGCATCGAAATAGCAGAAGACCCCTTTAAAATAATGGAACTTAACTTTTTATCATTAGTTAAAGAAACAAGCAGAAAGTTAAGGAAATGGAGAAACCTGGCGATTTCTTGGTGGGGGAGGATAAATACGGTAAAATCTTATATCCTTCCTAATTGGATCTATTTGTTCCGTATGGTTCCTTTAGCATGCCCAGACAGCTGGCTCCAGATTGCACAGACTCTTATCAACAAGTTTCTATGTGTCAGGGTACCTGAGGTCTCTACCTTTGAGAAGGGTAGAGACTTAGTTGTTTACCCCTCTAGACACGCCATATCTGCCGTTCCTCGCGGTCCTTCCAGTCATTCTAACGCTGGCCGCAAGGGATCCGCTTCCTTTTCTAACACAACGCTCGATACGTGACGTCTTCACGCTATCCCGAGCGACCTGCCACTCTATTGGCTTTATCCTATCAGCACCCAGCTGAGGCGTGTCTACTCTCCGGACTCAGGGTATTTAAGCTTGCTTCTCTCGTCAGCTCATTGCCCTGTCGTGGTTCTAGCTTGTCTAGTCACTCAGTGCTCTTGTATTCTAGTATTCTCTTTGGTTTTGACCCGGCTTGTTGTACTATTCTGCTTATCTCTGTTATCCCTCTGACCCGGCTTGTCTCTCGCTTACCTGTCTTCTCGTTCCCTCGACCTCGGCTTGTCTCTGACTATTCTCTGTTACTCTATGTACGTTAGTCCGGCCATTCTAAGGCCCGGTATACGTACCTTTCTACTGTTTGTACTCTGCGTGTTGGATCCCTGTCCCGATCCTGACACTATGGCAGGGTAAACAACCACGAATTAACCAAAAAAGACTGGCACTTAAAGTTAAGATGGGAGGATTGGGATTACCTCTCTTAAAAGATTACCAACAAGCTCCTAGCTTGTCATATGCTTTTATCACGCAATCAGAACTTGTTAAACAGCAAGCTTGGTATAAAATTTAACACTCTATGACTCCATTTTTGATTCACAACAAAGATATCGGTTTGCTATATTGGCAAGTTAGAAGAGATCAGAGGTGTGTTCCCAATGTGAAAACTGAAAGTAAAAAATTGCAAGATATATGGAAGCAGTGGAATTTTTTTTAAGAAAAACCAAAAAATTCATACTAGGTTGATCCAATGTCTTTCCCTAAATTATATTGACGCTAACATAGAGGATATAGTCCTAAAAAATTGGAAGGAGAGGGGCATCTCCATAATAGGAAACCTGATGAGGGATAACAATATTAAAGACTTCCATACATTGAACATGGAATATAGCTTAGGCTAAAATTAGGTTTTCAATTACTTAAGAATCAAAGGGTTTTTGATTAAATATCTTGCTCCAAACTCAGAAAGGGTGAAGGCTTTGGGACATTTTATGGAAAGAACATCTCTAAAGAGGCTGTGGTCAGTATAAAGTCTCGAACTGCTGGTATTTAGTTCCAGCTAGATTGTCTAAATTTTTTCCAGACAGCATTCAAACTTGTTGAAGATGTGGGGACCGGACAGGGGACTACTTACATATGTGGTGGAATTGCCCACCGATTTATAATTTTTGGAACATGATTAATAATAAGCTGTTAACTCTGACAAACAAGGTTGGTTGTTTCTCTCCAGATATCTTTTTATTACAAATTAAGGTAAAAAACTGTTGTTTGGTTTTGATACCCCTCTAGTAATACACTTACTGTTGGCCACAAAAATATCTATAGCGAGGAACTGGAAAGAGCCTAATACTCCAATATGGCTCACAGTGAAACAGCCTAAATTCCAATTAAAAATGGAAAGAGGTATATCAAAACAAACATACATGAAATGGAACTCCTGGTTACAGCAGATGGAAACCCTATAGGACCATAAAAGCCCCTGGCTTCCTTTGGTATTATTTTTCTTTTATTATATATATATATATATTTTTTTTTTGTGTGGGTCCAACAGGGGTCTGCCTGATTGCTAGTGCTCTCTCTCCCCCGGGTCTCTCTCTCTCAGAAGGAACCTGAAGAAAGGAAGAGGAAAAATAGGTTTTATATTCTGTATATAAATAGCTTAACTTTAAGGATTCTATATGGCTTTTTATTTGTTTGTATTTGTTTGTGACGTACATAACTTATGTTGGTCTGTTTGTCATTGTTCTTTATAATATTATATATTTATTAGGTGTAACCCTGTATACTTGTCTTGTATAGAGTGTTATGCTGTTTCTTTGTGTACAGGGGACTTTAAGATGAATTGCTTGATAAGAGCATAGCCTAATGGAGCATCAGGTGATAGGACCACTATAGGCACCCAGACCACTTCAGCTTAATGAAGTGGTATGGGTGCCAGGTCTATCTAGGATTAACCCTTTCTGCTGTAAACATAGCAGTTTCATAGAAACTGCTATGTTTACCTATGGGTTAATCCAGCCTCTAGTGGCTGTCTCATTGACAGCCGCTAGAGGCGCTTCTGCGCTTCTTACTGTGATTTTCACAGTGAAAAGACGCCAGCGTCCATAGGAAAGCAACACACACTTCAGCAACACAAAATTCCATACCACTGGTGCCCCCCCCCACACACTCCTTGTGCAGCAGGGTGAGACAACCCACCAAATTCATGAAGCACAGGACGGAGCGGAACTATTACAGGCCTTGGGCCTATCCCGGGAATCACCCCCTCCAGCGGGCCCCCGAGCCCCCACTACACCAGCCCACAGCTGGGACCCGGTGAATAGTTCTCCATTCATACCTCAAAACAACACACCGGTCACCTACGCAGTGGTCACCACCTAAGCGGAACTGAGGCGCTCGTGCTTCAGCCCCGTCATCACCGCCACTTCACTATGCCGGACGATTGCACCCGCCCTCTATGGATGTCCTGTGGCCCCCGGGAACCGGACAACCATCACATCACCCCCCGAAACGGACTCCTGCTCCCTCCGGACGTAAGAGGAACTAACTGACTCCGGAGCTTAGTCTCCCTCGTGGACAGTTACTCACTATGCTCTAGTCTAACCCAACCTCCGACACTATCCCTCAGATGACATCGACACTTAAGGACAACACTTGTTTTTCCGTTACAGTTGAAAGTAACACATAGTTTATCATTAATTACGTTACCATTTTATTTAAGTCTGTTATGTATTGCACCCGGAGCCAAAATCCTACAGGCTGCCAGCAGACACACTCTTGTATGACGCTTTATCCTAAAACATGTTTATACACATCAGATATAACAACACAGCTCGTGACATGTCGCCAATAGAATACCTATCACGGTATGTATTGTGGTGGAATCTCGGTAAAAATAAATTTAGTAGGCCGAGATTACCACGTGGCATGTGTACGTGCATATGCTGACGTATCGATCAGTTGGTTGCACGAGGCAAGATACGATCAATAGTGTACGGAGCATGTGCAAGAATACAGGATATAGTATTCCCCTCCTCCATTGTGCTGGACAGGCCATGCGGTCAAGCAGGAAGTTAATTCTTATTTGTATTGATTGGTCAAGAGAATGTGCGGGTGGAGCTTAATATGGGAGGAGTTATGTGCCTATATAAGGAGCCTGCACTATTGTCCGGGGCTCAGAACTTGCTGTATTTTGGTGACATTAGTCCCTCTGAGTCCCGATCGGTGATCCAATAAAGAATCTCTTCCTTCCTGAAGAAACCTGTGTCCATCTCTCTGTGCTTGGCTTCCGTCAGTTTCTCCGGTATCATTTGGTGCATTGGCCGGGAAGCTCATCGTTCAACGGTAGCTGAGAGGCAGAGGCGTGAGACGGTCTATCTTTGCCAACGTTCTCTACGGCTGCACCCCTGAACTTCTGCGTGGACCTCCCTTCGTCTCGGCGCCACTGGTCTGTTGTCCAGGAGATCATCGGCCTCTACGTAAGAAGTGCTGGGGTGTCCCCGTCGATGAGTGTGAACTCAGGTTCAGGAACGAGGAGGTAAGACGACTGCTGTTTTAGACGGCAGACCCACTAGGGGTATACCGATTGTGCGGTAGGCCCAAAAGGGGTTTAAATCTGTGTATGGAATCTGCCCCCTCTGTCGGAGGGAAGGAGCGAAGGCGCACCGCTCAATCGAACGCTCTTTAGTAAGACCGTTTGATTTGGTTAGTCAGGCGGGGTTCTGGTGTAAATAGCCCTAGCCGGACACTGGTGTCTTGTCTAGACTAGCGTTCTAGGGTGTATATTACGTTCGCTAGGTCGGAGGGACCGGGAGACTAAGCGGCGCCTGTGTAAATTCGGTTCGCTAGCTCTCAACCTATCTTGGCTAAGTGGGAAGGCGTGTAAATTTGGAACCCACTAGATTTTTGATAGTAATCGACTAAGAGGCGCCTGTGTAAATTCGGTCCTCTAGCTCGCTATATGTGGTGCTTGGGCAGTGTGGCTAACCAAAACGGGTGTACATAGTTTTAGGTAGTCCATTCAAGGTACTGGCCAATAGTTTAGTTGGGAATTGTAAATGTGTTAAAGATTGTTAGTAAAGTGTATATCTTGTTAGATAGCGCGAGCTCAGCCGTCTAGCGAGAGTGTTAATAGTGTGTTGCTGTATCATAGTGCGCGGTACCATAACCCTGTATATTTACTGACACTGTATATAAGTACTAATCATTGTCGTCTATTGCATGTTTAACACCATAACCACTAATAATTGTATTGTGACCTTAAATTGTGCTTTGACCTATGCTAACCGTACTGTAACCGCTATTTGTAAAAGACGATGTTACTGGGGTGTGTTATAGACGGGTAATTCATATATAGAGAATTATAGCATGGGTGACTGTATAGTTTCGCCAAAGGGCATAATATTGCTTATCTCGTGACTGGTGTAACAGCTGTGTGTGCACCGGAATTCCCTGAGTGTTTATTGTGTTATTGTGTACGTTTCACTTGGTAACCGTACCACGTGGTGCTGTTGCCAGAGGAAACGGGTGTGACTGTTGAATAGAACGTGTGCATAGTATTCGTTGTCAACGACGTTCCATTGATAAGTATGGGCGCGTCGGAGTCAACGATTCCGGATCCCTTAGGTTGTATGGTAAAGAATTTTAAAAAGGGATTCAAAACATGTGATTTTGGGGTTAAAATGTCTCCTGTACGTTTGGTTACTTTGTGCACTAGGGAGTGGCCTACTAGTTTGGATCCAACCCTGATACAGCGTGTACACGTGGCTGTGTCAGGTAGGCCTGAACTTTACGGACAGTTTCCATATATTGATTGTTGGAGACAGGCCGTAAACGACTCGCCAAAATGGATTCAGATATGCCACGAGGAGTAATGTCGCCTCATGGTGGCCAGGACTTGTTTGTCCACTAGGACTGGTGTTAGGCCCATTTTGGACACGCCCCCTGAGTCCGAGATCCCTTTGCCGCCCCCTTACTTCCCTACAGGAAGAGGTAACGCGAATGCAGGAAGTTCTATACCCCTCCCCTCATTGCCCTCATCCACTTCCGCTTCCTCCTCTAGTACAGAATCCACCCCCCCTCGTATTAAACCTCCCCTTCCGGAACCAGAACCAACCCCCGTTAGATCTAAATATCCTGATTTGGCGCCACTTCAAACTTCCGGTCAAGCTTCTTCTAGCTCGGCTGGGAGTATTCTATTTACCAGCTTTTCCCAAAATCAAGCTCCCACATCCTCATGCCCTATTTCCCCCCGACTGGAACCCATAACTGACGCCCCTCCACGTAGCCCCATACTAACCCGACAACTGACCGGTACCCAACAATTAAAACATTATCAGATGCCTCTTCGTCTGAATCCTGGGTCAGCCTATATCGATGCCGCAGGTCAAATGGCACATGCTGACCCAGTCTTCGTATATGTCCCGTTCACGACTACCGATCTCTTGAATTGGAAGACCCACAATTCCTCGTACACTGAGAAACCACAAGCTATGACCGATCTGTTCACCTCGATAGTTCAGACACATAACCCGACATGGGCTGATTGCCAGCAGTTATTAATGACATTATTTAATAATGAGGAAAGGACAAGGATTAATCAAGCGGCCATTAAAGCGCTAGAGGATAGAGCCCGTGCTTTGAATCAAGCCAATCCGTCAGCATGGGCCGCAACACATTATCCTAATACCGATCCCGACTGGAATGTAAATGGCGCAGATATGGTTCAACTCAGAGCCTATAGAGACGCTATAATTGCTGGCATGAAAGCCGGAGGAAAGAAAGCCATTAATATGTCGAAGACAGTTGAGGTGATTCAGAAAAAGTGATGAAGCGCCCAGTGTCTTTTATGACCGATTATTGGAGGCATACCGCTTGTATACCCCCTTTAATCCGGAAGACGCTGATAATTCCCGAATGGTAAACTCCGCCTTTGTCAGCCAAGCTTACGGAGATATTAAGCGCAAGCTACAGAAATTAGAAGGGTTTGCAGGTATGTCTATCACCCAACTAATGGAGGTAGCGAATAAAGTGTACATGAACAGGGAAACAGAAAGTAAGAAAGAGGAAGAGCGCAAGATGCGTAAAAAGGCAGATATGCTAGCGGTAGCGATCGCAGGCGTAGATAGACGGGGCCCAGATAGAGGCGATAGTAGATGGAATAGGGAGCCTTTGAGTAGGAATCAGTGCGCGTATTGCAAGGAAGAAGGGCATTGGAGGAACGAGTGTCCGCAAAGAGAGCAGTACGAGAGAGACCAACCCAGGGCAGGTAACGGAAACTTTAGAGGCAGAGCGAGAAGTAGAGGAGGCCCCGGAGGGAGTAATGGTAATAGAGGGAGCAATGGGAACAGAGGAAGTGTAAGGGAAGATAGGTACTATCCAGCAGCGCAAAGGTCCCGCGATAGAGAAGGTAGGGACTTTGTAGGATTGGCTGACACGGTCATGGAGGACTATTGATACCGACCGGGCTCCATCCCCCTTAGTCGAGCGGAGCCTATGGTCGATGTATCAATAGGGGGAAAAAGGAGTGCGTTCATGATCGACACTGGTGCTGAACATTCGGTGGTGACTAATCTAGTTGCTCCTCCATCTGGAAGAACTATTACTGTAATAGGAGCAACTGGGAGAAGTGCTGCAAAACCGGTTCTTAAAAGTCGACTCTGTACATTGGGAGGCCACGTAGTAAAACATCAATTCCTTTATATGCCTGAATGTCCAGTCCAATTGCTGGGACGTGATATGCTATCTAAGTTACAAGCGCAGATTACGTTCCTACCAAATGGAACAACATCCTTAAAGTTTAATGGACCTTCAGGTATTATGACATTATCCGTACCTAAGGAAGAAGAGTGGCGACTTTATACAGCGTTGACTAGCCAAAACCCTAGGAGTGATGAACCCTTATTCAACATACCAGGAGTTTGGGCAGAGAACAACCCACCAGGACTGGCCCGCAATATTCCACCTATTAAAATCGAACTAAAACTTGGGGTTTATCCAGTAAGCCTAAGACAATATCACATCCCGCAGAAGGCTAAGAAGAACATCCAATCTTATCTGGATAAGTTCATACGGTATGGTATCCTAAAATTCTGTACTTCCCCCTGGAACACCCCATTGCTGCCTGTTCAAAAGCCCGGTACAGATGAGTATCGACCTGTACAGGACTTGAGAGCAGTCAATGATGCGGTTGTTAGTATACATCCAGTTGTGCCCAATCCATATAACCTGCTTGCTTTAATTCCGGGCGGGGCTACCTACTTTACAGTCTTAGATCTCAAAAATGCCTTCTTTTGCCTCCGAATTGCCGCAGAAAGTCAATGTATCTTCGCTTTCCAATGGGAAAACGCTGTGACGGGCTCAAAACGCCAAATGACCTGGACAAGACTGCCCCAAGGGTTTAAAAATTCACCTACCCTATTTGGTTCAGCTCTAAGTCAAGATCTATTGGATTTCGAGTCTATCCCAGGAGAGTGTGTATTGTTACAATATGTAGATGACTTGTTGATAGCAGCAGTTACAAAGGAAATATGTCAGCAAGCAACGCACGATCTGCTACACATTCTCTGGAAGGCAGGATACAAGGTGTCTAGAAAGAAGGCTCAGTTGTGTTTGCCAACTGTCAAATATCTGGGATTCCATATCTCTGAAGGTCAAAGAATTATGGGGCCAGAGAGAAAAGAAGCTGTGTGCCAAATACCGATACCCAAGAATAGAAGACAAGTGCGAGAATTCTTGGGGGCAGCAGGCTTCTGTAGGATATGGATTCCCAGCTACGCGATACTGGCAAAACCTCTGTATGCAGCTATCAAAGGTACAGAGCACGACCCCTTCTTATGGACTCAAGAACAGCAAACAGCATTTGAAGATGTGAAGAATCAAAGGGTTTTTGATTAAATATCTTGCTCCAAACTCAGAAAGGGTGAAGGCTTTGGGACATTTTATGGAAAGAACATCTCTAAAGAGGCTGTGGTCAGTATAAAGTCTCGAACTGCTGGTATTTAGTTCCAGCTAGATTGTCTAAATTTTTTCCAGACAGCATTCAAACTTGTTGGAGATGTGGGGACCGGACAGGGGACTACTTACATATGTGGTGGAATTGCCCACCGATTTATAATTTTTGGAACATGATTAATAATAAGCTGTTAACTCTGACAAACAAGGTTGGTTGTTTCTCTCCAGATATCTTTTTATTACAAATTAAGGTAAAAAACAGTTGTTTGGTTTTGATACCCCTCTAGTAATACACTTACTGTTGGCCACAAAAATATCTATAGCGAGGAACTGGAAAGAGCCTAATACTCCAATATGGCTCACAGTGAAACAGCCTAAATTCCAATTAAAAATGGAAAGAGGTATATCAAAACAAACATACATGAAATGGAACTCCTGGTTACAGCAGATGGAAACCCTATAGGACCATAAAAGCCCCTGGCTTCCTTTGGTATTATTTTTCTTTTATTATATATATATATATATATTTTTTTTGTGTGGGTCCAACAGGGGTCTGCCTGATTGCTAGTGCTCTCTCTCCCGGGTCTCTCTCTCTCAGAAGGAACCTGAAGAAAGGAAGAGGAAAAATAGGTTTTATATTCTGTATATAAATAGCTTAACTTTAAGGATTCTATATGGCTTTTTATTTGTTTGTGACGTACATAACTTATGTTGGTCTGTTTGTCATTGTTCTTTATAATATTATATATTTATTAGGTGTAACCCTGTATACTTGTCTTGTATAGAGTGTTATGCTGTTTCTTTGTGTACAGGGGACTTTAAGATGAATTGCTTGATAAGAGCATAGCCTAATGGAGCATCAGGTGATAGGACCACTATAGGCACCCAGACCACTTCAGCTTAATGAAGTGGTATGGGTGCCAGGTCCATCTAGGATTAACCCTTTCTGCTGTAAACATAGCAGTTTCATAGAAACTGCTATGTTTACCTATGGGTTAATCCAGCCTCTAGTGGCTGTCTCATTGACAGCCGCTAGAGGCGCTTCTGCGCTTCTTACTGTGATTTTCACAGTGAAAAGACGCCAGCGTCCATAGGAAAGCAACACACACTTCAGCAACACAAAATTCCATACCACTGGTGCCCCCCCCCACACACTCCTTGTGCAGCAGGGTGAGACAACCCACCAAATTCATGAAGCACAGGACGGAGCGGAACTATTACAGGCCTTGGGCCTATCCCGGGAATCACCCCCTCCAGCGGGCCCCCGAGCCCCCACTACACCAGCCCACAGCTGGGACCCGGTGAATAGTTCTCCATTCATACCTCAAAACAACACACCGGTCACCTACGCAGTGGTCACCACCTAAGCGGAACTGAGGCGCTCGTGCTTCAGCCCCGTCATCACCGCCACTTCACTATGCCGGACGATTGCACCCGCCCTCTCTGGATGTCCTGTGGCCCCCGGGAACCGGACAACCATCACATCACCCCCCGAAACGGACTCCTGCTCCCTCCGGACGTAAGAGGAACTAACTGACTCCGGAGCTTAGTCTCCCTCGTGGACAGTTACTCACTATGCTCTAGTCTAACCCAACCTCCGACACTATCCCTCAGATGACATCGACACTTAAGGACAACACTTGTTTTTCCGTTACAGTTGAAAGTAACACATAGTTTATCATTAATTACGTTACCATTTTATTTAAGTCTGTTATGTATTGCACCCGGAGCCAAAATCCTACAGGCTGCCAGCAGACACACTCTTGTATGACGCTTTATCCTAAAACATGTTCATACACATCAGATATAACAACACAGCTCGTGACATGTCGCCAATAGAATACCTATCACGGTATGTATTGTGGTGGAATCTCGGTAAAAATAAATTTAGTAGGCCGAGATTACCACGTGGCATGTGTACGTGCATATGCTGACGTATCGATCAGTTGGTTGCACGAGGCAAGATACGATCAATAGTGTACGGAGCATGTGCAAGAATACAGGATATAGTATTCCCCTCCTCCATTGTGCTGGACAGGCCATGCGGTCAAGCAGGAAGTTAATTCTTATTTGTATTGATTGGTCAAGAGAATGTGCGGGTGGAGCTTAATATGGGAGGAGTTATGTGCCTATATAAGGAGCCTGCACTATTGTCCGGGGCTCAGAACTTGCTGTATTTTGGTGACATTAGTCCCTCTGAGTCCCGATCGGTGATCCAATAAAGAATCTCTTCCTTCCTGAATAAACCTGTGTCCATCTCTCTGTGCTTGGCTTCCGTCAGTTTCTCCGGTATCATTTGGTGCATTGGCCGGGAAGCTCATCGTTCAACGGTAGCTGAGAGGCAGAGGCGTGAGACGGTCTATCTTTGCCAACGTTCTCTACGGCTGCACCCCTGAACTTCTGCGTGGACCTCCCTTCGTCTCGGCGCCACTGGTCTGTTGTCCAGGAGATCATCGGCCTCTACGTAAGAAGTGCTGGGGTGTCCCCGTCGATGAGTGTGAACTCAGGTTCAGGAACGAGGAGGTAAGACGACTGCTGTTTTAGACGGCAGACCCACTAGGGGTATACCGATTGTGCGGTAGGCCCAAAAGGGGTTTAAATCTGTGTATGGAATCTGCCCCCTCTGTCGGAGGGAAGGAGCGAAGGCGCACCGCTCAATCGAACGCGCTTTAGTAAGACCGTTTGATTTGGTTAGTCAGGCGGGGTTCTGGTGTAAATAGCCCTAGCCGGACACCGGTGTCTTGTCTAGACTAGCGTTCTAGGGTGTATATTACGTTCGCTAGGTCGGAGGGACCGGGAGACTAAGCGGCGCCTGTGTAAATTCGGTTCGCTAGCTCTCAACCTATCTTGGCTAAGTGGGAAGGCGTGTAAATTTGGAACCCACTAGATTTTTGATAGTAATCGACTAAGAGGCGCCTGTGTAAATTCGGTCCTCTAGCTCGCTATATGTGGTGCTTGGGCAGTGTGGCTAACCAAAACGGGTGTACATAGTTTTAGGTAGTCCATTCAAGGTACTGGCCAATAGTTTAGTTGGGAATTGTAAATGTGTTAAAGATTGTTAGTAAAGTGTATATCTTGTTAGATAGCGCGAGCTCAGCCGTCTAGCGAGAGTGTTAATAGTGTGTTGCTGTATCATAGTGCGCGGTACCATAACCCTGTATATTTACTGACACTGTATATAAGTACTAATCATTGTCGTCTATTGCATGTTTAACACCATAACCACTAATAATTGTATTGTGACCTTAAATTGTGCTTTGACCTATGCTAACCGTACTGTAACCGCTATTTGTAAAAGACGATGTTACTGGGGTGTGTTATAGACGGGTAATTCATATATAGAGAATTATAGCATGGGTGACTGTATAGTTTCGCCAAAGGGCATAATATTGATTATCTCGTGACTGGTGTAACAGCTGTGTGTGCACGGGAATTCCCTGAGTGTTTATTGTGTTATTGTGTACGTTTCACTTGGTAACCGTACCACGTGGTGCTGTTGCCAGAGGAAACGGGTGTGACTGTTGAATAGAACGTGTGCATAGTATTCGTTGTCAACGACGTTCCATTGATAAGTATGGGCGCGTCGGAGTCAACGATTCCGGATCCCTTAGGTTGTATGGTAAAGAATTTTAAAAAGGGATTCAAAACATGTGATTTTGGGGTTAAAATGTCTCCTGTACGTTTGGTTACTTTGTGCACTAGGGAGTGGCCTACTAGTTTGGATCCAACCCTGATACAGCGTGTACACGTGGCTGTGTCAGGTAGGCCTGAACTTTACGGACAGTTTCCATATATTGATTGTTGGAGACAGGCCGTAAACGACTCGCCAAAATGGATTCAGATATGCCACGAGGAGTAATGTCGCCTCATGGTGGCCAGGACTTGTTTGTCCACTAGGACTGGTGTTAGGCCCATTTTGGACACGCCCCCTGAGTCCGAGATCCCTTTGCCGCCCCCTTACTTCCCTACAGGAAGAGGTAACGCGAATGCAGGAAGTTCTATACCCCTCCCCTCATTGCCCTCATCCACTTCCGCTTCCTCCTCTAGTACAGAATCCACCCCCCCTCGTATTAAACCTCCCCTTCCGGAACCAGAACCAACCCCCGTTAGATCTAAATATCCTGATTTGGCGCCACTTCAAACTTCCGGTCAAGCTTCTTCTAGCTCGGCTGGGAGTATTCTATTTACCAGCTTTTCCCAAAATCAAGCTCCCACATCCTCATGCCCTATTTCCCCCCGACTGGAACCCATAACTGACGCCCCTCCACGTAGCCCCATACTAACCCGACAACTGACCGGTACCCAACAATTAAAACATTATCAGATGCCTCTTCGTCTGAATCCTGGGTCAGCCTATATCGATGCCGCAGGTCAAATGGCACATGCTGACCCAGTCTTCGTATATGTCCCGTTCACGACTACCGATCTCTTGAATTGGAAGACCCACAATTCCTCGTACACTGAGAAACCACAAGCTATGACCGATCTGTTCACCTCGATAGTTCAGACACATAACCCGACATGGGCTGATTGCCAGCAGTTATTAATGACATTATTTAATAATGAGGAAAGGACAAGGATTAATCAAGCGGCCATTAAAGCGCTAGAGGATAGAGCCCGTGCTTTGAATCAAGCCAATCCGTCAGCATGGGCCGCAACACATTATCCTAATACCGATCCCGACTGGAATGTAAATGGCGCAGATATGGTTCAACTCAGAGCCTATAGAGACGCTATAATTGCTGGCATGAAAGCCGGAGGAAAGAAAGCCATTAATATGTCGAAGACAGTTGAGGTGATTCAGAAAAAGTGATGAAGCGCCCAGTGTCTTTTATGACCGATTATTGGAGGCATACCGCTTGTATACCCCCTTTAATCCGGAAGACGCTGATAATTCCCGAATGGTAAACTCCGCCTTTGTCAGCCAAGCTTACGGAGATATTAAGCGCAAGCTACAGAAATTAGAAGGGTTTGCAGGTATGTCTATCACCCAACTAATGGAGGTAGCGAATAAAGTGTACATGAACAGGGAAACAGAAAGTAAGAAAGAGGAAGAGCGCAAGATGCGTAAAAAGGCAGATATGCTAGCGGTAGCGATCGCAGGCGTAGATAGACGGGGCCCAGATAGAGGCGATAGTAGATGGAATAGGGAGCCTTTGAGTAGGAATCAGTGCGCGTATTGCAAGGAAGAAGGGCATTGGAGGAACGAGTGTCCGCAAAGAGAGCAGTACGAGAGAGACCAACCCAGGGCAGGTAACGGAAACTTTAGAGGCAGAGCGAGAAGTAGAGGAGGCCCCGGAGGGAGTAATGGTAATAGAGGGAGCAATGGGAACAGAGGAAGTGTAAGGGAAGATAGGTACTATCCAGCAGCGCAAAGGTCCCGCGATAGAGAAGGTAGGGACTTTGTAGGATTGGCTGACACGGTCATGGAGGACTATTGATACCGACCGGGCTCCATCCCCCTTAGTCGAGCGGAGCCTATGGTCGATGTATCAATAGGGGGAAAAAGGAGTGCGTTCATGATCGACACTGGTGCTGAACATTCGGTGGTGACTAATCTAGTTGCTCCTCCATCTGGAAGAACTATTACTGTAATAGGAGCAACTGGGAGAAGTGCTGCAAAACCGGTTCTTAAAAGTCGACTCTGTACATTGGGAGGCCACGTAGTAAAACATCAATTCCTTTATATGCCTGAATGTCCAGTCCAATTGCTGGGACGTGATATGCTATCTAAGTTACAAGCGCAGATTACGTTCCTACCAAATGGAACAACATCCTTAAAGTTTAATGGACCTTCAGGTATTATGACATTATCCGTACCTAAGGAAGAAGAGTGGCGACTTTATACAGCGTTGACTAGCCAAAACCCTAGGAGTGATGAACCCTTATTCAACATACCAGGAGTTTGGGCAGAGAACAACCCACCAGGACTGGCCCGCAATATTCCACCTATTAAAATCGAACTAAAACTTGGGGTTTATCCAGTAAGCCTAAGACAATATCACATCCCGCAGAAGGCTAAGAAGAACATCCAATCTTATCTGGATAAGTTCATACGGTATGGTATCCTAAAATTCTGTACTTCCCCCTGGAACACCCCATTGCTGCCTGTTCAAAAGCCCGGTACAGATGAGTATCGACCTGTACAGGACTTGAGAGCAGTCAATGATGCGGTTGTTAGTATACATCCAGTTGTGCCCAATCCATATAACCTGCTTGCTTTAATTCCGGGCGGGGCTACCTACTTTACAGTCTTAGATCTCAAAGATGCCTTCTTTTGCCTCCGAATTGCCGCAGAAAGTCAATGTATCTTCGCTTTCCAATGGGAAAACGCTGTGACGGGCTCAAAACGCCAAATGACCTGGACAAGACTGCCCCAAGGGTTTAAAAATTCACCTACCCTATTTGGTTCAGCTCTAAGTCAAGATCTATTGGATTTCGAGTCTATCCCAGGAGAGTGTGTATTGTTACAATATGTAGATGACTTGTTGATAGCAGCAGTTACAAAGGAAATATGTCAGCAAGCAACGCACGATCTGCTACACATTCTCTGGAAGGCAGGATACAAGGTGTCTAGAAAGAAGGCTCAGTTGTGTTTGCCAACTGTCAAATATCTGGGATTCCATATCTCTGAAGGTCAAAGAATTATGGGGCCAGAGAGAAAAGAAGCTGTGTGCCAAATACCGATACCCAAGAATAGAAGACAAGTGCGAGAATTCTTGGGGGCAGCAGGCTTCTGTAGGATATGGATTCCCAGCTACGCGATACTGGCAAAACCTCTGTATGCAGCTATCAAAGGTACAGAGCACGACCCCTTCTTATGGACTCAAGAACAGCAAACAGCATTTGAAGATGTGAAGAAGGCTTTGATGAGTGCCCCAGCATTAGGTCTACCCGATCACACATGACCATTCTACCTGTATGTACATGAGCAAAGAAGAATGGCTGTGGGAGTATTGACACAGTACTTGGGATCATGGCAAAGACCTGTTGCCTACATGTCTAAGCAACTGGATGCAGTGGCCAGCGGACTTCCACCTTGTCTAAGAGCCGTAGCTGCAGCCGCCCTGCTAGTAGCTGAAGCCGATAAACTCACTCTGGGTCAAGAACTTTATGTACGAGTCCCACATGCAGTACAGACGTTGTTGGATTACAAAGGAAATCATTGGTTTAGTAATAGCCGTATGACCAAGTATCAAGCAATGTTGTGTGAAAACCCAAGAGTGCATTTAGAGACTGTAAATACCTTAAATCCAGCTACCCTTTTGCCACAACCTATTGAAAGTCAACATGATTGTTTGGAAGTGATGGATGAAGTATTTTCAAGTAGACCAGATCTTCGTGATTTTCCCATCCAGAACCCCGATGTTCAATATTACACCGACGGAAGTAGTTATGTGAAAGAAGGGATCCGCTATGCAGGATATGCAGTAACAACGATAGACAAGGTGATAGAAGCTCGGCCACTGGCAAAAGGAACATCAGCACAAAAGGCAGAATTGATAGCACTGACACAAGCGTTACAATTGGCTGAAGGTTTAAGAGTAAACATCTACACGGACTCCAAGTATGCGTTTTTAACCACTCATGCCCACGGAGCTTTGTATAAAGAAAGAGGACTATTGAATTCAGAAGGCAAAGAAATCAAGTACGCAGCTGAAATCCTACAACTATTGGAAGCAGTGTGGGAGCCGAAAGAAGTCGGTATTATACATTGTCGAGCGCATCTGAGAGGAGATGGTGATGTAACCAAAGGAAATCGGATGGCAGACAGTACAGCTAAGCGTGCCGCTGAATCGGGAAGACAGGAGTATGTGGGGCATATAGCTGCTCTTATACCAACTCCACTGTCTCAATGGACTCCAGTTTATACAGCTCAAGAAGAGGAGTGGTTAAAGACTGAACCTGGAAAGTATTTGGAGAACAAATGGTATCAGTTAGAAGATGGAAGAATAGTCATTCCAGCATCACTAGCGGTAGAAATTGTCCAGAACTATCACAACGGGACACATTCTGGGAGAGATAGTACAGAAGAATCTCTCAGAAAACATTTCTACATACCAAGATTGTCCAACTTGACTCAGGCCATTGTACGAAGATGTGTAACGTGTGCTAAAAATAATGCAAGGCAAGGACCAGTAAAGCCACCAGGAGTCCAGTTTATGGGGGGACTCCCCATGTCCGATTTACAAATTGACTATACAGTAATGCCTAAATCGGGTGGACATCGTTACCTACTGGTAGTTGTGTGCACCTATTCAGGCTGGGTAGAAGCATGTCCTACTCGTACAGAGAAAGCAGGAGAAGTTGTGAGATTTCTGCTACGAGAAATAATACCCCGATATGGACTACCCTGCTCTATAGGATCGGACAGTGGTCCAGCTTTTGTTCATCAGTGCCTACAACAACTGACTCATATGCTTGGTATAAAGTGCAGGCTTCATACGGCATATAGACCCCAGAGTTCTGGTAAGGTAGAGAGAATGAATAAAACTATTAAGAATCAGTTGGCTAAAATGTGTCAGGAAACCCAACTTAAGTGGAACGTTCTCTTACCCATAGCTCTATTGCGAATCCGCAGTACACCTACCAGAAGGATGGGCCTCTCTCCTTTTGAAATCATGTATGGGCGACCACCTCCCGTACTTGGTAACTTAAGGGGGGATTTGAGTCAGTTGGGAGAAGGAATTACCCGGCAGCAGGTTGTAGAGTTGGGTAAGACTATGGAGGAGGTACAGAAATGGGTACAAGATAGATTACCTGTGAATATTTATCCCCCAGTTCATAGTTACCATCCAGGAGACCAAGTGTGGATTAAAGAGTGGAATAATGTACCGTTAGGGCCCAAGTGGAGAGGTCCTTATGTTGTTCTTTTGTCTACCCCTACAGCGATAAAAGTAGCCGAAGTGACTCCGTGGATACATCACTCCAGGGTTAAACCAGCAGCAGTCGATTCTTGGCAAGCTACAGCAGATCCAGAGAATCCCTGCAAGATCCGGTTAAAGCGCACGACTCAGTCGGAGTGACGAGGAACCTTGTGGATTACAAATTTTATTGTTTCAGAGATTTGGTAAAGTGAGTGTTTAGACGGCCATAATAAAGCCTGTCCGCTCACCGACGTATAGTATATAAGCCAGGAAAAGTCTCGAAGGGACCCCTGTGAAGACGAGCAGAACTCCATTCCCTGCAGCCCTTACATCCTGGAAGCTGAGGTGCCTTCGCACGGACGAAGACTGAGGATGACGACGAAAGATGTATTCTTAATAATGTTTTTATATGTGTATTTTTAAAATTCAGGAAGGTAGAGGTACCGACACTCCTAGCTGTGAGGTATGCATTAAGACTACAAGAACAGGTAACCATATTTCCCAAACCCTAATTTGGCATTCACAATACGAGTGTAAAGGAGATGTATCAAGATGTAGATACCTAAATATAGAATATAGTGTGTGCCATTTAGGAGTAGGAGAACCTAAGTGCTTCAGTCCAGAGTATCAACCTCGTACAATTTGGTTGACTCTCAGGAATGGAGATCCTCAGGGGACCCTAATTAATAAGACGGTATTAGAATCCGTACATTCTTCGGGTGTTCTGCTATTTGATGCGTGTAAGGCGATATCAAGTGGTAGAAAGCCGTGGAATGTATGTGGGGATCTTAGATGGGAGAGGACGTATGGGTCTAACAATAAATATATTTGTCCCAGTAGTAAAAATAAATATGTGAGTCCTAGATGCCCAAATAGAGATTATAACTTTTGCCCATATTGGTCTTGTGTGGGGTGGGCAACTTGGGGACAGACAGTAGACAAGGACATGATTGTGACTAAGTTGCCTACCAGCCCATATTGTAAGTCTATGGAATGCAATCCAGTCCATATACTTATAAATAACCCCGACAAGTTCTTAGATAAATATGGTAATTTATTTGGGTTTCAAATATATGGGACGGGTTTAGATCCTGGGACAGTATTGTTTATAGGGATAGAGACTGATACGGTATCCTCCCAAACTCATCAAGTATACCATTCCTTTTATGAAGAGATGAGCATAGATAATAAGATTCCCCATAATGCTAAAAACCTGTTTATTGATTTAGCGGTAGTCTTAATGTTACCAACTGCTATGTGTGTGGAGGTACTAACATGGGAGACCAATGGCCTTGGGAAGCAAAGGAGGTAATGTTCTGAGGCAGTTGACCAATTAATATCTACACAAGCCGATTATCAGATGAGTGTTAGAGGTAAATCTGAGTGGAGATTAAAGACCTCCATCATAGGTTATGTTTGCATAGCAAGGAAAGCAATGATGTATAATACTTCTGTAGGAGAGTTAACTTGTCTAGGGCAAAAAGCTTATGATGATGATACAAAGAATACAACTTGGTGGTCGGCTTCAAATGTCTCAGAACCATCTAACCCGTTTGCTAGATACGCTAATTTAAAGGATGTGTGGTTTGACCTATCCATCACATCTACCTGGAGAGCCCCAGCAAATTTGTACTGGATCTGTGGTAAGAAAGCCTATTCGGAGTTGCCACAGGACTGGGAAGGGGCATGTGTGTTGGGTATGCTCAAACCATCCTTCTTCTTGTTACCTATCGAAACAGGTGAGACTTTAGGTGTTAAAGTGTATGATGTGAATCATAGGAAGAAAAGGGGACCCATAGAGATAGGCGCCTGGGAAGATAATGAATGGCCTCCCCAGCGTATTATAGATTACTATGGGCCAGCCACGTGGGCAGAGGACGGTACCTTTGGTTATAGAACCCCAATTTATATGCTCAACCGTATTATAAGATTACAGGCGGTGGTTGAGATCATTACTAACGAGACATCACAAGCGCTCAATCTTCTAGCGAAGCATAATACCAGGATGAGGACAGCAGTATACCAAAATAGATTAGCCTTGGATTACCTTTTGGCAGTAGAGGGAGGTGTATGTGGGAAGTTTAACCTGAGCAATTGCTGTCTTCAAATAGATGACGAAGGGCAAGCGATAGCTGAGCTTACTAGCCATATGGTTAAACTAGCGCATGTGCCTACTCAGGTATGGAAAGGGTATAATCCAAGCAGTTGGTTTGGTAGCTGGTATGAGTGGTTTGGAGGGCTTAAGGCAGTGGTAGGTGGAGTCCTACTGATTTTAATGTTGTGTCTACTCCTGCCGTGTCTTATACCCTTAGTAGTTAGGTCTGTGCAAAGCCTGATAGAAAATATAGCAGAGAGGAAGGCTGCTGCACAGATAATGGCAATTTATAAATATAAGGCTCTAGATCAGGGAGAACCAATGCAGGAAGATGAGTGTTGAAGATTCACATCATAAGATAAGTCTGGTCTGGTTCAAGGTAACTTGCGGTGTATGCAAACTAAGGTTAAGTGATGCCTCAAGTAATTGTGAAATATCAAGAGGCATCAAAGGGGGGAATGTGGTGGAATCTCGGTAAAAATAAATTTAGTAGGCCGAGATTACCACGTGGCATGTGTACGTGCATATGCTGACGTACAGGATATAGTATTCCTCTCCTCCATTGTGCTGGACAGGCCATGCGGTCAAGCAGGAAGTTAATTCTTATTTGTATTGATTGGTCAAGAGAATGTGCGGGTGGAGCTTAATATGGGAGGAGTTATGTGCCTATATAAGGAGCCTGCACTATTGTCCGGGGCTCAGAACTTGCTGTATTTTGGTGACATTAGTCCCTCTGAGTCCCGATCGGTGATCCAATAAAGAATCTCTTCCTTCCTGAAGAAACCTGTGTCCATCTCTCTGTGCTTGGCTTCCGTCAGTTTCTCCGGTATCAGTATAACAGAGGCACAACACTGTTATGGGCAAATGCAAATATTACAAGTTTTAGAATGAAATGTTGTATTTCTTAAACTGTGTACTTTGTCTTTAAGAGATATTGCAAACTGACAAGGTGTTAGAAATGGAACATATTGTTTTTCATAGATGTTTCTTTAAGCAATAACCTCGGTGCATAATATGTTTGCGCCATTTTGTCCCAGACGAATTACAATAACAATAATGCATAAACAAGCTTCAAGGCTATTCTACGACTCTTTCAGTACACAATATACTGTGGTAACCCAAAGTTAATGGAACTTCCCCAAATCCGGGAATCTCCCACGACTGTGCACTTACGTCTTAGTATAAACAACAGATAAGCTATTCAGACTTTAAGATGCCATCTTGAACTAAGTCAGGAAAATTTCCATGACGTATGCACCCTTTAGTTATTGCCTTGTATCTTTGCCAAATTAAGAGAGGTCCTAAATTGATTTAAAGTAGACAAGTTACTTTTTCATATATGAACTATGGTGACTCTAAAATGATGACACTTAAGGTATAAATAAGTGTACTTTTAAATGTTAAGACACAGAGGAGAGACTTGGAGACAGACGCTGCTCCATCTTAAAATGACTGAGAGGCTGACATGATGACATGTTCAGAAGGGTATGTTAACCTATTAATGATATTTGCAAGCATTTAATTTCATCTTATAAACTCTGCTATAATGGATTTGATATGTCTATATTTATATTTTTATATAATAAATATCTAAAAGACAAAATCTATGGCTTCCAAGACAATCCTTATTTTATATTGTATTCTCAATTATTTACATATGTTAAATAGAGGATCTCTTACTAACTATATAACATTATGGCTAAGATATCTGTATGGTGAGCCCTGCTAAGTTCTATGCTTTAAGACATTATAGAGGTAAATAAGGGAACCGCCCACGGTTACAACACTACACACGCATTGGCACATAGCTTCACAAGCCTATCAAGCCCTCAGAAACTCCACACAACAGCGATACAGACTCAACACGCACCCCGTTGTAACGGACATGTCTACACTATTAGGAATCCCAAGTGCGGGACACTCCCTAAGCACTTCCATATCACCCCGTATTGCTATTAGAAGCAATCAACCCCAAGCATACGCGCACACTCTACAATAAGTTTAATACGACTAACAATACTACTAGCTAGAGAAATCAGGAAAGGCCTACATATAACCGCTTAGAGCAGAACTCATCTTACATGCAACCCTGTTTTACTTTGATTATCATTACGCTAAACGAATCATTAATATGTCGGAATGCTTAATAAATAAAAAAGGAGGTCGACACTCACAGGAGATATTACACAGTGTTAGCATGTACCCAATCTGTACAAACACTATTTATCCCCCCTTCTTCATTCTGTAATCCCATTACTGCTTGCCTCAATAAAAGAAAGATTGACAAAAAAAAAAAAAATTGCGTGCATGTGCTCTGAGCTGGCAAAATGGTTCAAGAAATGTAGCCCATGCAACAGTAAAGCAGTGGAATAGGGTCTTGAGGAGGGGGCCGTGGAGGGGAGAGGCAATGGGTAGGAGGGGTTTTCAGCTGGTATTTAACAAAGCCATTTTGTGAGAGCTGGCCTTTTGTTAACTTACACCACAGATCCTTTGTTGTCCCACCCTCCCTTCCAATTTTAGCCAGACATAGTTCTTCTCCTGTTTGGTCACAGCGGCGGGGGGTTAAATGAGAAAAATGTGGTGAACGGGGTTATCTGGGATGGGAAATAACTGTTTTGTTACTGAGTAGTATTATGTGTGTTATTGCTAGGTCCAAGTCCACGAGTTATTGCTTGTCAGTGGCTCTGAACCTGGGGTGTAGGGGTATCCCGGTATACCCCTACGGTTTGGATCTGTGTGGAAAATGGTGCCTTCTTACACTGTTTTTATATGTCTATGGTTATACAGTGAAGTACGTTGTGGGGTCATTGTCAAGGGGTAAATGGGGGATGGATGGAGTTTAAGGGGTTTTGTTTCGGGATGTTTGACAATGACCTTATTTGTGAATGTTATGAATTTTTTATTAAAGCTGTGGAAAATGTAATCCAACACTAAGTTGTCCGTGTCTTGCTGGGGAGGGTACAATAAAGGGGGTGTTAGCCACCTATGCCTAAAAAGGACGACTATGCACATGTCAAGGCTTTTCTATAAGAATCCTTTGATTAGGCTGCTCATGGCCCTAGTTCAAGGGTCAGCAACCTATGGCAGGTGTGCCATGCATGGAATTTAGCGACGCTGGACATCCTCACGCTATGTGAGGACCTCCAGCGTTGCTAAATTCCCCATAGGAAAGCACTGAAAGCATTTTCAATGCTTTCCTATGGGGAGGTCTCCTGCATGCGCATTAGGTCTTCCCTGTTGCCGGCCACGCATGCACAATAGGTCTCCCCCGCCGGCTGACGTCGGTGGGGGAGGAGCATGGGCGGACCCTGAACTAGCGCCGAGGGACATTGGCGCTGGATACAGGTAGGTCAATGAAGGGGTTTAAACCCCTTCAGCAACTTGGGATGGGGGGTGGGAGGGAAAGGGGACCTGCAGTGCCAGGAAAACGGTTTGTTTTCCTGGCACTGGAGAGTCCCTTTAAGTCTCTTAACCCTTACTGAACAGTTCTTCAGAAATCGCAAAACACCATTTATGCCTGTATAGTCAGACTTTACTGTATCTGACAACATATCTCTCTGTACAAGTTATCTTTATGACACACACAGAGATACCCAGTTTGTGAAGAACTATATTGCTCATTGATTTCAGTTTCAAATCACAGTGTAGTTAGGCATCCCTTCCTTTATTTGTATTTAGCACTTTACTGCACTTTAACTTCTCAAACCCTATTATTTTTCTGTTATACTGTATTGCACTTTGTATTTCTGATACCTTATCTATTTTTACGGCTAACACTTCTTTTGCATGTGTCTCAATCCGGTTTTTAGCTCTTTCTATGGGTTTATTCATTAAACACCAAATTGTTATGCGCTGCAAACCAGTTTGGGAAATTAAGGCAGTAAGTGCTAAATTATAAAAAAAATTCCAACTCCATTATAGTCACAGATTCACTATTTTACCCTAATTTCTTCAACTGGGTTTTCAGTTTACTACAGTATACATGACAGGTGTATAGTCGCCATTTGGGCAGTCGGAATCCAGGACAAACCAAACCCATATCCTAACCCAATAACACGCAGACACTAAGGAATATGGGAAAATTTGTCCACAGCTTTATTAACCAATAATAATAATAATAATAATAATAATAATAATAATAATAATAATAATAATAAGTTAACAGGTAAACATGGGTCATTGCCCCCCATACTCCGCCCTCGCATCCTGTTCCTTCTGCTACCATACAAAAGGCAATGACCCCCATATAAATAACACATATACATACATATAACATACACCAACATTCCAATCCACCAATTGTAAAAGTGCCAACCATCCATTAACCACGGCAGGGATATACCCGGATACCCCTGCCCCACCAGGTTCTGAGCCACCGACAGGACTCGAAACCTATCAACCACCGATGACCACAACTTGTTTGTTCCACCTCACGTTCATCCTGGGGAGCCTATTTCCTCTCCTTCGGCTCCCCGTCCCGCCGCTGTGAAAGAAACTGGATAAATTGACACATAACAAACATAGGGAGGGTGGGTGGGACAAACTCAACCAGGTAGAAAGTTAGAATGATTCACCTAAAATGGCTGCCTATTTAAATAGCCAAACCTACTTACCCATAACTCCAATCCTTGCTTACTTCCTCCTAAGCCCGCCTCCTAACCCCTGTCAAGGCCTTTTTCCGCTTAGCTGCACTCTAGCTACATGGGGCTACATGACAGGTGTATAGTCGCCATTTGGGCAGTCGGAATCCAGGACAAACCAAACCCATATCCTAACCCAATAACACGCAGACACTAAGGAATATGGGAAAATTTGTCCACAGCTTTATTAACCAATAATAATAATAATAATAATAATAATAATAATAATAAGTTAACAGGTAAACATGGGTCATTGCCCCCCATACTCCGCCCTCGCATCCTGTTCCTTCTGCTACCATACAAAAGGCAATGACCCCATATAAATAACACATATACATACATATAACATACACCAACATTCCAATCCACCAATTGTAAAAGTGCCAACCATCCATTAACCACGGCAGGGGTATACCCGGATACCCCTGCCCCACCAGGTTCTGAGCCACCGACAGGACTCGAAACCTATCAACCACCGATGACCACAACTTGTTTGTTCCACCTCACGTTCATCCTGGGGAGCCTATTTCCTCTCCTTCGGCTCCCCGTCCCGCCACAAGCTCAGACCTTGACCCCTTAAGCTGTCTGAGCTCCGCCACCCCGAAGAAACAGCGCCATCTGAATACCATCCTGCCAACCCAAGTTGAGCAGATCCAGACCCACATCCGAGAGATGAACACCATCCGAGCGGTAGTATCCTGGCAACCCTTCCTCCAACTCATGGTGCCTCACTACCACACCCCCCACCTTCCTGACAAAGCTTGCCATCAAGCTGTTCACCTTCTTCCTGCACTTATCGACAGCCACCGGATCCCAAGCGTGCTGCCACCGGCGCCGTGGGACAATTTCTGACCAAACTAACATAACACCCGGAAGCAGATCCCTCAATGTCCTGCTTCATCCACTTCACCAGCCGGCGTTGTGGCGTAAGACCCAGGTAATTACCCCCCACATGCAGGACCAGCAGGTCCGGCCTGTGCCCACCCGCCAGCATCCTAAACAACGCCCCACAAACATCCCCCCAGCAAAACCCCCGATACCCAAACCATCGAACCGCCAACTGGCCCCCCGGAAAACCCAGCTGCTGGCCTTGTGCTCGAGCTGCGGCCCTCCTTTTGGCCCAGAAGACAAAGGAATGGCCCACGATCCATGCAACATGGGGAGGAGAGAACAAACGGTGAGGGAATTCCGAGAGAGACCCCCACCCCAAACCAAAACATTACAGTGTTCCTTTGCATATATATATATATATATATATATATATATATATATATATTTTTTTTTTTATTAATTACCCCAACTTCCTTAATCCAATAAACCCAACCGTACATAGGAACGGAATCTTACCGATTCCCATCTCCCTATCCGTTTCACGACCTCATCCCCCAGTCCCAACCGCGCGGCCTCCGTGGCCGCCCCAATACGGAATGAGTGCGTTCCAAAACGTTCAGCCCGAAGCCCCAACTTATCCAGACCAAACCGAAAAACCTTCGTAAACTGGAACCGAGAAAGGGACGATCCATCAGCATGTACCAGCAAGGAACCCCTTACCACCGGCCTCCGTGCCAGGTACTCCGCCGTAGCGGCCAATGGGCACAATGCCGATCCCGGCAAGGCCCAGAGTGTTACGTCCCGGCCCACGCCGCGGACATCCGTTTTGGATCTGCCAAGGTGCACCACAACCTTCCTATCCAAAATACGAACCCCCGAAAATTGCAGGCCCCCCTGCACCACCTTATTAGCACTCACTAACTCCCCAATGCGGAACGCCCCAAAAAACGCCAAGAGAAACGCCGTTTTGAACAGAGAGACCTCGAACCCATCGAAACAGACCTCAGGCAACAGACCCACCAGATCCCCCAACACCCTAACTGACACCGGGCGCCTGGTATCCGGCGACCTGCGTCCCTTGCGATAACCTTTCAGGGCTTGCCTGATAACGAAGGTCTTGGTAAAGTCCTCCTTCCCGCGCCACCGAAACCAAAACGCCATCGCCGCCATGGACCTGTCAACCACGGCAGGGGACGCCCCCTTTGCCAGCAACTGACAGGTGTACCACAGGAAAGCACCCCGCAGCGCATCCCCATTATCCACGGCCAACCCGTCCAGCGACCGCTCCCAAGAGTCCCAAACCTTACTGTATGAGGCCCAGGTGGCCGGCGCCAGAGAAGCCTTCACAAGTCCTCCAAGCAGGATGCTCCCAGCTGCCATATCTCGTCCGGGCAAGCCTGCCCTTCTTTCGACGCCCCCAGCGCCACCAGCCAAAATCGGGACCACTGAAAACGAGACAGAGCATCAGCCACCTCGTTCAAATACCCAGGAACATGGCGCGCGCGGAAGACAACATTCCTAGACATGCACAACAATACAAAATGCCTAAGCAGCTTAACCACCGGCTTCGAAGCCGCGGACTGACGATTTACTGCGTGTACCACTGCCATGTTGTCCGAGAAAAAGACCACCTTCCGATCGCACAACCCGTCGCCCCACAGCGCCATTGCGACGACCAACGGGAACAATTCAAGGAAGGCCAGGTTGCGCATAAGTGGGCTCGACCCCCAAGACTCCGGCCACCGCTCCGCGCACCAATACCCGCCGAAATATGCCCCAAAACCCACACTGCCCGACGCATCTGTGAACAGCTCCAGCTCAGCTGCCGACTGTCCCTCCTGCCGGAAGAACACCGTCCCATTAAAATCCTGCAAGAAGGCATCCCAGATGCCCAAGTCCACCCTCATGGCCGCCGACACCCGGATGAAGTGGTGCGGGGACCGCACCCCCGCGGTAGCAGCCGACAGGCTGCGACTGAAGACCCTCCCCATTGGAATGACCCGGCACACAAAATTTAGCATCCCAATCAAAGACTGCAGCTGCCGCAGGGTCACCTTGCGCGCCCCAGCCACAGCAGCCACCACCCCTCTGAGCCTGTCCAGCTTATCCCGAGGCAGCCGGCATTCGCCCAACACCGAGTCGACCTCCAGTCCCAGGAAACTCAAGCACGTCACCGGGCCCTCCGTCTTATCCGCAGCTAGTGGAACCCCGAAGTGGCCCGCCACCCACTCAATCGTCCGCAGCAGGCGCAGGCATTCCAAGGAATCAGCCGGCCCCACACACAGGAAATCATCCAAGTAGTGAACGACGGAACGGTTCCCTGCCTCCACCCGTACCACCCATTCGAGAAAAGTGCAAAATTTCTCAAAATAGGAGCACGAAATGGAACAGCCCATGGGTAGGCACAAGTCCACGAAATAGGCCCCCTCGAAGAAACAACCCAGTAGGTGATGACAGTCCGGGTGGACCGGCAGCAGTCGAAAAGCCGCCTCAATGTCCACTTTAGCCATCAGAGCCCCACGCCCGGCCCGCTTGACCAGCTCGACCGCCCGGTCGAATGATGCATACGAAACCGAGCATAAGTCCCTACTAATACCATCATTCACCGACTCCCCTTTTGGGTACGAGAGATGGTGAATGAGTCTGAACTTCCCCGGCTCCTTCTTGGGAACCACCCCGAGGGGGGAAACCCGTAGGCCCGCTCCCAAAACCCACCCGGAGCACAGCAGCATCAGCTCTGTTACTGTAGCGGCTTAGCCACGGTTCCATCGCGCCTAGCCTCACCGGGGTTAGGCCCCACGGTAGCGGAAGCGCCCCCCCCCCCAGCCGCGACAGCTGTTCTGGCGTTTCCAGACTTACCCTTCTTGAAGCAGCGGTTGAGTCCATGAGCACCCCCGCAGCCGGAGCACTCGTGCTTGAATCGACAGGTGGCCCCCCATTTGCACTGGCCCTCATTATAGAGCCAGCATAAGCCCTTTTGTAAGGCGGCCGACGAGGCGGACTGCCCCCTTGTGCTGGCCGAGTGTTGAAAGGGCTGCGCCTTCTGCGCCATCATTAGCCTCATCCAGAGAGGCAGATCCATCTGATCCCACCTCATACGCGGATTAGCCGACAGCCGTTGCCTGAACTGCTCGTCATACCGCCACCAAGCCAACCCCCCATATGTACGGTATGCCTCCCAAATGCCATCCAAATAGCAAAACAGAGACGAGCACAACCCCGGCTATTTTTCGCCGAGCACGCTGGCCAGCACGCAAAAGGCCCTCAACCAGTTCCCAAAGGATTTCGGAATCTTGCGATACCGCTTCCTTTTCTCTTCCTCCTCCTTCTTCTCATCCCTTTTATCCTCCTCCTTGAGGTCAATAAAATCCTCCAAGGGGAGAAGGGAAAAAATCTAGCAAAACTCACCCCTCCAGATCTTCTCCTTCACGTCCTGTTTCAGGTGAACCCCCAGTGGGCCCGCGAAGGAGACATACGCGTGCTGCCTAGCCGCGTCGGGAATACCCCCTGTCAACTCAGCCCGCTCACTCCCAGCCTCCACTACCTCCTGCGTCACCACCGTGTCCCCGCCCGAACTAGGCCCTGCAGAAATCCCGACCCGAGAACCTGTAACCCCAGCCCCTGGGGCCCACACCTGACCAATGCCACCCCCTATGTCACCCCCCGCCCCCAATGAGTGGAGTAGTGCCTGAAGTGTGGTAACTAAAGCGCTGGAGTGTAATGACCCACTGGACTCACCGGCCAAGCCCCCCGACACTAGAGAGGTAGGGGCTGCATTGTCGATCGGCCGACGTCCAGGAAGAGACACTTCCGCCACAGCCTCGCCAACCGGGGAGCCCACCCGGTGTCTCACCTGCGAGGGGAGAGAACGGCTCCGAGATCTGGAAAAAGGAGAAGAAGTCCTGGGTAGGGTGTAACGAGTATCCACTCCCCTCCCGTCCCGACCCTGGGAGCGCCTGCCCCTCACCAAAGCCTCCCGCTGAGCGCTGCGTACACGTGGCACATGGGAACCCCTGGGACTACGACTCCTCCCGCCCCTACACGGGGACCGCCCCCGCCGACCACACCTGGGGCCGCCTCCCCATCATCTGCTGAGCTGCCGGAGGGGGAGCGATGCCGTCTGGACCTACCCCTTCTACCTCTGGGCCCTGAGAATCTGACCGGCGAGGGGCTGCCACTACTACCCCCAGAACCCGATCCCCCCCTAAGGCCGAAGCCCCCCGACCGCCCACCCCCTTCGGAAGGACCTAACCCCCCATCTACCCCGACCCCCTGCCCAGCCACTCCCTGAACCCCTCTCTCTGCACTGACCGCCTCAGCCCCCTATCCCTCCTGCCGTGCCTATCCGACCCAGACTGCCCAGGCCTACCCTCACAACCCCTAAAGGACCCACTCCCTACACCAGCAGAACCCACTAACCCCCCACCATCCCTAGTCCCCACTCCCCCTAAGCCACACTGTCTCTTAGGAGCCCCTGAGCCCCCCCCCTTTCTACTAAGTCCCGACCGCCCCCCACTGATCCCCCCTCCTAGCAGAGCTCTCCCCAGCGTCCTTCCCGCCAAGAGGGCCCCGGCCGGAGCCCCCTGCACTTGCCTGCTGCCTCAGTGGCCGGCCATGCGTCCTCCCGGATCCGGCCCCGTCATCCCCGAGCTCCGGCTGGGCGGAGGCCCTCCTGGACCGCACCTCCATGGTTCCCGGTCCTCCGGGGGGCCGCCCGATCACCTCCGCACCGGGAGCCGCAGCGCCCCCGTCCCCGATATCCTTCCGCCGCCGGGCACTCATCCGAGGCTCCGGCCGCACGCGGGGAGGCTGAGCCTCGACCACGCGGCTACCGGGCCTGCTGCCGCCCGCAATTGGAACTCCACTGCCACCAGGGATATCTTCACCGTGCCCCATGCCCGGGCTTAGCCTCCTCGGGGGCCTCCTAGCCCGAACCGGTCTGCCACCGCCACCGTCCCGTTCCGACGCCTCCGCCAGGGCAGGGCCTAGCTGGGCCGCAGCCAGTCTGCGCCCTGATGCCGCGCCGCCGACCTGATCCCCTCCAGTAAACGCTCAACGTCGTCCATTGGCCCTGCAGAGGAGACAAAAAGAAAATACCACCAAGCAAAGTCTGCGCACACCGGGGTGAACACAAACTCAACCAGGTAGAAAGTTAGAATGATTCACCTAAAATGGTTGCCTATTTAAATAGCCAAACCTACTTACACATAACTCCAATCCTTGCTTACTTCCTCCTAAGCCCGCCTCCTAACCCCTGTCAAGGCCTTTTTCCGCTTAGCTGCGCTCTAGCTACATGGGGCTACATTTTAGTAAAGACACCCTCTAGCCTCTCAATGACCCTGCTTTCACTCCCTTTTTAACCCTCCTTCTACCAACTCAAACAAATGAATTTCAAATTGGTTAATAAGCAAATGATTGGAAGAGAGAGATGGACCTAAAGATAGTGACAATGCTAATGAATGATTTAATTTTATAGACGGTGAGTGCAAGAAATGATTTGGTGAAAGAAAGTGGATGATTTCTTGAGAGTACACAACTGGCATTTTAGAGAGAGGGCTACTGATGTCAGGAAAACGTGACCTTGTTACAATGCCACTGCCACTCAAGACCGCAGGACAGAGCTCACTGCAGAAATACTGTGAATGAAAAGTAAGGTGACAAGTAACTTTTAGTCCTGGCTTGTATCTATAGATCTGATATTTTGTATCTAAAGTCCTGATATTATAAACCTTGTATACAATATATAGTTATTATTACATATACACAACCCCCACATTCAGTAACACTGCGCTAACCTGTAATGCCTTAACTATGGTATCCTCTTACTTCCTGGTTCCACGGAGCCTAGCCACACCCCTGTATGACACGGTCTGCCTATTTAATCTGACTGCACCAGCTGATCAAGGCTGGATTATTGAACTACGTTCCGTACTCACGAACCGGCTACAACTTCGTTGTGAAAACCTCTGTTACCAGACCGGACTGAAAGACTCTGCAAGTTCCCTTCACCTCTCCTCATCCACAACTAAAAGCTTAACACTCTCCATCCAGGATAAACGCCTCTGAGGAGATCTCGGGAACCAGTGTTCTATGTGCCGGAAGCTAAGTAAAACCTCTGTGATAAGCATTGCATCTCAAGCTGTTATTTCCTGTCTCCAAAATCCTTCGATAATACAAAACCGTTACAGCTAACTTCAACTCATACTTTATCTCAGTTAGCTGCATCTGTCTTGCTTCGGTTAAAGTCTATGGAACAGCTATTGTGACTGCTTATCACCTAAACCGTTGATTCTACTAAGAGACTCTTTATTGATTCAGTGTCTGCAATTTACTATCGTTTACTCCTTAAAGCTACAGTGCCTGTAATTGTGGACTTCAGTTATCATTTACTACTTAAAGCTACAGTGCCTGTAATTGTGGACTTCAGTTATCGTTTATTACTTAAAACTACAGTACCTGTAAATTGGAATTAAAGTCAATACCTTTTACTTTTTATAATAAATATTCAAACTATACGAAATCTGCAGTTGTGTTCCTTCATAACAAATGTTTAGACGTGACAGAATAATCCAGCCATTGTAATGGATCCAGCAGATTTCGATTCTACTATAGCTACGCTGAATCAAAGAGTTAATGCACTAGCCCAAAGTGTGCAAGACCTGCAAGTTACTAATGAAAGACTTCTCACGTATATCAGAGATTTACAAACTCATACTCCTCATACTACTCTGCACTCGGCTAGTGATCCTGCTGTGTGTAACCCTGAAAAGTTCTATGGAGATCGTTCCAGATACATGGGAAAACTCCTCTGTTGTTCATGCTAATAAATTGATTTCCAAATTTCACAAGCATAACCCTTCTAAGCCAACTCAATAGCACCCAGAGGTTGCTCATTAGAGAGGGGGTACTGTAATGCCTTAACTATGGTATCCTCTTACTTCCTGGTTCCACGGAGCCTAGCCACACCCCTGTATGACACGGTCTGCCTATTTAATCTGACTGCACCAGCTGATCAAGGCTGGATTATTGAACTACGTTCCGTACTCACGAACCGGCTACAACTTCGTTGTGAAAACCTCTGTTACCAGACCGGACTGAAAGACTCTGCAAGTTCCCTTCACCTCTCCTCATCCACAACTAAAAGCTTAACACTCTCCATCCAGGATAAACGCCTCTGAGGAGATCTCGGGAACCAGTGTTCTATGTGCCGGAAGCTAAGTAAAACCTCTGTGATAAGCATTGCATCTCAAGCTGTTATTTCCTGTCTCCAAAATCCTTCGATAATACAAAACCGTTACAGCTAACTTCAACTCATACTTTATCTCAGTTAGCTGCATCTGTCTTGCTTCGGTTAAAGTCTATGGAACAGCTATTGTGACTGCTTATCACCTAAACCGTTGATTCTACTAAGAGACTCTTTATTGATTCAGTGTCTGCAATTTACTATCGTTTACTCCTTAAAGCTACAGTGCCTGTAATTGTGGACTTCAGTTATCATTTACTACTTAAAGCTACAGTGCCTGTAATTGTGGACTTCAGTTATCGTTTATTACTTAAAACTACAGTACCTGTAAATTGGAATTAAAGTCAATACCTTTTACTTTTTATAATAAATATTCAAACTATACGAAATCTGCAGTTGTGTTCCTTCATAACAAATGTTTAGACGTGACATAACCCCACACACAATGAGCCAGTACTCTTACATTCTATTACCTCTACAATTACATATCACACTCAAATACACAAAGCCCTACGCTCAAACTCTCATTGTTCCTAAGTGGCAGCGATGGCTTCAGTTTACATTAGCCCAAATAGATAGAGAAAGAGCAAAAAATAGAGGTGAAAAACAAATAATGACATACAAAATAGTTTTAACAGAGACAGTAGGTGAAGGCGGCCCTACTCAATCAAGATTACGTAATATGTGTAGAAAACAATTCGGTTTGGCGCTTATTGAACAACTTACTTTTTTAAAACTTATATTATAATGTGTTATTTATTATGTTAGTTGTTGCACACTTGTGTATTTCACCCAACCCAAAATAATAACTTATACACACAAATAAACATATATACGTTCGAAAAATAGGAGCGCTCTGTTGTACTAATAAATCTCAACAAATTATACCAATCACGTAAATTTGTATCATCGTAAATTCTTCAGTTTGTGAGCTTACCTCTATATTAGTGATGGCGAACCTATAGCATGCTTGCCACAGGTGCCCTCTCTGTGAGCACGCAACCATAGGTCGCCGGGGATGGGGGGCGCTGGCGCCGGTCGGCAGCAATGCAGAGTAGGCACCTGACTGCCCAAAACGGCAAGACCTGGTCCTCCTCCCGCAAGCAGGCTGTGTGAAGCGTGGCCGCTCCCATGGCAATGCTCCACACAGCATTGCGCGGGAGGACAGGAGAGCTGCAGTCAGACACATATTTACCACCACTGGACTAAAGGTAAGAAGAAGGGGGGGGATAAAAATTGAATATATAGGTCTGGATTACTAAAAACAACAACACATTTGTTACCTGCAGCACTGCACCCCACCCTCACACACAGCACCCCTCCCCCCCACACACAGCACCTTCCCCCAAACACACAGCATCCCCCACACACACATCACTCCTTCCCCCACACAGCACCCCCACACACAGCACACTCCTCCCCCACACAGCACCCCCACACACAGCACACAGCACACCACACATGCATAGCACTCCTCCCCCACACAGTACCCCTCCCCCCACACACACAGCATCCCTACCCAGGGACGTATGAGCCGCGAGGCAAACAAGGCATTTGCCTTGGGCGGCATTTTCCAGGGGGCGGAAAAAAAAGCCACCCCAAATTGCCCAGGGCAAACGCTTTTTAAAAGAAAAAGTGAGTCTGTTAATGTGCGCGTGTGTGTATTAGTGAGTGTGTGTGACTGTGTGTGTGTTTGACTGTTAGTGTGTGTGTGTATTAGTGAGTGTGTGTGACTGTTAGTGTGTGTGTCGGTGTGTGTATGTATTCAGCAGTCGGTGTGTGAATGTGTTCTGCAGTCTGTGACTGTATTCAGCAGTCTGTGTGTATGTATTGTATGTATGTATTGCATTTGTTGGGTATACTAATAAAAATAAGCTTCATTTTATCTATAATTTATATAATTATTTTTCATTTGTATCGTTGAACTCTCTGTTGTGTTCTTTTTTTAAAACAAAAGTTGTTAATTAGTTCGGACAACTGTACAAGTTGTTTTTTCTAAACTTAAACTTCAGTATTCAGGTTTAGTCGGCAATGTGAGGAAAAAAAAGTTGGCATGTATTGCGGTTTGGGCCCTCGGGATCAAAAAGATTTGCCATCACTGCTCTATATGCTCCCATATATGTGAGTAGGATCATCACAATTTTTAATGAGAAACAATTTATAAAGCAATATAACACTATATTTCTACTGTGTTTTGTTGCCTTAGATGTATACCTGTAGAGCATATTTAAAGAAGCACACTCTACAGTGATTGGTATATTTGTTTAGATTTATTAATTAGTACAAAATAACTATCCACTTTTTATCATGTTTATAATCTAATATGTGTGTTGTACATACATTTTATGTTGCCTTTTTGATGAATCTACATCAATACATAGCGCTGGAGATGCATGGGTCAGGCATCAGCAATTCGATGTCTTGGTGGTCATGTTCCCAATGATTATTTTAAGTACTGGGAACAAACTCTACCGGAGCAAGTAACTAGCTCTATAATGTGAGGAGGCTGTGTCATCAAGTTAAACATTTCAAGGTAATATACACTGGCTGATAACAAGTGTAGGTTCATAGTTCATTAATAAGTGGTAGTAAATATACACAGTGAAAGCACAGAAAAAAATTCTAATAGCAAATATTTAAAATGCATTGTAAAATTATTTACATTTATGTTTTTTGTGGGGGTTTTTCTTTTGACTTGTAGATAAAATATACAGACGTTATTTATTTTAACTCAAAATTAGGAGGAGGTGATAAGGATGCAATCATATGCTGTATATAAAGTACACACCCTGAAAGATATCAGCTCACTCACGAGAAAGAAACTGTCATAAAGACAACAAATACTAAAGCTGACTGTTCTTCTGGCCTGTCTCAACATGAAATCCTTGATCTTTCTACTTTTTGCACTTTGTAAAGGATTTAGTTCTGCAGAGAGAGGTACTTCTCACCAAAATCAAGTATAAGTTATACAGTTGTAGAAAAAAATGTGTAATATTTGTATATTTGCTTCCTTATCGTTATTAGGTTATTTTTGGCATCTGACGGATTTGCATTTGGACCCTAACTACACTGTCACCTCAGATCCAAAGAGAGTGTGTCCCTCAGCAGGTGACCAGTTGGTGACAGATGCAGGGAAATGGGGAAATTATCTCTGTGACTCCCCTCTTGCTCTCATCAACTCATCTATACTAGCCATGAGGAATATTCAGCCAGATCCTGACTTCATACTGTGGACTGGGTGAGAAAACAATGTTATGTCAAGTGGGGGAAGGGGGGTGAATTTAATCAGGGACGGGTCAGTAACTTATTTATTTTCTGCATCCTTCTGCCAATTTATGTTCATACTCTACAGTTTCTTTCTTTGCAGAGCACTACTTGCTATCACCCGGAATGGGAAGCTATTAGTATGTATTCATTTTGAAAAATAACTTGTTGAAAGCACAGAAATTTATATTTCTCAATTCTCTTAACCCCTTAAGGACACATGACGTGTGTGACACGTCATGATTCCATTTTATTCCAGAAGTTTGGTCCTTAAGGGGTTAAATAAAGTAGTGGTGATTAGTCATGCAATCTCATGTTGTGTAAAAATGCTCAAAGCTTTTGTCACCTGCACTGCCAACCACTAATTTACTGACTACGATAAATGATTCACCCGTCATTAATATGAAAGCATATTGCAATGTGCACTGTGAACTATGATGGTCTATGCATGAGACAAAGTCTAAACCTTAAGATGGTGGTGACACTGGCATTAAAATGCAGAAACATTCCATGCACTTGGAAAAATATAGTATACAGTATAGTAAAACTAAAATGTGACCTCATGCTTCATGGGATTTGTTGGTTTTAGGAAAGAAGAAAGGCAGCAACACTCTGCTTTTCACAGTGGCATTGACATAGGCATGTGCAGCACATTGCATTAGGATATGCATCCATCCAAACTTTACTAAAATACTTATTTTAAAATGTTGCCATTACCTTAAATCCTACTCCCCTTAGAATGTAAGCTCGTTTGAGCAGGGTCACCACTCTTCTTGTATATCCCACTTGTCTTGTTGCAAATACTTGTATGTAGTGATGTCGCGAATGCGAATTTCCGCAAATGTTCGTGAACCGGGCGAACCGGGCGAACCGCCATAGACTTCAATAGGCAGGCAAATTTTAAAACCCACAGGGACTCTTTCTGGCCACAATAGTGATTGAAGGGGGGGGGGAGACCTACTCTTTCCCCCCCCGGCCATAATGATAATGAGGGGGGGACCTACTGTTCTCCCCCCGGCCCCCACCCCTGGGCGGCGGGTGGGGGCCATAAAGATAATGAGGGGGGGATCTACTGTCCTCCCCCTCTCCGGCCCCCACCCTTGGGCGGCGGGTGAGGGCCATAATGATAATGAGGGGGGGACCTACTGTCCTCCCCCCCCCGGCCCTCACCCCTGGGCGGCGGGTGGGGGCCATAAAGATAATGAGGGGGGGATCTACTGTCCTCCCCCTCTCCGGCCCCCACCCTTGGGCGGCGGGTGAGGGCCATAATGATAATGAGGGGGGGACCTACTGTCCTCCCCCCCCGGCCCCCACCCCTGGGCGGCGGGTGGGGGCCATAAAGATAATGAGGGGGGGACCTACTGTCCTCCCCCTCTCCGGCCCCCACCCCTGTGCGACGGGTGGGGGCCCTAAAAAAACAATAAGGGGGGGACCTACTGTCTCCCCTCGGCCCCCACCCCTGAGCGGTGGGTGGGGGCCCTAAATACTAATAAGGGGGGAGACCTAATGTCCTCCCACCTGGCCCCCACCCCTGAGCGGCGGGTTGGGGCCCTAAATACAAATGGGGGGGACCCTAGTCACCCCCTCCACCTCAAAAAAATTTTTTATCCCCCTACCTACCCCCCTCACCCTAAAAATAATGAGGGGGGGACCTTTAACTAAGAACCTGTAAAAAAAATTAGAAAAAAACAACTTACCATTCAATGTTTTCTTTCTTCTAAAATCTTCTTTTTTGAGCCCCAAAAAAGGCCAAATAGAAAACCATAATAACTGACACAATAAAAAAAATAATAAAAAACGAGCGCAAAAAAAAATAATCCATCTTCACCCATGGAGGGCTCCGCGCAGACTGAGCTCTGCAGGGCGGGGGAAGGCTTATAAAGCCTTGCCACGCCCTGCAATTAGGCTAAGAACACTATGATTGGCTGGTTTAAGCCAATCAGAGTGCTCTTTGTCATTTTACACAGCGTGGGAAAAAAAGACCCCCTGGGCAGAAGCTTTACTTTGAAAACCTAACAAGTAAGTGATTAGGACTTCTGTTATTTTATCCCTTTTGTTTTTATCTGTTGTTGGTGTAATTAATTTGATTGTCATCTTTTGTTTTGTATGCACCGTGACAATTTTTTGCTCATAATAAATATTCCTTTATTATATTCTGCCTTTGTCTGGTAAAGAATCGCATTACCTGAAGAGACTAATTAAGTATTTTGCAATTACATAGATATTGTGCTAAGTTACATTTGGTGGGTTTTTATTATTAAGTTACCTGGGGGACCAAGGCACCCCATTTATAAATTGTCTTGGTGGTGGCAGCGTTAAGAAAGTAATATTTGTATTATTATGCTTAAGTGTGGGTGGTGTTAAGGGGGATTTTATCATTATTTCCAGTCTAGTGCAGCAAATAGGGAACTTTAACCCTTTCACCACCACTACAACATCACGCACACTCTTGAAGTAGGGTGCGTTCGTGACATCATTCATAGATGCAGTTTAGCTGTTTAGCTTAACAGAAAACAAAAATAATAATAATAATAATGAAGTGGCAGGTATTAAAACTAATTTGTTAGGTAGTACCAGTCACTTTGGTTTATATAAAGATACTATTGTGCAGTTATTAAATGTATAGTTATTTGCAGATATTTAAACTTCAAATTACTTATAATTTTCTGTAAATAATCAGTTCAAGAGAGGGAGCAATATCATGCTATGGGATCTACAAATCCAAAATTTGATTTTTGCACCTGACATATATTTTCTCTCTGTTATTACTTTAGAGATGATACCCCACACGTTTCAGATGAAAACCTTGGTGAAGATGCAGTGCTGAAAATTGTAGAACAGTTGACAAAAGTAATCCAAGAGGTATTTCCAAGTAAGGGTGATACTGCTCTCTTAACTTTAACAAGTACCTGGCGTGCCATTTATCACTTATGTTCTTTTTAAAGAGCATGTAACGAACCCTGAAGTGGTAGCTATGGGTTCGTATGATTTGAGCCGAACGGCTGAGAGCCAGGGTGATTATAGCTCGCCGTTCGGTACTTCTGGTCAGTAGTTAAATTCCCAAGAAACGAAATCCTCTAGTACAGCTTTCCCTAAGTAGCAATCAGGTACCCAAACACCAGCCGAAACATGATGAAGGGTGTAACAAGACTGAAGTTTAATGAGACCACACAGGCTTTTTTGGATTTCCCCTTGCAGGAGGACCTCCCACAGTACACAAATCAAATAGCCAATCATAAGGTATAGTTACACTTAAACACTCCCTGTCTCCGCCTGTGAGATAATGAGATAAGTTAAGGAATAACCCAATTATCTCCAGGCGAAGTGCACACAATTTCCCCAAAACTCAGAACACCCCTTTATGCTTAAGGTATCCCCACAAATGTCACATCCCCTGATAGCCCTGATCTGGGGGAGCAACATATTCAAATTTCACTCAGATCGGTTCAGAGGTTTTAAAAAAGTGTGGAACTCTTAAGTTACCGACCGCAAACGAAGCTCTTGCCCAAAATAATTCCACGAATTCAGCGTGTGCGGTCGGTCAATTCTGAAAATGTTAAATAACTCTAAAATCCACGAATGGAGCCTCCTGGCTCATAGGAGCGATTGTTCCCCTCCTGTGAATACATCAAAGTGCCGAAAAGCGCTCTCCTAGCTGTCCGGGAAATACAGTTCCATCGTTCGTATGCTTGAGATCGGTGTTCAGGAAGTCAAGTGTCCGATTTTAGTTCCAGACACTCAACGACCAAGTCCCGCTGCCTTTGTCCCGAACAAACAAGATGGCCGCTGTTTTCTCCGCCACGTGGCATTGCGGCCACCCTGAGAGAGCGCTTAATTGACGGGCTCTTTTGAAGTCAATGAGCCAGGAGGGTGGTCTGTGTTCGGTAGTTTCAATCTACCGAACCAACGTGGCATAAACTAACCGAATGCTAAGCAGATGCATGTTCAGAGAAAACCCCGATCTCCCAGTGGGTTTTCTCACACTGCTCCCCCTTAGTCCATGGGTCGGCATACCCGCCTAGACCCTGCCGGGTTGGCTAGGGGATGACCGGGAGACGCAAAGGTCCATCTCTGTTTGGCGTGATAAACCGTCTGCATTTCCATTCTGTTTGCCGGGCCTGTACTGCATAGTGAAGTTGTACAGTTGTAGGGCCAGGCTGCAGAGTAATAGTCTAGGATTGTCTCCGGCTACTCGATTTATCCACACTAGGGGGTTGTGGTCAGTCATTAAAGTAAATGGGCGGCCATACAGGTAGGGTTGGAGCTTCTTGAGGGCCCATACCAAGGCTAAGCATTCTCTCTCCACGGTGGCGTAACTGACCTCCCGAGCTAGTAGTTTGCGACTAAGGTACGCCACCGGGTGCTAAATCCTATCATCCTCCACTTGACTTAGTACGGCTCCCAGCCCAAACATGGAGACATCTGTGTGTACAAGAAACAGTTTGTTATAGTCTGGGGCGGCCAACACAGGTGCCTCGCTGAGTGCTGCCTTTAGTTTCTGAAATGCTTCTGCACACTCCGGGGACCAAACTACTTGCTTTGGAAGGGCTTTCTTGGTTAGGTCCGTGAGGGGTTTGGCCAGGGCACTGTACTCGGGGACAAATTTCCGGTAATACCCTGCCGTCCCTAAAAACGCAAGCACTTGGGTTTTGGTGTGCGGTTGGGGCCAATTGGCGATAGCTTCTACTTTGGCGGGTTCAGGCTTTGGCGGGTTTTTGGCGGGTTTGGCGGGTTTGCCTGAACCCACACGATGCCTGAGGTACTGAACCTCCGCCCTTCCGACATAGCATTTGTCGGGCTTAAGCATAAACCCTGCTGCCTGAATTCTCTCTAGTACCCTGGAGACATGTTCGAGGTGAGACTCCCATGTACCACTGTAGATGACTATGTCATCTAGATAGGCGCATGCGAAGTCCTGAAATCCCTCTAGGAGTCGGTCAGCCATCAGCTGAAATGTAGCCGGGGCATTTTTCATCCCAAAGGGCATAACCTTGAACTGGTATAGCCCAAATGGAGTGATGAATGCTGACTTGGGTATGGCCGCGGGCTCCAGAGGGATCTGCCAGTATCCCTTACATAAATCCAGGGTTGTGAGATAATTTCCTCCAGCCATTCTATCTACGAGTTCATCTATTCTGGGCATGGGGTAGGCATCCGTTATGGTTCGGTCATTGAGCTTCCGGTAGTCGACACAGAAGCGAGTCGTGCCGTCTCGCTTCGGTACCAGTACCACCGGGAAGGCCCAAGGACTCTGGGAGGGTTCTATAACCCCTAGTTGGAGCATCTCCTGTATCTCAGAGAGCATATTGTCTCTAACGGCAGCAGGAATACGGTAGGGCTGCTGCCTTAGTGGGGTCTCTCCCTGGGTCTCCACGCAATGGACTGCAGCTGAGGTGTACTCAGGTAAGGCAGAAAACATGGCCCGGTATTCCTGAAGCAGCTGAGAGGCTTCGCCCTTTTCTCGGGGGTTTAACGTCTCGCCCAGCTGTACCTGATCTATGGCGTTGGGGCTATGAGCTAGTAAGTCTGGTAATGGTAGCCCCTCGCTGTCCTCACAGGCAGGGGCGCATACGGCTGCCACATCTACTGTCCGTTCAAAATAAGGTTTCAGCATGTTCACATGAAAGGCTCTTCTGATCCTTTCATCTGAACACTTGCTGACTATGTACGTGGTGTCACTAATTTTCTCCACCACCTTAAAAGGCCCCTGCCATGCGGCCTGAAGTTTGTCCTTTTTAGAGGGCTTCAGAGCCAGCACTCGCTGCCCTATTTCCAAGACTCTATCTCGAGCCCCCTTATCATACCATCACTTCTGGCGGCTCTGGGCCGCTTGCAGGTGCTCCCGGACTAATTCAGTGAGTGCCTGCAAGCGATCCCGGAACTCCAGAACGTACTGCATGATAGGGACTCCCTCCTCACCTGTATTGCCCTCCCAGTGTTCTCGAATAAGGTCTAAGGGTCCCCGGACTTTTCTCCAGTAGAGAAGTTCAAAGGGAGAGAACCCTGTAGAGTCCTGCTGCACCTCACGGTAGGCAAACAGGAGGTGAGGGAGAAACCTTTCCCAGTTTGAATAGAACGCTGTGAACGTTCTAAGCATATGTTTAAGGGTACCATTGAAACGCTCACATAGCCCGTTCATCTGGGGATGGTACGGAGAGCTGAACAGGGGTTTGACACCACAACTTTGCCATAACTGCTGGGTCACAGTTGCGGTAAACTGGGTTCCCTGATCAGATAAGATTTCCCTGGGGAAGCCCACCAAAGTAAAAATCTTGATTAATGCCTCAGCTACGGTCTCCACCTCGATGTTGGACAGGGCCTCTGGGTACCGGGTAGCATAGTCTACCACGGTGAGGATGTAGCGCTTCCCGGAGGTGCTGGGCTTGCTAAGTGGGCATATAAGGTCTATAGCTACTCTGTGAAAGGGTTCCTCAATGATGGGTAACGGGTGAAGCTTGGCCCTTTGGCGATCTCCCTTCCTCCCTGTCCTTTGACACACATCACAGGTCCTGCAATAAATTTTGATATCTTGGGATATCCCTGGCCAGAAAAAGGTTTGGGTCAACCTATCTCTGGATTTGGTAACCCCTAAATGGCCAGCTAAGGGGATATCATGGCTCAACTTAAGTAATTCTACCCTGAACTTCCAGGGTACCACTAACTGCCGTTTAGAGACTTGGGTGTCCCCGCTCCCCCTGTGACCTGGTATAAGAAGCCCTTATCCCATGCAAAACGCTCCTGACTCTGATCAACCTGAGGTTTGTCGGCCTCCCTCCGGTACCTTTGCTCTTGTTCAAAACCTGCAGGGGTATCCCAGTATGGGGTGGGGGTATGGGAAGGGACTGAGGGTCCTACCTGAAGTTCCTCGAAGTGTGCTGGTTCTTCTCTGCGTGCTTGAGCCCTGGTAGTCACGGGAAACGACTCAATCATTGAGCTGCGAGTGAGCGAGTGATGCACCCCACATCGTTGCCTAGTAATACATCCGCAGGAAGGTCTTTCATAAGGCCAACATCCAGATGCCTGTTTCCCAAGCCCCAATCCAGGTGGACTCGGGCCATGGGGAGCTTGTGTATGGCTCCCCCTGCAACTTTGACAGCCACTGTTTTAGGGATCCGGGCTTGAGCCCGCACTATGTGGGGTTGTATCAGTGTGAGTGTGGCTCCAGTGTCTCTCATAGCCCGGACATCGACGCCATCTAGGGTAACCCACTGCTGGTGATGATCTCTGTTGTCGTTGGCTGCTTGTGCCGGGTTCGCCTCATGGAGTGTAGTCCACTGTTCCTCTTGGTGCCCAGAGCCCGTGAATTCCTCGGGTTGGTAACAATGGGCCACGGCTCGATTATGCTGGGGTGCAGGCCGGTCCCAATTCCCTCGGGACCAGTTGGGGCAGTGTTGTTTGATGTGTCCGGGTTGCTTACACAAAAAACAGGTCACCGGGCCACGGGGTTGGGTGGTTGGTTCCGGTGTGTAAGCTGTCGGTCTGGTATGTGGTGGAACCGCTGATGCTGGGTAAGCGACTCTAGGGGCCGGTCGCCCCCCCGTTAGGATCCAGTCGTCGGCCATCCTGGTGCTCATCCGCCAACTTGGCAGCCTCCTCTACGGTCTTAGGCTTTCGATCTCGCACCCATTCATTGACTTCTGTGGGTGTATGATCATAGAACTGTTCCAGTGCTATAATCTGGATGGCATCCTCTAATGAAGTGGCCTGGCATCCATGCATCCAGCATTGGGCTGCCCGGCGTATCCGAAATGCCCATTCTGTGAACGAATCTCTGCCTCCTTTTCTGAGTGCCCGAAACTTCCTCCGATATGCCTCCGGGGTGACTGCAAAACGGGCTAGTAGAATTTCTTTGATTTTATCATAGTTCTGGATATCCTCGTCAGGTACGGCCCGGTAAGCCTCCATTGCCCGCCCTGAGAGCTTGCTGCTGAGCACCGCAGCCCAGTTCTCTACTTCCAGCCCCTCCAATATACATTGCCTTTCAAAATCTTGCAGGTTATTGTCAATGTCTGTTTCCCCATCCACAAAAGCTTTAAAGGCTGCATAATTAATTTTCTTTGAGCGGCCATTTATATATCCCGAGGGAGAAAGGGAATCCCCCTGCGACGACCCTGCTCTTGAGTCCCGAGCATGCTGGGAATCTTTGGCATGAGTGATGATTTGTACCACCGCCTCTTGTGATGGATTGGGCCCCAGTAGACTGATCATCCATCTCACCTCTCTCTGGAACTCGAATTCCTCTGGCTGCTCTCCTTCCATGCTGCTGGCTCTGTCACTCTGCCTTAGTTCTGCAATTAGCGTGGCTTTGTTCTTGTTGCTTGCCACTATGCCCCGAGCTTCCAGCAAATCTTTTAGTGTTGTCCTCTTTAGTGGCTCATACTGCTGAACCATTCAGTATATTCCAGTTCGGGACGTCCATTCGAGCTGCGAATCCCGCCGCTTGCCACCAGTTGTAACGAACTCTGAAGTGGTAGCTATGGATTCGGTACTTCTGGTCAGTAGTTAAATTCCCAAGAAACGAAATCCTCCAGTACAGCTTTCCCCAAGTAGCAATCAGGTACCCAAACACCAGTCGAAACATGATGAAGGGTGTAACAAGACTGAAGTTTAATGAGACCACACAGGCTTTTATGGAGGTCCTCTTGCAGGAGGACCTCCCACAGTACACAAATCAAATAGCCAATCATAAGGTATAGTTACACTTAAACACTCCCTGTCTCCGCCTGTGAGATAATGAGATAAGTTAAGGAATAACCCAATTATCTCTAGGCGAAGTGCACACAATTTCCCCAAAACTCAGAACACCCCGTTATGCTTAAGGTATCCCCACAAATGTCACATCCCCTGATAGCCCTGATCTGGGGGAGCAACATATTCAAATTTCACCCAGATCGGTTCAGGGGTTTTAAAAAAGTGTGGAAGTCTTAAGTTACCGACCGCACACGAAGCTCTTGCCCAAAATAGTTCCACGAATTCAGCGTGTGCGGTCGGTCAATTCTGAAAATGTTAAATAACTCTAAAATCCACGAATGGAGCCTCCTGGCTCATAGGATAGATTGTTCCCCTCCTGTGAATACATCATAAGTACCGAAAAGCGCTCTCCTTGCTGTTCGGGAAATACAGTTCCATCGTTCGTATGCTTGAGACCGATGTTCGGGAAGTCGAGTGTCCGATTTTAGTTCCAGACACTCGACGACCAAGTCTCGCTGCCTTTGTCCTGAACAAACAAGATGGCCGCCGTTTTCTCCGCTGCGTGGCATTCGTATATACGAATTGCGGCCACCCTGAGAGAGCGCTTAATTGACGGGCTCTTTTGAAGTCAATGAGCCAGGAGGGTGGTCTGTGTTCGGTAGTTTCAATCTACCGAACCAACGTGGCATAAACTAACCGAATGCTAAGCAGAAGCATGTTCAGAGAAAACCCCGATCTCCCGGTGGGTTTTCTCACAGAGCATATAGTTCAATCTGTACATTGTGCTAGCAGATTTGCAAATGAATAGATTGGGATATAAACCTATTTTAAAAAATGACTTTTTATACTTTGGCAATCATTGCTCCACCATAGACTCTCTGCTGAGGAATTAAGTGACAACAAGAGCAGGAAACACCTCCCACAGACAGTCTTTTAACTCTTCATGTATAGCACCCACAGCGCATGTACTCTTAATATTTCTTTCCCCTTTTCTTTTATATCAAAATGTTATATTAATTTTCAAAAAAGGGTATAAGGAAATAAAAGAAAGACAAAATAGGTACACAATAACTCTCAGATATCAGGGTTGTTAGGAAGACAAACAGGTCTCTAAATGATTTACATTTGTTCAGGCATGCAGGGTCTCAAATCAAGCTTGATTTCAAAATAAGCTTGCCACGCAATGGTCTCTGCTCCCGGATGGGAACTCCATGGCACCCCAGACACTGTGTGCCCCACCTCCTACAGTCCACATCTATCTATAGTGCAAGAAGGAGAAAAAAAAATCATTGGGAGTGCCACCCACAGTGTCCGGAGAGATGACTACCAGTCGTCTTTAAGGCTCTGTCTAAGGTGAGCACAACCATTATCACCTGTATTATATTTACTTTTCATACAATACCACCTATTTGGTTTATTTCTTTCTGTTTGCTCTATATACCCGGAAGAACACCGTTTGGGACAAAGGGGTGTGTTGCTGCCTCAAAAGCAAAAAGGAGCTATTTACGGAGCCAATAGCATATAGGCTCCAACCCATGTGAGTGGTTTAAGCCATTTGTCATCACTATTCACTTTTATTTCTGTAAACCATCTGCACTATATTTTCTTTTTTGCTGTTTTTGTTTTGTATGTACATTTTGTTTTGTATGTACATTTTCAAGACTGTCACTGTACTGGAAGGGTGAGTGTACCCCCTTACTACTTATATTTAGTATAGCGCGCCACTTGTTGGTATATAGTCTATACCTCTCTCTTTTTTTATTTTGCATCTTAGGACGATTGGATTCTTGAGTAATTAGAGGATAGATCTGTTCATCATGGGTTCTTATCATATAGTTTTAATTAGCCTTGGTTTTGTTTTCAGTAATATCACGAAACATCAGCCTCATTAACATGCAGTCTCCTATCAGACTCTGTTGTGTGCCTACCATTGGATGTGGTCCATGATCTATGGTTCCCGACCATGCCCCTGTGTGTCAACTCTCCTCTCCCAGCCGCTCACTCCCTACAGGTCTCCCCATATCCTGCCTCTAATAGAAATTTACTCAGGGTGTTATATCCCTGAAATAACTAGTTAAGGTATTGAAAGAACCAATAAGAACAGATAATTATAAAAAAGTTGAACAAAAGGTTAAAGAGAAAAGATGAGAAGACGCCCAGATCGCCCACTGACGCCCTCTCAAGTGATGGCATGCGTGTCCCCCAATGAGAGTACCTTGTGCTAAATATGCGAACCAAGGGTGTCATTATTCAGTATATTTCTCCCTACGTTCTAATAAGTCTGCCTGAACAGATTCTGATTTTCCCTACCCATATGAGCCATTGTTCTATGGTCGATGCCCATGTTTCTTCCAGAGGACAGGTATCAACGATTTAGCAGCGTCAAGCAGGTGTCATAAAATAGATTTTTTTATATTTCGATTTTTTTCCAAATGGGTCTGATGCCAAGGCTGTCCCACCAAATATGCTGTATGGATCCTGTTTCTAACTCACACCTACAACAGGTATCTAATATTGTCGGAAAGATTCTGTTTAGCAAGACGGAGGTACGATACCAATGAGATATTAATTTTTAAAAATGTGTTTCTTGAATATTTGTACTAACCGAGCTCTTATGTTGCAGTATGAGGATTTTTCTCCATTGCATCTGAAAAAGTTGAATCTGTGAGAAGTTCCCACCTTGATTTAAATAAGTTTCTCGTCTTCAAGTTTCCTACCAATAGATGTTGATAGAGGTCCGATATCCGCTCGCCAGAGTTCATGTACCCCATGCATAAATGTTCAAACCACTTTAGATCTCAATGTATTAGTAATATGGGGTAAATTGTGGTAAAAATGCTTTGATTGGGTATATCTAAATACCTGCATGCATTGCCTAGTACTTTCCTTAATGGAGCCCCTCCACTATATCCAACTTAAATGTTAGTGGGATGAGTGGGCTTTGGTTTAGGGGACAGATGTTTTCCCTCACGTATAAAATCCCATGTTCTTAGCATTTGGAGGATCGGAAAATCATTGTCCTGTGGAGTCGATACACCCTGTACCCCGTGCCACACTCTGGCTATAGTAGCCTCTGTTTATCCAACGGCACCAATAATTTATCCGTGGGAGCTGTATTCCATTCCATTCCTTTGTAGAGCTGTGGCCATATGATACTTGCGGAAGCCAGGAAGTGCTAAGCATCCCCAAGACTTTGGCAGGCACAGTATCTCATGTTGCAGTTTCACCCTCTCTTCCTGCCATATATAACGCAACACTGCTGTCCGCAGTATTGTAAAAAAAATCCCGGGGTAAAGCTAGACCAAATATAGAATTCTAGGCAGAATGTTAATTTTTATGACCGCTATTTTCCCTTGCCAGAATATATGTGAATGATTCCGTAGTTGAAGGTCTCCTCTAATCCTGTTTAATAGAGGGACAAAGTTGCCATGGTGCAGTTCTGTAAAATTATAGGAGATCCCAATACCAAGATCTCATTTGGTCGTCACACCACCGAAAGGGAAACTGAGTTTTGATTTGGGAATTCTCTGCCGCTGAAGTGTGGATATTTATAATTTCACATTTGTTAAGATTCAGTTTTAGACCTGATAGGTCTCCATATAGTTTGAATTCCTTAGGCAAAGCTGGGAGGGTGGGTGGTCAGCGGTTCTTCGACGAAAAAGATCATGTTGTCTGTCATGCCTAGAGCGCATAATTTGTTATTGCACTATGGAATTTTATCCTTTAATGTAATTTGGGTAGTGCCTGGTAGAGATGGAATATTGTCAAGGTCAAAAGGGGTTAATTTTATTGTATGAAAGATCAGATGATAGAAGGGATAATGTAAATTGCATAGGAATGTGAAAAGGGTATTTTCCTATGAATGGATCCTGTGATTACTCAAAGGCTCTGCAAGGTGTGGGATTCTACACTGGATAAGCCTGAATGTCTGGCTCAGCCATATGGCCTGTATTTCTTTATTGATGGATCAATCTCTTTGATATGTAAATGGCCATTAGCCTTGTTCCGGTATCATATCCAAAAGGAAAAACATTAATATTTACCCACAGAATAATAATTAAGCCTCATTTTTGTTATATTTAGATTGGCAAGCCTCATCTTCTAAAAAAGCCCAAACATAATTGGCATAACAAAACAATAGGGGATGGAATTGTGATACCAGCCATGTTGGGTCACAAGTACGGCATGCAACATATCTATATAATGGGAAAATAATAATAAATTCGTAGATGCAGTTATTTATTCTGTGGCAAGTACATAAGAGAAGATAGAACCAATTGTTTCCATTTGGATTGATGTTGGTCTGGAACACAAGGTGGTGGTCACTCGTTATCTCTATAGATACCTTAACTCCACCTCTAGACCAGGCGTGGTAATCCACAGGGTATATATCCAATGATACTGAAATGTCTGTGTACTTGCTTGGGGCCAGAATCTAATTCCAAGTGAGTCACCATCTTTCCTACCAGAGACCCTCTGGGGCAGAAGTATTTACTTTGAAGAGCTGAGTAAGTGATTAGGGCTTTCTGTGTTTTATTTTTATCTGTTGTTGGTGTAAATAATTTTGATTGTCATCTATATTTTTGTATGCACTGTGACTACTTTTTGCTCATAATAAATACTCCTTTATTAAGTTCTGCCTTTGTCTGGTAAAGCATCACGTTACCTGAAGAGACTAATTAGTATTTTTGCATTTCCTTAAATATTGTACTAAGTTGTTTTTGGTGGGTTTTTATTATTGATTTACCTGTGGGCCCAAGGCACCCCATTTATAAATTGTCTTGGTGGTGGCAGCGTTAAAATAGTAATAGTTATTTTATTATGTTTAAGGGTGGGTGATGTTAAGGGGGATTTTGTCATTATTTTCGATCTAGTGCAGACAACTAGTGAACTTTAACCCCTTTATCACCTCAACTACTTTACGCACACTCTTGAAGTAGGGTGCGTTTGTGACATTGTCCGTGTAGGCAGCTATTTTATGATCCAGTCCTCCGCTGCGCATCCCTTTGATGTTCGAGTTTTGGCGCACCGTGTTCAAGAGTGGTTCTAACGTTAGAGCAAAAAGCAGGGGTGATAACGGACATACCTGCCTAGTTCCATTAATGATAGGGAAACTGTCAGTTAGGGCTCAATTGATTCTAACTTTCACATTCAGAGGGGCTCTCATGAGCCAGAGCGGTGAAACACGCATCTGGGGAACACACTGGCGCTATCCACAAGTAACTGCACCAACAGTGACCTTAATCATATGCTCTAATTCACAGCAATTTTATGCTCCTCGCTCTAGGCTAGGTACCAGCCGACGCACTATCTATTGTGGCTTAGCCTGTAGGAGTGGGTTGAAACCTCTGATACCTTTTATTGGCATGAACACCACCTGAGCGTTTTCTGGCAGCAGCGATTAAAACCTCACTTTGTTTTCTGTGCAGGGTCCTGGCAGGAGGTACTCTCTATTTAGCGTGAGGGTCTGTGTAGGTGTTTACTTAAAGGGTACCCTCAAAGGCACAAGTACTTAGGGTAGTTGGGAGATAGGATATTTTAATCCCTTCCTTTTGACCCAGGCTTAGCTTCGGTATTATACCTTCCAGGCAGAATACTTAGAAACTGCCACCTGTCAACATATCACGTTCTCTGACTCTAATCGCTTTGACTATAGAACTGTATCAGCCACCCCATCTAGACCTACTTTTTCACTATCAATTTAGCAGACACATTATTTTTATATATAGTGCTGATTGTCCCTATACCCATAACTAGTAACTCTGTCTTGTACAGCCACTATTTACTATCATTGTGACTAACTACTTAGGCAATAACTCCCATATTCATGGGATACATGTTATCAGACATTATATTTAGATTATGTTTTGTGATCAAGTGTACTTATACGATTATATAAAAATTTGCAGCTAGCCGAGACTCTGCTTGAATATCTAAAGGAACTATCACTGTGGCCAATATACACAGTTAAGACACTCATTTATCTGCTATAACTTAATTGTTTCTGTATACCGCGCAACCCCAGCACGATATATCAGACGACAGAAACGGATCAGTTTGGGTGACCGTTCTACTTTAGAGACTTTATTTTGTTGCAGCCAGCTGAGACTCTACTTCTACCCGATAAGTCTAGTTACTGTAACCATATTACACAACTTCGATAGTTAACCATTTGTTACAATCATATACTTTGCTACAGCTCCTGGTCTCAGTTAGGTACTATCTCCACTCATTTATACCGATACACTGTATCAGAGTGAGCTTCTGCATATATAATCTATTCAGACTATCCAGTCTCAGACTGATTTGGTGGGCGGTTGTATTCACCCACGCTTATTTATTGGTTTTATATATTTTGTGTCTCTCTAGGTTTGTTTCATCTCATTTATATTTTTCCCAATAAAAGTTGTTTTATTTTTTTGAGGTTTCACCCTGTATATATATTTTTCTTCCCCCCACCCACCCCCCCCCCCTCTTTTTCGGAATATTTCCCCCTTTACGGAATTAGCAGGGATACTCATTCTCCAGGATATTCTACCAAAATCCGATTTTTCTCCTGTTTCCCCTTTAGCTTTTTACGTTCTTGGTGAAACTCCTTGCACCAGGGGTTAACCCCCATTCAGGAGATTGTTTACATTTTACACTTTTCTCCTTTTTGCTTTGTAGTACTTTGAATTGATTCCTGTAGGATACAGAAGGCCAATGTAAGGACTGACAGAGAGGATAGGTGTGAGAGGAGCGGCGGGAGAGGAAAATCAGTCTGGCCCCATCATTCATTACAGACTATAGCGGGGCAGTACATCTACTGGGAAGACCAATTAGGAGAGAGTTACAATAATCCATGTGAGAGATTACTAGAGCATGCACAAACTCGTTAGTAGCATCTTGCGTAAGAAAGGGTCGGATGCAGGCAATGTTTTTAATGTTTTTAATCAGCAGGATTTGACAAGGGACTGGCTGTGAGACTCAAAGGTGAAGCCAGAATCAAATATAACACTCAGACAACATGCTTGTAAGGATGGGCTGATGTGGGTACCACCAACTTGAAGGGAGAGCGAGAGAGGAGGATCAGTATTAGGAGGAGGAAAGACAAGAAGTTCAGTTTTAGAGAGATTGAGTTTCAGAAAGCTGGAGGACATCCAATCAGAGATGGAAGAAAGGCAAGAGGTGACGTTGCAGGATGGCAGGAGGAGTAAAGACATGTATATATCATTACCTATATTACATTATATGTATAATGTAAGGGTTACTCCAAGCTCCTTGACCACTTCACTGATTTGAAGTGGTCATGGTTCCAGGACTCTGTATGTGCAGCATTTTGCTGTGAAACCCTGCACATTTGGAGTATAATACCTCTGTGGCTGGAGTTGTAACTCCATCTTAGGACGTAATTCACCAGCCCAGGACAATAGTTGCGAATGGCTAATGTTAATCCTAATCAAATTTGGCACAGACAGCCAATTGAAGCATGCGCTCACCCTAGCTAACCTTTCTCCCCCTTTAAGCTTGACCTCTGGTCTGGAATGAGGTGAGTTTGTAAGGCAAGGGTTACTATAACCAATATCAGTGTTTTATGAAAACACTACTTTTTGGATGGAGTAACCCGCTTAAAAATAGCAGGTCATTTTTTCCTTTCAGTTTTCCTTTGCATATACTGCTTTGTTGGGTATGAATAACTGACATTCTACTATTTATTTTCTAGCAACCAAAGTTTATTCAGCATTAGGAAACCACGATTTTCATCCTAAAAATCAACTACCACCACAGAATAATTCTATTTACACTAGGATTGCACAATTTTGGAGCCCATGGCTAAACAACGAATCTATACCAAGTTTCCAAAAAGGTAAATGTGATGGTTTGTTAATTTTGTATTTGGCTGAGACATTTCTATTTGCTTATTGATCTAAGCATAGAATCTGATCAAACCTTAGGAACGCAGGGTCTATATTAAAGTTAATAAAATTACTACTTTAACAATATGTAAAGCTCATTATGTATTGTTATTTTAACATATGGTAGGAAAACTAGTTGACCACCAATGCTAGCCAAAAAAACTTTAAGGTTATCATTATCTGATAGTCTGTTTGTTCAACAGGAGTAAAGGTTAAAATAATATGCTTATGCAATCGTATCCCACTCTGGGAGCCTATATTAATTAGTTAAAGTGTACAAGCAGCCCCATTCACTGACCGCTATTCACTGCTACTTAAATTAATAGCCTAATGCACTCATTTTGGCCAAATATGAGACTCCCTTGCTGAGCAGCAATAAGAAAATATGGATTGGGCACATAATGTTGTCCCTTACATGTGTATCCTGTTTGTGCATTGCGCACTGGTTGTAATAGCAGTGCGCAGGTACCCACACTTTATGTTGTCAAACTGTTTTATAATCGCTTTATTTGTTACCTGGGGTAAATGAGGTGTAACCCATGCCCCTTCAATTCTGGTCCCAAGAGCCAGTAGCTCCTAGCAAAGGGGTACTGATAGCCCTTCTAAGCTAAGCTCTCATTGATTAAGGGAGTGGCACCCAGCAAACCCTGGACAAGAAGTCAAACCATTAGTGATTGTGGTGCTGGGGTGTTCCTTTAACTTTAACATTGATTTTGGTTTAGATTATAGTTCTATCAAGATTACAATAAATGTTTAATGTCATTTTATGACCTGATCTTAAAACCAGGACCCCAACAGTGCCCTAATAAAAATCTATTATTAATTATTTTTAACAGTTTACAAGAACACTTCCATGTACTTCTCCCCCCATAATGACTTCACACCGATGACTTTGTTATAGAGTGGGAGTTTTTACAAATTTTCAACCAAATTTGCTTAAGTAATGATGAGTATTTTTTTTCTCCCTCCTTTTCCTTAGGAGCATTTTATAGAGAAGATATAGTGAATATAAGTGCCGGCCGTGTGATTGTTCTAAATACCAATCTATATTATGACTCCAACAGAGATACAGCCAATTTGGATGATCCAGGGGATCAGTTAAAGTGGTTAGAAGATGAATTAACAAGTGCTTCTCAACAACTAAAAAAGGTATATAAATGATATATTTTTTTTCAAATTACTATTATTAAAGGTCAGTTAAAAGAGAATGGGGACTGAACAGCCATTAATTATTGGGTTATCCAAAGTGTATGAGTAAGTTAGTAAGCCAGCCAATAGGGGCTAATACACTAAATGTTATAATATCCTTCTTTGTACTTAACAATTTACCATTTTAATGAATATACATACCCCCAACTGTCTATGAGCTGCTTGAGAGGAGTGTATATAGTTTTAGCATTTTCGTTCACATGATAATGTTTGGGGATGAAAGAACTCCCCGTTAGTGATACCATATCAACCTGTGGCTAATTCAATTGATAGGACATGATTTTGGAAAAGCACACATATATCCAAATAAAGGTCACACAGGTATAAATGCATTTCAGCGCAAAAGCCAGGAAGTCAAAGGAACTGCTTACCCAACAGGATTGTGTTGAGGCTAGAAAAACAAATTTAAAATAATCAGCTGCATTGAAGGCTTCCAAGAGTACAATGACCTCCATCATTCTTAAATGGAAGAAGTTTGCAAGACACGTGAAAGCCTGCAAAAACCTAAAGATTGTACTGTTAGTAGCAAAGAGCTGTAACATAAAAATTGTGGGGAAAAAAGAGGTCTGAATACAATAGATAATTAAGTGAATTGGCTTAAGGGCAAATCAGTTTGTACTTTTCCAAAACCAGCAGATTAGCATTGATGGTAACCTATGATAAACTACTTTGGTGGTTTACAAACAGGTATTTTAAAATGATTACTGGTACACAGAGATAAGACACTGTTATATTCAATGGACAATTTAGATTGTAATGCACACTTACCTTCATAAAATTCTTCAATCTATATATCTATCTATCACAAATATCATAACATGACCATTTTTCAGGTTTATTTAGTTGGTCATGTGCCGCCTGGATACTTTGAAAAGAAAAGAGGGAAACCTTGGTTTAGAGAAAACTTCAACAAACGTTATGTGGAGATCATACAGAAACACCACAATGTAATACAAGGCCAGTTTTTTGGGCATCATCACACAGACTCCTTCCGAATGTTCTACAGCAACTCAGGTAAGCAAAATGTACAGAACAAAAAGGTACACTTACCACACTCAGTAAAAGTTGTTCACCATGCAAAATTTCCAAAATGTAAAGTTTAAAGGGACTCTATAGTCACCTGAACAACTTCAGCTTAATGAGGTTGTTCAGGTGAGAACTATAGCTCCCTGCAGCCTTTCTCATGTAAACACTGTATTGTGACGGTACACTCCGTTACTCCGTCAAGTATTCCCTTCTTCCCATAAAATAAAATCACCCAATACTCCAAGAGTAGAAATATCCCTGGAATCGACGAATAATCCACACATGAGCCAAAGCTTAATGCTGGAACAAGACTGATTTACTGGCACACAGAACTCACAATTTATGCAACATAAAACTCCTCCTCTGGGCCAGGCTAGATAATTGAGTTTTAACAATACACACAGCTCAATTATCTGCTGGCCAGAACATTTACAGTTTTTAACAATTTCAGAAAAGTACTTTTTATACAACATACAAACATAATTTCAACATCCCTGGGTAGCTGAGGATACTGGTGGTCATATATCCAAATTTCACAAATTTCCATTCGGTAGTTTCCATGTCGCATCGTGTGGAAGTTTGACTGGCTTGCCATGTGGAGGTATCCGATCTAGAGTTCCATAGAATCAGTAGCAAGAGCCGGTCTCCGTTCGCATCTAACTACACGAAAACCACCGTTCGTATGGTGCAGCTGGTTACATGTGAATGTTCCCCTCATTCGGTAGATTCTATCTACTGAACGCCAGTTTGATTCGTGGAGGGGAATGTATTCATCCAGGACTTCCATGGGGACCGGGCGTTCGCATGGTTGCCATGCCGAAATTAGTTCCAGGCAATCCCTGCATAAGTCCCGCTGACCGCGTTCGTGAGTTCTAAGATGGCTGCCATCCTTTGTTCTCGCCACGTGTTCGTATGTCGAATGGCGGCCACCTAGTAGCAGTTAAGTTGCGGTTTCTCTGTGTTCTAATGCTGATTGCTACCCAGGGTGTGTGGTCTCTGTTCGGTAAACGAATACATTTCTTTTATACATATTGAACCGAACGGATACAGGCATTACTGAGGGCCCACAGGCAAGTACATGGAAAATCCTTCACAATGGCCCCCCTTTTTCTCCCTGCTCCGGCAACTCGGTTGGACCTTTCCTGGTCCAATAGGGTTGACGGGACTTTCCAAAGTTTCTAATCTGTTGCCAAGTCCGTTTGGCGCGACAGTCCATCGGCATTCCTGTTTTGCTTGCCTGGGCGATAATGAATAGTAAAGTCATAGGGCTGTAACGCCAGGCTCCAGCGCAGCAAACGGGCGTTATCCCCTGAGACCCGGTTGAGCCAAACTAGGGGATTGTGATCCGTGATGAGGGTGAAGGCCCGGCCATAGAGATAGGGTGTGAGCTTTTTGAGTGCCCATACCAAGGCCAAACACTCCTTTTCAATAGTGGCATAACTGACCTTCCTTGGCAACAGCTTCCGACTCAGGTATACCACTGGTTTCAGGGTCAGCCCGGCCCCCTTATCCTATCTAATACTACCCCTACGTGTTCTAGGTGTGCTTCCCACGTATCGCTATGGATGGCGATTTCATCCAGGTAGGCGCATGCGTAGTCCTGGAGACCTCCCAGTAATTGGTCCACCATCCCGAATGGCATAACCCGGAATTGGTATAGGCCGAACGGGGTGATGAAGGCAGACTTGGGTATGGCATCTTCTGCTAGGGGGATCTGCCAATATCCCTTACATAGGTCAATTGTGGTCAGATACTTCCCTGCAGAGATACGGTCGAATAGTTCGTCCATCCGTGGCATTGGATAGGCGTCAGAAACTGTCTTGTCGTTGAGTCGCCGGTAATCCACGCAGAAGCGGGTTGTCCCGTCATTCTTTGGTACTAGGACTACCGGTGAGGCCCAAGGACTTTCTGAGTGTTCTATTACCCCTAGCCGAAGCATCTCATCGATTTCCTTCCACATCCCTTCTCGGGCTGCTTCCAGGATACGGTAAGGGGGCTGCCTCAGGGGTGCTTGCCCTGGAGTCTCCACCTTGTGGACGGCTAGGAGTGTGTACCCAGGCTCCTGAGAGAATGTGGCCTGTTTGGTTTCTAGTTAGCGGACAGCTTGAACCCTCTCTTGTGGTCCCAGTTGTTCGCCTAGCTGGACTTTCTCTATCTGGGTCCTCCCTTCGTTGCTGCCCAATAGGTCGGGAAGAGGTAGGGTCTCTGTGTCTTCCCCTGCTGGTGCACAGATAGTGGTCACTTCCTCTGCCCGTTCCTGATAGGCCTTAAGCATGTTGATGTGAAAGGTTCGTTTCACATCCTCATCCTCGCAGCTATGGTGTATGTGGTGTCGCATATCTGCCCTATAACTTTATAGGGGCCCTGTCAGGCGGCCTGGAGCTTGTCTGTTCAGACCGGTCATAGCACCATGACTTTTTGGCCGATCTGAAAGCTCCGGTGCCTAGCCTGTCGGTCATACCATACCTTCTGACGCTGCTGGGCCGCCTGGAGGTTTCCCTGCACCGCCTGGGCTAGTTCCTCCATGCGGTCCCGCAGCTCCAGCACATAAGGTACGACCGGGGTCCCCTCGATCTCTGTCTGCCCCTCCCAGTGGTCCTTGATAAGATCTAAAGGCCCCCTCACCCGCCTCCCATATAGGAGCTCGAAGGGCGAGAATCCGGTTGATTCCTGCAGCATCTCTCGGTAGGCAAAGAGAAGGTGTGGCAGGAACCGCTCCCAATCCTTGTACGCCCCCGTGAACGACTTCAACATTGCTTTAGCGTCCCGTTGAAGCATTCACACAGGCCATTAGTTTGGGGGTGGTATGGGGAACTAGTCATGGATTTAACTCCACAGACTTTCCATATCTGCTGGGTTACCTCGGCCGTGAACTGTGTACCTTGGTCGGACAGTACTTCCTTGGGAAAGCCCACTCGGGAGAATATCCTGACTAGGGCATCTGCCACCGTCTCAGCCTGTATGTTAGAAAAGGGCCACCGCTTCGGGGTAACGGGTGGCGTAATCTACCACTGTGAGGATATAGCGTTTGCCGGAACGGCTAGGTTGGGCCAAGGGTCCTATGATGTCCACGGCTACCCTCGTGAACGGTTCTTCAATTATGGGCATGGAGACCAGTTTAGCCTTTGGGTGGTCTCCCTTCTTACCTATGCGCTGACATATCTCGCACGTCTGGCAATACGCCCGGACGTCATCGGATACCCCAGGCCAGAAAAGGTTCTGGGTTACCCGATATCCTGTCCTGCGTATTCCCAAGTGTCCTGCCAGAGGAACGTTGTGCCCAATCCTCAATAACTCCCGCCGGTATTTCCGTAGAACTACCAGCTGGCGTTTTTGTTTAGGCCCAGGTGCGTTAACCCGTGTCTCGGTGAGTCTGTACAAGCGGCCTTTTTCCCAGATAAACTGTTCCTTCTCTAACCCCCCCCCATTTCCCTCCTGGCCTTCTCTCGATACTTTCTGAGGGAAGGGTCTCCGGTCACCTCCCGCCCAAAGTCTTCTGGGGTGTCCCAGGGAAAGGGTTGACCAGTTGGCAATGATGTTTCCGATTGTCCGTGACGGTGGATTGCACCATGAGGGCCTCGTAAAGAGTGCCCAATGGTTCTTCCTGACCCAGCTCCTTGGGATCCCAAGTTGAATCTACACAATGGGCTGCTGCTGGTGGCTGCTGGTACCCAGGTCGAGACCAATTTGACCTGGTGTGGTTGTCCATGGGGCAATTCTGTCGGATGTGACCCAGTTGTTGGCATCGGAAGCAACGTAGCTCACTGACATCCTGTCGTGGGTAACGAGGGTTAGAAGTCCCTGGTCGGTTAGGGGGTTGGTATCGGGCTGCTGCTGGGTGTGATGGTACTGAAGGTTTTGGAGGCTGTACCCGTGGCGCGACTGGGTTAGTTTTGCGAGTATCCGCATACTCATCCGCCAACTTGGCGGCCTCTGGTAGAGACAGGGGCCTGCGGTCTCTCACCCAATCTTTGACATCCGCCTGGATATGGTTGTAAAACTGTTCCAGGAGTATCAGTTGCAAAATTTCCTCTGCGGTAGTGGCCTGGCTACTGTTAATCCAGTTCGAGGCCGACAGGGATAACTGGCATGCCCATTCCACGTAGGAATCTTTAGCGGTTTTGCGTGAGTCCCTGAACTTTTGTCGGTAGGACTCTGGGGTTACTGCATAACGGGCCAGGAGCGCTTCTTTAACCCTGGCGTAGCTATGGATCTCCTGTTCTGGTACAGCCCGGAAAGCATCAGAGGCTTTGCCTGACAGCTTTCCTGACAATATTGAAACCCATTCTTCCTTAGCTATCCGGTGTAGGTGACATTGTCGCTCAAAATCCGCTAAATAGTTATCAATCTCACAGTCTTTTTCGTCAAAAGCGCCGAACGGAATTTTCTTTGTATCTGCTGTGTTGTACTCACTGTTTGGGGAGTGGGCTGCTGCCTGCTGGACCGCTGCCAGCTTTAATTGCAGCTCTGCGTCTCTTTTTTGTTTAGCCTCCTCTGCTAAAAGGGTCATTACTTTTAGAATAACGTCAGCCGTTGGGTTCGGACCGAACCATGCTAGTTTCTCCCTCATTTCTTCGTTGGCTGGGGATTCCTCCTCCTGAATCACTGGTGTCTCCATCTCTTGTACAGCTGGCATTGCTGCAACCAAGTTCTCTTGCTCTAGCTCCATTAACTCTGCTATAATGACCCGTTTGGTTTTGTTGCTAGCAATCCTTCCATGAGCTTCCAGTAGCTCTTTCAGTGTATTTCTTTTAAGCAGGGTGTACCAGCCTTCCATTCACTGTTCCCAGTGTCTGCTTGGAATCCTAGTGTACGGAAGTAGAAGGGAAAATCCCGCCGCTGCCAACCAGTTGTGACGGTACAATCCGTTACTCCGTCAAGTAATCCCTTCTTCCCATAAAAGAAAATCACCCAATACTCCACGAGTAGAAATATCCCTGGAATCGCCGAATAATCCACACATGAGCCAAAGCTTAATGCTGGAACGAGACTGATTTACTGGCACACAGAACTCACAATTTATGCAACATAAAACTCCTCCTCTGGGCCAGGCTAGATAATTGAGTTTTAACAATACACACAGCTCAATTATCTGCTGGCCAGAACATTTACAGTTTTTTTTTTTTTCAATTTGACAATTTTTATTATTTTCTTAGCATATTGCTTAAGTATTTCAGGGGTACAGAAGAAAAAAAGGGGAGGGACACAAATTCTTGAGTGCTTACATTCGTAACATAATTCCATGAACACGTAAACAAGTTATACATTGCATTATACAGTGCATTATACGTATACAATATCCACAACCTGGAAGGCAGGGGGGATGGTTGCCGATCACAGAAGGTTCTCTACCCTCTGAGACTTCCCTTGGAAGGATGCCCGTACCTACCCGGAGGTGCCTCGTACGAATGTGTTTCGTACCTCCGTGGTGAATGGGAAGGGGGGGGGGGGGTTAATGGGGATGTGTAGGGGAGGGGTCGGGGTGTAACTTATATACAAGTGGGTATATATCAAAACTGCACTACATTATTATCAGCACGATGTTACGAGTGCTACAGGTACCGTCTATATTTCCAGTCCACCGTGTGACACGGTGACTGTGGGTGGAAGGAGAAGGAACAATTTTGACCTCAGCCCATAGGTCCTTTGGTCCCGCTAAGCATGTTTCAACACTTGGTATCTTTGTATCCTTTTACATCACTTTATATCACCCATCTCCCGGTGTTCCCATCCACTCTGATGTTCACTCTTCCCCATCTATCGTACATCCCGTCTTTTTCCAGTAGCTATCCCATATGCAGCGCGCCTCCGCTGTTGCCCCCGTTATCCCCATTTGACGATAGGCCATTGATTCATAATCCCAGTTTGTCTGGATTTGCCTAAGTAGTGCAGATTTCGTGGGGGTCGTTTGTGTTTTCCATGTTCTAGCTATGAGGAGGCAGGCGGCCACTATTGTATGAAATAATAGTTTTGTGTGTACCCTGGTAAGACCTTCTGGCCATATGTACAGGAGGCAGATTTCTGGTGTTAGTCTCATAGATGCAGGCAATAGGTGCTTAATGATTTCGCTCACCATGGCCCAATAGGGTTGGATACGTGGGCAGGACCACCATATGTGAAGTAGGGAGCCCCTGTCTGCCTCGCATCTCCAACAGCGAGAGGAGGTGCCCGGGTATACGTGTGCCAGTCTCGTTGGTACTAAGTACCAGCGGTACTGTAGTTTCCGTACCTGTTCGAAGTGTGTGATACAGGAGGTGTTACCCTTATGGACCGTGAAAGCCTGAGCCCATTGGTCCTCGGTGAAGGTGCATCCTAAATCTGCGTGCCATGCGTGTTTGAAATTGTCTACCGTAAGTTTTTTACTTTCCAGCAGTGTTGCGTACACTAAGCTAAACATTTTTTTGTGTGGTGCCCCCTTGAAGCACCAGGCGTCGAATCTGGACATTGTTGGCGCCTGGAGGCTGGCTGTGGTCGTTTGCAAAAGAGATTTAAGCTGTAAATACGGGAAGATTGCTCTATTTGGTAAATTGAACTGCTCCTGTAGGTCTGGGAATTGTTTTAGAGACGTTCCGTTATAGAGGTGGTATACATGTGTGCATCCCGCTTTCTCCCATATGTTGTGATCAAATGTCTGGTTTCTCAAATGGATGCTATACATCGTTGTGGCTAGCGAAGTGGTCAGAGGGCCGCTTAGTTGGACTTGATGTGTATCCCATGTATTTAATAACAACTTGGTCTGTTCTAAGATGTATGGTGTATCAGGCCGTAGCCTTTTCGGTACCCAGAATAGGTGGTGTAGCCCCACTTTGCCCGCCCAATAGGATTCTATAGCTACCCATTGGGGTATTGAATCCGTCCTATGTGTGGTTGCGACTGTGGAGAGGAGTGCGGCCTTGTAGTATAAATTTATGTCAGGGAGATTCATTCCCCCTTGTTGTATTGGTTTCTTGAGTACTTGGAGTGCCACTCTGGGTTTTTTGTTTGCCCAAACGAAACGTGTAACTTGTTTCTGTAGAGCTAGTGTATATTGTGTGGGGATGGGAATCTGTAGTGTACGAAACAGATATTGCAATTTGGGGAGTAGTGACATTTTGAATGCCGCTATGCGCCCGTGCCAGGAGTGGAAGTCACTTTCCCACTGGTGAAGTATTTGTATTAGTTCACTGGACAGCTTTTCATAATTATACTTAAACATTAAGTGTGTCGACCTAGCCACCTTAATACCTAGAAAGGTTAGGTAATCATCCCTCCAGTCAAAGTTGAAGGAGTTTTTCAGGGTACGCAAGAGTTGACCCGGTAGATCAATGCCCAACGCCTGCGTTTTCGTTAAGTTAAGTTTATAGTAAGATACTTTATTATAATCCTGTATACACTTTAACAAGTTTGGTAAAGAAATTTGTGGTTGCGTCAACGTTAGAAGTATGTCGTCCGCAAAGAGGTTTAGGGTATATTCCTTGTCGCCTACTTGTACTCCATTAATGGATGGGTGTGCCCTTATGACCGCCGCCAAGGGTTCCAGCGCCATCACATACAACAGCGGCGAGAGGGGGCACCCCTGCCGTGTCCCATTAGTTATCCTGATTTTGTCAGATACAAACCCCGAGTTTAGGACTTGGGCCACTGGTGCTGAATATAAGGCCCTGACCGCCGAGATGAAGCCCCCCGGGAGCCCGAACCTTCTCAGGGTCGCCTGCCGGTCAAAGGCCTTCTCCGCATCTAAGGACAGCAATACTCCCCCCCCGGATCTCGCTGCCCTGAGGCTGTACATGAGGCTAAGGACTTTCCTTGTATTGTCTGCTCCCTGTCGGCCTCTCACAAACCCCACCTGGTCGTCATGTATAATATGGGGGAGCATGTGTCCCAGTCTCAGTGCAAATAGTTTAGCGAGGAGTTTGACGTCCGTATTGAGGAGCGAAATTGGTCTGAAGTTCTGTGGGCATGTCGGTTGTTTACCTGGTTTGGGGAGAGTGATAATATGGGCAACCTGCATCTCTCCAGGTAGTGTCCCCGTGTGTACCGCTTCATTGAACACTGCCGCTAAGTGTGGCGCTAGAACCTCCCCAAATTTGTGATAGTAGGAATTTGCGAAGCCGTCTGGGCCCGGGGCTTTAGCTTTCGGTAGGGTTTTAATTGTGTCTCTAACCTCCTCTGCGGTGATTGGTCTCGCCAATGTGTCTTGTTGTGCAACCGTCAGGGTGCGGAGCTCTACGCTATCTAAATAAGCAGCAATCTCTGTATCCAGTGGCTTGTGTGTTGTCGGATCGTGTTTGAGATTATAGAGGCCTGAGTAGTATTGTGCAAACTCATTGCTAATGTCTATGGGGGTTAGAACCTTCCCTCCTGCACTGGTGCTTAAGTACGCTATTTTTTGTGCCTGTTGTTGTTTTTTTAACCTCGACGCCAGTAGTTTCCCTGCTCTATTCCCCTGAGAGTATTGTGTTGCCTTCATTCTTTTCAAATTGTATCCCACTTTGTCAAGCGCATTTTGGCGCAGGTCGTGTCGTATTTGGGATATTTGATTTTTCCTCTGTGTTGTCGGGTTAATCTGGTTTTGGGCCGTCAGGGAGTATAGCTCTTTTTGCCACCCTAGCACTTTAGCATGTGTTTTGCGTTTTATATGTGATGCTTGTTTTATGAGTATTCCCCTTGCTACCGCTTTATGAGCTTGCCATATTGTGTGATGTGACAGCGAGGGGCTTGCGTTTTCCCTAAAATAGGTTTTAAGAGAGTCGTTCAATGAGGTTGAGAAGGTGGTATCGGTAAGGAGGGTCTCGTTTAGGCGCCAGGGGCTTTTATGCTTAAAATCGTATTTGTCTTTTAGAGTTAATTCCACGGGGGCATGGTCTGACCATACTATCTGTCCCACCTTGCTGTCTATTATCTGCTCCAAGTCCGCCCCCCCCACCAGAAACCCATCTATTCTGGAGTAAGTATTATGGACTGACGAATGATAGGTGTATTCTCTGTCTTCGGCGTGTGTTACTCGCCATGCATCGTAATAGTGGTGCAGGGTCAATAGTTTCATCATGGCTGCACATTGTCGTTTTAGTGGCCTATATCTAGGGCTGTGCTGGGATAGTGTAGTGTCGAGAGTTGGGTTCAGAACGTGGTTTAAGTCCCCACAGATAATCGTCATTCCTTGCTGTATATTCGTTACCCTGCCTATTATTTTATGGAGAAAGTTTCTCTGATTGGTGTTGGGGGCGTATATATTGGCTATCGTGTATAAAACATGGTTTATGCGGCCTACTATAATGGCATATCTGCCGTCTGTGTCTATGTCTTCCATAATTAGATCAAAGGCTACTTTTCTGCTTATGTAGGTGGATACTCCTCTAGATTTGGTAGCCGCTGTGGAATGGAACTGGTGTGGATATAAGGAGGTCAGGGGACGTGGGTGTGTTGTTCCCCTAAAGTGCGTCTCTTGTAAACACACTATGTCTGCGTCCTGTGCCCTGATGTCCCTCTCCAGGAGATGCCTTTGCACTGGGAGGTTGAGTCCCCTCACGTTATGACTATACAACTTTAGGGTGTCATATAAGGGAAGTGTCTGTATATTGCAAATGGAAGTAGTTCTAAACGAGGGCTCTGCCTTCCCCAGCCATGTCGAGCCAGGCAGATCCCCTCCTGCATTCTCCTTTGGGCACCTGTCTTGCAGCCCATTCCGGAGTCCAGCTCCAGGTTTGGGAGTGCAGCATATCTGTTATCATATAAGACAACTAAAATGGTTGGGCCACCCACTAGGCCCGTGCGAGGGTTGGTGAGGGATAGGTAAGGTGACATAACAGTGAAAAAACAAATGACATAACAATTAACAACACAACTTTGCCATACAATTACAAGTGAGAACAATATTGCCAAATTATTGGCTAGGTTCCCGTAGGGGGAACCTTGGGGGTCGGAGCTAAAAGCTTCGATCCTGGTTGATGGTGCTACCGCGAGGCTGGCCCTCGCTGACTCAATGACATTGTTATAGACCCTATACATACTTGTCTATTCAATACATTTACCCGCAAGCTAACTAGTCTCCGCAAACATGGGGAATTTCTCGTGAGGCCATGTGGGCGGTGTGCCTGGGGGTTTAACCTTCCCCACGCTGGATAAAGTTGGCACTTTCTACTACTGCCATTGGGGTCGATTGGCGTTGGACGGCATCGTGCCCCCACCCGGGTGGTATCTGGACCTTTGTCAGTGATTCCCATCTACCGCCCCCCTCACCCCCATGTTTCCAAATTTGCATGTCACACGGTTTGCTAGGCTAATCCAAAGCCTCCATTAAGGTAGTTAACACTAAACACAATCAATACTCATAAACTATGTATAAAGCGGTGTCATCTGATACTTGCGGACTTGGGAAAGTTCTTGGCATTATGGTGTTATTTATTTCCTCGCTTTCATCCATGTTGAAGGCAAGCGGTTGTCCTGAGTCTGTTTTGCTTGAGAGGCAGGCAGGTCAATACCCCAGTCTTTTAGGATTTGTAGGCCGTTTTCCGGGCTTATGATAGCTGTGAGACTCCCGTTGCGGTGAACCAGCAGCTTGGTCGGGTATCCCCACCTGTATGCGATGCTATTCGATCTGAGAACTTCCGTGATCATGCTGAAGGATTTTCTCGTCTTGAGTGTCATGGCGGAGATGTCTGCGAAAATCTTGATTTTCTGATAGTCTAAAGGCAAGTCCGTGCGTGTGCGGCTGGCCTTGAGGACCGCTTCCTTGGCGTGAAAATAATGCATTTTGAGCACTACATCCCTTGGGATGTCTGCAGGCAAGTATTGTGGTTTTGCGACTCTGTGAATACGGTCCATCAGCAGGACGTCTTGCGGGAGGTCCGGTACTAAGAGGCGGAACAGCCCAGTTGCAAAGGCCTGTAGATCTTGCGGGCCTACTTGTTCCGGTATATTCCTCAGCCTTAAATTGCTTCGTCTTGCGCGATCTTCCATATCGGCAAGTTTCGCCTCGTATTGATTTAATCTGTCCCATGCTTCCTCCAATCTGTCAGTTAGGCGGTTGTGTGCCTCTGTTTGTGCTTCCACGATGTTTTCCAGTTCCGAGGTACGGGACCCCCGTTTTTGAATGTCTGTGCGGATGTTTGTGAATGATCTCTGCAGTGTGCCTTGCAGCTTAGCTTCCATGCTGTCGAACATAGCCTGCAGGCTTTCTGCTGTCAGCACGGGGCCTGCAGTCTCCACATGTATTCCGTGCTCGTTATCCGACTCGGCGCCATCTTGCGAGTCTTCCGGTATCAGGGCCCCTTTCGGTTGCCCCTGTTTGTTGCCGAAAAAATTCAGTTTGTCTTGCTTGTCTGATCCCCTTTTGCTTCTGTGATGAGACATGGTATAAGAGTTCCCCGATTTTGTAATTTTCCGTCGATTTGGGTCTTTCTAAGTTATATGAGGGCCTAAATAGCCGCGGAGCTAGCAAACCATGCGACTGCTCGCGTTCAGATCCAGGCCACGCCCCCCCATAACATTTACAGTTTTTAACAATTTCAGAAAAGTACTTTTTATACAACATACAAACATAATTTCAACATCCCTGGGAACATCCATTCGGTAGTTTCTGTGTCGCATCGTGTGGAAGTTTGACCGGTTTGCCATGTGGAGGTATCCGATCTAGAGTTCCATAGAATCAGTAGCAAGAGCCGGTCTCCGTTCGCATCTAACTACACGAAAACCACCGTTTGTATGGTGCAGCTGGTTACATGTGAATGTTCCCCTCATTCGGTAGATTCTATCTACTGAACGCCAGTTTGATTCGTGGAGCGGAACGTATTCATCCAGGACTTCCATGGGGACCGGGCGTTTGCATGGTTGCCGTGCCGAAATTAGTTCCAGGCAATCCCTGCATAAGTCCCGCTGACCGCGTTCGTGAGTTCTAAGATGGCCGCCATCCTTTGTTCTCGCCACGTGTTCGTATGTCGAATGGCGGCCACCTAGTAGCAGTTAAGTTGCGGTTTCTCTGTGTTCTAATGCTGATTGCTACCCAGGGTGTGTGGTCTCTGTTCGGTAAACGAATACATTTCTTTTATACATATTGAACTGAACGGATACAGGCATTAAAACAGCAGGGAGAGGGTTTAACTGAGGGCCCACAGGCAAGTACATGGAAAATCCTTCACATGTATTTTCTAAGAAAATACAGTGTTTACATTGAAAGCTAGGAACACCTCCAGTTGCAGTCACTCAGAGTGAACCAGAGGGACTTCGGAGTTGATGGAGGCATAATATGCCTCCATCCACTCAGATCTGCTGTGCACGAGCATCCTGTGATTCAGTATCTCCTCCCACTGCATGCAGACACTGAACTTTCCTCATAGAGATTCATTGATCCAATTCATCTCTATGAGGAGATGCTAATTGGCCAGGGCTGGGTTTGAATCATGCTGGCTCTGCCCTTGATCTGCCTCTTTGTCAGTCTTAGCCAATCCTATGGGGAAGCACTGTGATTGGATCAGGCTATCACATGTCAGCAGATTGCTTGTTTTTCCTAACAGCATGCAGATTTACAGCTTCTGGCTTGAATACAGTAAGATTTTTACTATATTTATGGAGACATGAGGGGCCCAGGGGGGCTAGATGGTCGTGTTAACACTATAGGGTCAGGAATACATGTAGTTGCGCTGGTGACTATAGTGTCCCTTTAAATAACACATCTGGTAAGAGGGGAAAAAATCACTTCATCATTTGGTGCAGTTTTGCATATTAGGACCCCAGTCGTGTAAACCATCCATAGGTTTCGTGTACTGTTAGCAAACCTCTTCTTTCAAACTCCTATTCCATTCTCCCCAGCTCAGTTTCTCACATTTCTCTCCTTATACCCCAGGTTTTCCCCTTTCTATTTAACTCTCTCTTTTTTTTCTCCAGCTTTTTTTTTTTTTTTTCAGCATTTTATTTATTATTCTGACATTTCTTTTTTTTCACTTGAGACCTGCATCATAACTCTTCATGTGCAACCAGAAAAAAGAGTGTGTGTTGGAGGCAGAGTGTAGTAGTTACTGTCAATTTGATGCAGAAAGGAGCACTGAACGTGTTATTTTCTTTGGTTTCTTAGCTTCAACACTCCTCTAACATGACATCACACATATGCAAACATGAAGACATTTTTACACTAATTTATAGTAGTTTATTTTCCATAATTTCTGTTTCTGTATATTTGTGGTGTTGTACAGAAGATGATGTTGGACCTGTCAGATACAAAGGTTGATTTCTACATAAAATTTTATTATTAATGCCTCACAAATACATATTTGGTAAATATGTATAATCTTAATTATACACTGGCTATAAATATTTTAGGGTGTGTATGTATATAATTAATAGACATGTGCAATTCGTTTCGGTCCGAATCTGAATTTGGACGAATTTCGGACAAGTCGGACATTCGGGTACTTCCGAATGTCCGAATTGCCGAGGTCCCGAAGTTCTGAAATTACCGAATATCCGAAGTGTCGAAGTGCTGAAGTTCCGAAGTACCAAAGCACATAGGTCCCCCCCTTATTAGTATTTAGGGCCCCCACCCGCCACTGAGGGGTGGGGGCCAGGGGGGAGGACACTAGGTCCCCCCCTTATCCTTGTTTAGGGCCCCCACCCACTGCTCAGGGGTGGGGGCCAGGGGGAGGACATTACGTCCCCCTTATTACTATTTAGGGCCCCCACACGCCGCTCAGGGGTGGGAGCCAGGGGGGAGGACGACCTTAGGGCCCCCACCCGCCGCTCGGGGGGGGGGCACTTTTTTTTTTAAACAGTGAGCAGTCACAGGCTGCTCACTGTTTACTAGATATGCCCCTACTCGCGGTATAGCGAGTAGGGGCAAAATGTACTAATACTAAGTAATTTTTACTTAGTGTTAGTAAATTTGGCTGAAAGACCAATTTAGGTATTTCAGCCTTTTGGTAGATAACTCCCTAATACCGTGGGAATTAGGGAGTTATCTACCAAGCGGCTGCAAGAGAAGACCCCAGTTGCGAAAGTCCCGAAATTTTGAAGTTCCGAAATTCCAATGTGTCGAAGTGCCGAAGTTCCGAAGTTGCCGAATTTCCGAAGTCTTGAAGTGCCGAATTGTGAAAATCCCGATTTTCGGAATGCCGAACCGAACCGAAAATTTTCCCCATGCACATGCCTAATAATTAAAAGTCCTGAGAAGTGAGTGTTCCCTTTTAAAAGCACATAACTGAAACACATTATCATCAATTGCTCTCTTCTAGTGACATCTAGTGGTGCAGCTTATTAGTGAACGTTATACTAAAATTAGCCTACATGTGATGCTATTTCTATGGCATATAATTCATAGAATTTTATCCTGAGCCAGGGCCGGACTGGGAATTAAAAGCAGCCCTGGAAAAAAATTATTTACCAGCCCCATAAAGCGTCGCGCCAGCATAGTGTGGAGATACAGAGTTAGAAAAGATAACTTAAAATAAAAAATTATTACTCCAACTTGAAAAAAGCACATATAGGCTTAATAAAAATGAGTGCAGATTTATTTTAAGCAGGCGTGCCTTTGCATATAACCAATGTTTCAGTCCAACTACCATGACATATTAAGGAACGCTTGGTAATGGGACTGAAATGGTGAATGTATGTAGGGCACAACTGTAACAAATTAAGTTATCGTGTTTATTTTGAGGTCCTGTGGGTGCACTCTTCACTTTAAATATGTTATTGTGCTGGAGTATGCACCTAGCAACAATACTGGGCCACTATCTGCTTATTACATATGGTACATATCCATGACATTTCTTTGTGTATTATGCATATATAAATGTACATTAATATATGTGTAAATATAATATATATATATATATATATATATAATAAATACACAAGATCCAGCGCACTCTCCTATCTACTAAACAGCAACTTCAATGTCGACAGACTTTATTAAGCCTGCCACAACGTCAATGTACCCCATCTTTGGCAGGTCCTACTCTCACAGTCTAATGTCTGCTCTTATGAGATTAACCACTTAACCATTAACCACACGTTGTGGCAGGCTTATGCAATGTATGATCATATAATGTAACTAAATCCCCATTTTTTTGCCTAGATTAGGTGTTTTTTAAAAAACTTTTACAGACTAATAAAGTCTGTCGACATTGAAGTTGCTGTTTAGTAGATAGGAGAGTGCGCTGGATCTTGTGTATTTATTGTATAATATGGCCCCCAGCAGCACCCCATTTAAGCATGTTTAGGTGAGTGCAACCATCCCCCCATGTTTCCTATATATATTTGGGAGTCTAGCCAACTCCTTGGTTCTGCACCCCTCCCTGTTACAGGTGCCTCATCTCAGGTCCCTATTTAGCCTTGTACTGCAGAGAGCCTCAGATGGAATTTTTTCCCAAGTAAGTGGTTAATCTCATAAGAGCAGACATTAGACTGTGAGAGTAGGACCTGCCAAAGATGGGGTACATTGACGTTGTGGCAGGCTTATGCAATGTATGATCATATAATGTAACTAAATCCCCATTTTTTTGCCTAGATTAGGTGTTTTTTAAAAAACTTTTACAGACTAATAAAGTCTGTCGACATTGAAGTTGCTGTTTAGTAGATAGGAGAGTGCGCTGGATCTTGTGTATTTATTGTATAATATGGCCCCCAGCAGCACCCCATTTAAGCATGTTTAGGTGAGTGCAACCATCCCCCCATGTTTCCTATATATATATATATATAAATAAATAATCAGTGGCGGATCCAGAGCCTGATCTCAGGAGGGGCACCTATAGATTATTTAAAGAAATAATCCATGCACAATAACCACTACTGCTCTGTGTAGTGGTTATGGTGCCAGGAGTGCCAGGCCCTGCTCCCAGAGTAAGTAGTCAAACCGTTTAAGAACAGTTTGACAACTTATCTGGGGTCTGCAGTCGGGTATAGAAGCAGTGGTGCAATGTGTGAGGGGTGCAATGCGTGTGAAAGGTTCAGTGTGTGGGGCAATGTGTGTATGGGTGGCTGTGTGTGTAGGGCAATGTGTGTATGGGGGTCTGTGTGTGTGTATGGGGGGGCAGTGTGTGAATGTGTATGGTGTGTGTGTGTGGGCAGTGTATGTATGGGGCTAGAGTTCACTCTTACCACTGGGACCACCAGGAATCCCTGGTGGTTGCAGTGGTGAGAGTGAATTCTAGCCCGTAGCTCCAGGGCTAGAGTTCACTCTCACGAGAGCCAGAGCGTTGCCGCTGTAACCGCGGCAATGCTCTGTACTCGCGCAATTAGGACCCGGAGGAGCTGCAGGCTGAGCTCCCGGGTCCTCTCTTCCTCCCCTGCCGGCTGCCTGCATAGTGCCTGTGGAACGGGGAGGGAGATCTCTGATCTCCCCTCTGGTCCGTGAAGGCACATGGCGCTTGGACAGTGCCAGCCCTGCACTGGCCAGCAGGGGAGAGCCTCTGGGGGGGGGGCAATTGCCCGTTGCCCCCCCCCTGGATTCACCAGTGATATATACAGCCCCTCTGTGTGCCTTTTTGCCTCCCCCCAGTCCCTCTGTATGTTTCTTTCTCCCCCTCATTGCTCCTCTGTGTCCATGTCTCCCCTCTCCTTCCCAGTCTCTCTCTTCGCTCTCTGCCTCTTTCTCCCCCTCCCCTTGTGTGTCTCTCTCCTTTCTCCCTCTGTTTCTCCCTCCAGTACGTTATGGCGGTTCCCCTGAGAAGTGTCGTGGCTTTTTGAACCAGATCAGCATCCATTTCGAATTACAACCCCGCTCCTATCCTACAGATAGAGCGAAGGTTGGATTTATTGTTACGTTACTCATTGAGAAAGCTCTGAGATGGGCCAATCCTTTATGGGAGAATGATAACCCGTTAGTCTATAATTATAATGCCTTTGTAGCTGCTTTTAGAAGAACTTTTGACCCCCCTGGTAGAAAGGTCAATGCAGCTAGATTACTGTTGCGCCTTAGACAGGAAAATCGAACACTTGTGGATTATGCATTAGAGTTCAGGTCCTTGGCGGCAGAAGTTAAGTGGAACGAACAGGCTTATATAGATGTATTTTTGAATGGGTTATCAGATGTAATCCTTGACGAGGTCGCTACTAGAGAGCTCCCTGAGAATTTGGAGGATTTAATTTCTTTTATCTCTCGCATTGATGAACGCTTAAGAGAGAGGCAGAACACTCGAGATAGGACCCGTAGACCCTCCTTTAAACTAGCTCCTGCATTTCAAAATTCTGAGATCGAAACCTTACGTTTTCCAGAGCCTATGCAGATAGGTAATACTCACCTCACAGAGGAGGAGAGACAGTACAGGAGAAGGGAGGGTTTATGTATGTACTGTGGAGTCAGAGGTCACTTACGCCTAAATTGTCCTAATCGTTCGGGAAACGCTCGCACCTAAGTTTCTCTAGAGGACAGGCCTTGGGTGTATCTATTTTGTCCTCTATTCACAATTATAAAGATCACAGGCTTCTTGTAACGGATCACCTGGCACCCCGACCGGGCACCTCCGTTAATGGATGCTCCTAGTGCTTCCTGAAGACTCCAAGCACTCTGGCAGACACCATAATCACCGAATCCGAGAAACCTTTAAATTCTCCCAAGCGTATGAATGCTGTAGACCATTGAATAGGAACCATACGAATAGGCTTACACTCCTAGCAGTCAACTGGAATAGCATACAATAAATCCTTCCCCCAATAATGAGACGACACTTCACTTTGAGGGTAAAACAGGAACTCTGGACTGGCTCATCCAGCCTGGCTTTTATTTCCAACTCACACATACAGGCCACACCCAGGGGGAGGCATAAAAGAACCAATGACATAGATGTTACCTCCCACACATCCCCTCCCCTTAGTGTGACACATAATCCCATTATGCATACAGTGTAAAATATACTTTTACACAACTTTCATAACTTTAAAACCATACATCACATTCACATAAAAATACATATCCACAATCAATCCATTCAGGGGAACAACATATTAAAAAATGGCATGAATCCGACCAGGGGTTCAAAAGTTACTAAAATTATCTTTTGTTCCTTTCTGGCTGGCAGAAAAACATCCCCACAATGCACCCTGGTTTCCTCCCTTCTGCCCTGGAGTTAATTGGAGAAGTAATCCAATTACCCAGGACTAAAGGCAGACTCCATTAACCACATGGTTGCAAAACGACATAAAACACTTTAAAATACATAAAGTCACATTTACACATAACACACAGACATTTCACCTATCCCCAGATAGCTGGGATCTGCACGCACAAAACTACCGAATAGCGCGCAGATCCTACTCACACAGTACAATTGCCATGGAGCTAAAGTCTTTCCCATAGTCTTTCATTATATGAATAGGCTCCATGGTATGGCTATCTGGGGTATCACATTCCCATAAAGTCTGGTCCATAGTCCAAAGGCAAGAGGCGGGCAATCAGCCCCCTCCAAGGACACGTGGCGAGGTCGGTTTCGCCACACTTCTGTTACCCGTTTCTTTGACTTGGGAGAAGGGAGTATTAAAAACCATGGCTTTGATCGATTCTGGAGCTGCTGAGAGCTTTATCGACCAAGTTTTTGTTACCAAGCATGCTATCCCATCCCAGTTAAGGGAGACACCCCTGGCCGTTGAGGCCATAGATGGTAGACCTTTACTTGAGCCTGTTATTTTCCGTGAGACCATACCTGTTAATTTAACTGTTGGTATCTTACATGAGGAAGACCTATCTCTATTGATTATTTCCTCTCCCTCTATTCCCATAGTCCTGGGGTACTCCTGGTTAAAGAGACATAACCCTATCATTGATTGGGAGTTAGGGGAGATAGTCTCATGGGGTCAGAATTGTCAAGAGAAATGTTTGCGGAGGGTCTCGCCTCTTTGCCTAGCTAACACGTCGGCTAATTCCTCCAACCCTACAGAGACACAAATACCGCCTCAGTACCTGGATTTAAAGGCAGTATTTGATAAAAAGAGAGCCAATACCTTACCTCCACACAGGTCCTTTGATTGCAAGATTAACCTACTCCCTGGTACCATGCCTCCCAGGGGTCATGTATACCCGTTATCTACTAAAGAGAACTCAGTTCTAGAGGAGTATATTCACCAGAATTTAGACAAGGGATTCATTAGGAGATCCTCCTCTCCTGCCGGGGCTGGATTTTTTTTTGTTAAAAAGAAGGATGGTACACTAAGACCTTGTATTGATTATCGAGGTTTGAACAAGATAACCATTAGGAATGCTTATCCCATCCCTTTGATTACCGAACTCTTTGATCGTTTAAAGGGTTCTAAAATTTTCACCAAGTTAGATCTCAGAGGGGCATATAACTTGGTGAGAATCCAGCAGGGACACGAGTGGATGACGGCGTTCAATACTCGATATGGTCACTATGAATATACAGTAATGCCTTTTGGGTTATGTAATGCACCGGCTGTATTCCAGGATCTGATAAATGAGGTTCTTAGGGAATTTCAGCATGATTGTGTTATTGTATACCTGGATGATATACTCATACATTCTAGAGAGATTGAGACTCACCACAAACAAGTCAGAAGGGTTTTGCACAAACTTCTTCAACATGGCCTGTACTGCAAATTGGAGAAATGTAGCTTCGATCAATCCCAAGTAAACTTCCTTGGTTATGTGATCTCTGGGGAGGGATTTAAGATGGACCCGGATAAACTCCAGTCCATTCTAGATTGGCCTTTACCAAAGGGTCTCAAGGCCGTTCAGAGATTTATTGGATTCTCCAATTATTATAGGCGCTTTATTAAGGGATATTCTTCTATTATTGCGCCTATCACCAATATGACCAAACAGGGGGCTGATACTAAGAATTGGTCTACGGAAGCTCTCCTTGCTTTCAAAACTCTCAAGGAGCTTTTTGCTTCCGCTCCAATTTTAGTTCACCCTGATACTACGCTGCCTTTCCTACTTGAGGTAGACGCCTCAGAGACTGGTATAGGTGCTATCCTATCTCAAAGGTTAGGTGTGGATAAACCGTTACATCCATGTGGATTTTTTTCTAAAAAATTATCTGGTGCTGAGAGCAGATATGACATTGGTGACAGAGAACTACTAGCTGTTATCAAGGCTTTAAAAGAATGGAGACATTTATTGGAAGGGACATTACATCCTGTTACTATTTTAACGGACCACAAGAACTTGTCCTATATTGGAGAGGCCAAGCGATTGTCTTCCAGGCAAGCTCGTTGGTCGTTATTCCTCACCCATTTCAATTACGTTCTCACTTATAGGCCTGGTTCGAAGAATTCTAAAGCCGATGCCCTATCTCGCCAATATGAACCTTCTGCTTCATCTGAACCGGTTCTGTCCTCTATAGTACCTAAATGCAATATTATTGCTAACACAAGTCTCAAAATCCATTCTCCGTTGCTTGCCCAGATCATGAAGTCACAACATCTGGCACCTGGACAGACTCCTGAGGGAAGAAACTTTGTTCCTCCTGAACTCCAACTGGAGCTCTTACAGTGTTTCCACGAAAGTAAGGTGGCTGGTCATCCTGGCATTCGCAAGACATATTCCCTGATCTCCAAGGATTTCTGGTGGCCTTCCTTACGAAAGGATATTAAGGAGTTCATCGGAGCTTGTGAGATTTGTACCAAGACTAAACAGCCTCATACATCTCCATGTGGTCTATTACACCCCTTGGACATTCCAGAGAAACCATGGTCCTGTTTGGCCATGGACTTTATTGTGGATTTACCTGCTTCCAAGAGACAGACTGTTATTCTCACGGTGGTTGATAGATTCACTAAGATGGCTCATTTCGTGCCGTTACCTAAACTCCCGACTTCTCCTGAATTGGCGGAGATTTTCGCGAGAGAGGTTTTTCGCTTACATGGGATACCTTCTGAAATTGTTTCTGATAGAGGCTCTCAATTTGTCTCACGATTCTGGAGATCCTTCTGTTCTCAATTAGGCATCAAATTGAACTTTTCCTCTGCCTATCACCCTCAGTCTAACGGAGCTGCTGAACGTACCAATCAAAAGATTGAACAATATCTGCGCTGCTTTGTTTCCGAACACCAGGACGATTGGGTCGGTTTGATTCCTTGGGCGGAGTTCGCACACAATAATCTCGTTTGTGATTCTACTCGTTCTAGCCCCTTCTTCATGAACTATGGCTTTCATCCTTCCATTTTTCCTTCGGTCTCTTCTTCCCAAGGAGTACCGTCGGTTGATGATCATGTCGCCAATCTGAAGAAGTTGTGGGATCAGACTCGTCAAATTCTCCTAAATAATTCTATGTTGTTCAAAAAACACGCTGATAAGCACAGAAGGGCGGCTCCAGTTTTTGTCCCTGGGGATAGAGTATGGCTGAGTACTAAGAACATTCGTTTAAAAGTTCCCTCTATGAAATTTGCTCCTCGTTACATAGGTCCTTACAGGGTTCTGACTCGTATCAACCCGGTTGCGTATCGCCTAGCTCTGCCATCTGCCTTACGCATCCCCAACTCCTTTCATGTGTCTTTGCTGAAACCGCTAATTTGCAACAGATTTTCCTCTACGGTTTCCTCACCTCGTTCGGTTCAGGTGGAGGGTCAGGAGGAATACGAGGTCAACTCCATTATCGATTCCCGATTCTCCCGGGGGAAGCTACAATATCTGGTCAACTGGAAGGGATATGGTCCTGAGGAGAGGAGTTGGGTACCTCAAGAGGATGTTCATGCCCCTCGCCTCCGCAGGGCGTTTCACTCCCGCTTCCCATCTCGTCCCGGTTCCTTCCGCCCGGTGGGCGTATCTGAGGGGGGGGTACTGTCAGGGTACCTGAAGTCTCTACCTCTGAGAGAGGTAGAGACTTAGACGTTTATCCGTCTAGACGAGCCGTTTCCTCCGTTCCTCGCGGTCCATCCGGTCACTTAAACGCTGTCCGCGAGGGATCCGCTTCCTTTTCTAACATGACGCTCGGTACGTGACGTCATGACGCCAATCCCGAGCGACCTGTCACTCAATTGTCCGATATCTAATCAGGACTCGTCGGAGGCGTGTCTACTCTCCGGAGTCAGGATATTTAAGCTTGCTTCTCTCATCAGCTCATTGCCCTGTCGTGGTTCTAGCTTGTCTAGTCACTCAGTGCTCTTGTATTCTAGTATTCTCTTTGGTTCTGACCCGGCTTGTTGTACTACTCTGCTTATCTCTGTTATCCCTTTGACCCGGCTTGTCTCTCGCTTACCTGTCTTCTCGTTCCCTCGACCTCGGCTTGTCTCTGACCATTCTCTATTATTCTCTGTACGTTAGTCCGGCCATTCTAAGGTCCGGTATACGTACCTTTCTACTGTTTGTACTCTGCGTGTTGGATCCCTGTCCCGATCCTGACACCCCCATCCCCTCCACCCACCTGAGAGGAGTCAGGGCGGCCAGCCTTCCACGCTGCAGCCTCGCCGGTCCGGCGGCACTCCTAATGCTGAGGGCTGAAGGAGGAGGGAGCATGTCTCCCTCGCGGTTCCCACAATTCACAGCACGGATGCTCCCTCCTCCTTCAGCCCTCAGCATTAGGAGTGCCGCCGGACCGGCGAGGCTGCCATCCGGCCCGGCGGCATCAGCCTGGAACACTGCTGCCGGCCGGCCCCCTCTGAGTGTGCCACCAGACCGGCCACCCGGTGGCACATACCTGCGCAGCCAGGGCCGGCCTTAGGCCTTTGGGCGCCCTGTGCGAGAAATCTTCACAGCGCCCCCCCCTCCCCCACTCCTTCCCCCCTCCCCCACTCCTTCCCCCCTCCTTACTCCTTCCCACACACACAAACACACGCAGGCAGTCACACACAGACAGCCACACACAAACACACACACAGACATAAAATGTGACGGCAGATAAGAACAATTCGGCCCATCTAGTCTGCCCAGTCAGTCACACATAGGCAGTCACACACACACACACAGGCAGACAGCCACACACACACAAGCACACAGGCAGACAGCCACACACACACAAGCACACAGGCAGACAGCCACACACACACAAGCACACAGGCAGACAGCCACACACACACAAGCACACAGGAAGACAGCCACACACACACAGGCAGACAGCCACACACACACGCACACACACAGGCAGACAGTCACAGACAGTCACACACAGAGGCAGACAGTCACACACACACACACAGTCACACACACACACAGACAGGCAGACAGTCACACACACAGACAGTCACACACACACACACACACAGACAGTCACACACATACACACAGACAGTCACACACACACACAGTCTCACACACACACACACAGTCACACACACAGGCAGACAGTCACACACACACACAGACAGTCACACACACACAGTCACACACACACAGACACACAGTCACACACACAGACACACAGGCAGACAGTCAAACACACAGACACACAAACACACACACACACACAAGCAGACAATCACATAGTTACCTCTGTTCCTTGTGGAGGCAGACAGGCAGTGCAGCTCCTGGATTCTGGTTGTTGGGGGAAGCAGGGACTCCTTCCTGCTTCCCCTGCAGCAGTTAGACGGCATTTTAGCTCCGCCCCGCCGCACGCTAAGCCCCACCCCCGCCGCACGCTAAGCCCCACCCCCGCCGCACGCTAAGCCCCGCCGCACATTTTTTATTTTTTTTTATCCCGGTCATGTGTGAGCTGTGTGGCCACAGGGCGCCCCCTGCTCCATGGCGCCCTGTGCGGCCGCACAGCTCGCACACCCCTAAGGCCGGCCCTGTGCGCAGCCCCCAGATGCCACGGCCCACCGGGAAATTTCCCGGTATCCCGGTGGGCCAGTCCGGCCCTGATCCTGAGTATTACTTTTAATAGGTATGGACCTAGAATATTTAAACCTGTAACAAGTATGTGTTGTTTAAACATCCCAGGACAAAACAAAATTGAGGGTGGTGGAGTTGGAAAGCAAAAACATAATTTTGAATTTTTTATTTTTTGCTGTGCAGTGAGATACATCCATGCTAGACATGCCCCAACAGCGGTTGTCAAACAAATCCAAATACAAATTACAAAGCTTTTTGTGTTGGATAACATATAGGTAAATTATGCACAATTTTGGTATATAGTAATCAGGCTAGGTGAGTAAATATGTTGAGTAAACAATGAAAACTTGAACAGACTCAGTATATATGAGAAAGCGATGCTAATGTTAGCAGGTCAGCCCCCTTCCCCCCCGCCACCAGAAATTTTGGGGCCCTTAACTCAGCTCACGGTCTGGGCCCCCTGGGGCCCGCCTCCAATCCCGCCCACAGGGTCCGCCTTCAAATCCCGCCCACAGGAATACACACACACACAGACACAAAAACACACACTGATACAAAAGGACACAGATACACACACACACACACACATACACAAAGATACATACTAACAGACACACATACTGAAACAGACATACCCGCATATAGACATACGTACTGACACACACATTCTGAGACATACATACATATACAGACACACAGGCATACATAGTGACATATAGACACATACTAACATACATACAGACACACATGCATGAGGACATACACATACATACACCGACATACATACACACAGACATTCATTCATACTGGCATACATACATATATATATATACTTACATACAGACATACTGACAAACATACATTCATACAGACACTGACATCCATACACACATACATACACAGACATACATTTGTAATGGCATACATTCATACTGGCATACACGCAAATATACAGTCATACTGACAGACATACATACATACATTCATATATACTGACATCCATACACAAAGACATACGTTCATAATGACATGCAGACATACATTCATACTGACATACATGCATAGATACAGACATACATTCATAATGACATGCATACATAATGACAGGGGTCCTCAAACTTTTTAAACAAGGGGCCAGTTCACGGTCCCTCAGACACTGTTGGGGGCCGGACAATAAACAATATGAACAAATTTCTATGCACACTGCACACACACGCATAAGGACATAAATACTCACACACACACACATACTGACATACATACATATATAAACAGACAGACACAGACATATACATACATATTGAAATACATACACACAGACAGACATGCATACATACACATACTGACTTACACACATAGACATACATACTGGCATACATACACACAGACACACATACATTCTGACATACATACATACAGACATACTGACATACATACTGACATAGATACATACTAACATACACAAATACTGCTAATTTTTCTTACCTTTTTTTGCAGGTGGAAGGCTGTGGGTGATGGGAGTCGGCGTGGCTCCCGCGGCCTGGCTTTCTTACCTCCCGCGCGGTGCTGAGGGAGCTGGGCGGAAGTGACGGCCACTTCCTCCTAGCAGTGCTTTGCGGCTGAGGGGCCCGGTCGCGCTATTGCACGGCCGCAGTGCTGACCAGGTCCCTGAAGATATAGGGCCCATCTGGGCTACACGTGGGGCCCGGGCGGCTGGGCCTCCCAGGCCCGCCGGGCCCGTGACAACCGTTATGGTTGTCACCCCCTGATGGCGGCCCTGCCCCCCATGAATGAGTAGATAAATAAAAGGCATTAGAGGCAAGAGGGCAGCTATGAAAATTATAATCTAGATAGACAAATTCAACTAGACAACTTAAACAAATTGCTCTTCAGCTAGACAAGAGACTGGGTGACAATGAGAGACCAATTGAGGAGGTCCCCCAGCTATCTATGTATGAGTCCCACATTGTAAAACAAAAAAAAAAAGAAAATCAAAAACAATATCAAAAAGTTATTTCCCCTGCAACTTATTGTGGTAATGATTTCTGTGCCAGAGACAGTATCTTTTCCTCACCAAGGTCAGACAATGCCCCACTGGGGTAGTGCATAGCCCAGTTGCAGGAGTCTTAGTGTCGGGCCCAGCGGTCTGTGTGACTGGAGACGTTCAGTGGAGTGTTTAGTGCTGAGTGAGGCCCTCTGGATTTTCCTCAATGGCATTAGGATACAGCGTGGGTAGGGATGCAGGCACGTTAGGAACCTCATGTCTGGCCGCTGGTCACAGATGTAGTTGTCAGTTTCTTGCGTTGAGGTATAGCCGCGGATTTGTATGCAGGTATAAAAAGTCACTGTTTGCGGTGCCATTTTCATGCTCTCTTTGTTCGAGATGGTTGGCGTCTGTGATGGGAGAGTGTAGGCAGCATCCTGGGTGAGTACTCATCTGGATTGTGTGCATTATCCTGCCCCTTTCCAAGAGCCAGTTTCCTCCAGAAAGCAGTGGATATGTTATCCAGCTTTGCTAGAATATCAGACGTCTCCGCTGTGTCAGAAGGCCCAGTGGCGTTCGCCACCATTGCAGGGTTAGTAACCCTCACTTGGTATTACTGCCATGGGGCATGGCTTCCCTAGGTCCTGGATAACCCCCACCAGTCCATCTGGGGTGGAGGTGTGTTTAAGCCATTTGTGGCGGCAGGGGAGTGGCCGCCTCCCCCACGCCGACAATGCTTGTAGGCCGCAAATCTCGCTCTGGTGATTCCCGCTGGGCAAGCTGCTTATTTGGTATCGCCTCTCGCTTGGTGGTCCATTAGTGTCATATGTAGGCTGATTATGACAGTAGTCAGCAATATTTGTCCAAAAGAGCAGGAACAGCTCTATCTTGCGTCCGCTCAACTCCGCGGTCAGACTCCGTCCCCCGCAAAAACATTATCTACCACATATTAAAACCGAAATTAATGGACATTAAGGGAGACATCAAAAGGTTTACAGACTTCTTGAAGTAAGAACTATTGGACCTAGGCTCCAGGACAAACAAACAATCTGGAAGGCCTTATCCACGACACTATTGTGCATGGAAAAAAACATAGCCGATCAGCAGCAAGTACAGCTGTAAGAGGTTAGGATGCTTAAATTACAGCTTATTTATTTGGAGGACAGGTTTCACCAAAATAATCTTCTGAATAGAGGTATCTCAGAAGATGTTACATCAGTGGGCATGGTACAATGTGTCCAAAATTTATTAACGGCACACCTGCATGAATGTCTGGAAAATTGTCCTCTGCATCGTACCCAACAATTTGCCAAATCTCCTAAACAACCAAAAGATACTTTCTCATGATGTCATCACTAGGGCACATTTACATAATGTAAAAAACACCATCATTAAAAGAGTTAAGGCCCAGAGGAACTATCCGTAACAATTCTCCCAAAATTTTCAGATCTCTAACTCTTTACCATTCAACTGGGAAGAGAGATTTCAATTACACCTAATATACCCTACAAGTGGAGCTTACCTATCAGATTTGTAATATTTTGCAATGACATTAACTCTAATGTTAACACATCCTAAGATTAGGTTTCTCAAACAATAGGATTTTCTTGTTTAAATTCTTTATTTTTGAAGGGCAAAGATGAATGTACAAGTAGAAACTGACAGTAATGCTTTTCCAGCTATGTCATACATGACATGAGGAGAACAGTAACCTCACATGATCGTTTGGCCCTCTTTTGGGCGTCATCAGTGAGGTGTAGCTGTTACCCATCTAGGCACAATGAGCACAGGGGTCACATCTGGATCACCTTTTTTGCTTTAGGAGAGTCCTATGAAATTGCATTGCAACAAAAACAGAGAATATGGTAATATAGATGTAAATGCTTTAAGGTTTTGGAGCATCCCTTTAAGCAATTTGAACTCCTCCTAATGTTTAATTCTGCTCTAAAAATCATTTACACTAACCCATCTCATCCGTACAACATTTGGAATCAACAGTGGCTCTAGGCTAAGGTTGTTCCCTACCCCCCTGATTTCATGATATTGCTTTAGAACCCCTAGCTATCGCTATCAAAAGCAACCTGTACATTAATGGATATCCTTTTTCCTCTACCATGTTTGCTACCTCGCATTTCTGTAATGTAGAAAACACCATCATGAAGAGAGTTGTGGCCCCGGGGAACTTTCCGTAACAATGCTCCCAAAGTTTTTTTCAGATCTCACTCTTTACCATTCAAAAAGAGTTTTCAGTTTTCACCGCAGTGCTGTGAACTCCTAATTTACCCTACAAGTGGAGCTTTCCTGTCAAATTTGTAATGTCTCGCAATGACATTAACATTTTGTTTGAATCCTTTATTTTTGAAGTGCAAAGTGCAAAGATAAAGACATAGTAACAAAAATAGAAACTGACAGTAATTCTTTTCAGGCTATGTCATACAGGAATGTCACTTTTTTTGTTTGTTTATAAAACATGCAGAATAAACAAAATAAACATCATATCTGAGAGCATGAAGGTTACAATATCAGATGCTTGGAATGACAATTAAATGCCAGGGACATAGTGAGAGAAAGTGCACAAGCATAATACACACTTGCAGGCTAATTTTATAAGTAATACTTGTGCCCACCAATGAGGCCCTGCTATAGTCTAGTAGTGGTCTAGTCGCAAGGAGAACACCAGGAGGATTAGGAATTAGGCAGTTAAACTGCTAAAACATACTAAAATGATACTGACATAAAAAAATGAATAGATGCTCTGCTATAGGGATAGACAATATGAATGAGTCCTGAAATCAGCCTATTCCCTCCTAGGGCATTCCCCTTTCACCCCTGGACCATACATGCAGTCTAGAAAGTTGTGACTATACATGGTGGTGAGGTATGCCCAGTGGTTTCAGAAAGGCGCCTTCCGATACTACAGGCACCAGAACCAATCCCATGTAATGAACCTAAGGACTCTAACTCGAATATTGGCTGGATGTATCATCTTCCGTCCAGGGAGATGCGTGGTTCCACTGCCATTGCAAGGCACGCTTGAGCTACAGCCTTCGACTCCTATCTGCTATCTAGCTAAGTACTTTGTATAGTAGAGCTTTAATGGCTAGAACTCACTGGCAGGGCCTTCTTTACCTTTTGTTTTGGTCTGTGTAAATTGTACTGTTTTTTTCCCCCTAATGTAAAGTGGTGGGAAATATGTTAAATATGGCTTTATAAATGCCAGCAGTAATACAAGTAATAATAAGTGGGAAATACTTTCCAATGAATAGAATGGTAGTTTGATATGAATTGTACGATAAGTAATGGCATCCATCCATGTAACATTATTTTTCTATATTCCTCTTTCAGACAAATAAGATGTCAATTATAAATCTCGCACACTGCATAACTTATTCTCTATGTGTGTTTTAATTTACAAAGACATTATCAGCCTTTACAAAATGTAAAGGTCTATAAAATGTTTAAAGTTTCTGTAATTACATTTCCATTTTTACATTTCTATTCAGACAACATAATGCTCCTATATGATTCCCCTAAGGCACATCTGGAGAGCTGAAGGTTGCCTATCCGTGCAGCCTAAGCAACAAATCTTTAAATTTTTCGCTTATTGCTTAGAGACCTTATAATCATCAGGATATGCAAATCTGTTAAGCAATCTAAAATATCTGTGGTTAAAGGGCCTTTAAAATGTATTTCTTTCTTTATTTCCTTCATGAACATTTAAGAATGCAGCAAAACAACCCTATTATTGAATCTTTCTCCAAAAAGGTAATCCGATCAGTACCATGTTTATTGCACCCGGTGTATCTCCTTGGAAAACTACATTACCTGGAGTGGACAATGGAGCCAATAACCCTGGAATAAGACTTTTTGAATATGACAGAAATAGTCTTCAGGTTTTGGTAAGTTGCAGTTTTGTGATTTTCAGAATCAGAATCTTTATTTACATAGTAACAGAAAACAGAAAGGCGTCCATCAAGTTCAGCCTTTCTCACATTTGTTTTTGCTGTTGATCCAAAAGAAGGCAAAAAACTAGTTGGAAGCTTTTTACAACAAACTAGGGTAAAAAAATCCTTCTTGACCCCAGAATGGCAGTTAGATATCATCTTGGATGAAGTAGCTATTACCCCAGTAATTCAAAAATGATATCCCTGAATATAATGTCTGTGCCAGTATTTATCCAACTGCTTGTAGAGAAAAAGATGAAAAAAACTGTGTATAAAAGGCGCTTATAAAATATTGAAAAACGTGTAGATGCTACAACACTCTTGTGGGGGTTCCTCACACCCACCTCAAATTGTAGAAACTAGAAGAAAGGTAGAAAAGTCAGAGGCAGTTCACCTATATGAGTGGAGCATACAGTGATAATAATGGATACCTATAACAAGGGTCGTCTAGTCCTGATATTGTAGCAGTATCACTCACCGATTGAGAAAGCCCTCAAGTAGGGTGAAACGCGTCTCGGAAGTGAAGGATATTTATGGGACATTTTTTTATTCTGTTTTATTTGTTTGTATTTTACTGCCTGCTGGCAAAATACATTTTTATTTTTAAATCAAGTCTCCTCTGATCTTCACCAAACCTGCTCCAAGAAGGGAAAGTGTCTCCCTTATTGACACTCAAGCTGGTAAACTCAGAGCCATGTGTAGCGGAATGGTACTGGGCTGTCCTACAACATGCATGGGAATAATTGTATTCGTTTATATTGCTAGTTTAATGTGTGTGAACTACTGTATTCCTCTGGTTGTTCGGTAGAAACATTCGAATAAAACAAGGGAATGAAACTACCGAACAACCAGACCACCCTGTGTAACGTGTGCCTTCAATTACCGTTTGCAACAATGTTGCAAACGGGTAATTACCTATTCGTACAGTGTGGTCTTTGTTCTCGGGGTGGCCGCCATTCGGGATACGAACACGTGGCGGCGGCCATCTTAAACTGCCGAACAGCAGTGTTTTGCCGTCGAGTGTCTGGAACCGAAATCGGACACTTGACTAGGCACCCACCGCTGAGACCTCCAGACTCCCAATACTTCGTGGGGAAACTACCGAACGGCCCGCCATTCGGTAGAAAGAACCCCACGAACTAGTGGATTCATCCGAATCCTCGTCAGGCTACTTAACAGCAATAATTCACCTGTTTGTATTCGCCTGTTTGTGACCGACCGCAGGGCCAAAATACATGGAACTGTTTTCGGACACTTTGTCCCAGCGGTCGGTCAAAACTACACCTTGCTATAACTCCCGAACCCCTGGTCCGATCTGGGTGATTTTTGAGTATGTTGCTCACCCAGATCAGGGCTACCAGGGGATACCATTCTTAAAGGGGTACCCCTATGTTTAGGGGTACATCCAGAAACTGTGGAAATTCATGTACATGATAAGGGGATTATGATGCTAGAGGAGGGGAGGAGATGTGTGGGAGGTTACTGTTCACAGATTGGACAATGTATTAAGTGATAGAACCTCCTCCCTTGCATGGGAGAGGGCTTTATAAGGCACTGTGGAATAAAGCTTGTCAGTTCTGCTCCTGAAACTGTGTGTCGTCCAGTTATTGGGATTGCGTTGTGATACTACTGTATTATTTTACCTGCTGGAAACCTTGCCTGTGGATTTATCATCACCTTGTTCCTGAGCCTCACTGGGATCTCTAGTGTAGAATAGCTGTGAAAGATCGGCTCTCCGCTACACCAAGTACCTGGCTCTGAATAAGGTGAGCACCTATTTAAAGATACAGTATACTCACCTTGATAACCTAAGTTACTACACTATATTATCTCCTATTACGTTTTCCTTGTATCTCTTATCTCTGAGGGATTCCACCAACGCTTCAAAAAAGGGGACAAGTACCACCAGACGGTACTAAAGCGCAAGTGATTTGAGCCTATCCCATCTTAGGCTCTAAAAAATGTGAGTTAGCATTCTGTTTTGATCACTGCACAACGGTTAATTACCATACAGATTTGCACTATTATTTCCCTGTATATGTTTTTCTTTCTATGTATATATACGCTGAATTTAAAGTGATACTGCTACAATATCAGGACTAGACGACCCTTGTTATAAGGTAGTTATCCATTATTATCACTGTATGCTCCACTCATATAGGTGAACTGCCTATGGCTTTTCTACCTTTCTTCTATTTATCCAACTGCTGTTTAATCATCTTTATAGACTGTGATAAAATCACCTCTTCAGACAGAGATTTCTACATTCTTATTGTTTTGACTATAAAAAAAAAACCTTTGCCGTAGACCATGGGTGTCTAACCCGCAGCCGCATGCGGCCCGGGACCACTAGCAGTGCGGCCCAGTTGCTATCTGTACTGTCGGGCAGAGAGTGAGGCAGGGAGCCTATTACATTCTGTTCTCTTCCTGCACAGCTTCTTCACTGTCATCCCGGCATCACTGCTGGGCGAGCGAGGGACCTGTGTAGGAAGAGCACAGAGGTCACAGGCTCCAGCCCAGCAGCAACCACTGGCCACAAGGGAGAGAGGATCCTTTCCAGCACTTCCAGAGCAAGTTAGGGAGGTTGGATGAACCTCTTTAGTACTAAATGTGTTTGCATGTGATGTGATTTTTGTGTATGTTTTGTCAGTGATTGGCTGTGTGTGTGTGGGGGGGTGGGGGGTCTGTGATTGTGTGTGTAAGTTTGTGATTATGTGTGTGGGTCTGTGATTGTGTGTGTGTAAGTTTGTGATTATGTGTGTGGGTCTGTGATTGTGTGTGTGTATATCTGTGATCAAGTGATTGTGTGTATAGGTCTGTGATTTTATATGTGTGTATCTGTGATTATGTTTGTGTATGTATGCGATTGTGTGTATAGGTATGTGATTGTGTGTGGATCTGATTGTATGTGTGTATATGTATGTATGTGATTGTGTGTATAGGTCTGTGATTGTGTGTATATGTCTGATTTTATGTGTGTGGGGGTCTGTGATTGTGTGTGTATATGTGATTATGTGTATAATTGTATGTATGTATGTGCTTGTGTGTATAGGTCTGTAAGTGTGTGTGTGTGTGTGTAGAGGTGGTCTGTGAATGATTGTATGTGTGTGTGGGTCTGTGATTGTGTGTGTACATTTGTGATTATGTGTGTATGTATGTGACTGTGTGTATAGGTGTGTGAGTGTGTGTGTGTGTGGGTCTGATTGTATGTGTGTGTAAGTTTAGTTCTGTGATTGTGTGTATATGTCTGATTTTGTGTGTGTGTGTGTGGTTATGTGTGCATATGTATATACATGTGTATGCATTTAGTAGATGGCTCCTTAATTTGATATCCTTAAATATGCCAATCATACATAAAGATAACAAATGAGGGAGCAATGTACTAAACAATTGAAATATCAAAATTAAGAAAAGGGCTTTTAAAGATATATTACTTATATACATTATATATATCAGAGGTAGGCAAACATCGGCCATCTGGCAACCTTTGGGCCCCTGCTAGACAAGCGGCAGCTTGTTTTGCGGTCGGGCCGCGAGGGAGTGCTGTAGTCTGAGCTCTTCCTGCTCAGCTCCCTCACGCACCGCTTAGTGATGACGGGAGCCAGAACATGATGTAAGTTCGGCTCCCAGCATCACTAAGCGGCGCCTGAGGGAGCTGAGCAGGAAGATCAAAGCTCCCTCGCCACCTACTTTGCTAGTGCACCCCCTGCCTGCACGCACATTTGCCCAGCAGCACAAACAGTCCCATCCGCCAGCCCTGCAGCCCCACTGGACCCCAGGTAAGGAATCAACTCCAGCTCTCCCAGGGAGGATTCAAAAATAATATTAATATGTGAGTGTTATGGCAAATGTGTATGAGTGTGTGTGTGTGTGTGTGTCTGTCAGTTAATGTGTGTGTATGTCTGTCAGTGAGTGAGTGTGTCTGTGAGTGTGTGTCTGCCTGTCAGTGTGTGTCTGTCAGTGATTGTGTGTCTGTCAGTGTCTGAGTGTGTGTGTGTGTGTCTGTCAGTGAATGTATGTGTCTGTCTGTCTGTCAGTAAGTGTATGTGTCTGTATGTCAGTGAGTGTATGTGTCTGCCAGTCAGCATGTATGTCTGTCTGTCAGTGAGTTTGCGTTAGTGTTTGTCAGTCTGTCAGTGTGTCTGTCAGTGAGTGTGGGCGTCTGTCAGTGAGTGTCCGACAGTTAATGTTTGTTTGTCTGTGAGTGAGTGTCTGTCTGTCATTTAATGTATGTGTCTTTATGTCAGTGAGTGTGTGTCTGTCAGTGAGTGTGTGTCTGTCAGTGAATGTGTGTGACTGTAAATGAGTGTGTGTCTGTCAGTTAATGTGTGTATGTCTGTGAGTGAATGTGTCTGTGTCAGGGTACCTGTAGTCTCTACCTCAGAGGAGGTGAGACACCTGACGTCCGTCCTCTCAGGGGGGCTGACTCACCCGATCCTCGCAGTCCTCCCGGCCGTTTACACGCCGGCCGCGATAGCTCCGTCCCTTTTAAGACGCGGCGCTCAGTAGCCGACGTCATGACGGCAATCACGTTCCGACCTGTCAATTAAGTCCCGAGCAACGAATCAGGACTTGTCGGGGGCGGGGTCATCAATTAAAGAACCAAGGTATAAAATAGGGTTGTGTGTAATGGTTCATTGTCTTTTTGGTTCTGACTCGGCTTTGTATTTTCGACCCTGCTTACCTCTCTTATCCTTTGGACTCGGCTTGTCTCTCGCCTACCTGTTTTCTCGTTCCCTCGACCTCGGCTTGTCTCTGACCATTCTTTGTTTTCTCCTTACGTTAGTCCGGCCATTCTAAGGTCCGGTATACGTACCTAGCCCCTGTTTGTATTCTGCGTGTTGGATCCCTGTCCCGATCCTGACATTACGACAGGGCCAATGGATCCTGCAGGTACAAACGATCAGGTCGGTTCTCCTGACTCTAGATTTGAGGCCATGGACCATAGAATGGACCAGATGGCTCTAGCGCTGCAAGCATTGCTATCTCATCCTAGTAATCAATCAGAGGAGATGCGTACTCCATCCATCTCTCCTGTAAGTACAGGCCTAGAGGTATCCACAGTGGGTGCTTCTTCCCATGTTACTTCCCCTTTACGCTATGGCGGCTCTCCAGATACTTGTCGAGGTTTTTTAAACCAGATAGGTATCCATTTTGAGTTACAACCCCGTGCCTACCCTACAGACAGGGCGAAGGTTGGATTTATAATCACGCTACTCATTGACAAAGCTCTTAGATGGACTAACCCTCTGTGGGAAAATGATAATCCGTTAGTCAATAACTATAGTGCCTTTTTCGCTGCTTTTAGGAGGACTTTTGACCCCCCAGGAAGAAAGGCCAATGCAGCTAGACTACTGTTACGTCTTAGGCAGCATAACCGAACCCTTGTGGATTATGCGTTAGAGTTCAGATCCTTGGCGGCAGAAGTCAAGTGGAATGAACAGGCTTATATGGACGTATTTCTGAACGGATTATCAGATGAGATTCTAGATGAGGTTGCCACAAGAGAACTTCCTGAAAATTTGGAAGATTTAATTTCATTTATTTCTTGAATAGATGAACGCATGAGACAGAGGCAGAACACTCGAGATAGAACCCGGAGAACTTCCTTAAGACTAGCTCCCTCATTTCAGAATTCTGAATCTACAACTTTAGCTCTCCCAGAACCTATGCAAATAGGTAACACTCGTCTCTCAGAAGATGAAAGACAGTACAGGAGAAGGGAGGGGCTGTGTATGTATTGTGGAGTAAGAGGTCACCTACGCCTAAATTGCCCTAACCGTCCGGGAAACGCTCGCACCTAAGTTTCTCAAGAGGACAGGCCTTGGGTGTTTCTATCTTGTCCTCTATATATGATTATAAAGATCATAGGCTTCTGTTACCTGTTTCTTTAGCTTGGGAGAAGGGAGTACTTAATGCTATGGCATTGATAGATTCCGGAGCAGCTGAAAGCTTTATTGACCAAGCCTTTGTCACTAACCACTCTATCCCATCTCAGCTAAGGGATACACCCTTGGCCGTTGAGGCCATAGATGGTAGACCATTATCAGAACCTGTTATTTTTCGTGAAACCATACCAGTTAAGTTAACCATTGGTATTCTACACGAGGAAGGCATATCCTTCAGTTCCCATAGTCTTGGGGTATCCCTGGCTTAAGAAGCATAACCCTATTATTGACTGGGAACTGGGTGAGATAGTCTCCTGGGGTCAGGGTTGCCAGAGAGGATGTTTACAGAAAATCTCACCGGTTTGCGTAGTTGACGCCCCGATTAATTCTCCCCAATCTACAGATTTACAGATACCGTCTCAGTACCTGGATTTAAAGGCAGTCTTTGACAAAAAGAAGGCTGATACTTTACCTCCACATAGGTCCTTTGACTGTAAGATTAGTCTCCTGCCTGGTACTATGCCTCCGAGGGGTACGGTATATCCTTTATCCACTAAGGAGAACTTAGTCCTAGAGGAGTACATACGTGAGAACCTAGAGAAGGGATTTTTTAGGAGATCCTCTTCTCCAGCCGGGGCCGGTTTCCTTTTTGTGGATAAGAAAGACGGCACTCTACGGCCTTGCATTGATTATCGGGGCTTGAATAAGATAACTATTAGAAATGCTTATCCTATTCCCTTGATTACTGAGCTCTTTGATCGACTGAAAGGCTCCAAGATTTTTACCAAGTTAGATCTGAGGGGAGCTTATAACTTGGTGAGAATTCAGCAGGGAGACGAATGGAAAACAGCTTTCAATACCCGTTATGGCCACTATGAGTACACGGTAATGCCCTTCGGGCTTTGCAATGCACCTGCAGTATTCCAGGACCTAATTAATGAGGTTCTTAGGGAATTTCAACATGAATGCGTTATTGTATATTTGGACGATATACTAATACACTCTAAAGAGATTGAGACTCACCACAGACAAGTCAGAAGGGTATTGCGCAAACTTCTACAACATGGATTGTACTGCAAATTGGAAAAGTGTAGCTTTGACCAATCTCAGATAAACTTTCTTGGCTACGTTATTTCTGGAGACGGGTTTAGGATGGACCCGGTTAAACTCCAATCAATTTTAGATTGGCCATTGCCCAGGGGACTCAAGGCCATTCAGAGGTTTATCGGATTCTCCAATTATTATAGGCGCTTCATTAAGGGGTATTCTTCTATTATTGCTCCTATTATCAATATGACTAGACAGGGTGCTGTCACCAAGACTTGGTCTACTGAGGCTCTCGTTGCTTTCAGAACACTCAAGGAACATTTCGCCTCAGCACCGATATTAGTTCATCCTGACACCTCTTTGCCTTTTCTACTCGAGGTAGACGCCTCGGAGACAGGTATAGGCGCTATCTTGTCCCAAAGGCTAGGTTTGGATAAACCGTTGCATCCATGTGGGTTTTTTTCCAAGAAATTATCTGGGTCTGAAAGCAGATATGACATTGGTGGCAGGGAACTATTAGCGGTCATTATGGCTTTAAAGGAATGGAGACATTTGTTGGAAGGGACTTTACACCTGGTTACTATTTTGACGGATCACAAGAACTTGTCCTATATAGGGGAGGCCAAGCGCTTGTCCGCCAGGCAAGCTCGTTGGTCCTTGTTCCTCACTCATTTCAATTACGTGCTCACTTATAGACCTGGTTCTAAGAACTCTAAGGCCGATGCATTGTCCCGCCAACATGAACCTTCTACTATGTCTGATGCGGTTTTGTCTTCTGTAGTTCCCAAGTGTAATATTATTGCCAACACGAGTGTCAGGATACACTCCCCGTTGCTTGCCGAGATCAAGAAGGTACAACATCTGGCTCCCAGACATGTTCCTGGGGCTCGGTACTTCGTTCCTCCTGAACTCCAAGTGGAACTGCTGCATTGCTTTCATGACAGTAAAGTTGCTGGGCACCCTGGCATACGCAAAACGTTTTCCCTGATTTCCAAAGATTTCTGGTGGCCTTCGTTTCGTAAGGATATTAGGGATTTCGTCGGGGCATGTGATGTCTGTATGAAGACTAAGCAACCTCATACGCTCCCATGTGGGCTTTTGCACCCCCTAGAAATTCCCGAGAAACCATGGTCCTGTTTGGCTATGGACTTCATTGTCGATTTGCCTGTTTCTAAAAAACATACTGTTATTCTCACGGTGATTGACAGGTTTACTAAAATGGCTCATTTCGTGCCCTTGCCTAAACTGCCCTCTTCTCCCGAATTGGCTGAGATATTCGCGAAAGAGATTTTTCTTTACATGGTATTCCCTCTGAAATTGTCTCTGATAGAGGTTCCCAATTTGTTTCCCGGTTTTGGAAGTCCTTCTGTTCTCAATTGGGCATCAAATTGAATTTCTCTTCTGTCTATCATCCCCAGTCCAACGGAGCTGCCGAACGCACCAACCAAAAGGTTGAACAATATTTGCGTTGTTTTGTTTCCGAACACCAGGACGATTGGGTCAGTCTGATTCCTTGGGCGGAGTTTGCGCACAACAATCTCGTTTGCGATTCTACTCGTTCTAGACCCTTTTTCATCCTACCATTCTTCCGTCAGTTTCCCCTTCCCAAGGGGTACCGTCGGTTGATGTTCATGTTGCCAATCTGAGGAAGTTGTGGGATCAGACTCGACGAATTCTTCTTCATAATTCCACGGTGTTCAAACGACATGCTGACAAACGTAGATGGGTGGCTCCGGTTTTTGCCCCGGGTGATAGGGTGTGGTTGAGTACCAGAAACATCCGCTTGAAGGTTCCTTCCATGAAATTTGCTCCTCGTTACATAGGTCCTTACAAGGTTCTGTCTCGAATTAACCCGGTTGCGTATTGTCTTGCCCTTCCACCCGCCCTACGCATCCCTAACTCTTTTCATGTTTCCTTGTTGAAGCCTTTGGTTTGTAACAGATTTTCCCCCGCTGTGTCCTCCCCTCGTTCTGTTCAGGTTGAGGGTCAGGAGGAGTATGAAATCAAATTTATTCTCGATTCTCGTGTTTCTCGGGGGAAGTTGCAATATCTTGTTGACTGGAAAGGGTATGGGCCTGAAGAAAGGTCTTGGGTGGTCCGTGAAGATGTGCATGCCCCTCGTCTCCTGCGGGCATTTCATGCTCGTTTTCCGTCTCGCCCCGGTTCTTTCCGCCCGGTGGGCGTTTCTGAGAGGGGGGGTACTGTCAGGGTACCTGTAGTCTCTACCTCGGAGGAGGTGAGACACTTAGACGTCCGTCCTCTCAGGGGGGCTGACTCACCCGATCCTCGCAGTCCTCCCGGCCGTTTACACGCCGGCCGCGATAGCTCCGCCTCCTTTTATGACGCGGCGCTCAGTAGCCGACGTCATGACGGCAATCACGTTCCGACTTGTCAATCAAGTCCCGAGCAACGAATCAGGACTCGTCGGGTGCGGGGTCATCAATTAAAGAACCAAGGTATGAAATAGGGTTGTGTGTAATGGTTCATTGCCAGTATACGTACCTAGCCCCTGTTTGTATTCTGCGTGTTGGATCCCTGTCCCGATCCTGACAGTCTGTAAATAAGTGTGTGCATCTGCCAGTGTGTGTCTGTGTAATAGTGTGTGTGTATCAGTGAGTGTATGTGTTTGTAAATGAGTACGTGTCTGTCAGTGAGTGTATCTGTCAATGAGTGTGTGTGTCTGTCAGTGAGTGTGTGCGTCTATCAGTGTGTGTGTGTGTGTGTGCGTCTGTCAGTGTGTTTTTTTAGAGTTTGTCAAATCAGTGAGTGTGTGTATGTCATTGTGTGTCAGTGTATCTTAGTGTGTGTGTGTGTGTCTGTCAGTGAAAGTGTATGTGTGTGTTTGCTAAACAGTGTGTGTGCGCCAATGACTGTATCTTTCAGTGAGTGTATGTCAGTGCATGCATCAGTGAGAGTGTGTGTGTCATAAAAAAGTGTGTGCGGTCTTGACAGGAAGGGGTGAGGAAAATTTCAATTAGAGGGGGGAAGGGGAGTTTCTTCATGCCTAGGGCAGCATAAATTCAAAATACACCACTGACCTTACTAGCCTTAGCAACATTGAAAGCATGTTATAAGAGAACATCCAGGCTTAGAAGTGTAAAATCATTTTTTACATGAATTCCTCATGTGCAACAATAGTATCTATAATGGCAAAAACAAAAGATATCATCTGGCCTATAAAAGATGATCTTTACTTGCTACTTGTTTAACTGGGCTTCTACTTTGATTTAAAAAAAAGCCTATTGACATTATACAGAATATGAATCAAGTCATATGCGTGCGCAGCCTATTGCATAAGGGTGTGTGCCCTAAAGCACAAACACACACGCCGCGTGTATATGTATGTGTGAATGCAGGGACATTTTAGCCGCGAGGCAAACAAGGCATTTGCATTGGGCGGCATTTTCCAGGGGACGGCAAAAAGTGACGCCCCCAAACGCCCAGGGCAAATGTCTTGTTAGCCTTGCGGCTAACTGACATGCCGGCCGGGCGTGCAAGCTGCTGTCTGCTGGGCAGTACGGGCGGGCGGCTGGCGATGGAGCACTTCCTCTGAGCTCTCTGCTCAGCTCCCTGGCGCGTCACAGAGTGAGGCTGGGAGCCGGAATATGACGTCATCTTCTGGCTCCCAGCCTCACTCTGAGGAGCGCGAGGGAGCTGAGCAGAGTGCTCAGAGGAAGTGCTCCCTCGCCAGCCGCCCGCCCAGCACCGCCTGCCCGCCCAGCAGCCACTGGACCACCAGGGAGAAAGATAACCCCCCCCAGCATTCCCAAAGGTAAGGAGGCTGGGGGGTTTAAATTTAAAAAAAAAAAAGTTAAATATGTGAGTGAGTGTGTGTGTTTGTCTGTTAGTGTGTGTGTGTGTCTGTGTGTATGTCTGTTAGTGTGTGTCTGTTAGTGTGTGTGTATGTCTGTTAGTGTGTCTGTGTGTCTGTTAGTGTGTGTGTGTCTGTTAGTGTGTGTGTGTGTATGTCTGTTAGTGTGTGCGTGTGTCTGTGTGTATGTCTGTTAGTGTGTGTCTGTTAGTGTGTGTGTATGTCTGTTAGTGTGTCTGTGTGTCTGTTAGTGTGTGTGTGTCTGTTAGTGTGTGTGTGTGTATGTCTGTTAGTGTGTGTGTGTATGTCTGTTAGTGTGTCTGTGTGTCTGTTAGTGTGTGTGTGTATGTCTGTTAGTGTGTCTGTGTGTGTGTGTGTGTATGTCTGTTAGTGTGTCTGTGTGTGTGTGTGTGTGTGTCTGTTAGTGTGTGTCTGTATGTCTGTTAGTGTGTCTGTTAGTGTGTGTATGTCTGTGTGTGTATCTGTTATTGTGTGTGTCTGTTAGTGCCTGGGTGGGGGTGGCGCGGGCGGGAGGGGGCGCCTGAGTTTTGTCCAGGGCAGCACAAAACCAGGATACACCACTGTGTGAATGTATATATGTATACACACACACACACACACACATACAAACATACACTGCTGTAAGTGTGCTGTGTGTGAGGGTGCTATTAGTGTGCTGTGTGTGTGTGTGTGTGTGTGTGTGTGTGTGTGTGTGTGTGTGTGTGTGTAAGGGTGCTCTGTGTGTGTGAGGGTGCTGTGTATGTGAATTTGCTTGGAGGGATTGTGTGTGGGGGTAGAGATTGAGATTAGTAAGGTAAGATCCTCCTTCTTACCTTTTGCCTGGGAGGGGGGATTCTTGCTGCCATCCCTGATCATTGGTGGTCATAGTGTGAGTGAACTCTACCCTGCAGGGCTAGAGTTCACTCTCACGAGATCTGAGCGTTGCCATGGCAACGCTCACACCTCGCGAGAGGAACCCCGCAGAGCTGCTAGCAAGAGCTCCCCGGGTCCTCTCCTGCCTCCCTCCCTGCCTGTGGGCCGGCGAGGGAGATCTTTGATCTCCCTCACCGCCCATGGAGGCACACAGTGCGAGCCGCGGGGATTAGGGTGTGCCCAGGCACACCCGGCACACTCCATGCGCACGCCTATTAATCAAGTATTTTCAATACAATATGGAAAATACAACATTAAGATCATATATTTTCAATACTGTAGTCTGTCAGCATTTCCATCTGGATTCCATCTCCACCAAGTGCCTTATAAACAGTTTTCTGTTGAATCATTCTTTATTTTTGTGTTTGCAGGACATGGTCACTTATTACTTGAACCTTACTTTTGCCAATAACGTGGCCCCAAGGTGGGAGAAAGAGTATCGTCTTACTGAAGCATTCCAAGTTTCTGATGGATCTGCACAGTCTATGAACAATGTCCTTAAGAAGATAGCTGATGACCCCTGTTACCTACAGAAATATTATGAGTACAATTCAGTCAGTTATGATAGGAACACGTGTGAGGACAACTGTAGGGTTGATCATGTTTGTGCCATACGTGAAGTAGACTTCACCAAATATGATGAGTGTTTAAAAACCGAAAGCTCCTCTTCAATGATCTTAGTTCAAAAGACATTGATATCACTTCTGTTATCTATTTATGTGTTTTTGTTCTGAAATTTAAAAATATGAGTACTATTATTTAATTTACTATTTTGTCATATCACACTGATCACAAAAACATAAGTTTCTTTTTCTGTACACATGACTTGTGTGCTTCTGCTTGAACTCTCAAATTACCTGAATCTTGGATCCTTTTCTTAAATGAAGATTCAGAGATAATAATAATCATTTATTTACAGCGTAATGAGCTGTTAAACATCATAGCCACCTATTGTTTCACAATATAATAAAGTGACACTAATTAGGGATTTACAGTGAAGGAAAAAAAGTATTTGATCCCCTGCTGATTTTGAACGTTTGACCACTGACAAATAAATGATCAGTGTATAATTTTAATTGTAGGTGTATTTTAACAGTGAGAGACTGAATAACAAAAATTTCCAAACTAAAGAGATTTAAGTTTTTTAACCTTTCTTCATAACTAAAATGCTCCATTCCTTTTATCAATTTTTTAGCTCGTCTCTGCACTTTTTCTAGTGCCATTATATCCTCCTTTAGAACAGGTGCCCAAAATTGCACAGCATATTCAAGGTGTGGTCTTACCAGCGATTTATAAAGAGGCAAAATTATATTTTCATCCCGAGAATTTATGCCCCTATTTATACATGACAAAACCTTACTGGCCTTAGCAACTGCAGATTGACATTGCATATTGCTGCCTAATTTGTTGTCTATAACAATTCCCAAATCCTTCTCGTGTGTGGTTATCCCTAATTCACTACCATTAATGGTGTAAGTTGCTTGTGCATTCTTGCCCCTGAAGTGCATAACTTTGCATTTCTCTTCGTTAAATTTCATCTGCCATTTTAGTGCCCAATACCCCAATCTGTCCAAATCCCTCTGCAGCAAAGCAATATCCTGCTCACATTTTATTACTTTACAGATTTTCATTACTGTTAAACCTATTTTCGAGAATAGCGCCCTTGAATTAGAATTAGAATTTTGCAGTATGCCTCCCAGTGGGAAAGGCAATCGGAGGATGACCTTGTTTTTTGTAACACAAATAGACATAAGGGAGTTGGGAAAGTCCTTTTGAGCTCCCCCTCTCATAGCGTCATGTATGTGTGTTTAGTGGCAAGATCTGCCTAGTTGGGTGCAGAATAACACAGAGAAAGTGTTTTTTTGTTAGTACATTTGCGTTTGCAGTATTGGTCAAAAGCCGTTAGTTGTGATTCTTCACAGTGCCGTATTTGGTATGCTGTTGTGTAATATGCTTGGGTCTTATGTAGGTGAAGGTGTCCCAAGATGATAGAATTAATAACTTTCTTTACATGCGTTTTTCTGGAATTTTTTTTTTTGGTTATTCTGTCTCTTACTGTTAAAATACACCTACCATTAAAATTATAGACGGATCATTTCTTTGTCAGTGGGCAAACGTTAAAAATTAGCAGGGCACCAAATACTTTTTTCTCTCACTGTAGAAGAATTTGCTAAACTTGATTAAAACAATTCTGAATATTATATAATGGGTCTGATGTGTTATAATAGATTATAAAATAGAAAGGATTATTACATTAATTTATTATCATTTATCTCATTGGTGTTTCTGCTAAATCATTCATCTTATGTTAGTTTTTTAATATAACATAAAAAAACACAAATAAAGAGTTACTTGCGTACTATCGCTATGCATATTTAAATAACTGGAGGTTTTTAGTATCACTTAAATGGCCTTTAGGTGTAAGCTCACCTGCCACGTCAAGGCAAACCTCTTAGGTGAGTCCTATTCTACTTATATTATAAAGTATGTATATTATATTGTTTGTAAGCTAAATACATAAATAAGTATATAAATATAAAATTAACCCCTTCAGGACCTGACTGTTTTGGCCATGTTGTATATTAAGGACCAGAGCTGTTTTAAAACTTTTGTGGTGTTTGTGTTTAACTGTAATTTTCCTCTCTCTCGTTTACTGTTCCCATACAAATTATATATTGGGGGGTTTTTCAGGACAAAAAGGGCTTTCTTTACATACCATTATTTCTATCATGCCATATAATTTAATTAAAAAATAATAATAAAATATGGTGAAAATTGAAAAAATACATGTTTTTTTTACTTTTACTTGAAAAATCTTTTACTCATCTACAAAAGCTCATAAAAAACTGCTAAATAGATTCAAAATGTTGTCCTGAGTTTAAAAACACCTAGTTTTTACATGCTTTTTTGCTTTTTTTTGCAATTTATAGAGCATGGTACAAGTAGAATATTGCTGTTTCAAAACATACATTTTTTTAAATTTATCAATAGTGACATTGCAGCCATTTTACCACCAGTCTTTGCCAAACTTCGCATAGGTAGTTTATTTTTATTTTTTAACATATATTGCAATTTAAATGGTGGCATTTTAACACTTTTCATGCATTGCATTTACCACCAGCCTTTATCAAACTTTTAGGTAGTAATTTGTTTTGTGTTTTTTCCCACACACATTGTACTTTAGGCATACATTAACAGATCCTGTTATGTGTCAAGGCCAAACAACACCCCAATATGTGTTTAGCAACATCTCCTGAGTACAGTGATACCGCCCATGAATAGGCTTGTCGGGTTGTTTGGGGGCTAAAAGGCCACATTTGGCAGGTGCGCATATCCGATTTCCAACTTGGAATTTTGAAATGTAGTCAACCTGCGCCCATGTCCTATTTGGGATCTCTGGGGTGACAGATGGGGGTATTTAACTCCCATCAAACCATATATTTTTGAAAAGTAGACAACCCAGGGTATTTTAACTGGTGGTATTTTTACACTTTTCATGCACTGAATTCTACCACCAGCCTTTGTCACACTTTTGGGTACTAATTTTTGTTTGTGTTTTTTTACACACATATTGTACTTTAGGCATGAATTAACAGATTTTGTTATGTATCACTGCCAAACAATACCCCAATATGTGTTCAGCAATGTTACGGGCGCTCTACAGATCGTTACTGGATTACCCTGTTTTATTTTACCGTATACTCCGTTTCGGTAGTATTACTGTATAAACACATTACACTAACAGTCAGGACTATGTATTTGTGCATACGAACAAAGACCACCTGGCCCTTGGCGTGTGCCGCCACTTAACCTCTTTCACCTCTGAAACAACCGAACAGCCGACCACCTTACAAACGGAGTGTGCTTCCAATTGACCACCGAAAAGCTGCGGTCTGCGGCTAACCACAAGCCTAATTGACTGCCTCAGGGTGGCCTTGTTCGGATAATAATTCACCGAACTGAAACTCCCAAAAGACTCCCGAATGAGGACCTAATTGGGGCGTGTGGACCCAATTAGAACGCTGGGTCTGCGGTTAACCGCAAGCTAAGTACCCCTCTTCATGGCGGTCTCTGTTCAGCTCACGAAGGGCTGGGACAACCATCCACTGAGCGGTATTCGCGCAACTGTTTATCCGTTACTCACTCCAGGGGTTTTAGGGCCAGGTCCTGCTCTCTATTCACCTGCCAGAAAACATGGCCGCCATCTCGTGTTCGGGACAAAAAGGCACGAAAGGACTTTGTATGGAAAAGACTGGCTATGCCGTTCGTGAGATGTGAGCGCTATTTGCCTACCTGCTGCGCTCAGATCTGGGCTATCCAACGAATGGTAGAATATAAAATGTGTCTATTAAAATATTACAATTATGTATTTTTATACTGTTTTACCTGCTATAATAACACGTGGGATTTTGGGCGCTTGGAGATAATTAAATTGCCATACCCGTTAGAGTCATTATCTCCAAGCTGGGCGGTGACCATTTCAAACGATACACTATAATGCCATTGGTCAACTGTTTGTATTATCCCTGTATCCCATCAGGTCCAGAGGGGGCTGTCCCTGGACCTGGGGTTTTGCATAAATAGCGATGTCTGTGTACCATTAAACCCAGTTCGTTTTGACCCACAAATCGCAGCCTCGACTCGTTTTGTGGGAACAAGGGTATCCTAGCTGTACTATAGCTAGTGGGATTGCTTTATATTCACAGATTCATATGTTATGCTGAACGGAATGGCGCTTCCCTCTCTCCACACTCGGGAACCAGGATGTTAAGACACAAACAGCTTAAATGGATGAAACCGCCGTTTAGCCGATATTCCCCCTTTCCAGAGACACAGGCTCTATACAGAAGACCGCCAAACTCCCGAACGGAGTGCAAGGGAATGCGGTAAATCCACGAACACAGAATCAGCCGCACTCCTTCCACGGCTAAAACAGGCAAAATAAATACTTCTAAGTAGCAATCCCCCCAAACACGAGACCAAGCTCCGTCTTGAGGGTAAAACAGGAATCTGTTTAATGAGGGCTACCTGCCCGGTATTTATGCAGGTCTCCCACCTGGGAAGTTATAAGGTTGTAGGGCTAAACTCCACCGCAGCAGTCTACCATTGTCTCCTGAGACCCGGTTAAGCCAGACAAGGGGATTGTAGTCTGTTATAAGGGAAAATTCCTGTCCGTATAAATAGGGGCTCAACTTCTTTAATGCCCAGACCAGGGTAATAACTTTCTGCTGAGATATGCGACAGGGTGCTCTCCTCCATCTTCCCCGACCTGGCTCAGCACAGCCCCCAGTCCATACATGGAAGCATCTGTATGAAAAAGAAAGCGTTTGTAGACAACCCGAGGTATTGCAAGTGGGGTATGTCCAGTCTTTCTTAGTAGCCACTTAGTCACAAACACTGGCCAAATATTAGTTTTTTGCTTTTTTCACACAAAAACAAATATGAACGCTAATTTTGGCCAGTGTTTGTGACTAAGTGGCTACTAAAAAAGACTAAACATACCCCACTTTCAATACCTTGGCTTGTCTAATTTTTCAAATGGTATGCCATTATGGGGGTAATTCTCTTTCCTGGGCTACCACACCGTCTCAAAGGTAACATTACTAATCTGGAAAATTTCAATTTGAAAATGGAACGTTCTATATTTGACCCTGTAACTTTCCAAAACACCATAAAACCTGTTAATACCTGTTGTACTCGTGAGACATCGCTGATTACAAATATGCGCATTTTTTTGCAGTAAAACCTAACAGTATTATGACATTCACAGCTAAAATGGCAGACGGAAATACAAATTTAAAAAAAAATCTTATTTTCTCACCTTTTTTTTTATTTTATTCATAATAAATTATGTTCCATATATGAATAGTTAATGATAGATTAAAGCCCTGTTTCTCCTGAACAAAATGATATATAATAAGTGTGGGTGCATATAATTTGAAAGAGGGGAACTACGGTTGAACAGACATATAGCGCAAATTCCAGTTTTTGTTTACATTTTGTTTTGATCAGAACGTGCACTATTGACTCCGTCCTGAAGGGGTTAAGGACTGAGCCAAATGTACACGTTGTGAACAAAACAAAACGTAAACAAAACCTGGCATTTGCGCTACATGTCTGTCAACCGTAATTCACCTCTTTCATATTAAATGCACCCACCCTTATTATATATCATTTTATTCAGGGGAAACAGGGCTTTCATTTAATATCAAATATTTAGCTATGAAACATAATTTAATATGAAAAAAATGGGAGAAAATAAGAAAATGTGTTATTTTTTTTAGTTCTACATGATATTTTAACTGTCAATGTCATAATACTGTTTACTTTTACTGCAATAAAATACACATATTTGTATTCAGCAAAGTCTCACGTGTACAACAGTACCCCCTATGTACAGGTTTTATGGTATTTTGGGAAGTTACAGGGTCAAATATAGCATGTTACATTTGAATTTGAAATTCGCCAGATGTTGCCTTTGAGACTGTATAGTATCCCAGGAATGAAATATACACCCATAATGGCATACCATTTGCAATAGTAGACAACACAATGTATTGCAAATGGGGTATGTCCAGTCTTTTTTAGTAGCCATTTGGTCACAAACACTGGCCAAAGTTAGCGTTAATATTTGTTTGTGTGTGAAAAATTCAAATAACGCCAATTTTGGCCAGTGTTTGTGACCAAATGGCTACTAAAAAAGACTGGACATACCTCATTTGCAATACCTTGGGTTGTCTACTATTGCAAATGGTATGCCATTATGGGTGTATATTGCATATCCACGATAGAAGATACCTCATACTCCTCCTGACCACCCACCACCACCGGAGGGGGAGGAACACAAGGAACAGTATATCTATTGGAGACAAGAGGTTTGAGTAAGGACACATGAAAAGTGTTGGGAATCCCTAAAGATGCAGGAAGAGCCAGAGAGTAAGACACTGGATTGATCCTATGAAGCACTCTATAGGGACCAAGGAATCTGGGGGCAAACGTCATGCTAGGGACCTTAAGCTTGATGTTGCGAGATGACAACCAAACCCGGTCCCCCACTTGGTACACCGGGTTGGCACTCCTACGCTTGAAGCGTTCAGCAGCAGCCCCTAGAGCTGTTTGAACCTTAACCCAGGTATCCCGAATGGAGGCCAGACGCTCATCCAGAGCAGGAATGGCAGTATCAGAAAATACCGCAGGGGGAACCGTAGGATGCCTACCATTGTTGACAAAAAATGGACTGTGCCCAGAGGAGTCATGAACAGCATTGTTTCTAGCGAACTCGGCCCGCGGGAGTAGTTCGGACCAATTGTCCTGTGTGCTATTAATAAAACAACGCAAATAAACTTCTAATGACTGGTAAGCCCTCTCAGCTGTACCATTGGTCTGTGGATGGTAGGAGGAGGAGAAGGAGAGATCAATCCCCAATTGTTTACTGAACGCCCTCCAGAACCTGGACACAAACTGAGAGCCCCTATCAGACACAATATTGTAAAGGGATGCCATGCAAACGGACAATTTCACGTGTGAAAATTAGGACCAATTCTTGCGAAGATGGCAACTTCTTGAGAGGAATGAAGTGAGCCATCTTAGAAAATCGGTCTACAACCATGAGAATAGTAGTGAACCCAGCAGAGCTAGGAAGCTCAACAATAAAGTCCATGGATAAGTGGGACCATGGAATCTCAGGAACAGGAAGAGGCTGCAACAGGCCACAAGGAAGTGCATGAGTCACCTTAGAAACTGCACACACAGAACATGCCTGCAAATACTCCTTTACATCTTTCCTGAGTGAATCCCACCAAAATGATCTAGTGATCGCGGCAGTGGACTTATTGATGCCCGGGTGTCCAGCAGTTATATTGTCATGGAACACTTTCATGATATTAACCCTTTCACATAGGGGAACGAACAGTTTATCCCACGGTTTACCACTGGGCGCCTGAGGCTGGGCCTCCGGTATGGTGCCAAGCAGTGGAGAAGACAGTGAGAGGACAGTAGTAGCAATAATACACTCTGGTGGAATAATAGGAGATGTCACTTGTTCCGGAGCTGACTCATTATCAAATTGCCTGGACAAGGCATCAGCCTTGGTATTTTTAGAACCAGGTCTATAAGTAATGAGGAAGCTAAAACGTGAAAGGAACAGTGACCATCTAGCCTGTCTGGAAGACAAACGTTTGGCATCCCCTATATATGCCAGATTTTTGTGGTCGGTTATGATCAACAGGGGGTCCTTGGAACCCTCCAAAAGATGTCGCCACTCCTTGAGGGCAAGAATAATGGCCAACAGTTCTCTATTGCTAATATCGTATTTGCGCTCAGCAGGAGACATCTTTCTGGAGAAGTAGCCACAAGGATGCAATGGTGTTCCCTGGCTTTCTCTCTGAGAGAGAACAGCCCCTACCCCTGTCTCTGATGCATCAACCTCCAATATAAAAGGTTTACTGGTGTTGGGATGTTTTAGTATGTCCGCAGAGGCAAATCTTTGTTTAAGAGTCTCAAAAGCATTCACAGCCTCTTTGGACCATACCGTGCTACTAACCCCTTTGCGAGTCATATTAGTGATGGGGGCTATAACAGAAGAAAATCCCTTGATGAATCTTCTGTAATAGTTGGCAAAACCAATAAACCTTTGAATGGCTTTTAAACCAGAGGGTAATGGGCAGTGTAGTACAGCATCTAGTTTTTTAGGATCCATTTGAAATCCCGATGCAGAGATGTTGTAACCCAAAAAGTGGACTTCAGGCTGGTCAAATATGCACTTTTCTAATTTACAATAAAGTTTTTTTTTTCAACAACGTCTGCAGAACCTGTTTCACATGTGAGTGGTGAGTTTGAAGTTCAGGGGAATACACCAAAATATCGTCCAAATAAACCAAGACAAATGAGTAAATGAATTCCCTGAGTACATCATTTATAAAGTCTTGGAATACGGCTGGGGCGTTGCATAACCCAAATGGCATAACCAGATATTCATAGTGTCCACTACGGGTATTAAATGCCGTCTTCCACTCATGATTCTCTTTAATTCTAACCAAATTGTAAGTGCTCCTAAGGTCAAGCTTAGTAAATACTTTAGCTCCCTGAAGTCTATCGAACAATTCGGAAATGAGTGGGATAGGGTATGCATTTTTTTTTATTTTTTTTTATTATTTATTTTTGGTGCAAAAGATTTTACAGGCAGGCCCGTGTAGCCACGACAGCAGACACAGGCAGGTTCATGCATACATGTCCGTGACATTTTACATTTGCACATTTTTTGTTGATAGTGAGTATAACAGGCTAGTAAACATTGCTTATATGGTATAATATGCTGAAGTATTCAGGCATAGTAATGGTAAAACGAAAGATTGATAATCCACTTTGTCTATTTGGTATGATTCTAACAGGCTAATAATACAAGTCGAGTGCTCATTAAAGGTTAAACAGGCTTATTGGTTAATTGTAAAATTACAGGCTTTGTCACATTAGTAGTCGTGTTAAACATTCTACGCTAGACATGCCTATATAAGATGACACGTCTTTCTGAGTATAGATACAGAAATGAGTTAAGTGACTGGAATCAAGCCTACTTAGATGCTAAACGGTCTATTAAAGGATTAACAGTAGACTGTGCAATATCATAGACACGCATCAAGTAAGTAAAGTGTGTGTCAGGCTGAAGTCGTAACAGAAAGGTTAATGAAAATTGTTAATAACATATGAGCTTTTTCTAGATGAAATGCTTGATAGGGAGCGTTGTGAAGTGAAAGTCAGGGCTTAGACATAGTAGCACTTTATAGTTTAAGCTGATAACAGAGTTCTTGTAAACTTTGCTTATCTGCAGGGGAGAGAATCCTCGGCAGTCCAGGGTTAGGCATGACATCTGCGTGGGTAGAAGTGACAGGCGTCCCGGGGAAGTGTAACAGTGATTAGAGAGAGGCAGCAGGTCAGCAATGGTTCGTCGACTGAGAGTTTGTGTCGGAGCACAGAGAACTGTCCCCGGTGTGCAGGTGAGGATCTTTTGGTCTCAGTCCTTAGAGTGTCTTATGGTTAACCGACGCCGTTCTGTCGATCCGGGTCTCTTCTGAGGCCCGTATGGATTGTTCGCCGCTCCAGCTGTTCATACCTTTCTGAGCGTGTGCTTGGGAGGTGGTGAGGTCCGCCTGAAGGACGGAGGTTTTGAGTGTCGTCGGGCGGTAAGTGAGTTGGGTGAGTTGGGCGGTCTCCCATTGATGTGTGTGAGAGCGAGTATTGGTGCCCGGGGGGTATAGCCGAGTTTTCCACCATCTGGGTCTGCAGTATCGCCTCCGTCGGGAGGTCGCTCTGGAGGCTCTGGGCGGGAGCCAGCATAATTGGCGCCGTGTTGTAGGGCGGATCCATGCCGCTGCTCGTTTCATCGCTATTTGAAAGGCCAGGCCTTTGGCTTTGAGTTCTGACCAGAGGCTTGTGCCGAGTCGGTCGAAGAACTCTAAAGCATGCTTGGGGGGTTTGATGTGAAGTCGCTCAGCCGTGGGCCGCATCTGTGCCGCCATCTTGGTCGGGCCCTGGCACTTGTGCTTGGTTACAGGCTTCGTCGCTTGATTGGGGGTAATCGTCCCCAGTGAGGACCGGGATAAGCCCCGCCGGTCCAGGGGGGGGGGAGGGGTAGCAGGGTAGTGTGTGTTTCCCATTTGCGTGCGGGTCCCATGCCAGGAGATCGTCCGCCTCTCCCAGGCTTCAGGCTCCGCTCCGGTTTAGGCCGCATGGCCGGTTCAGCCTCTCGTGATGTGGTTCGGCGCAGGACAGGCATCGTTCTGTTCCTTGCGAGGTTCTGTGTCACCTTATGCTGCTGGCTTCTGTAGTTTGGTCAATATTAGTGTTTTTGCAGCTGCTGGTGCTGGAGCTATCAGAGAGCACGTCTAGCCATCTTGGCTGTCAGGCCCCACCCGCGGGTATGCATTTTTTACAGTGATTTTATTAAGTGCTCTGTAGTCTATGCAAGGGCATAAGTGACCACCCTTTTTCTCAACAAATAAGAATCCTGCACCAGCTGGTGAGGATGACTTTCTTATGTGCCCTTTGCTCAAGGATTCTTTGATGTATTCCTCCATTATTTTACTCTCCTGGGGAGATAATGCATAAACTGCCCCCTTAGGTGGCATAGCGCCTGGAAACAGGTTAATGGCACAGTCATATGCTCTGTAGGGAGGCAATACATTGGATTGAGCCTTGTTAAACACCTCCTGAAATTCTCGGTATTGTATGGGAACTCCATGAGTTTGGGGAGTGGTAATGGGAAGGTCAATAGTATCCAATCTCTTTAGTACTGGTTTTATATATCTCCCCATACACTCTTTACCCCATTCTAAAATCTCCCCATTAGCCGAGTCAATATAGGGATTGTGCTTACTCAGCCACGGAAACCTTAATATGATAGGACATGATGGAGAAGTAATAACCTGAAACGTCATCTCCTCCCTATGATAGAGATTGTAATAGGGACAGTTTCGTGGGTTATAAGCGGTTGTGTGAGTGGTCTACCATCAATAGCCTCTACAACTAGAGGTGTAGGTCTCTCCATGACCGGTATCTCATTACCCCTAATAAACTGGACATCAATAAAATTTCCAGCAGCACCTGAGTCCATTAGGGCACTGCAAGAAAACTTCTTGTTATCAAGGGAAATAGATACCTCAAGGAGGAATCTACTTTTGTTTTTGTTAGAGGACAACTCCATCACACCTAAGATCTGTCCCCTTAAGGTTCTTAGGTGCGGAAGTTTTCCGGACGCACTGGGCAATTAGTTATCATATGTCCCTTTCTACTGCAATATAGGCATAACCTCTCCCTTCTCCTATACTGTTTTTCGGCCTCCGACAGTCTAGTGACCCCCAACTGCATAGGTTCGGGTTTGGACTGTACAGGGAGGTTAGACAAAACAGGTTTAGAGAATTGAGGTGCTAGGGACATAGCCGTACGTCTGGTCTTGCTTCTGGAGACTTCTCTGAGTCTTAACCTATTATCAATATGCATGACAAACGTAATAAATTCGTTAAGACTCTTAGGTAATTCTTTAGCGGCTATCTCATCTAGTATAGTCTCTGAGAGACCCTTTTTGAATGCTGAGATTAACCCATTGTTAGTCCAGTCCACCTCGGAAGCTAAGGTACGGAATTCAATAGCATAATCCGAGATAGACCGGTTACCTTGTCTGATGTGCATTAGGGCAGTGGAGGCGTCATCCTCTCTACCCAATGGCTCAAACGTGAGCTTGAATTCGGCAAGGAATCCCTGGTAATTATGAGCTATGCTCCGATTACTCTCCCACAACGGATTAGCCCAGGCAAGGGCCTTGCCCTTTAATTGATTCATTAGATAACCAATTTTTGCTCTGTCCGTGGGGAACGACCCTGGTGAGGCCTCAAAATGGTACTCCACCTGATTAAGAAAACCCCTGCATTCCTGGATATTGCCATCAAACTGTAGGGATGGCAATAAGGAGATGCTAGGAGTCCTATTAACAGTGGGTGGAGGTCCACAGGGTAGAGGTGCTATAGGAGGAGACGCTGCAGGCTGCAGATGCGCCGTTCTAGCGAGAAGCGTAGTGAAAGCCTGAGCGAATTGATCCATGCGGTGATCATTCTCCTTTAATTTCCTCTCGCAAGCAGCTATGTGCTGACACAGTTCTACAGGATCTATGGCCCTATCGTAATGTCAGGATTACTGTTTGATCCAGCATGTAGAACTGTATAGCACGGATGACAAATAAGTAACGTATTACCGGTCCTTAGAATGGCCGGATTTAACGTACATAGAATAGTCAAAAATACTAGCCGAGGTCAGGGAACACAGAAAGGGTTGCAGCGATGAGGAAAGCCAGGAGTCAGGATACCAGAATATAGGGAAGTCAATAATCAAAGCCAAAGTAAAAAAACAGGTAAAAAACTAATAACAGGAACGCGCTCTCGGACAACCACAAGGGAAACCACGACAGGGCACTGAGCAGGATGAGAACTGGGCCTAAATACCCCTCCTTTACTTCTGTGCCTTTGACCCCAAAGTCAGTTACCAGGTTTCATTTGCATAATTGCTGCTCAGCATTAACCCTTCTGTGGATTAGGTTGCTGCTCGGCACAACTTTTCCTGTGTGGACAGTAAATGTCATTAACCACATTTCTATAAGCGGATGAATACGTGACAGTATGCTATCATAGGGGAAACACAAGCCTTATATTTGACACTGTAACTTTTGAAAACACCATAAAACCTGTACATGAGGGGTACTGTTGTACTCGGGAAACTTCGCTGAACACAAATATGTGTGTTTAAAAACAGTAAAAAGTATCGCAGCAATAATATCGTGTAATATAAGTGCTGTTTGTGTGTGAAAAATGCAAAAAAAACTTAACTTTTACTGGCGATCTCATCATTGTAATACATTTTACTGTTTTGAAACACTAATATTTGTGTTCAGCGAAGTCTCCTGAGTAAAACAGTACCCCCCATGTACAGGTTTTATGGTGTCTTGGAAAGTTATAGGGTTAAATATAGTGCTAGCAAATTAAATTCCCTATACTTTCGGCATGGGTTGTCAGGAAGATCCCGCTAATTGTAATTCATTAAAATACCTAATTATGTAAAAATATTACATAAATATATATGTAGAATTGATATATGTATATTAGACTGTGAGAGTAGGACCTGCCAAAGATGGGGTACATTGACGTTGTGGCAGGCTTATGCAATGTATGATCATATAATGTAACTAAATCCCAATTATTTTTTGCCTAGATAAGGTGTTTTTAAATAAAAATGTTTAAAAACTAATAAAATCTGTCAACATTGAAGTTGCTGTTTAGTAGATAGGAGAGTGCGCTGGATCTTGTGTATTGTATAATATGGCCCCCAGCAGCACCCCATTTAAGCATGTTCAGGTGAGTGCAACCACCCCCCATGTTCCATATATATATATTTGGGAGTCTAGCCAACTCCTTGGTTTTGCACCCCTCCCTGTCACAGGTGCCTCATCTCAGGTCCCTATTTAGCCTTGTACTGCAGAGAGCCTCAGACGGAATTTTTTCCCCAAGTAAGTGGGTTAATCTCATAAGAGCAGACATTAGACTGTGAGAGTAGGACCTGCCAAAGATGGGGTACATTGACGTTGTGGCAGGCTTATGCAATGTATGATCATATAATGTAACTAAATCCCCATTATTTTTTGCCTAGATAAGGTGTTTTTAAATAAAAATGTTTAAAAACTAATAAAATCTGTCAACATTGAAGTTGCTGTTTAGTAGATAGGAGAGTGCGCTGGATCTTGTGTATTTTATATATATATATATATAATTTTTTTTAAATATTTTTATTTATATATAGGTATATATATAGTGATATATACGTATATATTTATGTATATAGATATATATATTATTTTGTTCTACGTGTATTTTGATATAAATATATATATATATTAATATCACAATACAGTTAGAACAAAATAACACACATCTATATATTTTTTAATTCTTTATTTTTTATAATTTTTTTAATTTTATTTTTTAACGTATTTACATATTTTTTTATACTATATATAAATATATATAACAATAATTATATATATATTTAATCAGTATCAGTCTACGTGTAATTTGATATTAATATATATATAATTTTATATATATATATATATATATATATATATATATATATATATATATATATTAATAGTAAAATACACCTAGACAGTGTATGTGTGTGTGTATGTATATGTGTATACATCTAAGTATATAATTATTTTTTAGTAGATAGCTGCATATCCTTACATGGGATTTTCATAATTAAGATTACCAAGGGAACAATCTGTTAAATTGCTAAATGGATTTTTCTTAATTTTGCTCTTTCAGCAGTTTAACAGTTTACTCCCTAAATAGGTACCTTATGTAGGATTGCAATATTTAAGTATACCACATTAGGGTGCTGTTTAGCAGAGAATGCCCTTATCGGATAATTGGCATACTTAAGGCAATCCCACATAGGGGTAGCATATTAGAGAGTAATCTACTAAACTGCTGAAAGAGCAAAATTAAGAAAATACATTTTAGCAACTTAATAATTTTCACTTTCTGCTGTTTACTTGATAGCTCCCTAAGCTTCCACTTTTTTCATTGCCTATTGGAAATAACGGCTTCAGATTTTGGTAATTAAATGTTTTGGCTAAATTTGGTCTCTCTGAAACAATATTTTCCCCAAAACTTTTCCGATTGGCTGAAAGCTTCAGGTAATAAATCGTAATAGAGACAAAATTGAGATTACTAAAGTGAGATGGGAACTTATTTGCAATATCACAAAAGACTGTTATGGCCAGACACCAAGAAACCCAAGTAAATTTGGCTTCTTATTGAACGACAGTTGCTAAGACACACTGGGCATCATAACCACTACAGTGAAACACAGGGACAAAAAACTGATTAATTTAAAAACAAAACCTGCAAAGTTCAACTACCATGCGGCTCAGCAACACATACTATTAAAGGGACACATAAAGCAGTTCATGGGCTAAACTTACAGATTGTATTGTGGATTCTAATACTCAGGTGGAGCATGTCATATATAGATTTGAGAAATGAGAATGCTGCTGGAGTTGCAAGGTGTGCCATCATATATCTCTGCAAAATCTATCAGCATGACCTGCATGGCATGAATCAACATTTACCGATATCTGACAATACCTGACAGACATTTATCAAAGTGTTCTGTTCTGAAAAGTTTAGTCTAAAATACTAAAAGTGATCAGGGCGGTGTTGGGCCTTAGGACCGGATAGCCCTTTGGCCATCACTAGAATCAAAAGGGATTGTACATAACACTGTAAAACTTTGCTAGGGTGCTCGATGGCTGTACATCTCCCCCATCCCCCTGCCGGAGTAATCTACTCGGCGCGGTGGATGGCCTCCCTTGATTGACCTGGCGTAGGATAAGACCGGGTTTTACCAGTTAAATTTGAAACAGAAATGTATGTATCAAGAGATTTGTTCAATATGCTCAACAACTATGCAAGTATTGCATTTTTCTTACCTCCCACCTCCACCCCCCACTCCCCAGTTCTCTCTTTCTATCCTCTCCTGCTAACCCCCCCCCCCCTCTCTTTCTCTACAATGCTCTCATTACAACACAGTCCAAGATAGAGAAATCCCTCTGATGGGCACACCAAGGTATCTGCACCTTACTAAACAGTGCACACCACAGCTGGTGCCCAGCTACCCTGAATGACTACGTCAATTGCATCACGGAGGGTAACGTAACATACACTAGGGATGTGCATGGGGAAAATATTCGGTTTAGCATTCCGAACTTCGGGACTTTGGCAATTCGGAACTTCGGTTCGGTTCGGCACTTCAGAACTTCGGCACTTTGACACGTCGGAACTTCGGCACTTTGGAATTTGTCAACTTCTGCATTTCGGAATTTCGGAACCTCGGCATTTCGGGACTTCGGCACGTCTCTTCCAGCCGCTTAGTAGATAACTCCATAATTCCCACGGTATTAGGGAATTATCTACCAAAAGGCTGAAAGACCTAAATTGCTCTTTCAGCCACATTTACTAATACTAAGTAAAAACTATGTCTATTGTCTATTAAACAGTTAGCAGCCTGTCCTCCCCCCCAGCCCCCACTCCTGAGCGGCGGGTAGGGGCCCTAAAGAAGAATAAGGGGGGGGACCTATTGAAATCCCCCCCGGCCCCCACCCCTGAGTGGTGGGTGTGGGCCCTAAAGTAAACTAATGGGGAGGACCTACTGTCCTCCCCGGCCCCCACCCATAAGCAGCTGGTGGGGGCCCTAAATAAGAATAAGGGGGGGAACTATTGTCTTCCTCCCTGCTCCAACCCCTGAGGGTGGGGGCCCTAAATATCAATAAGGGGGGTAGACCTATTGTCCTCCCCCCCTGAGGACCTATTGTTCTCCCCCCTTAGAATAAGGGGGGGCTATTGTCCTCCCCCCGGCCACCACCCCTGAGCGGCGGGTGGGGGCCTTAAATATCAATAAGGGGGGGACCTATTGTCCTCCCCCCCGGCCCCCATCCCTGAGCGGTGGGTGGGGGCCCTAAATTAGAATAAGGGGGTGGACCTATTGTCCTCTCACCGGCCTCCACCCCTGAGCGGTGGGTGGGAGCCCTAAATTAGAATAAGGGGGGACCTATTGTCCTCTCCCCCGGCCCCCACCCCTGAGCGGCGGGTGGGGGCCTAAATAAAAATTTAAACCCCCCCAGGTGACTAGGGTTCCCCAAATCCCTAGTCACCCCTTTAACGGATCACCTGTACTCTGACCAAGTACCTTCCGTTGATGGAAGCATCCTAGCTTGTGCCGAGGACCACAAGCACCGCACCGGACACCACAACCACAGCAGACGCCACAACCGCCATAGCTTAACTGGAGTCTCGCCATCTTCCTTCCACCCTGGATCAGCTTCTGTCCTCCAGGACCATGTGGAAAAGACCTCTCCTCCAGGAGAGCGTATCAGGAAGAGCTCTTAAAAGAGCTAAGAGATTAGAGCTCAAGGGAGTATACAAAGTATAGCAAACCCCAGTGTGATTATAGTAGTTCTCCTCCAATCACAAGACAAGACTACGTGTTGAGGGTCAAACAGGAACAGAATGAACTAAGGGTTTATTGTCACTTTTATATAAGTTTTCCCACAAGGTTACCACCTATGTGAACCTTGTGGTACACAGGACACAACGTTACAAAGCCAATCAAACCACTCTTGTACAGTTAGGCACTCCCAGATAATGTACACAAACAATCCCCTCTGCCTGTGATTTACCAAACACAATGTACTAACTCAATTACCCAGAGGCAGAAAACACACATTTTTCACAAAATACAGACAACACCCCAAAACACCACATCCCTGGGTAGCCCTGATCTGGGTTAACAACATATCCAAAAATCACCCAGATCAGAGCAGGGGTTCAAAAGTTTTGTGGAAGTCACATTTGACCAACCGCAAGCCTGGTTTTAATGCCCAAAACAGTTCCACAGATTTAGGCTGTGCGGCCAGTCTATCTTCTCCTCTATCCTGGAGATAAGTGGCTTAAGTGGCTGTGGTAAGCCAATTATCTCCAGTAACAGGAAATATCTCTAAGTCCAAAACCTGTTACAAAAACCACATCAATATACATAACTCTTATAATACAATGTTTAACCTATATGTCCAACATACCCCCAGATAGCTTGGATCTGAGCACTCAATATGTTTGAAAAAAGCGCTTAGATCTCACGAATACAGTTGGATTGCCATGGGGTTAAACAATAGCAAGGGCTGATGAGAGATTGAGGAGGGATAAAGCAGCCAGTTTCAACTGGTCTGGCAGTGTCCCTGGGACAACGCCCTGCTGGAGAACAATGGACAGGAAAAAGGGGGAGGGGAAGAGGCACATTTTCCCATGGACTTAAAGGGACAGAAAAAGTGTTTTAAAATCCAATAAGTCACAGGGGCCATAATCACAGGACAAAAGGCTAGCCATTAGTCCTCTCCAAGAACAAGTGGTGAAGGGCACATCGTCACAACCCCCCTCCCCCCAAAAAAAATAACCCCTACCTACCCCCTCACCCTAAAAATAATGAAGGGGGACCATTAACTAGTTACCTGTAAAAAAAAATAACAAAATAAAAAAAAATTACCATTTGATGTCTTCTTTCTTTAAAAATTTTCTTTTTTCAGTTCTTTGGAATTTTCCCACACTGTGTAATTTGACTCATAACAACTGTTAAAGAAAACATTACCTGCCTATATCTTGTCCAATGCTTAATATCAGTTTGATGCTTACAGTCATATTAAACAAAAGCTTTTCTGTATAGTTCAGCTAAATTCTGTTTTATGTGCACAAATGATGTTACAACACCCAAAAGCTGTAAGGACGAGATAAAAAATCCCTGAGTTGGAGAATGTGCAGAGAACTCTATTGGACAAACTGAATCACTGGGATATCTGCAAAACGTATAAGAAACAGCTTTTATCTGATTATGTGCGCGCCAGCTAAATAACATTGAAAGTGCTAAAACCTCTGTCACTTTGTTTTGTAATTTTGCATATCTGTTAAATAATACTATTTTAATTTGAACCAGTTGTTTCACGTGATTTTATTATCCTTAACACAACTATCTGATTGGTGGATTGAAATTAACCAATCAGAGAGTTATGATTCAAATTACACAGCGTTGGGAAAATTCCAAAGAACTTTCCCACGCTGTGTAAAATGACACAGAGCACTCTGATTGGCTGGATTTCAAGCTAACCAATCAGAGTGCTGTGACAGGTAAATGTAGACTTACCTTCAGTTCTTCATTTACCTGTCAGAGCACTCTGATTAGATGGATTAAACCAACCAACCAGAGTACTCTGAGCCTAATTGCAGGGCAGGGCAAGGCTTTATAAGCCTTCCCCCGCCCTGCAGTGCTCAGTCTGCGCGGAGCCCTCCATGTGTGAAGATGGATTTTTTTTTTGGCGCTCTGGTTTTTTTTTTTTTTTTTTAAGTGCGACGGATAATATGGATTTTTATTTGGCCTTCTTTGGGGCTGAAAAAAAGAAGATTAGAAGAAAGAAGACATCAAATGGTAAGTCTTATTATTTTTTTTTTTTTTACAGGTATCTAGTTAATGGTCCCCCCTCATTATTTTTAGGGTTAGGGGGTAGGTAGGGGTTTTTGGGAGGGGGGTGACTAGGGGTTTGGGGACAGCTCAGGGGTGGGGGCCAGGGGGGAGGACAATAGGTCCCCCCCTAATGGTATTTAGGGCCCCCACCCAACGCTCAGGGGTGGGGGCCAGGGGGGAGGACAATAGGTCCCTCCCCTTATTGATATTTAGGGCCCCCACCCACCGCTCAGGGGTGGGGGCCAGGGGGGAGGACAATAGGTCCCCCCTTATTCTAATTTAGGGCCCCCACCCACCGCTCAGGGGTGGGGGCTGGGGGGGAGGACAATAGGTCTCCCCCCATTATTGGTATTTAGCGCCCCCACCCACCTCTCGGGGGTGGGGGCAGAGGAGGAGGACAATAGGTCCCCCCCTCCTTATTCTTCTTTAGGGCCCCTACCCGCCTATCAGGGGTGAGGACAATAGGTCTCCCCCCTTATTCTTCTTTAGGGTCCCCACCCACCGCTCAGGGGTGGGGGCCGGGGGAGGAGGACAATAGGTCCCCCCTCTTATTTTACTTTAGGGCCCCCCCCCCTCTGATCAGGAAATGTTTTTTTTGTTGTTGTTTTATTTTAAAAGGCTGCTCACTGTTTAATAGACATGCCTCTACTCGCGATATAGCAAATAGGAGCATAATTTACTAATACTAAGTCATCTTTACTTAGTATTAGTAAATTTGACTGAAAGACCAATTTAGGTCTATCAGCCTTTTAGTAGATAGCTCCCTAATACAGTGGGAATTAGGGAGTTCTCTACTTATTCATTCCTGTCATTCCATTGACAGACTAAGTAACTTACATTTTATATGAATGTGTGTTACTTGATTGTTGAAGTGTTGCAAATGCTTACAGCTGAATCCTGACTATGTTTGTATACTTTTTATTTAAACTTGTAACATTCTTCATTTTTCCACTGGGTAGGTATATTAGTACTTCGGCAATACTGTGCTTCGGAACTTCGGCACTTCGACACTTCGGAACTTCGGCAATTCAGTTATTCGGACATTTGGATGTATCCGAATGTCCGAATTGACCAAAATTTGTCAAAATTGTCATTCGGAATGAAACGAATTGCACATGTCTAACATACACAGTCATTGGTCATCTTCATTGATTTGAATATTAAGTACATACTGTGAACCCTGTCATATGCCTCAACTATGTACGCTTTGTATGCAATGCTACCATTTTGTACTTTCAAATACAGAATTGTAAAAGGAAAAATTGAAGGATGGCACTGAGACACTAAACTGTTATCCAAAGTCAGGCACCATAATCTGTATGTACGTTTTAACCCCTTAGTGACCAGACCGTCTTTCAATTTTCTTACATCTGTGTACTGGATACATTCCTACTGCAGAGCCCCCCTATCCAATTCCTGGGAGGTCTGCATATCATGCTCCTAGCTCTTGGGATCCGCAGAAGCTGCATCAGGGTCTTGGTATGTGGCCGCACAAATGCTGGTTCCCAACACCAGGGGGCGTGTGGTTACCCTTCACCAGGCCCTGATAATCCACTTCCACGCTGAGACTCCCATCAACATCAGGCACTCAGGGGTCCCGGTCTCTGTACTGATACTGAGGTCCCCTGTCTCATGAGCTTCCAGACTTGGAGCGTGGGTGTAATGGTGGGGTGGCGAGAATGGTGTGGAGACAACGTGGATCCGGAGTTGTGTCACGGGATCCCGTGAAACGGGGTTTGGTAAAAGGATTTCTCCAGTTGCACCCATTGCATCTGCGGGCTCGGGTTGACCCATTCATAAATCCTAGTGAGCATGATTGCTTTATGGTAGAGTCCTAAGTGTGGCATCCCCAGTCCGCCCTGGCCTTTGGGTTTCGTGAGTGTTGTGAAAGTTATCCTGGGATGCTTTTTCGCCCATATAAATTTGGTGAAGATGTGCCTGATTTTGACAAAGAATGAATTGGGGATTTGGATTGGAAGCGTTTGCAAGAGGTATAGCAGTCTTGGGAACGTATTCATTTTTAGAATGTTGATGCGGCACAGTTATCTGAATTGGGGCTTATGCCAGTTGGCCAGGTCTATTACTATCTGTTGAAGGAGTGGGATAAAATGTATGGTATATGTGTCAGCGAGATTGTTTGGCAGGTTCACTCCCAGGTATATAATATCTGTCTCTGCCCACGAGAAAGGGTACTTCTCCTTTATTGCTGTTTGCATTTGTTGGGTTATTTCCAAGGGCAAAATCTCGCTTTTGGTAAAGTTAACCTGGAAATTGGATACATTATTATATGTGGCTATTTCCCCTAAGAGTGGTGTCATGGATGTGCTGGGGGAGGTTAGTATAAAAAGCAGATCGTTAGCAAATGCCAAGATCTTGTATTCCTGATGTCCCACCTGGAAGCCTGTGATGTCTGTGTTGTCCCGAATTCCCTGAAGGAAAGGCTCCATCGTGAGGATGCAGAGAAGAGGGGACAGGGGGCACCCCTACCTCGTGCCGTTCCGTATGTGCACTGGGTCGGACAGTTGTCCGTTAATTTTGAGTTTAGCTGAGGGGGTAGAGTATATAGCCTCAAGCCATTTTGCCCAGTTTGGCCCAAAGCCCATAGTGCGCATTGGGGCTTTTAGGAGGGACCAGTCAACTCAGTCGAATGCTTTTTCAGCGTCGACCGAGAGCAGGAAGCTGGGCAAGTGGTATGACTGTGATAGATGAATTAAGCTTTTGGCATTTATAGAGATGTGATTTGTGCAGTTTACCCAAACAGAAGGGAAGAATTTGATCTGATGTGGGATTATTAAAAATCCTTATTGTACTTGTATTGAATTATTGCACTAACTCCATTTTAACTTTATACTGTGACAATCCTCCATTTTGTCCTCCTAACCTGACTTCTTCAATCCTCCATTTTGTCCTCATAACCTAACTTGTTCATTTTAAAACTACCTTACATGACAGAATTTCCCAGCACATCTAATACAATAGACAAAGACTGTATGTTCTAACAAAGACATGATTAACACAGGAATTGCTGACTTTTCCTTAACTTGCAACATAGTATAATTCGAAGGCCATGAGAACACAGTAGTAATGAAATGTTCTATTCATAAGAGACCTTGCACCTGGCCACGAGGCCTGAGATCACCGACCGTGTAAAATGACGCTCAAGACCCCCTTGTCCCCACCCGTGTCCAGAACAATCCCACCTCTTGGTGGGTGGACACGGGACTAACCACTTAGTTTTTGAGCCAATTAATAATATTGATAGGTGGACACTAATCCCGACACTTAACAATTAATCCAATTAATGATGTTTATTTGCTGATATTCTAATAATCAATGATGACGTGAAATGTCTCTTAAAAGGGCCTGCGCGCCCGCTTTTTAATCACTTGCCAATAAATTTTCTCGAAGTTATTTTAACCTGAACCTTGTGTGTCAGACTTAATTACTTCAGCGTATATACGCAATTTAATTTTATTGATTTGGACAGGAACAGATAGACATTTAAACATTTTGGTTTACTGCTAAAAAGTACCATAACAACTTGGCCCCCAACGGGAGTTGTTATGGTACTTTTTAGCAGTAAACCAAAATGTTTAAATGTCTATCTGTTCCTGTCCAAATCAATAAAATTAAATTGCGTATATACGCTGAAGTAATTAAGTCTGACACACAAGGTTCAGGTTAAAATAACTTCGAGAAAATTTATTGGCAAGTGATTAAAAAGCGGGCGCGCAGGCCCTTTTAAGAGACATTTCACGTCATCATTGATTATTAGAATATCAGCAAATAAACATCATTAATTTGATTAATTGTTAAGTGTCGGGATTAGTGTCCACCTATCAATATTATTAATTGGCTCAAAAACTAAGTGGTTAGTCCCGTGTCCACCCACCAAGAGGTGGGATTGTTCTGGACACGGGTGGGGACAAGGGGGTCTTGAGCGTCATTTTACACGGTCGGTGATCTCAGGCCTTGTGGCCAGGTGCAAGGTCTCTTATGAATAGAACATTTCATTACTACTGTGTTCTCATGGCCTTCGAATTATACTATGTTGCAAGTTAAGGAAAAGTCAGCAATTCCTGTGTTAATCATGTCTTTGTTAGAACATACAGTCTTTGTCTATTGTATTAGATGTGCTGGGAAATTCTGTCATGTAAGGTAGTTTTAAAATGAACAAGTTAGGTTATGAGGACAAAATGGAGGATTGAAGAAGTCAGGTTAGGAGGACAAAATGGAGGATTGTCACAGTATAAAGTTAAAATGGAGTTAGTGCAATAATTCAATACAAGTACAATAAGGATTTTTAATAATCCCACATCAGTCCCCCCTATGAAATGTTAGATTCTAAGAGATAAAACTTTATTAAGTTAGTACCAGGAAGACGTGTTAACCCAAAGGCACAGAAACCCCGTGGCCGCTAGCTAGGTGTTAATGCAAAGTGCAAGTCTGTCCCTAGAGCTGACCCTAATAGGCTAACTCATCCGTCAGTATGGCTCTCGAACACTTCACACCCATGGGTGTCCCATGGCAGCTAACCCACCACTTCTCCACACGGGGCCTTTACCATTCACTGACAGATGCTGTCCCTAAGCTAGTCCCTTCCTAGAATTCCTGCACTTTATCAACAAAAGGGATTGTTTGCAGCGGCAGACAGGGTGAGTTGATGTCTTGGAAATCTTGGTCATCAACTTCGAGATGGGTGAAAGTGGGTGCCGCTTGGTCAACAGTCTTCATGAGGGATTTTCTCAGACATGGGAGGATACAACAAAAGAGAAGAGCAAAGATAAAAAGAAAAATTAGTATAGCCATACCAATATGCATTAAAGCCTTTTGCCATCCTGTCATCCAACCAAACCATCTTTCCCAGGGATCTTTTATCCCAGAATTCCTTTTTAACTCTTCAGACAGGTCATTTAATTTCTCTATGGCTAATGTAACTTTACCATTAGGGCCTGTGTTTTCTGGGATATAGGTACAACATGTCATGGTGTCGGGCAAAATTTTACAAACCCCTCCTTTTTCGGCTAAGATCATATCTAGGGCCATTCTATTCTGAAAAGCCATTTGGGATGTGGCCTGCAACTGTTCGGCCAATCCCTGGAGGGCGTCTCTGGTATAATTAACAAAACGCTGTTGATTATAATAAATGTAATTTATCCAATTTAAATTCTTGTTTGTGGTAACTATGGCAAAAAGTGATTCAAATCCTGCAGCAACTTCATCTCTTGCTTTAAACTCATTGGGCACCCCCCTAGGCACTCCAATGGCATCAATATACACATGAGGATCAAAACTTCCTTTCACTGGGGCGTCACGCTTAACCTTAGTGTGCCTGGAGGTGATCAATCTCCTTTCCTTCCCCCTGGATTCCTCCGTCCACCCTTGTCTTCCTTAGGACGGCTCACCGGCCGGACATAGCCCGATGCCCCACGTTGGGCGCCAAGTTGATGTGGATTAATTTAGACATTTAAATATATTTGTTTATTTCTAAATTAATCCACATCAGATCTATACACGCACAAGCTGGAGACCTAGGCAACAAATATGGTGGTACAGTGTTTTATGACTACCATAGGTCTTTTTCAGCCAAAGTACCTGGCGCTCTCTCCCAATTCGGGAACAGAACCAACTGGAGCAAACTGGATACCGAGATATTCTACAGACACTTTGTGTCACGGTAATATACCCCAACACGCAGGAATAGTTCAGATAGTCAAGAGACAAGAAACCAGGGTTCGTCTTACCGGACCTTAGAATGGCCGGACTAGGACGAGTATAAGAAAGACAGAGTCTAGAACAAGCCGAGGTCAAGGGAACTGAGAGACAGCGTAACGTAGAACAAGCCGAGGACTGGTACACAGAGGACAAAACAGCGGATAAGCAAGCAAGGATAAAGAGAGAGCGGAGTCAGGAACAAAGCCAAGGTCAAGCACCAAAAAACCAACTGAACGATACAAGCACTAAAGGGAACTGGACAGAAACCACGATAGGGCAAGGAGCAAAGGAAACAGGTGAGTATAAATACCCTAATGTTCACTTTGATTGGCCCCTGTCATATCCACGCCCCCAAAACGTGAGTGTATGGGGAACGTGGCATGACAGGGGCCAATGGGAGACTGATTCTAATTTAGTCTCCCACTGTCCCTTTAAGAGCGTGCCCGAGACACGCGGCGCGCTCTTAGTGTCGGGCGGGACACGTGACCGCTTCTCGCGGTCACTGCCCGCCTGACTGATCTTATCGTTGGCTGAGCCGCGCGCGGCTCGTGCAGGAGCAGGACCGCGCGCGGCGAGAAGAGAGGACCCCGGCCGGCCCCTGGAGAGGGTAAGTACCGCTACAGTACCCCCCCCTGAAGACACGCCCACCGGGCGGGGAGGAGCAGGCCTGGCAGGAAAACGAGCGTGGAAAGAACGCACAAGGCGAGGAGCGTGAACAGCGCCAGCGGAAATCCAACTGCGTTCCTCAGACCCATAGCCCTTCCAATGTACCAGATATTGGAGGCGACCCCGAAGAAAACGAGAGTCAATTATAGCCGCCACTTCAAATTCCTCATGGCCCTCCACAGAAACCGGAGGAGGAGGAGGGACATGCCGAGTATAACGGTTGCACAGGAGGGGTTTTAACAAGGAGGTATGAAACACGTTAGGAATGCGTAGATTCCTAGGAAGATCCAATGCATACGAGACAGGATTAACCACATGCAAGATACGAAAAGGACCAATAAAACGAGGGGCCAACTTCATAGAAGGCACACGAAGACGAATATTGCGAGTAGAAAGCCAAACCCGGTCTCCCACAGCATAGGATGGAGCCGCCCTGCGATGCTTGTCTGCCTGAACCTTCTGGCGAGCAGCGGAAGCCACCAAAGAACACTGAACCTGCTCCCAAGTATTACGTAGACTAGCCAAATGTTCATCCAGAGCTGGCATGCCCTGCAAGGAGAACGCAGCTGGAAGAACCACGGGATGCCGGCCATAAACAACGTAAAAAGGGCTGTTACCGGAGGATTCATGAGCAGCATTATTACGAGCAAACTCAGCCCAAGGAAGAAGGTCAGCCCAATTGTTCTGATGGTGGGACACGAAACAACGAAGATACTGCTCTAGAGATTGGTTGGCACGTTCAGCAGCTCCATTAGACTGGGGGTGGTAAGCGGAAGAAAACGAGAGGGAGATACCCATCTCTGTACAAAACGTTCTCCAGAATCTGGAGATAAACTGGCTACCCCTATCGGACACGATCGAAGTGGGAATACCATGCAACCGAAACACCTCCCTGGCAAAGATAGAGGCAAGTTCCTTGGATGATGGCAATTTGACAAGAGACACAAAATGAGCCATCTTAGAAAAACGATCCACAATCATCAGGATGACAGTTTTACCATTAGAGGGAGGTAATTCAACAATAAAATCCATGGATATATTGGACCACGGCCTCTCGGGTATGGGCAACGGATGCAACAACCCACAAGGAACTCTGTGGGAGGACTTCATACTGGCACAAGTACTACAGGCATTAACGTAATCGGTGACGTCCTTGCGCAAGGAAGCCCACCAGAAATATCTAGAAACTGCTGAGAATGTCTTAGAAATACCAGGGTGTCCAGCAGTTCTAGTGTCATGATATAATGACAAGATGTCTTGTCTCTCCGGTATATCAACGAATAGCTTATCAGCAGGCCTCTCCCCAGGAGCCAAGTTTTGTTTAGCCTGAATAGCTTGTAAGAGGGAAGACGAAATAGAAAGAACAGTAGTAGCTATTATTCTGTCAGGCGGAATGACAGGGGTAACATCGATCTCGAGTTTGTCAGTAGTCTCGAATTGTCTGGACAGAGCGTCAGCTTTAGTATTACGATCACCTGGTCTGTATGTGATTATGTAATTAAAACGAGACAAAAACAGAGACCACCTGGCCTGCCTAGAAGACAATCTTTTAGCTTCACTGAGATAGGAGAGGTTTTTGTGATCTATTAAAATGAGGATGGGATCCCTAGTACCCTCTAGCAGATGTCTCCATTCCTTGAGCGCCAAAATGATAGCAAGGAGTTCACGATTGCCTACATCATAATTCTTCTCTGCTTTGGACATCTGTCTGGAAAAGAAGCCACAAGGGTGTAACGGCTTTTCAGGTGAATCTCTTTGAGACAAGATAGCACCTACCCCTATCTCAGAAGCATCAACTTCAAGAATAAAGGGCAGTGAAGGGACAGGATGCTGTAAAATAGGAGCAGAGGCAAATGAAGCCTTCAGGAATTCAAAGGCCTCGAGTGCTTCTGGTTTCCAGACATGAGTATTACCATCCTTCTTGGTCATTCTGGTTATAGGTGCTACAATGGCAGAAAACCCTTTAATAAAACGCCTATAATAATTTGAGAACCCCAGAAAACGCTGAATGGCTTTCAAACCCTGAGGTAGAGGCCATTCCATAATGGCAGACAGTTTCTTGGGATCCATACGAAAACCCTTGGCAGAGATTATATAACCCAAGAATTGGACTTCAGATTGATCAAATGAACATTTTTCGAGTTTGCAATAGAGACCGTTAACCAGAAGAGTTCTCAACACTAATTTAACATGCATGTGGTGAGTCTGTAAATCAGTAGAATAAATTAATATGTCGTCCAAGTATACTATAACGAATGTATGTATATATTGACGTAGGACATCATTAATAAATTCTTGAAAAACTGCTGGGGCGTTACAAAGGCCAAAGGGCATCACAGTATATTCGTAGTGGCCACTCCTGGTATTGAAGGCGGTCTTCCATTCGTGATCCTTTTTGATACGTATGAGATTGTAAGCACCCCTAAGGTCCAATTTAGTAAAAACTGTGGCCTGTTTAAGCCTATCAAATAGTTCTGTGATCAAAGGTATGGGGTACGCATTTTTGACGGTGATTTTATTTAGGCCCCTATAGTCAATACAAGGCCTTAATTCGCCATCTTTCTTAGATACAAAGAAGAAACCAGCCCCTGCCGGGGAAGAGGATCTTCTTATAAATCCCTTCTCTAAAGATTCCTTAATATATTCCTCCATAACCAGATTCTCCTGAGGAGATAAAGGATATATTCTCCCTTTGGGAGGCATCGTACCAGGTAGTAAATTAATAGCACAGTCGTAAGGCCTGTGAGGTGGCAATTTTTCAGCCTCCCTTTTATCAAAAACAGATTTAAGAGACAGGTACTGAGGGGGTATGACCGTAGGCACGGGAGGAATATTAGTAGAATTCAAAGGGGTGATTTTAACAATACAAGACTCTTGGCAAGAATCACTCCAAGAAACTATTTGTCCTGACTCCCAATCAATGGTGGGATTATGAGTACGCAACCAAGGATACCCTAACACGAGGTGAGAGGAAGGAGAAGTAATGATCTGAAACCGAATGGTCTCAGAGTGTAACACCCCTGTAGACATATGTAGTGGAACAGTTTCATGTGTGATAACTGGAGAGCATAATGGTCTACCATCTATGGCCTCAACGGCCAAGGGTGTCTCCTTCTCTCTGGTGGGTATGTTATTCTCCTTGACAAAACTGGAATCAATAAAGTTTTCGGCAGCTCCGGAATCAACCAGGGCTAGTATATTCCCTACTATGCAGTTACTACCAAGGTGCAGGGAAACAGGGAGAAGTAATTTATTAAGAGGCAAATGTGAGGACTGTGATGTCACACCCAAGGCCAGTCCTCTATACGGTCTTAGGTGCGATAGTTTCCCGGACGCACGGGACATTCTTGTCTCATATGACCCCTCCTACCACAATAAAGGCAAAGTCCCTCCTTTCTCCTATAAAGTTTTTCAGCGTCAGTAAGTTTGGCAACCCCTAACTGCATAGGTTCCTCCTCTGACCCTTTAGATCCCTCGGGAGTCTCAGCTCTAGGTGAGTTAACGGGAACAAAACGTCTATTTCTGGACCTGGTATATAACCTGTCACGGATCCTGTTATCTATATCGATAAGATAGTCAATCAGGTCCTCCAGGGGTACAGGGAGGTCCTTAGCTGCTACCTCATCCAACATAGTTTCAGACAGACCTTCCATAAACGCAGTAGTAAGCCCATTATTAGTCCAATCTACCTGTGAGGCAAGGGTACGGAACTGAATAGCATAATCGGCTACAGATTTAGATCCTTGCTTTATTCTCATTAATGCCCTGGCGGCATTTTTTGACCTTTTAGTCGTGTCAAATGTTCTACGAAACGCTGTGAGGAAGCTATTGAAGTCGTGTACCATAGGCCCATTAGCCTCCCAAATAGGATTTGCCCATTCTAGTGCCTTATCCGTAAGCTGGTGCATAAGAAAACCCACCTTAGATCTATCAGTGGGAAATGAACGTGGGTACATTTCAAAGTGGAATTCCACTTGATTAAGGAATCCCCTACATGTCTTAGCGTCCCCTCCATACCTAGGTGGCGGGGTTAGATGTGCTGAAGCATTAGGCATATTAGCTGTGTCTGGTATAGGGTTTACAGGAGGCGCAGGTACAGGTACCGGAGCTGATCTGGATAACAGTGTCTGGATGGCTTGAGCCATTTGATCCATACGGTGATCCTGTTCTGCGAATCTAGCCTCATGAGTGGCCATCTGTTGTCCTAAACCTGCGGGGTCCATGGCCCTATCGTAATGTCACGGTAATATACCCCAACACGCAGGAATAGTTCAGATAGTCAAGAGACAAGAAACCAGGGTTCGTCTTACCGGACCTTAGAATGGCCGGACTTGGACGAGTATAAGAAAGACAGAGTCTAGAACAAGCCGAGGTCAAGGGAACTGAGAGACAGCGTAACGTAGAACAAGCCGAGGACTGGTACACAGAGGACAAAACAGCGGATAAGCAAGCAAGGATAAAGAGAGAGCGGAGTCAGGAACAAAGCCAAGGTCAAGCACCAAAAAAACAACTGAACGATACAAGCACTAAAGGGAACTGGACAGAAACCACGATAGGGCAAGGAGCAAAGGAAACAGGTGAGTATAAATACCCTAATGTTCACTTTGATTGGCCCCTGTCATATCCACGCCCCCAAAACTTGAGTGTATGGGGAACGTGGCATGACAGGGGCCAATGGGAGACTGATTCTAATTTAGTCTCCCACTGTCCCTTTAAGAGCGCGCCCGAGACGCGCGGCGCGCTCTTAGTGTCGGGCGGGACACGTGACCGCTTCTCGCGGTCACTGCCCGCCTGACTGATCTTATCGTTGGCTGAGCCGCGCGCGGCTCGTGCAGGAGCAGGACCGCGCGCGGCGAGAAGAGAGGACCCCGGCCGGCCCCTGGAGAGGGTAAGTACCGCTACACTTTGCAGGTCTTAAGACACCAGCTTGTGCATCCTTCTCTTCTACTACCCACACAACAAACTTTTGTCCCAATACAGCGGATGATCACTCTTATGCTCCAGTCCCTAGCACCTCTGGTAGAATGGAAAGAACTACCAGAGACAAATTGGGTCGTCCCATTATCTTTTTTGGCGAATCTCAGATTTGCAACAATTTCAATGTTGGCACATGTAGATTCAGTGCATGCAGACTGTTGCATATCTGTTCAAAATGTTTCAGGGCACATGCTAGAATCTTCTCTAAGTTCCGAAGTTCCGAAATTCAGAAGTGTCGAAGTACCGAAGTTGCCGAAGTGCCAAAGTTACCGAAATTCCGAAGTGCCGAAGTTCCGAAATTACGAAGGTACGAAGTTCTGAAGTGCGCGAAGTTTCGAAGAGCCGAAGTTCCGAAGTGTCGAAGTGCCGAAGTCCTTAATTTCGGAATGCCGAGCCGAACCGAAAAATTTTCCCATGCACATGCCTAGGGTTAAATATAGTGCGGGCAAATTAAATTTTCTGGACTTTCGGCCTGGGTTGTCAGGCAGGTCTCCCAAATTGCAATCAATAAAATTACTTAATTATGTAAACATTTTACATAAATATGCACGTAGAATTGAATTATATATATACATATTTATATATTTGAAGTCTACGTGTAAATTTATGAAATTATTTATGTAATTATGTATATTTCATATTATTTTTATTTATTTATATATACATAGATATATATATCATTTCATTCTAAGTGTATTTTGATACGCAGCAGTTATTAGGAATACCTCGGACGTATTAGGTACTCAGCAGACAGGCAGAGCATTGGAAGCCTGCCTGATGGCTTCCGATGCTGTGCCTCACTGCCGTGCGCCACGTGGGGCAACCCGGTGGGCCCGGCAGTCAGGAGAGGTATTGCAGGATGCCTCGACATCGACATTGAGGCATCACTGAAATACCGTTAGAGCATCTAGAAGCGATCACGATCGGTTCCAGCGCTCAAATTTGCAGCTAACATATCAGGTACGTCCGAGGTCGTTAACAGACTTTTTTTGTCTGACGTACCTGATACGTCCGCGGTCACTAAGGGGTTAAATCTTTGCAACACTTTGATAATCCACTACAAACTCTTTCCACCAACTCCACTCCCAGTAATGACAACTGTTGTATGTTATAATCACTGTCTCATCTCACCTGGCGGTCGCTGGCAACCCTCTACAGGGGCATCTTGTTTCTGTTAAGCTTCAGATACTGCAATTCACTGGGAAATATCCCAGTGGGCAGGGGCTGCTCTAGACTTTGTGAGGCCTTAGACAAAACTCAAATACTTAAAGTAAAAGAAAAATAGGGGTTGCATTCTGCGTGTGTATAAAGAGCAGTCGTATTGAAAGGCAGGCTTGGTTACATAGAGCTAGTTTCTGTATTCATTGTTCAGAAGCTTGTAGTGTCACGGCTACCTGTGCCTCTGCATTGTGAGCTCTCTGGCTGTAAATGTAGCATAATTTGCAAAGAAAATTAATTTGCAATAAACAAATGTATTTTGCAATTATGCTAATTGTTTATACAGAATTTTGGGTTATGGGTGCAGAGCCTGGCATTCGTGTATATATAAATGCTGGTGTCAAGGGGTTATTGAAAACAAAAATGAAAATGTTAAGCAAAAAAGCTTTTAAAAAACAATTTACCAAATAAAGTTACAGATAAAAAACAATGACAGTATAGTGTGGGGGGTGACAGCACAGTGTGAGTGGGTGACTGTTTGTGGAGGTTTGGGGTGTTAGTACCTTTTTTCAAGTATTTAATTCCCTGGTGGTCCAGCCAGTGAGGGCTCCCTGGTGGTCCGTGGTATCATACAGTCTGTCTGCCCGGGAGGAGAACACCTCAGGTTTGCAGCTCTCCAGTGTACAGAGCTGCAGACCATGTGTCTCGCGAGCTCCGGTCAGAGCAAACTTTGACAGGAACAATAGGTTGCTGAGGACCCTGCTTTAACGAGCTTACAACCTCAAATAGTTGGGATATAAAAATACAATAGGAAAGGTAGCATGGGGATAGCAACCAGGTGAAAAGGTGGGAAAGTGGAAACGTTTGAATGTGAGAGTGAAGTGGAGCAAGAGAGATTGTGGAAGGAGAGGTATATCTGGCTGTCATCAGCATACAGGTGGTAGTGGAATCCAAGGGAATTAATACATTTGTCAAGAGAGGCAGTATAGAGAGAAAACAGAAGAAGAGATAGGATAGAGCCTTCAGGACTTCAAACGAGACAGGATGGGGAGAGGAGGTGTTACTAATAAAGGGGTGTCAACATAGGCCTGGGCACACCCTAATCCCCGCGGCACGCCTCTGGAGTTAGACTGGCAGGGGAGATCTCGGGATCTCCCCTGTCGGCTCTTGCAGAGCCGGCGATATCCGAGCGTCGGCTCTGCTCTAAGCCTCCCTCCCCACCGACCCACAGGCAGGGAGGGAGGCAGGAGAGGACCCGGGGAGCTCTTGCCAGCAGCTCCGCCGGGTCCTCTCGCGGGATTCTGAGCGTTGCCGCGGTTACCGCGGCAACGCTCAGATCTCGCGAGAGTGAACTCTAGCCTGCAAGGCTAGAGTTCACTCTCCACTGGACCACCAGGGAAGGCAGCAGCAGAAATGATCCCCCCTCCCAGGCATAATGTAAGAAGGGAGGGGGGATATTAAGAAATCTGCCCCCACCTCCACTGGACCACCAGGGAAGGCAGCAGCAGAAATGATCCCCCCTCCCAGGCATAATGTAAGAAGGGAGGGGGGATATTAAGAAATCTGCCCCCACCTCCACTGGACCACCAGGGAAGGCAGCAGCAGCAAGGTCCCCCCTCCCTACATAAGGTAAGAAGGGAGGGGGGATATTTACCAAACGGCCCCCCACACAATACACACAATCCCCCAAACATACAGCACACACACACAGCACCCACATACAGCACACAAACTGCACCCTCACACACACATCCCCCTTACACATACACACTAACAGCACCCTTACACACACATCACCCTTACACACACTAACAGCACCCTCACATATACACACTAACAGCACCCTTACACACACACACAGCGCCCTCACACACACACACACAGCGCCCTTACACACACAGCGCTCTTACACACACAGTGCTCCTTAAACACACAGCACCGTTACACACATCGCCCTCACACACACAGCGCCCTTACACACACACTTATACAATAGGCTGCGCACGCCTATGGGTGTCAATACATTTTTGATTGGTTTGACATCTTAACTGAGGTCCAACAGGCACCACTCCCTGCATCCACTACTAATGCCAGAGACCTGAAGGTTCCTAGGTAGCAACGTTCGTTATTAACTCCTAAACTGAGCCCTGCTTCTCACAGTAAACTTAGAATTTTGAAAATGTCTGATACCCTGACCTCCTTTTTTTTTTTTTTGTTCCTACCAGGTATCCATAAGTAACTTTTCTAGCTTTTCAATACTAATAACCGGATACAGATTTAAAAGACTGCATTTGACATTGACACATATTTTTAAATCAAATGAACAAATATTTCTAAAATGATGGTGCATTGCCAAAGTAACATTTTATAAATTCCATCATGACTGTTTTGCAAAAAAATAAATATACAAAAACCAGAAGCTAAAAAAAATGCCTTCTCACCTCATTTCCTTTTCCTCAGGCCAATATGCAAATACCCCACTCCCTCAAAAAAAATAAAGAATACTGTAACGGTGATCTATTCATATTACAATCAGACATTAATAACATTAGAAGTAGTGAAGGAGCGCTCAGTTTCCCAAACATAGGAGGGGCATTACACCCCAGCTCCTGCTGACAGGGTCACAGTTCTCCAATAAGCAATGCCTCCTCCCCCCCCCCCCTTCCCGCCCCCAGGCTGTCACCCTGCTCGGTGCCCCCTCCGGGGTGACTCGGGCTCGAGATGCTAAACTGTTTGCCCTCTCGTTACCGCTTCCTGGACCTGATCATCGCGCTAGGCGGTACCCTGACCTTCCTGGTGGACTTGGGCTTGGACGTGTGGGCGGCGGTGCAGTATTACAGAGCCGGGGACCTGGCCTGGGCCGCCCTGCAACTCTCCTTCTACGGATTGTCCTCCGTGGCATTGCAGTTCCTCAGCTGGGGCTGGTTATGGGTAGACCGACAGGATCGCCTTAAATGCAGGCAGGGCGGCCAGGAGGACAGGGGTGAGCATGGCGAGAATGGCACCCCGCATGGAAAGTGCTGCTTGGAACTGCAGCCCTACAACAGCCCCCCAGGACAGGGGACAGAGGGGGGTGCCAGTAACAAGACCGGGGACTCCAGGGTAATTAACGGACTGAATGGATTTCAAGCCCCAGCCCTGGTGGACAGTGCTGCTGCGGGGGGTGACATGGGTGATCACACTCCGGATACAGTGCCCACCCCAGGCAGAGGGGATGGTGGCATGCTGGATATCCCAGACAGTGAGTGTCCTGACAGAGGGGATGGTTCCATTCTGGATATCCCAGACAGTGAGTGTCCTGACAGAGGGGATGGTTCCATTCTGGATATCCCAGACAGTGAGTGTCCTGACAGAGGGGATGGTTCCATTCTGGATATCCCAGACAGTGAGTGTCCTGACAGAGAGAATTTTGCCATGCTGCATACCCCACAAAGTGCGTCTCCTGACAGTAGGAATGGTGCCATGCTGCCCACCCCAGATTGCCCAGATGCACAGCCCTGGCTCCCTGCAGAAGCATATAAGGTTGAATGGCCTGGGCAGCAGGCGGTTCCACAATGCCCTGAAGACCAGTCAGCCTGGAGAGATATTTATCGTAATGAAATCAGTCAAGGAAATAGCGAAATACAAAACTCCCTGCTCACCAGCCGCCTGGACAACTTTTATACTTCGCGACCCTTATACTGCCATTCATTGGCTACTATCTTGCACATTCTTCAGCTAGGTTATCCTTTGAGGTATGTTTATATGAAGATTGGTTTGGAATTTAACCCCTTAAGGACTGGACAGTTTTTGCGATGTTGTACATTTGCGACCAGGCCTCTTTTTACACTTTTGTGGTGTTTGTGTTTAGCTGTAATTTTCCGCGCTCTCATTTACTGTTCCTATACAAATTATATATTGTTTTTTTCAGGACAAAAAATGCTTTCTTTACACACCATTATTTATATAATCTCATGTAATTTAATTTAAAAAAACAAACAAATATGATGAAAAATTTAAAAAAATACATGTTTTTTTGACTTTTACTTGAAAAATCTTTTACTCATCTACAAAAGCGAATAAAAAAAACTGCTAAATAGATTAAAAATATTGTCCTGAGTTTTAAAATACCCAGTGTTTACATGCTTTTTTGCTTTTTTTTTTTGCAAGTTATAGGGTTATAGGTACAAGTAGGATATTGCGATTTCAAAACATATATATTTTCAAATTTATCAATAGTGACATTGTAACACTATTATCTGTCAAAAGTCTCTGAATAACACCCCACATGTACATATTTTTTTTAAAGTAGACAAACCAGGGTATTTAATATAGGGTATGTCCAGTCTTTTTTAGTAGCCACCTAGTCGCAAACACTGGCCAAAGTTAGCGTTCATATTTGTTTTCTGTGTGAAAAAACTAAAATGAACGCTAATTTTGGCCAGTGTTTGTGACTAAGTGGCTACTAAAAAAGACTGGACATACCCCATTTACAATACATTTTGTTGTCTTCATTTGCAAATGGTATGCCATCATGGGGGTAATTCTCATTCCTGGGCTACCATACGCTCTCAAAGGCAACGTAACCAACCTGGTCATTTTCAATGGAAAAATATTTGACCCCCTTTTTTTTAACCCTGTAACTTTCAAAAACGCTATAAAATCTGTACATGGGGGGTACTGTTATACTCGGGAGACTTTCTTGAACACAACAATTATATCATCAGTAAAAGTGCTGTTTGTGTGTGAAAAATGCGAAACAAAGTCACTTTCACTGACAATATCATCGCTGTGATAGGTTTTACTGTTTTGAATTACTAATATTTGTGTTCAGTGAAGTATCCTGAGTAAAACGGTACCCCCCATGTACAGGTTTTAGGGTGTCATAGAAAGTTACAGGGTAAAATACAGTGCTAGCAAATTAAATTCTCTGGAATTTCGGCCTGGGTTGGCAGGCAGGTCCCTCAAATTGCAATTAATAAAATTACTTAATTATGTAAAAATATTACATAAATATGCACGTAGAATTTAAATATATATGCATATTTGTATATTTGAAGTCTACGTGTATATTCATATAATTATTTATGTAATTTTGTATATGGACATATGTATATTTCGTATTATTTTTATTTATATATACATAGATATATATACAATTTCATTCTAAGTGTATTTTGATATAAATATATATATTTTAATATCAAAATACAGTTAGAATAAAATGTCATATAGATATGTAATTTTTTTAAATTGTTATTATTAGTTTTAATTTTTTTAATTTAATTTACTTATTATTTGTATTTTATAATAATATATATATATATAGAATATATATAGTTATTATATATATTATATATACGTGTGTAATTTAATTGTAAGTGTATTTTTATATTAATATATGTACATATTAATATAAAAATACACTTAGTATGATATTATATATATGATATATAGACATATATTATATAAATATAATATATGTCTATATATCATATATATACACACATATATAATAATTTTTATTTTTATTAACATGTACCTTTATTTATTTTTTCTGTTTTTACACTAGCAGGGAGACTGCCTGTCAGCACAGACAGTCCCCCTGCAGGCAGACAGATGGACACCTATTGTGACCATGTGGTCGCCCTGTTGAGCGATCACATGGCCCCAGGGGTCCTAATCCGCCATGGGGAGACTGTCTGGGCTGCAGGCAGTCTCCCCACACCGGGAGCACCACCGATTGCCGCCGGGGGAACGACGGCAATCGGGTAAGTACATTGCACCGTTAGGACGGTTCAGGACCGTCATCGGTCGGCAATGCAAAAATGTCCTGAACCGTCCTTGGTCGCTAAGGGGTTAATAAAAATTCACAGTATGAGTCTAAATATTTTGAAGTGATATTATTATTTTTATTAGTAGTATTATTATGCATAGTCACTATTTATTTGTGTATTAAACCCTTCAGGACGGAGTCAATAGTGCACGTTCTGATCAAAACAAAACGGAAACAAAAACTGGAATTTGCGCTATATGTCTGTTCACCCGTAGTTCCCCTCTTTCAAATTATATGCACCCACACCTCTTATATATCATTTTGTTCAGGAGAAACAGGGCTTTAATTTATCATTAACTATTCATATATGGAACATAATTTATTATGAATAAAATTAAAAAAAATGTGAGAAAATAAGATTTTTTTTTTACATTTGCATTTCCGTCTGACATTTTAACTGTGAATGTCATAATACTGTCATAATACGGTTTTACTGCAAAAAAATGCACATATTTGTAATCAGCGAAGTCGCACGAGTACAACAGTAGCCCCCATTAACAGGTTTTATGTTGTTTTGGAAAGTTACAGGGTCAAATATAGAACATTCCATTTTCAAATTGAAATTTTCCAGATTAGTAATGTTACCTTTGAGACGGTGTGGTAGCCCAGGAATGAGAATTACCCCCATAATGGCATAGCATTTGAAAAAGTAGACAAGCCAAGGTATTGAAAGTGGGGTATGTTTAGTCTGTTTTAGTAGCCACTTAGTCACAAACATTGGCCAAAGTTAGCGTTCATATTTGTTTTTGTGTGAAAAAAGCAAAAAACGAATATTTGGCCAGTGTTTGTGACTAAGTGGCTACTAAGAAAGACTGGACATACCCCACTTGCAATACCTCGGGTTGTCTACTTTTGCAAATGGTATGCCATCATGGGGGTAATTCTCATTCCTGGGCTACAATACGCTCTCAAAGGCAACATAACCAATCTGGCAAATTTCAATGTGAAAAAAAGGAAATGCAAGCCTTATATGTGACACTCTAACTTTCCAAAACACCATAAAACCTGTACATGGGGGGTACTGTTATTCTCGGGAGACTTCACTAAACACAAATATTAGTGTTTTAAAACAGTAAAACATATTACAACAATAATATAGACCATAAAAGTGCCGTTTGTTTGTAAAAAATGCGAAAAACGTCACTTTTACTTAAAATATCATCGTTGTAATACAATTTACCAGTTTGAAACACTAATATTTGAGTTCAGCGAAGTCTCCCGAGTAAAACAGTACCCGCTATGTACAGGTTTTATGGTGTCATGGAGAGTTACAGGGTCAAATATAGTGCTTGCGAATTCAATTATCTGCACTTTCTCCCTGTGTTGTCAGGCATGTCAATCAAATTTTAATTAATCAAATGACATAATTATGTTAAAAGATTATTCAAATATACACGTAGAATTTTAATATATATGCATTTATAGGTATTTAAATTCTACGTTTATACTAATGTAATCTTTTATGTAATTATATGTATTTATCTATATATATATATTTGCGGTTATTTGTATTTTATATATAGATAGATATATATAGAATGTCATTCTAAGTGTATTTTGTTACCGATATATATATATTAACCCCTTAGCGACCGAGGACGGTTCAGGACCGTCATCGGTCGGCAATGCAAAAATGCGGTCCTGAACCGTCCTAACGGTGCATTGTACTTACCCGATTGCCGTCGTTCCCCCCTCGGCAATCGGCGGTGCTCCCGGTGTGGGGAGACTGCCTGCAGCCCAGACAGTCTCCCCATGGCGGATTAGGACCCCTGGGGCCATGTGATTGCTCAACAGGGCGATCACATGGCCACAATAGGTGTCCATCTGTCTGCCTGCAGGGGGACTGCCTGTGCTGACAGGCAGTCTCCCTGCTAGTGTAAAATCAGAAAAAATAAATAAAGTTAATGTTAATAAAAATAAGAATTATTATATATGTGTGTGTATATATATATATGATATATAGACATATATTATATAATATATGTCTATATATCATATATATATAATGTCATGCTAAGTGTATTTTTATATTAATATGAACATATACAGGGAGTGCAGAATTATTAGGCAAGTTGTATTTTTGAGGATTAATTTTATTATTGAACAACAACCATGTTCTCAATGAACCCAAAAAACTCATTAATATCAAAGCTGAATATTTTTGGAAGTAGTTTTTAGTTTGTTTTGAGTTATAGCTATTTTAGGGGGATATCTGTGTGTGCAGGTGACTATTACTGTGCATAATTATTAGGCAACTTAACAAAAAACAAATATATACCCATTTCAATTATTTATTTTTACCAGTGAAACCAATATAACATCTCAACATTCACAAATATACATTTCTGACATTCAAAAACATAACAAAAACAAATCAGTGACCAATATAGCCACCTTTCTTTGCAAGGACACTCAAAAGCCTGCCATCCATGGATTCTGTCAGTGTTTTGATCTGTTCACCATCAACATTGCGTGCAGCAGCAACCACAGCCTCCCAGACACTGTTCAGAGAGGTGTACTGTTTTCCCTCCTTGTAAATCTCACATTTGATGATGGACCACAGGTTCTCAATGGGGTTCAGATCAGGTGAACAAGGAGGCCATGTCATTAGATTTTCTTCTTTTATACCCTTTCTTGCCAGCCACGCTGTGGAGTTCTTGGACGCGTGTGATGGAGCATTGTCCTGCATGAAAATCATGTTTTTCTTGAAGGATGCAGACTTCTTCCTGTACCACTGCTTGAAGAAGGTGTCTTCCAGAAACTGGCAGTAGGACTGGGAGTTGAGCTTGACTCCATCCTCAACCCGAAAAGGCCCCACAAGCTCATCTTTGATGATACCAGCCCAAACCAGTACTCCACCTCCACCTTGCTGGCGTCTGAGTCGGACTGGAGCTCTCTGCCCTTTACCAATCCAGCCACGGGCCCATCCATCTGGCCCATCAAGACTTACTCTCATTTCATCAGTCCAATAAAACCTTAGAAAAATCAGTCTTGAGATATTTCTTGGCCCAGTCTTGACGTTTCAGCTTGTGTGTCTTGTTCAGTGGTGGTCGTCTCTCAGCCTTTCTTACCTTGGCCATGTCTCTGAGTATTGCACACCTTGTGCTTTTGGGCACTCCAGTGATGTTGCAGCTCTGAAATATGGCCAAACTGGTGGCAAGTGGCATCTTGGCAGCTGCACGCTTGACTTTTCTCAGTTCATGGGCAGTTATTTTGCGCCTTGGTTTCTCCACACGCTTCTTGCGACCCTGTTGACTATTTTGAATGAAACGCTTGATTGTTCGATGATCACGCTTCAGAAGCTTTGCAATTTTAAGAGTGCTGCATCCCTCTGCAAGATATCTCACTATTTTTGACTTTTCTGAGCCTGTCAAGTCCTTCTTTTGACCCATTTTGCCAAAGGAAAGGAAGTTGCCTAATAATTATGCACACCTGATATAGGGTGTTGATGTCATTAGACCACACCCCTTCTCATTACAGAGATGCACATCACCTAATATGCTTAATTGGTAGTAGGCTTTCGAGCCTATACAGCTTGGAGTAAGACAACATGCATAAAGAGGATGATGTGGTCAAAATACTAATTTGCCTAATAATTCTGCACTCCCTGTATTAATATAAAAATACACTTATAATTAAATTACACACGTATATATATATAATATATATAATAACTATATATATTGTATATATATATTATTATAAAATACAAATCATAAGTAAATTAAATTAAATTAAAAAAATTAAAAATAATAATAATTTTTTTAAAAAAAATTACATATCTAAATGAAATTTTATTCTAACTGTATTTTGATATTAAAATATATATATATTTATATCAAAATACACTTAGAATGAAATTGTATATCTATCTATGTATATATAAATAAATAAAAATAATACGAAATATACATAAGACATACATAAGACTTCAAATATATAAATATGCATATATATTTAAATTCTACGTGCATATTTATGTAATATTTTTACATAATTAAGTAATTTTATTAATTGCAATTTGAGGGACCTGCCTGCCAACCCAGGCTGAAATTCAAGAGAATTTAAAGGACCACTCTAGGCACCCAGACGACTTCAGCTTAATGAAGTGGTCTGGGTGCCAGGTACCTCTAGGATTAACCCTTTTTTTTATAAACATAGCAGTTTCAGAGAAACTGCTATGTTTATAATGAGGGTTAATCCAGCCTCTAAATCCTCTAGTGGCTGTCTCATTGACAGCCGCTAGAGGCGCTTGCGTGCTTCTCACTGTGAAAATCACAGTGAGAGCACGCAAGCGTCCATAGGAAAGCATTGTAAATGCTTTCCTATGCGACCGGCTGAATGCGAGCGCGGCTCCTGTCGCGCATGCGCATTCAGCCGATGACGTCGCGATCAAGATGGAGAGGAGGAGGAAAGCTCCCCGCCCGGCGCTGGAAAAAGAGGTAAGTTTAACCCCTTCCTCTCTCCAGAGCCCGGCGGGAGGGGGTCCCTGAGGGTGGGGGCACCCTCAGGGTACTCTAGTGCCAGGAAAACGAGTATGTTTTCCTGGCACTAGAGTGGTCCTTTAATTTGCTAGCACTGTATTTTACCTTGTAACTTTCTATGACACCCTAAAACCTGTACATGGGGGCTACCGTTTTACTCGGGAGACTTCGCTGAACACAAATATTAGTGATTCAAAACAGTAAAACCTATCACAGCGATGATATTTTCAGTGAAAGTGACTTTTTTCCGCATTTTTCACACACAAACAGCACTTTTACTGATGATATAATTGTTGTGATATGTTTTCCTGTTTTGAAACACTAATATTTGTGTTCAGGAAAGTCTCCCAAGTATAACAGATTTTATAGCGTTTTTGAAAGTTACAGGGTCAAATATATGGGTCAAATATTTTTACATTGAAAATGGCCAGGTTGGTTACATTGCCTTTGAGAGCGTATGGTAGCCCAGGAATGAGAATTACCCCATGATGGCATACCATTTGCAAAAGAAGACAACCCCAGGTATTGCAAATTGGGTAGCCACTTAGTCACAAACACTGGCCAAAATTTGCGTTCAATTTAGTTTTTTACTAAACGCTAACTTTGGCCAGTGTTTGCGACTAGGTGGCTACTAAAAAAGACTGGACATACCCTATATTGAATACCCTGGGTTGTCTACTTTAAAAAAAAATATGTACATGTGGGGTGTTATTCAGAGACTTTTGACAGATAATAGTGTTACAATGTCACTATTGATAAATTTGAAAATATATATGTTTTGAAACCGCAATATCCTACTTGTACCTATAACCCTATAACTTGCAAAAAAAGCAAAAAAGCATGTAAACACTGGGTATTTTAAAACTAAGGACAACATTTTAAATCTATGTAGCAGTTTTTTTTTATTCACTTTTGTAGATGAGTAAAAGATTTTTCAAGTAAAAGTAAAAAAAAACATGTATTTTTTTTTACATTTTTCATCATATTTGTTTGTTTTTTAAAATTAAATTACATGAGATTATATAAATAATGGTATGTAAAGAAAGCCTTTTTTGTCCTGAAAAAAACAATATATAATTTGTATAGGAACATTAAATGAGAGAGCGGAAAATTACAGCTAAACACAAACACCACAAAAGTGTAAAAAGAGGCCTGGTCGCAAATGTACAACATCGCAAAAACAGTCCAGTCCTTAACGGGTTAATAACAAAATACAGTTAGAATGAAATTACATATGCATATATAATTTATATTAAATTTTGTTTCAATATTTTATTTATTTATTTTATTATTTTCTTTATTTATTATTTTAATTATACGTATTTATATATAATATATATAAGTACATCTATTATATATATAATATATATACATATTATATATATGTAATGTCATTCTAAGTGTATTTTAATATTAATATATATACTTATATTAATATTAACATACACTTTGTATGACGTTACATATATATAATATGTATATATATTATATATATAATATATATGCATATTATATATATATATAAAAATATATTTAATTTATTTTTACACTTGTTTAATTTTTTTTTTTTCACTTTCCCACCAGCAGGGGTACTGTCTGATATTTTAGACAGTCCCCCTGCTGGCAGATCCATAGCCAGCTATAGGGGGCCATGTGATCGCTCTTTGAGAGCGATCACATGGCCCCCGGGGGCCTCATTTGCCGGAAGGGGGCTGCCTGGGCTGTCAGGCAGCCCCCCAGAAGAGGATCGCGGCGGAGGTGAGTACAACTCTCCTCCTGGGGCTGAAAGCCGTTACGGCGTTCCATGCAACGGCGTTCCATGCCGCCGCAACGGCTTTAAAGCCCTTTTAATGCGGGACGGCATTAAGGGGTTAAAGTATACTTTACACCAGGGCATGCCTAACACCACAAACACTACAGCTTGCTGTAGTGTTTATGGTACTTGTATTGTTACTGTAAACCGGGCTTCCCTAAACTCTGGCCCTCCAGATTTTGCTGAACTACAACTCCCATGATTCTAAGCCTATCTATTTTATTCATAGAATCATGGATAGTTCAGCAACATCCGGAGGGCCGGAGTTTGGGGAAGCCTGCTGTAAACCCTAGGTGTGGACCAAAAACAGGATCCCCATGCTGTGTTATTTTTTTTTTAAACACCTTTACCCCTACAACCCCACACACAGTACCCCTACCCCCACACACAGTACCCCTACTCCCCACAGCACCCCTACCCCCCACACACAGTACCCCTATCCCCACACACAGTACCCCTACCCCCCACAGCACCCCTACCCCCCACACACAGTACCCCTACCCCCCACACACAGTACCCCTACTCCCCACAGCACCCCTACCCCCCACACACAGTACCCCTATCCTCCCACACACAGTACCCCTACCCGCCACAGCACCCCTACCCGCCACAGCACCCCTACCCCCCACAGCACCCCTACCCTCCACACACAGTACCCCTACCCCCCACACACAGTACCCCTATCCCCCCACACAGTACCCCTACCCCCCACAGCACCCATACCCCTACCCCCCACAGAACCCCTACCCCCACACACAGTACCCCTACCCCGCACAGTACCCCTATCCCCCACAGCACCCCTACCCACCACACACAGTACCCCTACCCCCCACAGCACCCCTACCCCCACACACAGTACCCCTACCCCCCACAGCACCCATACCACCACACACAGTACCCCTACCCCCCACACACAGTACCCCTACCCCCCCACACAGTACCCCTACTCCACACACAGTACCCCTACCCCCACAGCACCCATACCCCCACACACAGTACCCCTACCCCCCACAGTACCCTTACCCCGCACAGCACCCCTACCCCCCACACACAGTACCTCTACCCCCCCACACAGTACCCCTACCCTCCACACAGTACCCCTACCCCCACACAGAACCCCTACCCCCCCACACAGACCCCCTACCCCCCCACAGAACCCCTACCCCCACACAGAACCCCTACCCCCACACAGTACCCCTACCCCCCACAGCACCCCTACCCCACAGCACCCATACCCCCCACACACAGTACCCCCACCCCCCACAGCACCCCTACCCCCCCACACAGCACCCCTACCCCCCACACACAGTACCCCTACCCCCCACAGCACCCCTACTCCCCACAGCATCCCAACCCCCCAAACAGCACCCCTACCCCCTCCCACACAGCACCCCTACCCCCTCCCACACAGCACCCCTACCCCCCACATAGCACAGCTCCCCTACCCCCCACACAGCAACCCTCCCCTCCCAGCAACACCTATTCCCCCAGAATCCCTCCCATCCCCCACACCCAGCATCCCACCCCTCCCCTACACCCAGCTTCCCTCCCCTACCCTACACCAAGCATCCCTACCCCCCCACACACACAACTCTACCCCCCACACACAGCACCCCTACCCCCCATACACAGCACCCCACAACACACACAGCAGCCCTACTCAGCACAGCACCCTTACCCCTGCCCAGCACCCCTACCCCCACCCAGCACCCCTCATATACACACACACACACACACACACACCACCCCTCATACACTCACACACACACCACCCCTCACACACACACCAGCCCTCACACACACACACCAGCCCTCACACACACACACCACCCCTCACACACACACAGCACCCCTCACACACACACAGGACCCCTCACACACACAACACCCCTCACACACAAACACACAGCACCCCTCATACACACACACACAGCACCCCCCCCCACACACACACACACAGCACCCCCACACACACACACACAGCACCCCCCCACACACACACACACAGCACCCCCCCACACACACAGCACCCCTCATACACACACAGCACCCCTCACACACACACAGCCACATCACCCCTCATACACACACACAGCCCCAGCACCCCTCATACACACACACAGCCCCAGCACCCCTCACACACACACACACACTCACAGCACCCCTCACACACACACACACACAGCACCCTTCACACACACACAGCAACCCTCACACACACACACAGCAACCCTCAGACACACACAGCACCCCTCACACACAGCACACACAGCACCCCACACACAAACACATACACTACACCCCTCAATGCAGTATGTGTGTGTATTCAGCAGTCTGTGTGTGTGTGCGTGTATTCAGCACTCTGTGTGTGTGTATTCAGCAGTGTGTGTATTCAGCGGACTGTATGTGTGTGTGTATTCAGCGGACTGTGTGTGTATGTATTCAGCAGTTAGTCTGTATGTGTATTCAGCAGACTGTGTGTGTGTGTGTGTATGTATTCAGCAGTCTGTGTGTGTGTACTCAGCAGTCTGTGTGTGTGTACTCAGCAGTCTGTGTGTGTGTGTGTACTCAGCAGTCTGTCTGTATGTGTATTCAGCAGACTGTGTGTGTATTCATCAGTCTCTGTATTCAGCAGTCTCTGTGTGTATGTATTGCATTTGTTGGAGATACTAATAAATATAATCTTAATTTTATCTATTTATATCATTATTTAAAATTTGTATCATTAAACTCTCTGTTGTTGTGTTTTTTTAAAACAAAAGTTGTTAATTAGTTCGGACAACAGTACGAGTTTTTTTTTCTAAACTTAAACCTCAGTATTGAGGTTTAATTGCCGTGTTGGCACTTTAAGGAAAAAAAAGTTGGCATGTATTGCGGTTTGGGCACTCGGGCTCAAAAAGGTTCGCCATCACTGTCCTATCAGATACTATCCAACTAAGTGCAACTTATTGACAGTTACTAGCTTTTGACCTTTATCTCTTAAATATATTCTTGACTACTGTGTCTATTGTAGAAGTCAATTCATTAGTAACAACTTACAGTTAGTTACACTTCTATATACAAGAGACTACCGTATTTTACTGTATAAATCAATTTATTAGCAACTACTTACAGTTAGCTACATATACATATACAAGAGACTATCTAGACTGCATCGAACCTTTCCTTTTTAAATTCACCAACACTGTGTGTTTCACTTATTTTATCAATTTTTGTCCTTAAAGAGATTTTTAAATAGAATTTAATAAACATAAGTTTTTAATTTTTACTCTATTCATACCCTATGAGTTATTTTCACTACTGTGGGTATACCTAGGGCAGGGGTAGGCAACCTTCGGCTCTACAGATGTTGTGGACTACATCTCCCTTGATGCTTTGCCAGCAATATGGCTGTAAAAGCATTATGGGAGATGTAGTCCAAAACATCTGTAGAGCCGAAGGTTGCCTACCCCTGAGTCCTAGGGGGAGTGTTAGAGGAAAGGCTGGTCGCCCTTCATGCTTTCACCCTCTTAGGCAACCTTTCTTGTGTTTAACAATAAATCTTTCTGCATTTGTATCCATTTTTTGTATCACTAAGCCTTGTTACAATGCAGCCGCCCATCCCATGTGTTCCCTATTAAGAGTTAATAATATATAGGGGTGTACATAAAAATTATCCCTCTCTGTCTCATTAGAGATATATTTGCCAGAAACTCAAGGAAGCAAGGTGAAGGGTCAGAGTAGGACCCGTCTAGGGGGGTCTGCTTTGACGTTGGCACTCAGGCATTCCCTCCAGTGGCCATTAGAGCAACTAAATGACCTCCATTTATTTACATATACATAGGGATTAAGGAGAGAGCGCAGGTAACTTTTTTTCTTTGGTTTTTACTAATAGTACCAAGTACCACCGGAAGCCCTCTTGGCAGAGAAGGATACACAGTCATAAACCATAAATTAAGTTCTTCTTTCCCTTTTACTCATAATTATATGTGATCTTGGAAGGTTCTTATAAGCTTACCTTTTCAATCAAAAAACTCAAGGATTTATCAAAGGGTTTTGTTTTAAAATGTGATGTAAAAATGTAAAAGGTGAGGAGTTCCTAGGAGAATGTACCACTGTTTCCATGGTAATTGCCACACTTTTAGTATTTCAGACCACATTTTGGAACAGAACACATTGACTAATCCATTGTGCTTCAGGTTATATAAAAAAAAAAAAATTAAAGCCCGTAATATTGGAACTGTTATCTTTTCATAAATATAAATAACTTTTTATATTCTGATTAGCCTATTTAGTTACACAGACATGGAAGTGCCTTGGTATGTAGACACTCAATGTGATTACTGGCAGACGCTCTGCTCCTATTTACAGTATAATTGAACGCCTGCCAATACATTGCTCTGATCTTAAGAGGACAGTGATCATGTGTCATATATTTCAAGCTCCGTCAGCTGAAGTCACACAGCAAAATGTTTACTAGGGCAGATGACCAAATCACTCAGTGTGTACAGAACTGCAGCACCCCAAGCAAAGTGAAGATATATGTTATTGACACCTGTATGCAGAGCCTCCACCAGGGGGATGAGGGGGAGGGTGTCTGCTCTACAAAACCAGTGACCAGAAACTCTTCGACATGCACACATATATATATGCTCCCAAACACACAAGTACTTACATATACATGCTGAAACACATACACACCCTCCAGACATATTTCCAGACACATGGAACTTTGATGGAGCTTTATGCCTGGTAGTGTGTATGTGTGTGGAGGTCTGTTATGCATCTGTATACCTGGCAGTGTATATTTGTGTGTGTCTGTTACGTGGTGTGTGTATCTTGCTTTTTGTATTTGCTTGTCTGTATCTGGTAGTGTGTACCTATTTGTCAGTGTGTTGTATCTTTGTGACTGTGAATATGAATTTGTGTGTTTGCATGTAAACAAGTATCTGAAAGATTGTGTTGAAGAGGAGCCTGTCCACTGGTTCTCTATATGTCCCATAAGGGACTCCTACCTCTGATGCTCACCTTAAAGACTTCTCTAGGGCTGCACCATTCCTATGGAACGCCCTTCCCCTCTCTGTTAGACTTTCACCCAATCTCCACTCCTTCAAAAAAATCTTTGAAAACTTACTTCTTTAGGAAAGCATATCAATTAAACTGTAAACAGCTTTCTCTCACCGCATCCCATTTCCTCTCCTGCAACTGTCATCAAAACAACACCTAGCCCTCAGTGAACACTATCCTAACAACCTACTTTTCTACCCTACCCTTACCTTTTGTGTCACTATACCCCACTCCCTCTAGCATATAAACTCATTGAGCAGGGCCCTCATTTCCTCTGTTCCTGTGTGTCCAACTCGTCTGGTTACAAATGCATGTCTGATAGTCCACCCATTGTACTGCACTGCAGAACTTGTTGGCGCTCCATAAATATTATTATTAATAATAATAAGGGGTGAAATTATTGTAGACATACAAATGGAAGTGTTAGTGTCACAGAAATGTTACATGTTTTCCAAAATTAAGACACATTTTAAAAAGCAATATGCTGGTCTGGTATCACAGACTGTAAGTAGAAGGCCTTTCATATTTTAAGCTTTAGTCAACACTCTACATGCAAATGAGTTTCATAGCTGTTATTTTTAAGTCACACAACACAATCTGTACTTCTGAATCCATAGAAAAAACTTTGGAGGTTGTAATACTAAAGAGTAATTCCCACCACTGAGGTCATCCATGCAATAAATCTCTACGCAACATATATGCTATCAATTAAAGTCCATAGGCCACTGATTAGAGATTTTACAAGGTGTGGCAGTTTTCCCAGTTACTTTTGATTTCCATGTCCTAAACTTTGTAATGTATTAAAGATCATGTTGAAGCTGTGTGCAAAAGTGTAGCTCTTCGCCTCAAGCCCCTTCTACCCGAACTGATCCACTTGGAGCAAGCAGAGCTCATTCCCTATAGAGACAACTGTACAGACTAACTTTATTATCATCACACATATCACTTCTTTTACTAAAACACGCACTATATTCCATTCTTCATTGATGCTGAAAAGGCTTTTGAAAGAGTGTACTGGTCTTATCTATTTTTTTGTGTTGGAGGTGTTGGTGTTTGGGATGAGGTAGGTGGAATCTCTTTTCTACCATCTCTTGGTTACTGTCCGTGTGAATGATCAGTACTCCCTGATTCCCCTATTAACAATGCGATTAGGCAGGGGTGCCCCATATCCACCTCCTTTTTGTCCTTACAATAGACCCTTTTCTTCATGTAATCCACAGCAAGCCAAACAGCTATGGCTATTCATTTGTTTATGACTAAACAAAAGTTTGTTAATGATATTTCACCTCGCACCCCTTTCAATCCCAACTCTATGCTGTCTCTGAACTTGATCACTATAGGACTTTAAGTGAATTTAAATAAAAGTGAAATAGTCAATATCTATGGAAGCTCCCAGTCTTGTGGGAACTTCCATAGAGACCTCAATGTTTTAATATTGTGCATGCATTGACGTGTAATCCTGGCAGACCGCAGGAGCCACGTCAGCACTGAGTGATTCACACTGTATAACAATTCCTGCATTTCTACTATCAAACATTGGAGGATGAATACTTTGCAGAAAACCCTATAAACTCCACGTTTCTACAACAACCCATTTTCCATAACCATAAATGTAACCCCTCCCGAAACCTAAACAAATTCTTTCTTTAAACCAAAACATCCAAATTCTTTCTTTAGTCCAAAATTTAAGCATTCCAGACCTTAACCTGAAACAAAATCATTTACCTTAAAGTAAACAAAGATTAGACGGAATATCTTACATATAAATAACAGTAGAAATTCAGATGGTGTGAGTATCGTTCCTATAACAGGATAAAAAACAAAGGGAACAAATAATAGTGCAGTATCGTTGGTACTGACAGGGGCAATTGTATTATTCCCAATGGGATCCCAATGAATTTGCACTCACAAACAAGGAGCCAATCAATATCCGGCTCAGATCATCAGCTTTGTGGGGTATCAGAGGTCCCACTCCCTCCTTTGTGTGTGCAGGGTCTTCCTTTGGTTGCAATCACAGGCATGCAGTAGTAGTAATTAAAGTGCTTTATTCCATAAAGTGCACAAGTATAATAAAAATAAATAAAAACCTTACAGTCTGTACTGGTTAGTCTTGGATAGGGTAGCAATACGCATTTCGCCTCTCTAGGAGGCTTCCTCAGTTGCTGGTCTAGTGTCCTAGGGGTTGTCGTTCTTTTAAATCCGTTTCTTAACTCGTGTAGTGTGTTACTTCCGGGTCGCGTCTGTTCCTTACGTATTTCCGGTTTGCGTTCCACCGTTGGAACGCATAGAGGAGATGGTCGCAGACTTCCTATGTGTCTGTCTGTTGGAACGCATCCTTGCGTTTCACTCCGCCATTGGTTTCCGTTCTGGATAGTATTTACAATGTTCGTTTAGGTTCTTATTATAGTCCCAATATTGTTGAACTCCAAAATATTTCTCAAATGAAAAATAGAAGAAAAGGGGAGACAAAGGATAGGTAGGGGGTAGTCAGGGATCGAAATGCATTATTTTTTTTTTGCAGTTATAATCACCATTCCCTAATATCATAATTAAATACTTATGTAGCCAGTGATTATATACAGTATCTTAAAGTGCTTCCAAATGTGTACCATTTCATACCTATATATTTGTTCTTTATGTACTAATGTGCAAAGGGCTTGCTGGTATTACTTAGATATTGCCAAAAATACTCCCATTGGCAAAAATAAATGGTAGTATAAACATGATTATAAATACGAAGTGGGTGAGCTAGTCACCGGATATTTGTATATCTCAGTTTTAATAGACCATTAAAATCAAAAAAAGGTATAAAATGGCAATGTGTAAAAATGCATACAATGAGTGCTTTGTGGGAGTGTCAATCATCATAAAATCACTAGGACATCCCATATGTACAATATTAAGTGCATAAACTTGCAGTAGGATACTTTCTCCGGACAAGGGCAAATGTGGTGATATGTAGATACTCATAGTTAGCAAACAGTATTTCACCGATAATTTTTTAAAGATTTCATTAAAAATGGCAAACTTCAAAATCAAGGTTGAGGCCGTGGGGGACTAATGTTTTAAAATTATAAATAAATTTCATTTCTTCTTTTCCTAATTGTTTTATATAGTCCCCTCCTCTCCAATATTTCTTTACTTCTTTAATAGCACAAAAGAACAGGCTCTCTGGGTTTTGGTTATGTGCTTGTTTAAAATGTAGCGGAACACTATGGGTCTCCATTCCATTTCTAATATTCCTTATGTGCTCCGCTATCCTAATTTTGAGGGGCCGAATTGTTCTCCCTACATATAATAAGTTGCACGGGCACTTGAGGATATATATAATGCCCTTCGTGTGACACGTTAGATGGTCTGTTATCGTGTAGGGTCGTTTTATTATATTTTCTATATCTGTCAGGTGTCTTTTATTGCTATTGGTGGTTCTACAAGGGAGGCACATTCCACATCCATAAAAACCTTTTAGGTCCTGTATAAGATGGTTGTTTTTTTTAGGGCTTAAGTGGCTTTTAACTAAATAACTCTTAAGATTTCTTGCTCCCCTATATGGGATTCTTGGTCGTGAAGGTAAAATCTTATTTAAAATAGGGTCGTTCCTAAGAAGGTGCCAATACTTTTTGATGGCCTTTTGAATATTTTTGTTTTGCCCATTATAGTTACAGATAAATGGTATTTCATTCTTATTAAGGGCTTCCCTTTTAGGTTTATATTTTATTAGTTCCCTCCTTGGTTTCCCTTTTACTTCTTCTATGTCTCTTTCCAAGGCTAGTGTGTCGTATCCTTTTTCCTGAAATTGTTGCTTTATATAATTAACTTGTTCTGTATAATCTGTGTCATTCTTGCAGTTCCGTCGTATTCTTAGGAACTGGCTTTTTGGTGCGTTTTCAAGCCATGGATGATGGTGGCAACTGTTTCTATCAATATATCCATTCGCATCTACAGGTTTAAAATGGTTCTTGGTAATTATATTTGAATCTTGGATGTTAATGTTGAGATCTAGGAAATGGATCTCCTCCTCACTGTATGTGCTAGTTAAATGAATTCCCCAATCGTTGGAGTTTAAGTATTTAATGAAATCCTCCAGTTGGTCTCTGTTGCCTTTCCAAATAAAGAAAATGTCGTCTATGAAACGGCAATAGGACACCAAGTTTGCTACCCAGTCATGACCCTGGGTCACATGTGTCTCTTCCCAAAAGGCCATGAACAAATTGGCGTAACTGGGAGCAAACTTGCTGCCCATCGTCGTTCCACAGACTTGCAGATACATATCTCCCTCGAACCAAAAAAAATTATTTGTTAAAATTAATAAAATACCTTCTAGTATAAAATTCACTTGTTCCATTTTAAAATTTGATTTTAATAAAAAGTGTTTAACTGCTGCTATCCCTTTTTCGTGCGGGATTCTACTATAGAGGGAGGTGACATCACATGTTACCAACAAATTTCCTGTTTGCCATTCTGTTTCCTCTAGTATCTGTAAAACGTGCATCGTGTCTTTAAGATACGATGGGGTTTTCGTGACTATCGGTTGGAGAAGAACATCTATATACTCCGATATCCTAGTGGATATGGAGTCTATACCTGATATAATAGGTCTTCCTGGAGGGTTCGTAGTGTTCTTATGTACTTTCGGTAAGTGGTAAAACACAGGGATTTTGGGGTTTTTAATCCAAAGGTATTCTGCTTCTTTTTCATTTAAAATTCCTACTTCTTTCCCTTTATTAACATATTCCTTAAAGGTGATTGTGACTTCTTTTAGAGGGTTATTTTTTAATTTTTTGTATGTTGTAGGGTCTGACAGTATTCTTAGTGCTTCCTCTATATATTGTGTTTTATAAAAAATTACGATTCCTCCTCCTTTATCCGCTGGTTTCACTACCCAGTCTCTATTATTCTGGATGCTTTTTAGTGTTGCTTTTTCTTTCACTGATAAGTTATGTTGGTATTTATTAATCTTTTTCAATTTGCCTACTTCATCCATGACCATGGTCTCAAATGTTTTTATTTCACTTGAAATCAAATGTCTTGGGAAAAAGTCGGATTTTTCCCTTAGTGATGTGTGAAGGTAATCGTCTTCTACTTCACTCTGTTGTCTTTCTTCCTTATTGTAAAAAAAATTCTTTAAGCATAGCTTACGGATAAAATGGTTCATATCTACAAAAAAGTTAAAAGAATTAAAATCCGCAGTAGGGGCAAATTTCAGACCTTTCCTAAAAATATTCACTTGTTCTTCAGTAAGGGGTTGGGTAGTTAGATTAAAAATTCCGTCTACATTGAGGTTTTGCCTCTCTTCTCCCTGTGTTTCCTTCCCGGTTCTTCTCTTTCTTCTTCTCCTTCCGTGGATCTTTGTCTTTTTCCTGGTATCTCCCAGGCTTGCGGACTCTGTGTCCACTTCCGCCTGTTCTGGATCAGGTCCTTCCGAAAAAAAGAAGGTGAAGGGGGAGTATCTGGGGGTAGGGATCTGCTTATACTTCTATTTCTATTCATGGGGTTATGTGGTTCTAACCTAGTTGTGATCGGGTGTTTAGAACTATTCGCTTTATTACCTTCAGGGTACCTTTGGGGTCCTTCTTTGACCACCTCACTGTATGACTTTGGCTTAGACGTCTGCTTCTCTTTTCCTTCTATCTGATCTTTGTTTCTTCTGAATTGGTGGTGTTCCCTATGGGGAGTTTGGCTCTCCTGGTATTGGTCAAGTTTTCTGTTTGGTTCCCATCTACTCCTCCGTTCTTCATTCCTCTGTAGTGGTTTTGTCTGTTGTTCTCTCTCTCTTACTCTTCTTGTTCTTTCTTCAAGTCGATCTCTTTGTGGTTTGTCCATTTCCCTTCTCACAGTTTCCTCAAATGTGCTGGGCCTGGGTTTTTTTTCCCATTGATTTGGGTAGTTTGTTCTCCATTTTTCCCGGTTATTTCTTCCCTGGTACTGTTTATGTCTATTCTCTTTTTGGTTTTTGTTCCTAACGTTCCCTGTCCGGTAATCTGTGACATCCCTTTGATACTTTTTCTTTTTTATTTCTATTATATCTAACTCTATTTTATCTACTTTCGTCTTAATCTCTTTCAGAATATTATTGTAGATTTCTGGGTTTGTGGATTCTATCAAATTATTCTTCCATTTGTTTATTTCTTCATCTAATTTTGGGAGATTTTCCTCTCTCCTTGCTACTATGTAGCCAATCATGCTGTATGAGAAGCCATCTAAAAGTTTATTCCATCCAGACATGAAGTGTGGATCTTCTTTATCGAAACTGGGATCTTTATGGAATCTAAGTCCTCTAGGGGTTGTTTGGTCCCTCACATATTTTTTTAAGGGTAGCTATTTCCCATTTCGTTTTCATCTCCTTTATTAGGTTCTTTTCTAGATTATATCTAGATTGGTGTTTATCATTATAAATTGGCATTTGTGTTTGCTCTGTATGTTTATCAAAACACATATCAATATTGTTAGTCTGATAGTTTCTGTTCTCCAGAAACGACATTATATTCCAGTATAAACTCACTTACTAACTCGCAAGGGGAAGAGTAAATTGGTATCAAAAGATAGAGGTTTGCAAGTGTTCAATGAGAGATAAGTGTGTGTGTAAGATACTCTAACGTCTGGGTGTGGTCCCCTCAGCCTTCACCAATAGTACATAACATAAACAAAGATTAGACAGAATATCTTACATATAAATAACAGTAGAAATTCAGATGGTGTGAGTATCGTTCCTATAACAGGATAAAAAAACAAAGGGAACAAATAATAGTGCAGTATCGTTGGTACTGACAGGGGCAATTGTATTATTCCCAATGGGATCCCAATGAATTTGCACTCACAAACAAGGAGCCAATCAATATCCGGCTCAGATCATCAGCTTTGTGGGGTATCAGAGGTCCCACTCCCTCCTTTGTGTGTGCAGGGTCTTCCTTTGGTTGCAATCACAGGCATGCAGTAGTAGTAATTAAAGTGCTTTATTCCATAAAGTGCACAAGTATAATAAAAATAAATAAAAACCTTACAGTCTGTACTGGTTAGTCTTGGATAGGGTAGCAATACGCGTTTCGCCTCTCTAGGAGGTTTCCTCAGTTGCTGGTCTAGTGTCCTAGGGGTTGTCGTTCTTTTAAATCCGTTTCTTAACTCGTGTAGTGTGTTACTTCCGGGTCGCGTCTGTTCCTTACGTATTTCCGGTTTGCGTTCCACCGTTGGAACGCATAGAGGAGATGGTCGCAGACTTCCTATGTGTCTGTCTGTTGGAACGCATCCTTGCGTTTCACTCCGCCATTGGTTTCCGTTCTGGATAGTATTTACAATGTTCGTTTAGGTTCTTATTATAGTCCCAATATTGTTGAACTCCAAAATATTTCTCAAATGAAAAATAGAAGAAAAGGGGAGACAAAGGATAGGTAGGGGTAGTCAGGGATCAAAATGCATTATTTTTTTTTGCAGTTATAATCACCATTCCCTAATATCATAATTAAATACTTATGTAGCCAGTGATTATATACAGTATCTTAAAGTGCTTCCAAATGTGTACCATTTCATACCTATATATTTGTTCTTTATGTACTAATGTGCAAAGGGCTTGCTGGTATTACTTAGATATTGCCAAAAATACTCCCATTGGCAAAAATAAATGGTAGTATAAACATGATTATAAATACGAAGTGGGTGAGCTAGTCACCGGATATTTGTATATCTCAGTTTTAATAGACCATTAAAATCAAAAAAAGGTATAAAATGGCAATGTGTAAAAATGCATACAATGAGTGCTTTGTGGGAGTGTCAATCATCATAAAATCACTAGGACATCCCATATGTACAATATTAAGTGCATAAACTTGCAGTAGGATACTTTCTCCGGACAAGGGCAAATGTGGTGATATGTAGATACTCATAGTTAGCAAACAGTATTTCACCGATAATTTTTTAAAAGATTTCATTAAAAATGGCAAACTTCAAAATCAAGGTTGAGGCCGTGGGGGACTAATGTTTTAAAATTATAAATAAATTTCATTTCTTCTTTTCCTAATTGTTTTATATAGTCCCCTCCTCTCCAATCTTTCTTTACTTCTTTAATAGCACAAAAGAACAGGCTCTCTGGGTTTTGGTTATGTGCTTGTTTAAAATGTAGCGGAACACTATGGGTCTCCATTCCATTTCTAATATTCCTTATGTGCTCCGCTATCCTAATTTTGAGGGGCCGAATTGTTCTCCCTACATATAATAAGTTGCACGGGCACTTGAGGATATATATAATGCCCTTCGTGTGACACGTTAGATGGTCTGTTATCGTGTAGGGTCGTTTTATTATATTTTCTATATCTGTCAGGTGTCTTTTATTGCTATTGGTGGTTCTACAAGGGAGGCACATTCCACATCCATAAAAACCCTTTAGGTCCTGTATAAGATGGTTGGTTTTTTTAGGGCTTAAGTGGCTTTTAACTAAATAACTCTTAAGATTTCTTGCTCCCCTATATGTGATTCTTGGTCGTGAAGGTAAAATCTTATTTAAAATAGGGTCGTTCCTAAGAAGGTGCCAATACTTTTTGATGGCCTTTTGAATATTTTTGTTTTTCCCATTATAGTTACAGATAAATGGTATTTCATTCTTATTAAGGGCTTCCCTTTTAGGTTTATATTTTATTAGTTCCCTCCTTGGTTTCCCTTTTACTTCTTCTATGTCTCTTTCCAAGGCTAGTGTGTCGTATCCTTTTTCCTGAAATTGTTGCTTTATATAATTAACTTGTTCTGTATAATCTGTGTCATTCTTGCAGTTCCGTCGTATTCTTAGGAACTGGCTTTTTGGTGCGTTTTCAAGCCATGGATGATGGTGGCAACTGTTTCTATCAATATATCCATTCGCATCTACAGGTTTAAAATGGTTCTTGGTAATTATATTTGAATCTTGGATGTTAATGTTGAGATCTAGGAAATGGATCTCCTCCTCACTGTATGTGCTAGTTAAATTAATTCCCCAATCGTTGGAGTTTAAGTATTTAATGAAATCCTCCAGTTGGTCTCTGTTGCCTTTCCAAATAAAGAAAATGTCGTCTATGAAACGGCAATAGGACACAAAAGCATCCAGAATAATAGAGACTGGGTAGTGAAACCAGCGGATAAAGGAGGAGGAATCGTAATTTTTAATAAAGCACAATATATAGAGGAAGCACTAAGAATACTGTCAGACCCTACAACATACAAAAAATTAAAAAATAACCCTCTAAAAGAAGTCACAATCACCTTTAAGGAATATGTTAATAAAGGGAAAGAAGTAGGAATTTTAAATGAAAAAGAAGCAGAATACCTTTGGATTAAAAACCCCAAAATCCCTGTGTTTTACCACTTACCGAAAGTACATAAGAACACTACGAACCCTCCAGGAAGACCTATTACATCAGGTATAGACTCCATATCCACTAGGATATCGGAGTATATAGATGTTCTTCTCCAACCGATAGTCACGAAAACCCCATCGTATCTTAAAGACACGATGCACGTTTTACAGATACTAGAGGAAACAGAATGGCAAACAGGAAATTTGTTGGTAACATGTGATGTCACCTCCCTCTATAGTAGAATCCCGCACGAAAAAGGGATAGCAGCAGTTAAACACTTTTTATTAAAATCAAATTTTAAAATGGAACAAGTGAATTTTATACTAGAAGGTATTTTATTAATTTTAACAAATAATTTTTTTTGGTTCGAGGGAGATATGTATCTGCAAGTCTGTGGAACGGCGATGGGCACCAAGTTTGCTCCCAGTTACGCCAATTTGTTCATGGCCTTTTGGGAAGAGACACATGTGACCCAGGGTCATGACTGGGTAGCAAACTTGGTGTCCTATTGCCGTTTCATAGACGACATTTTCTTTATTTGGAAAGGCAACAGAGACCAACTGGAGGATTTCATTAAATACTTAAACTCCAATGATTGGGGAATTAATTTAACTAGCACATACAGTGAGGAGGAGATCCATTTCCTAGATCTCAACATTAACATCCAAGATTCAAATATAATTACCAAGAACCATTTTAAACCTGTAGATGCGAATGGATATATTGATAGAAACAGTTGCCACCATCATCCATGGCTTGAAAACGCACCAAAAAGCCAGTTCCTAAGAATACGACGGAACTGCAAGAATGACACAGATTATACAGAACAAGTTAATTATATAAAGCAACAATTTCAGGAAAAAGGATACGACACACTAGCCTTGGAAAGAGACATAGAAGAAGTAAAAGGGAAACCAAGGAGGGAACTAATAAAATATAAACCTAAAAGGGAAGCCCTTAATAAGAATGAAATACCATTTATCTGTAACTATAATGGGCAAAACAAAAATATTCAAAAGGCCATCAAAAAGTATTGGCACCTTCTTAGGAACGACCCTATTTTAAAAAAGATTTTACCTTCACGACCAAGAATCACATATAGGGGAGCAAGAAATCTTAAGAGTTATTTAGTTAAAAGCCACTTAAGCCCTAAAAAAAACAACCATCTTATACAGGACCTAAAGGGTTTTTATGGATGTGGAATGTGCCTCCCTTGTAGAACCACCAATAGCAATAAAAGACACCTGACAGATATAGAAAATATAATAAAACGACCCTACACGATAACAGACCATCTAACGTGTCACACGAAGGGCATTATATATATCCTCAAGTGCCCGTGCAACTTATTATATGTAGGGAGAACAATTCGGCCCCTCAAAATTAGGATAGCGGAGCACATAAGGAATATTAGAAATGGAATGGAGACCCATAGTGTTCCGCTACATTTTAAACAAGCACATAACCAAAACCCAGAGAGCCTGTTCTTTTGTGCTATTAAAGAAGTAAAGAAAGATTGGAGAGGAGGGGACTATATAAAACAATTAGGAAAAGAAGAAATTAAATTTATTTATAATTTTAAAACATTAGTCCCCCACGGCCTCAACCTTGATTTTGAAGTTTGCCATTTTTAATGAAATCTTTTACAAAATTATCGGTGAAATACTGTTTGCTAACTATGAGTATCTACATATCACCACATTTGCCCTTGTCCGGAGAAAGTATCCTACTGCAAGTTTATGCACTTAATATTGTACATATGGGATGTCCTAGTGATTTTATGATGATTGACACTCCCACTAAGCACTCATTGTATGCATTTTTACACATTGCCATTTTATACCTTTTTTTTATTTTAATGGTCTATTAAAACTGAGATATACAAATATCCGGTGACTAGCTCACCCACTTCGTATTTATAATCATGTTTATACTACCATTTATTTTTGCCAATGGGAGTATTTTTGGCAATATCTAAGTAATACCAGCAAGCCCTTTGCACATTAGTACATAAAGAACAAATATATAGGTATGAAATGGTACACATTTGGAAGCACTTTAAGATACTGTATATAATCACTGGCTACATAAGTATTTAATTATGATATTAGGGAATGGTGATTATAACTGCAAAAAAAAATAATGCATTTCGATCCCTGACTACCCCTACCTATCCTTTGTCTCCCCTTTTCTTCTATTTTTCATTTGAGAAATATTTTGGAGTTCAACAATATTGGGACTATAATAAGAACCTAAACGAACATTGTAAATACTATCCAGAACGGAAACCAATGGCGGAGTGAAACGCAAGGATGCGTTCCAACAGACAGACACATAGGAAGTCTGCGACCATCTCCTCTATGCGTTCCAACGGTGGAACGCAAACCGGAAATACGTAAGGAACAGACGCGACCCGGAAGTAACACACTACACGAGTTAAGAAACGGATTTAAAAGAACGACAACCCCTAGGACACTAGACCAGCAACTGAGGAAGCCTCCTAGAGAGGCGAAACGCGTATTGCTACCCTATCCAAGACTAACCAGTACAGACTGTAAGGTTTTTATTTATTTTTATTATACTTGTGCACTTTATGGAATAAAGCACTTTAATTACTACTACTGCATGCCTGTGATTGCAACCAAAGGAAGACCCTGCACACACAAAGGAGGGAGTGGGACCTCTGATACCCCACAAAGCTGATGATCTGAGCCGGATATTGATTGGCTCCTTGTTTGTGAGTGCAAATTCATTGGGATCCCATTGGGAATAATACAATTGCCCCTGTCAGTACCAACGATACTGCACTATTATTTGTTCCCTTTGTTTTTTATCCTGTTATAGGAACGATACTCACACCATCTGAATTTCTACTGTTATTTATATGTAAGATATTCCGTCTAATCTTTGTTTATGTTATGTACTATTGGTGAAGGCTGAGGGGACCACACCCAGACGTTAGAGTATCTTACACACACACTTATCTCTCATTGAACACTTGCAAACCTCTATCTTTTGATACCAATTTACCTTAAAGGACCACTATAGTGCGTGGAAAACATACTCGTTTTCCTGGCACTATAGTGCCCTGAGGGTGCCCCCACCCTCAGGGCCCCCCTCCCGCCGGGCTCTGGGGAGAGTAAAGGGTTAAAACGTACCTTTATTCCAGCGCCGGGCGGGGAGCTCTCCGCCTCCGATCCTCCCTTTCGGCTGAATGCGCATGCGCGGCAAGAGCTGCGCGCACATTCAGCCTGTCTCATAGGAAAGCATTTACAATGCTCTCCTATGGACGCTTGCGTGCTCTCACTGTGATTTTCACAGTGAGAATCACGCAAGCGCCTCTAGCGGCTGTCAATGAGACAGCCACTAGAGGATTTGTGGGAAGGTTTAACCCATTAATAAACATAGCAGTTTCTTTTTTATTATGGCAATTTGCATTGCCATAATACAGACTGGGGGCTGTGGGGGCTGCAGAGCGTTTACTTACCTCTCCTGCAGCTCCTGTCAGCTCCCTCCTCCGCGCCGGTCCTTTCAGCACCTCGGTCAGCTCCCAGTGTAAGTCTCGCGAGAGCCGCGGGGTCATAGTGCGGCTCTCGCGAGACTTACAGTGTGAGCTGACAGAGGAGCTGCACGGACCGGCGTGGAGGAGAAGGGAGCTGACAGGAGCTGCAGGAGAGGTAAGTAAGAGCTCTGCAGCCCCCCCACTAAACTACCAATGCCACTGGACCACCAGGGAAGGAGAGCCCCCCTCCCTGCCATGTATCAAGCAGGGAGGGGGGACGAAAAAAAAATTAAATAAAGAAAATAATAATTAAAAAAAATATTAAAATAATAATTTAAAAATAAATAATTATATAAAGGTCAGCGTACTGCATTATATTCTGACTTGTCTAGCTCCTGTCCTCTATACATTACTGCTCTCATCTATACGATGAAGCACAGCTGAAAGCCATCATTCATCACAGAAAATCTTGCACTAAAGCCATTTCGTTTTATTGGCACTGCAGGTACAAAAAGGGGACAAGCTGGAAGACCTATTTACTAAGCAGCTCTGAAGTAACTTCCTGGTGGCAGATGGCACATCTAAATGTCAGTAGTCTAAGTTCCGATAGAGCAGAAACACATACACAAACACACACTGCATCACACACACTCACACTTCATTCATATACACACACTGCACACACTGCACTCACACACACACTGCATTCATACACACACACTGCATTCATACAAACACTGCATTCATACACACACACTGCACTCATACACACACACTGCACTCATACATACACACTGCACTCATACACACACACACTGCACTCATACACACACCCTGCACTCATACACACACACTGCACTCACACTGCACTCATACACACACACACTGCACTCATACACACACACACTGCACTCACACACACACACTGCACTCATACACACACACTGCATTCATACACACACACTGCACTCATACACACACACTGCATTCATACACACACTGCATTAATTATATACACACACTGTAAATAAATATTCAATTAACATAATTTTTTTAGGATCTAATTTTATTTAGAAATTTACCAGTAGCTGCTGCATTTCCCACCCTAGTCTTATACTCGAGTCAAAGAGTTTTCCCAGTTTTTTTAGGTAAAATTAGGGGCCTGGCTTATATTCGGGTTGGCTTATACTCGAGTATATACGGTAACCTCCCCCTGTCCCCTTTTACATGTTAATTTTGAATACATTTTGTAGATTATTATTATTTTTTTTAAATTATCAAATGCTTTATTAAAGTTTTGTAACGGCATATAGTCATAGCATAAGTGAGACTCTGAGGTCTCCCTATCAGGAGGTGACAATGTGGCTTCGCAGGGCCTATCAACTGAAAGCATTTAACGGCAGTTAAGCGAGTGTCAACATCATAGCATGCAACTATTCAGGTCACATGGAGTAAGTATGTGTTTTGCTGGTTTGGTGGGTTTTAGAGAGGAAAGAATTAGTGCGATGAGATGAGTGTGTAATGGTGTGTGACCCGTTTTAGTTTGCGTTTTGGTAGCCTTGTATAAGCATTTGCTTCGTGAAGGTCTCTTGGTGTTGAGGATTTTCCTATACCATGTTGTCTTGTCCCTAGTGTTGTTGTCCCTGCTATCGAAATAGTGTAAGGTTTATGTTGAATGTGTTGACTTGTGATGTCCAATTCGCTCTGCGTGGTTTTTGGGAGCGTGGCGTGTGAGTTTCGTTCTTTGGAGCGGGTTTTGTTGAGTTCAGCTTTTTGTGGTTTCTGGAGCGCCTGTGGGGCGCTATCCACTGCGTGTTAGCTTGCAGTTTCTTCGGTTTGATGTGTTGTGGGTACCCGTCTCGTGTTTTTCCCCCCTCCCTTTTTTGTTTGTGTTGTGGGGTGTTAGGGTGGATGGTAAGTGTGGTATCATATGGCTTTAGCGGGGGTTGAGAGCGCCAGAGCTATTAGAGTGGTTGGTTAGAGCTGTGTAAAGTTAGGTCAGTGGGGGGGGGGAGCAGGGAAAGGGAGGGGGGGGTGGGTAAGGGAAGGTACCTGAGCTACTTCCCAAGGGGCAGGTGGTCCTGCTCTTCACCGTGGGCGTCCCTTATAGGGATGCGGGGAGGCCTTCCAATCCTGCTCCTTGCTTATCTCTTATGGTCTTGTGCTCTCCCTCGCCTCTGCCATCCGTCTCGCCACATAGACCAACCATGGTCGCCATCTATCCGTGTGTCTCTCCTCCGTACCCATTAGTGTGGCCTGCACCGATTCTGCGGTGTATATCCCATCTACTTTTTCCGGCCACTGTGTTATTGTAGGGATTTTAGTTTGTTTCCAGTGTTGCGGGATCAGGGCTTTGGCTGCATTCAGGAGGTGTCGGAGTATGGATTTTCGGTATGTTCCAATAGGGATTGGTGTGGAGTGCAGCAGGGCTAGTTCTTTATCGAATTCTCCTGTGTCACCCAGTATTTCCTTGATCCCAGTATGTTGTGATGTGTGGACAATCCCACCATATGTGTGTTATAGTTCCTGGGCCTGTTCCACACCTCCAACACTCGTTTGGTGTCATTGGGAAGATTCTGTGTAGATTGTCGGGTGTTTTGTACCACTGTGCTTGTAGTTTGAAGTTAGTTTCCTGGTAATAGGTGCTGGACAAGCTTTTATGGTGTAGGATCAGTATTTTTTCCCATTGGGCCTCGGTGAATGTCTTCTCCAGCAGTCGCTCCCAGCTTCTCCTGTAGGTGTTTTTGGTGTCGAGATGTCCAACTAGGAGATGTTGGTAGAGGAGGGAGAGGGCTTTGTCAAGAGTCGTTTTGTTGTCGCAGAGGCCTTCGAACCATGTTAGGTCTCGATGTAGTGTATCTCTGTTTGGAAGTGATCAGTAGAAATTTTGGAGTTGTGCGTAGCGGAATGTTTGTATGATCGACGGTGGAGAGTCGTCCGTCAGTTCTCTTAGTGGTTTCAGGTCCGCGTTGGCCAGCATTTTGTGTATGGGGATGTGGTCTCCCTCATCGATGAAGTCCCATGCTTGTGGGGGTACTGTCACGTATTCATCCGCTTATGAATAGAGGAAAAGTTGTGCCGAGCAGCAACCTAATCCACAGAAGGGTTAATGCTGAGCAACAATTATGCAAATAAAGCCTGGTAACTGACTTTGGGGTCAAAGGCCGGTTACAGATCTAGAGGAGGGGTATTTAGGCCCAGTTCTCATCCTGCTCAGTGCCCTGTAGTGGTTTCCCTTGTTGTTGTCCGAGAGCGCGTTCCTGTTTATACAGGGAGTGCAGAATTATTAGGCAAGTTGTATTTTTGAGGATTAATTTTATTATTGAACAACAACCATGTTCTCAATGAACCCAAAAAACTCATTAATATCAAAGCTGAATAGTTTTGGAAGTAGTTTTTAGTTTGTTTTTAGTTATAGCTATTTTAGGGGGATATCTGTGTGTGCAGGTGACTATTACTGTGCATAATTATTAGGCAACTTAACAAAAAACAAATATATACCCATTTCAATTATTTATTTTTACCAGTGAAACCAATATAACATCTCAACATTCACAAATATACATTTCTGACATTCAAAAACATAACAAAAACAAATCAGTGACCAATATAGCCACCTTTCTTTGCAAGGACACTCAAAAGCCTGCCATCCATGGATTCTGTCAGTGTTTTGATCTGTTCACCATCAACATTGCATGCAGCAGCAACCACAGCCTCCCAGACACTGTTCAGAGAGGTGTACTGTTTTCCCTCCTTGTAAATCTCACATTTGATGATGGACCACAGGTTCTCAATGGGGTTCAGATCAGGTGAACAAGGAGGCCATGTTATTAGATTTTCTTCTTTTATACCCTTTCTTGCCAGCCACGCTGTGGAGTACTTGGACGCGTGTGATGGAGCATTGTCCTGCATGAAAATCATGTTTTTCTTGAAGGATGCAGACTTCTTCCTGTACCACTGCTTGAAGAAGGTGTCTTCCAGAAACTGGCAGTAGGACTGGGAGTTGAGCTTGACTCCATCCTCAACCCGAAAAGGCCCCACAAGCTCATCTTTGATGATACCATCCCAAACCAGTACTCCACCTCCACCTTGCTGGCGTCTGAGTCGGACTGGAGCTCTCTGCCCTTTACCAATCCAGCCACGGGCCCATCCATCTGGCCCATCAAGACTCACTCTCATTTCATCAGTCCAATAAAACCTTAGAAAAATTAGTCTTGAGATATTTCTTGGCCCAGTCTTGACGTTTCAGCTTGTGTGTCTTGTTCAGTGGTGGTCGTCTTTCAGCCTTTCTTACCTTGGCCATGTCTCTGAGTATTGCACACCTTGTGCTTTTGGGCACTTCAGTGATGTTGCAGCTCTGAAATATGGCCAAACTGGTGGCAAGTGGCATCTTGGCAGCTGCACGCTTGACTTTTCTCAGTTCATGGGCAGTTATTTTGCGCCTTGGTTTTTCCACCCGCTTCTTGCGACCCTGTTGACTATTTTGAATGAAACGCTTGATTGTTCGATGATCACGCTTCAGAAGCTTTGCAATTTTAAGAGTGCTGCATCCCTCTGCAAGATATCTCACTATTTTTGACTTTTCTGAGCCTGTCAAGTCCTTCTTTTGACCCATTTTGCAAAAGGAAAGGAAGTTGCCTAATAATTATGCACACCTGATATAGGGTGTTGATGTCATTAGACCACACCCCTTCTCATTACAGAGATGCACATCACCTAATATGCTTAATTGGTAGTAGGCTTTCGAGCCTATACAGCTTGGAGTAAGACAACATGCATAAAGAGGATGATGTGGTCAAAATACTAATTTGCCTAATAATTCTGCACTCCCTGTAGTTTTCTACCTGGTTTTTGACTTTGGCTTTGTTTATTGACTTCTCTATGTTCTGGTATCCTGACTCCTGGCTTTCCTCATCGCTGCGTCCCTTTCTGTGTTCCCTGACCTCGGCTAGTATTTTTGACTATTCTATGTACGTTAAATCCGGCCATTCTAAGGACCGGTAATACGTTACTTATTTGTCATCCGTGCTATACAGTTCTACATGCTGGATCAAACAGTAATCCTGACAGCTACTCCCTCTCCTATTTTGGGGTTGTGCTGTACTTGAATCAGTGGGCTCGGCGTTGGGGACACTTGGGTGGCTCCTCTGAGGCGGTCCCAAACCCTCAACGTGTGAGCTACTGTAGAGTCTGGGTCTAGTGTGGTTGGCGTTGAGCTACCCGTGTTCCACACCCTCAGAATCAGGGTTGGGTGAAGGTGTCCCTTGTCTAGTGTAACCCATTGTTTGTAATTTGGGTGTGCGTGCCAATCTAGAAACCTCTGTAGGATAGCCGCTTGATGGTATTTGCGCATGTCTGGGAAAGCCAAGCCCCCCCAGGGTCTCGAGAGGCATAGGAGATCGTGGCGGAGTTGCGTCTGGTGTCCGTTCCAAACATTGCGGATCATGGCGGTACGTAACGACGAGAAGAAAGCTGCTGGCAGGGCCAGGGGTATTGTTTGGTACAAGTAGAGTATTCTAGGCAATACATTCATCTTTAGCACCGCGATTCTACCGAACCAGGATATATGGGGATACATCCATTTCTTCAGGTCTTGTTGAATTAGTTGGAGAAGGGGCTGGTAATTCACCTGGTATAGTTCTAACATGTCTGCGGTGAGGGCTATTCCAAGGTAGCGCATGTGGGACGAACACCAGCGGAAGGGGTATTGGCATTTCAGGGCTTCAGCTTCTGGTGTAGGTACCGTGAGGTTTAGTACTTCGCATTTTGTCATATTTATTTTAAAATTTGACAGGTGTCCGTATTCCTCAAGTAATGTCATCAGGCCGGGTAGTGTGTTCTCCGGGTTGGAGATATAGAATAGGAGGTCGTCCGCGTAGGCGGCTACTTTGTGTGTTGAGGCCTGCAACAGGAAACCCTGTATGTCCTCCGACTGCCATACTGCCTCTAGAAAAGGCTCCAAGGAGAGTGCGGAAAGCATGGGGGAGAGTGGGCAGCCCTGTCTCGTACCATTCCGTATCTGGAATGAGTCTGTGAGTGCTCCGTTAACCCTAACCTTTGCGTTTAGGCCGTTGTATAGTTCTTTAATCCATAGCATCATGTGGTCCCCCAGGCCCATTTCCCTCCGTATGCTCATAAGGAAGGACCAGTTAACACGGTCGAATCCGTGGACAGGAGGAGGGTCTGAATCTTGTTTTGTAGTGCTAGGTGGTGGATAGAAAGGGTTCGTAGGGTGCTATCCCCGGCCTCTCTCCCGGGTATAAATCCGGTTTGGTCTGGGTGGACGAGTTTCAGCAGTAGGGGACCTAATCTGTTGGAGAGTATTTTTTGAGAAGTTTCACGTCTACGTTATGAAAATATACTGTTTCCTGCAATCTGCAGAGATTGATTATACTCCCCTGAACAAATACAATAAGCTATAGTTGTCCTCGTACCTTTAGTGTCCCTTTATACTTTATCTGGCAGTGTTGCGCAGGGGGGAGCAGGGGATGTCTTCGAGAATGATTTGAATGTCAAGTGCCTTTAGGCACAGAATTCTATTCTCAATACATCATTTATTAAAGGAACACTCCCACTGTAGTGTTAATGGACTACTGATGCCAGAGAGTTGGAAACTTAGCTCAATGACCGAGAGTGATTAACTAGCCACCATAGAAATAAAGTTCAATGTAATCTGCTGCACCTATGAGTGTGTTTCAAAAGTACCAAAGCACTAAATATGCCAGTAATTTATATAAATGGTGTTATAAGTATGTTTGTTTAATCACCTTGTGTAAATAAAAATGTTCCACTTGTGAATATTATTTCAATCTGTCAAGCCATAGGGCACCCCAGGCAAGTAAAATTCAGAGGGAGGTTTTACTTGAGTGGAGAGTATGCTTCCTACAATTAGGAGCTGCTGCCACGGTTTATGTGATTTGGCATTTCCTGGCATCTTAAAGGAGTATGAGTTTGTGCATATGTTAGGAAGAAAGATCTTGACCACACATGAGATGTAAGATATAAATAACACTAGTAGTTTTTAGGATTAAAGTCATTGAAATTCTTTATTTTTCCATCTCCCCAGGTGTATACATTCATTAGAGGTGGGGGTGGCAGCGTATAGAAGTAAAGTTGGGAGTACTTTGTCGAAGCAGTATCAGGAGGATGCCTACCTAGTCACCCATGATATCAGCATGATGCGGCTAATAGAGACTTTCCTGGAGAACACTCCTCAACTCATCCTGCTCTTATATATTATGTTACAGAGAGGGATAATACAAACCTTTCAGTGTGAGTATGCAATTTATAAGCTTGACAAGAAGTTTGGGACTGTCTTTTAGTGTTTAATAAATAGAAAATATGTATATGTTTATTTTCCACATAATCATTGTTTGTTGGTGTTTTTAAAATAATGAAAAACACAAATATTGCCAAAGCCAATTCAATCCAGTTGCAGTTTCAGCAGTATTGGCGCAGTATAGTTTTTACTAGCTTGCAGTCACGTCATTCTGGATCCAAACCAAAATATACATATATATATCATTTATTTATACACTATCACATGCCTCATAATATATGTTTTCATATCATATAGCATATCATAAATTTGTTCTGGTTGGATCCATTGATCCCTTAAGATTCTAATGTAAAATAGGTGCAAAATTATACAACCATTTGTTTTTGTTTGTTTTTCTTCTAGATTTGGGCATTTCTGTGTCGTTTATTTCAATTAGCTGGGCGATTTTAGACTACCACCAGTCATTGAGATTCTTTTTGAAAGATAAGCAGAAGTTGGACTTCCTCTCTTCACTTGTCTACTTCTTATGGAACATTCTTCTAATTTTTTCTCGTATTATATGCATCACACTCTTTACATCCGTCTTCCACTTATGGATTACACTGCACTATTTTCTCCTTTGGGCTGTTTTCTTTCTTTGGGCAGGACTGCAAAAGACAGACTTTATGAAGCACACACTCTTTGAATATTTCTACAGAGCTATTGTTGCAGGAGTCCTGTACTTTTCCTGGTTTAACATCTCTGAAGGAAAAACAATCTACAGATGCATTTTCTACTATGTATTCATCATGTCAGACAATACAATACTGCTCCTTTCGTGGAAATACTTAGGATACTCAACTGTTTTAGATGCGTATGAACTTACTATTTTCTTGGTTGTTGGGCTAGCGTTATTTATAGGGCTTGCAGTGAGAGTGCTTTATTACGTATACTTGCATCCCAATGTTAGCACTGACACTAAAGAGTGCTATGATGAACCAGATGGCAGTAGAAATGGAGAAATAAGCAACAAAAGCCTGCTTGTATATAAAGTGCCTGCAGCCCCCAAACATCCCAGAATGCTACAGACGTGGAAGCAGATGTTTTTGGAAATGGAACTAACCCGTGGTGCCACTTTGTGCCAAGGTGGCCATACATGGTAAAGATGTTATGTCTTTGTGCTGTAAATTCACTGAACTAAAGCTAAATAATAGAGTTTGGTACATTAGTCATTTAATTTTAAGCCCCAGAAACTGTTTGGCTCTTACTAAAAGTGTCTTTTAGACAACAATCTTCTATTGGTTAACTGGTGAGACAACTCCAAGATGTCAACCATAAATATACATGTGGTGTTTAATATTTTTATAGGATAAGTGATAGACCTCATGATTAACAAAATTATTTATTTAAAAAGCTTAAGACTAACAGCGTAACTCTGCCAAGTACATATTAATCAGTGTACCAATTGTTTACTAGTTTTATTGTTCGCAAGACTGGCTGACAGCCTTCAGGCCGCCCAACTGAGAGCTGACCATGCAGAAAGAGCACCGTTGAGGACCTCTCTGCATAGTCTTTGTGTCGTCAGCACAGCATGAGCATGCCTAATAATGTGTTGGCTGAGGTCAGTGTCCTAGATGCAGAACGCCAGTGAACAAAATCTGGATAGTGAGACAGGAAATCTGTGCTGTCCTGCCTAACTGAGACAATTGAAAGGCCTGTAGCTAGATGCAGCTTTTCCTGTCTTCTGGCTTCCCGTCTTTCCATTACTAGTCACTACAGTTTTGTGACTTAGTTACAGAAAGCAATGGAATTGTAATTTTTTAATATATTATCTGCTGTGAAATAGTACTATTCTGTACACACACACACACACACTTCTCTCACTTATGACCAAATAATGAATAATCAGCAGACAAGGTATTAGTACATAATGTATCTGTTTAGTTTTATGCAAGAGCTGGGTTTATTCTCTAAAAACAAATTGTAATGAATAAAAAGTCAACTTACAACATTTAACGCTTAAATAGCCAAGCTGGTGCTGTAGCTGTGTTTTGCAATGCATAATTAGCACAAGTCCATTGCACCATGGCTCCAACATGTTATATCCTGCAGTTAAGAGGAAGCTTTCTGTTAAACAGCCTGGATGCTATATTTAATGAGTCATTCTTTTAACAGCCTGTGCATATAATTCTCAGTATATAAAAATTAATGGTGAAGTTAACCAATGACACTGCCTAAACAATTTCTGCCTTACTAGAGTTACGAGTTGTTTGAAATCATGCACAGACACAAAACACATGCTTACTAAAACGCCCATAGAAGCCCATAAAATGACTAGAAACGGCTAAGATACATCAGCTATATTTCCTAATTGAAAAAGACATCAGCAGAGTAGGAAAAGAAACCGGGTGTTTGCTACAGTCGAAGAGTATGTTTATATATTTTTGATCATATTATCTCTATAATATATAAAAAAATATGGGGAGTAAATTTGCCTTTCCTTCTATTATATTTATATAAATGGAGATATTTGGCAACTTGGCAAGGTTCTTTACTAAAGTGTCAATTGTTGGGAATTTAAAGTGAATTAAAAATACATTTCAAATTTTTGGTCAAAATAGCCAATTTGAAAACAAAATGTCAACTCTAGTTTGAAGGCTTTGGCCCAAATTTTCAAATTCTCTTTTAATTCACACTTTAGTAAAAACCCTTTGAAAGTTGTGGTCTTCTAAATCTTCTGAATGTAGTATTTAATATTCCTATGGCATTCTATGCACTAGTAGAGGCTCACTTTCAGGCCTAGCTTTGACACTGGGTTTTGCCTTCAGAACAAACTGATTGCTGCTAATAGACAATCTCAGCATACACAAAAGTGAATGTTTGTTTACAAATCATGCCAATGATGCTAGTAGAACCAATGCCCGGAGCCCATCTCTAGTTTTTGCTTCCGGTCTGTTTCTAACTCTTTAACATTTAAAAAAATATGTTACGAAAGCCACATGAAGACATCAAATAGCAATTACATTGAATTGGTGGATATTTCTCCTACAATTAAATTCTTATGTGTCTGTCCGGATTCCAGGATCTCTTAGTGTCCCTTGGTCACCTCTTCTCTAATTCTCCGCTGGTCCTGGATTCAGCTACAGCATACAGTGTAAAGTTTCCCCAATATAGTGGACGCAACCAGTCGTATTGGGTAAAAGCAGCAATCTCAACTATATTAGGCCACACTCGGCGTCTTATGCAGTGCCCCCAGCATGCGGTTTCTAATACAAAATCACCGGTGTTTCCTTCCCACAAGCCATTGTGTTTAAGAGATAATTGAGCTCCAATTAAGCTAATCAAGTTATCTCTCAAATAGGAAAACGTTCATACAATTTTTACACATCACAACAGCATCGGAACCCCACAAAAATTATATTCCCAAATAGCCCAGATCTGAGCACACAACATATCCAAAAAGCGCCCAGGTCAGTTTGGTAAACTGGCTGCCTTAAACTGGCAGCCTTGACAATTTCAAAAGGGGTTAATTTGATTTCTTGGGAGGTCAGAGCCTACAACCCAAATTCCTGTTTAAAGCTGAGAGCCCAGCAGAGCCACTCTGCAAGGTGTGAGAAGTCACACATAAGTGGCCTGGAAGTCTGGCTTCAGCACAAACTAACTCTCTAATTTGCCATATGTCCTGATTTCCTCCCAGATAAGGAGTCTTTTGATATGAACAAGCCTTGTGTTCCAATATCATATCCAAAAGAAACAATACCTATCCACAGATTTATCATATTTAGAATGAGACAAGTACAATCTTCCAATCAAGCCTTAACATGATTTGCGAACAAGTGGACCCCACAGAATCCATATATCATTTAAAGTCTGTGACCGGGCCCATAGTCTGTGGGCAGGAGGCTAGCTGTTATGCCTCTAAAGCAGGCTGTGGCACGGGAGCTTCCGTGACCGTGTCTTTTTACATATATAAAGAATGTGTATCATGCCAGGATATGCTGCTTAATTTTCACAAATGAATGTATTTTATGTGTAGGTTAGATGACTCTAGAGCAGGGTTAGGCAACCTTCGGCAATCCAGATTTGTGTTTCTAAAAATAACTGCAATGTTTTACATTACAGCTTTAAAATGATAGCACCACTGCACCCAAACCACTTCATTGACAGAAAGTGGTCTGGGTGACTATAGTGGTCCCTTAAGGCTGGCATTAGATTCACCAATCAACATGCTGCTAGGGGAAGACAGGCCTATTTACAGGCAACCACAGCCTCCAATGAGCCATAAGTCATCAAAATTCTCTTTTGTTTTTTTTAATGTAAGTTGAATATGTGTAATGCTGTGTACATAGATTCCAATTGTTCATATTTTGATATTTAACAATGAAACCCCCACCACAACTCTCTGTTCTATCACAGGTGATGGAGGTCTCTATCCTGTACAATCAATTATGGGGACTAAATAGACAAATATTCATAGTTTTATGAATTCACTGCTAAAAATGTTTATATAGAAGTATATTATATATAATATTGCTATTTCTACAGTATTGATCAAATTCTCACACAAACACAAAAAGGTTATTTTTGTAAAATATAAAAACTATATATTGTAATTTATGTTATTTATGCACACCATACCTGCACGCAGGGGTGGCAAAATATATAAAGACAAGATACACAAAGAACTCAAAGTTATAGTTTCCTTAGGGGACACCAGAAGGACCGACTCAGTCTGTATTCTGAGCACTCTGCCTGGCAATAATGAGGAGAGTTGAAAGCCTATTGTCAGCACTAGGGCATATTATATACATCATAACCCATCAGATTCCTCACCCCTTACTTATCTGTTGAGAAAATATGTATCCTAGGATGTATTTTAGGATGTTACATAAACACTTGTTTATATAACATCCTAGGATACATATTTTCTCAACAGATAAGTAAGGGGTGAGGTATCTGATGAGTTCCCACTATTAACTTATAATATAATATAGGACTTGACCCCTGCTGCTGTTCTAAAAAACAGAACTGAAAACAATTACATTTAGCCCATTTATTTTTTTTATCTATCTATTTATCTATCTATCTGAGATTTACTCTATTTATTTTGTATTTCAGAAAATGTATCTTTTCTAATTCTTGACATAACTAATAGTTTATTAGGTGTTGGTATTTTTAATATTTAGGGATTATTGTGTCTCAAGAGAATAAAAACTACACTTTTCACTTCCTTGGGCCTTTTGCAAATGTTTTCGTTTTTTCAGCCACATGTCCTGTTACTCTTTCAGCTGTCAGAACATATCCTCTGACACTAAACATGTGGAGTAAATAAGAGAGCAGAAAGGTTAACAGAATTCAAGACAAAAAAAAGTATTTCCTCAAGCAAGGCAAGGCAAGCCAGATTTTAAAGGGGACACGTGGACACGTGCTTGCATGATTTGTACAAACTGAGCAGTAACAAACCATAACATCATGTTCAAAATGTATCTATGTTGTATAGCTTTAGCTAAAATGTATTTTTATTATATTACTGCTATTAATAAAGTTAAGTTTTACATTAGTAATTTGTTTACTGGCATGTTTCATTCTAAGTTATTCAAACAGTGTGTGTTTTTTCTTTTTTAAATATTTGTTGTTTTTTTTTGTTTTTTTTTATACCAAGCTAACAATTGCATTTACAATATCCAAAATAGAAGAGTGAGTTTGTGCAATATAATCTTTTATGTTCAATGACTATATGTAACATACACTGCCAATGAAACCAATGTAGAAACATACATTAATATACTTAAAGGAACACAAAAGGCACCCAGACCACTTCAGCCCATCAAAATCAGCACTGGACCCAGGTAAGTGACAGGGGGGGGGGGGGGGGGGGCAGTTTTCCTGGCAATATAGTTTCCCTTTGAATTGAAGTTTTATCAGTTTTAGACCTTTAGAAAAATAAAGTCTAAGTTCAAGCAAAATTGTAATTTAAGTATATTTATGTATGGTTTTACACTGATTGTATTGGTTTTGCATGTTATTTATAGTCACTGCACATAAAAGAGAGGTATTGCACAAACTCACTCTGGGGAAAACACTATGTGAGACACTGCATTTGACAATGCACTAAACTGTACCTACTTGTAATAAGCACCATTAGCTCCCTTTTTTTTTTTTTTTTTTTTTTAGTTTTTTTTATTGAATTGCATTTAGTTTACTTCCAGTTGAAATAAAGTATACATTACAACTTTAGACATTATTCCTTGATTTACTTGATTTTGTATGAATAGACAGAAGTCTATGAAAATGGTCACATCTGACCAGAATGGCAATTCTGATATTTTCTAAAGATTTCATCGGCCAGAATTTGCCCAACCTGGCTAAATCTGCACCAACCAACTAAATGCATTTGGTGTCCAGATTAAAATCAGTGCTTTTTGCATCCAAAGTATATACAGTGAAGTGGTCTGGGTGTATTGGACATGTCGATTTAACCCTTCAATTTAGACCATTGCCATTTTTTAGGAACAACAATATTTACATTGAAAGGTTAAATATAATTATTGTGGCTGTCTTCCTGGCAGCCATTGGTGGCGCTTTCACCTCCAGAATTCAGTCAAGCTCGGTTTTGCAATTAAATGATGCTCATAGCGATATTTCATTAGAGGACTGTGGCGTTTGGCCGTACATGTTTACTTACACCGATGCTCCTCTATAAGAGGCGGCTGTAGCGAAGGAGTCTTGGGACTAGAAACAAGGTAAGTAAACTTAATTTAACTTAATTTTTACTTGCAAAAAGGGGTGGACAGTACTTTTAGTTAAAGTAGGGAACCTATAGTCCTGAACAAAACAAAACAGAGATTTTTGGGACAATAGGCTCCTTTTAGTCATGTGGTGCTAAAAAAAAATGTGGGGCTCCGTGGATGGTGGGTCAGTTCTGCAAATATATATATACTATTGCTCCCAGTGGCTAGAGGTCCCTAATCCTCTAGCCACCTTCCCCCTGACCTTCCTGGGTACCCAGTCACTTGTCTTTAGTGCCAGTACTGTTTTGTATGCTGTCACCCACTGCATGGCAGATGGGTGTAAAGAAAGGTTTTAAATGCTCCTTGTAATAATATGGAAGTCATATTGACCCCCATAGGTTTTTCTTCTTTAAATTTACACATATTTCAAAAACAATTCTTTATTTAAATGAAATGATCGTGAAGATAAGCATGATATATTAGGTACAGAGACCACTGTAGTATGCCAATAGAATGAGTTTGACAATAGAAATATTGTGCATCTTAAGAATTTACAGTAAATACAATTCATTGTGGATCGTGGAAAAGGTCTACGACCTTTTATCTATTCAACACCTATTGGTCATATATTCCCTCCATGAATCCCATACTTCGGAAAAGGAGGAGTAAGAATGTCTATCTTTGGAGGTTAGTTTATCCATCAATTTTAAATTTAAATTTTGGATATAAAAGGGTGCCTCTCTCTTCAGCCATCTAGCCGCTAAAACCCTCCTAGCTGCCATAGTTATCAGATTAAATTAGTTTTGACAACATAATATATACAATCTACAATGAAAATATCAAAAATAGTGTAATACAATGAAACACCATCTACTTAAAAGTGGACGATTGCCCTCACAAAAGTAAGCTACTAGTGGTCAAAGCAAAACACTCGCTGCATCAGAAATCTTCAAATCCCCAAATTCTCAGCAACGTGTAAGAGAATAAAGTGACAAATAAAGTGCAGACTTGTATGATATAAAACCATAAATTATAATAATATTGCACTCATAATTGTCAGAAAAGTAAAGGCAGATCAAAAGCAAACTTGTGTAGAATCCATTGAAAAGAGCTTCACCTCCTTTGGATTCCAGTACGCCAGATTATTCCCATAGAAAGTAAACAACTAAATTAGTTAAAATAAGTATCCCTATGTGTTTTGTCTGCCAACTTGCAGACAGGTGTTTCCGAATCAGTTAGTGGTGTATAATCTACTATTGCCCGCCTTTTAAAAATCCCTCTGGGGCGGAGCTTGCTAATCAACCTGACTGGACGCCATTTCTCTCAACTCCTGAACTACCAAGCTAATCTTCATGATATCTAATTTTCTGGCACACATCCAGCCTCACAAACTTCCTAATCAGCATCAGCTCAACAAGCTGCATCGGTAGATGCCTTTCTTTCAATGCCAAAAGCTGCACAAACAGAAACGCAAATCCAGGGCCTACCCCACTCCTGGGCCTCGAGGAATTCTGAAATCCAGCAGATAGAGTTGGGATTCCTCCCTCTCCTGCACCGCCTGAATCAACGGCTCATATGCCAGCCATGGGGAGTCGATCCCAAAAACCTATGGCTGAAGGCCGAGACATCAGATCAATGCAGCGAAGGCTGGTACAACACAAATCTGCACCCGCAGAGGACACACAGGCCGCACACCATGCTTCAGCCTTGAACGACATGGACCAGAGTCACCTCTGACACTGCAGGATCCACAGCCTCAGCCGCCTGAGCTTTCAGACGACTCAACCCCTACAACTAAACAAGATCTAAAAATCTTACTAGCAGACATCCATAAGCTCCTAGCAGCTGACTCAGCCCTCCTCAAAACAGAGGTGCAAGCTGTCACTGATCGAGTGAAAGCCACCGAAGAAGATATGGTGGATGTACACACTCACCTCACCACACTCAACGACACTGTCGGAATTTCGCATTCAGAATGGCCCAATACAGTAGAGGATGGTTTTACCCCATTTAATAAGGAGCCATTCAGAATTTAGTGAATTACCCTTTTAGAAAGTCAGATTGTTTAAATCTGTAACATTTCTAGATGTGGATGCTCTGTTTTGAGTCATGTAATCATACAAAAAGGTAACACCTATTATGGTTCCTACCTTTCCACGTCAGCTGTCAAATAAAGAGGCATGCTCTGGCATACCAATACCTATCTGATTGCTATATTCTAGTGTTAGAAAAACATAATTCTGGCCCCAGCAAACTTACATAGGAAAATAATGATAAAAGATAAGCTTATTTTCTTAAATGGAATCTTACATGATGTCTCTGCATTCATACTCCTGCATAGAGACCATTTCAGGGGAGGTACACAGATTTTCATGATGATAATCAATTGCAGTTGCACCTTCCTTCCAGTGCTTATCAGGAGCTCAGTGTGATGTAAGAATAATACACGAGGGGGCGGGGCCGGATCGCTATGCTGACCGGTCGAATGCAGGGGAGGCTCCGGAGAAATCTGGCCTCTCAGGCAAATCCTGCTGATTTGACACCCGCAAAGAGTCAGGGAAACTCGCACACAGCGGTGGTCGAGGTGGCAGACCATAAGATCGGGAGCTTTGAGACCCTAGGGGGCTGAATGAAGCTTTGGGGATTGCGGCCTACTTCGGCTCCCCCTTACTGTCTCCCTTCGCGGCTGCCTTGCGCCGACTACCTAAGATGCCTGCCAGTCCTGTTCCCCCCCCCCCCCATTGCGGGGAGCTCAGGAGGAATGGAGTGGGAGAGGCACGGTACCCCTCAGACCTGCCTTCCAAGATGGCGGCAGCATGGAGCCCAACACCAATGGCCCCTGCCTCATGAAGCCACAGAGGAGATGAGCCTTGCAGCTCACCAACCTGCACAATCCAGACCGTTAACCCTTGAGAGGGAAAGCTCAGCAGGGCAAAAGCCAGGCAATAACTTTGCCGACAAGCCTCATGTGGCGAAACCGACCTCGCCACGTGTCCTTGGAGGGGGCTGCTTGCCCGCCTCTTGCCTTTGGACTATGGACCAGACTTTATGTGAATGTGTTAACCCAGATAGCTATACCATGGAGCCTATTCATATAATGAAAGACTATGGGAAAGACTTTAGCTCCATGGCAATTGTACTGTGTGAATAGGATCTGCGCGCTATTCGGTAGTTTTGTGCGCTCAGATCCCAGCTATCTGGGATATTAACACCCAGCACTCCCAAGCAACCAAGTCCTGCAGAATCTTCTGAGCAGAGGTATCATCTCTGGAAGATCTACTCAAGAATACCTGTATTACTGTTTCCTTTAAACTCTAATTTTAAAATTGTGTTATATTCCATCTCCCTCCCTATACTATCACTACTTAATTGATAACTATATCTCCCATCCTGATCTTCTGTTTTTGTTTTTCTTAAAGCTGGTATGATCATGTCATTTTATGTTCATTCCCTAAGACTCGTTGTTAATTGTTTGTTTAGCTAGTGTCACTACTCTCACTGATAATCTAGTAAATTTATGTTCATGGTTTATGACTTTCACCTATCTGATCCTTCCTATCTTTTTATCCCAAATGTTCTCTCCTTTTAGTTTTTCATCTCTAATTAATTACCTCAATAGCCCCATGTCTCCCCACCCATAATAGTGTGTTTTATTTATTTATTTATTTTAATTTTTTTTTTCTAACCTCAGACCTTGTATTTCAGACTGGGCCCCTTAAAACAGCATTAACACCCAGCACTCCCAAGCAACCAAGTCCTGCAGAATCTTCTGAGCAGAAGATTCAAACTCTTCAATCGCTTGGTCTCTGTGGCTCTGTCCTCTCGTGGCTTTCCTCTTATCTCTCCCAACGCTCATTCAGTGTCTCCTTTTCTAATGATACCTCCTCCCCTCGCCCTGTCTCGGTTGGAGTCCCCCAAGGCTCCGTCCTTGGTCCCCTTCTATTTTCTCTTTATACTGCCTCTCTTGGCAAACTTATTACCTCTTTTGGATTCCACTACCACCTGTAAGCTGATGACACCCAGCTATATCTCTCCTCCCCGGACCTCTCCCCTGCTGTCCTGCAACGTGTCACTGCTTGCCTTTCTTCCATCTCTGACTGGATGTCCTCCCGCTTTCTGAAACTCAATCTCTCAAAAACTGAGCTCCTTGTCTTTCCTCCTCCTAATACTGATCCTCCTCTTTCGCTCTCCCTTCAAGTTTGTGGTACCAACATCAGTCCATCCTTGCAAGCACGCTGTCTTGGCGTCATACTTGACTCTGGTCTCACCTTTGAGCCTCACATCCAGCATGTTGCCAAATCCTGTAGATTCCATCTTAAAAACATAGCCCGCATCCGCCCCTTTCTTGCACCAGATACTACCAAGGAGCTTGTCCATGCTCTAGTAATTTCCCGCATGGATTACTGTAACCATCTCCTGATTGGTCTTCCCAAAAGCCGTACTGCACCCCTACAGTCCGTAATGAATGCTGCTGCTAGACTGATTTTCCTCTCTAGGCGTTTCTCTCACACCTCACCCCTCTGCCAGTCCTTACATTGGCTTCCTGTATGCTATAGGAGTCAATTCAAGGTACTAACTCACACCTATAAAGCACTGAACAACTCTAGCCCCTCTTATATCTCCTCACAGATCCATAGGTATGTCCCTTCTCGGTCTCTCCGCTCTGCCCGTGACCACCTCCTGTCCGTTGTCCGCACTCATACGGCCAACTCGCGCTTGCAGGACTTCTCGCGGGCGGCTCCCTTCCTATGGAATAGCCTGCCTACCGCCATCAGACTCTCCCCTAGTCTTGCATCTTTTAAGAAGTGCCTTAAAACCCATCTCTTTAGGAAAGCTTATGGCCTCCAAGACTAACCAATACCTCACATACCTGTCTCTTGCCCTCTCCTAAAGGGCAGTCCACCTTATTTGATTGCAAATTCCTGTCCTAATGTGTTTTACACACCACCTCCTATAGAATGTAAGCTCGATCGAGCAGGGTCCTGTTCAACCTATTGTTTCCTGTAAGTTTATTTGTAATTGTCCTATTTATAGTTAAATCCCCTCTCATAATATTGTAAAGCGCTACGGAATCTGTTGGCGCTATATAAATTGCAATAATAATAATAATAATAATAATGTGAAATGTCTGTGTGTTATGGATAAAAAGTAACTTTCTGTATTTTAAAGTGTTTTATGTCTTTCTGTAACCATGTGGTTAATGGAGTCTGCTTCTAGCCCTGGATAATTGGATTACTTCCCTCTTTGTCTCCAGGATAGAGGCCTATGTAAAACCTGTCTAAACCGGTTTGCCATGCGGCTAGTAAGGGACAAACGATACTTTTAGTAACTTTTGAACCCCTGGTCGGATTCATGCCATTTTTTAATATGTTGTTCCCCTGAATGGATTGATTGTGGATATGTATTTTTATGTGAATGTGATGTATGGTTTTAGAGTTATGAAAGTTGTGTAAAAAGTATATTTTAAACTGTATGCATAATGGGATTATGTGTCACACTAAGGGGAGGGGATGTGTGGGTTGCACCCGTGATACTATTGGTCATTTTATGCCTCCCCCTGGGTGTGGCCTGTATGTGTGAGATGGAAATAAAAGCCAGGCTGGATGAGCCAGTCCAGAGTTCCTGTTTAACCCTCAAAGTGAAGTGTCGTCTCATTATTGGGGGAGGATTTATTGTATGCTGTTCCAGTTTGACTGCTAGGATTGAAAACCTATTCGTATGGTTCCTATTCAACTGTCTACAGAATTCAAAGGCTTGAGAGGATTCATATGCTTCTCAGATTCGGTGATTGTGGTGTCTGCCAGAGTGCTTGGAGTCCTCAGGAAACGCTAGGAGCATCCTTTAACGGAGGTACCCAGTCGGGGTGCCAGGCGATCCGTTACACCTCACAACCGTGGAAGGGAAGCCCTGTCAACAATAATGAGCAACGGGAACCCGGTAATACCCGCCAAGAAGTGCAGTTTCGCATTACCTCACCAAATCTGCAATCTCTACTCGGACTTTCAATCTCCAGTGACGACTCCCACACACCTCAAGACACCACAGAGGTACACACAACAAGAGACTGGCGGTGTAAGGGATGCCACTGACAGCCCCTGACCCGGACATCACTAACACTAATTGGCAGCCATTTTCAGACCCCTGTTATGGCTCTCACCTACCCACATCTCCAGCATGATCTTCCACAGACCTTAGTATATATACAACAGGTAGCACAAACCCAGTGGTCTTTATTATTATAAAATCTGTTTGCCTAGCATGTAACCTAATGCTCTTTACTTAACCTGTCCAATCGAGTGCAACTTTTTATTAGCCTATCATATCTTGCCTAAGCAATCTCTATGTATGTTAATAGGCTTCCACTGTTAGAAATTATAAAAATGTGCAGTTTCATCGTTTGCCTTATTACTGTTCCATATTTCATGACAATCTAATGCTTACTACAGCTATTGTGGCAATGTAAGATCGCCTGTAACCCCTTGCACTCAAAAATAAAGAAAAAAAAAAAAAAATAATAATAATACACAGAAGCCCCATCTCGTGTATCAATATCAGTCAGTCCCCAGCAAGTGCAAGCAGATTCAGCAGTGTCATGAATGCTGATTTCTCACTGCACTTTTGCCACTAAGTACTTAGTCCACGGATCTCAAACTCTGGCCCCCCAGATGGTCATGACCTACAACTCCAATAAATCTTTAAATTAAATACATTTGACAGATAATTATGGTAGTTGCGTTCATCAACAGCTGGAGGACCAGAGTTTGAGATGCCTGACTGAGATAGAATCAGATGAAAATTGTATTTAATATGAAGAGACATGAGGATGAAAAGATAGTGAACTGATTGGTAGAAATAAATCTAAACGTGAATGTGAGTGGAGGTTATGTATGCATAAGTGTAAGTATGAACTGAGATATGATGAGGAGATCCAATGAAGGGTGGGTGAGTCTGCTCAATTCTCTGAAGTTTAAAAAATAAATTCTCAATTCAATATAAAAGAAGTTGGCTCAATGCTCTGCCATTTAAGAGTTAAATCACTTTTGTTTCAACTCGACACCAGATGGCCTGTGACTCTTGTTATAGCTCCCTGTTGCTGCTTGGATGGCTGCATGATCAGCTGTGTAGTATTTAATTTTTGGTTCTAATTTGCTTACTTTTCTTTCTTTTTCACATGTTATGGTTGCCTTTACCTCACTATCCAGCAAACCACACCACCATGTCCCCTTCCAGTAGGGCATTATGATTATATTTCACCTTCCATTAAATTTTACCTGGTATGTTCCCCATATTCACCCAGTCTACTATTTTACATTGCAGACAGAGCATACTCTCCCTAACAGCATGTTTAATATACCAACCATGTCTGAGTATCAGCCAAGTGTTACCCATTTAGACATGTTTGCCTAGCTAGTAGTATTGTTATTCTTTACAAAAATCGGTAGGCATGTGCATGGGGAAAATTTTTGGTTTGGCATTCCGATATTCGGGACTTCGGCAATTCGGAACTTTGGCACTTCAGCACTTCGGCACTTCAACACTTAGGAATTTCGGGACTTCGGCACTTCTTTTGCAGCGGCTTAGTAGATAACTCCCTAATTCCCATCCTGTGTAATTTGACTCATAACACTCACACTTTGGTGGATTAAGTAACCAATCATAGTGTTATGAGTCAAATTACACAGCGTGGGAAAATTCCAAAGAACTTTCCCACGCTGTGTAAAATGACATAGAGCACTCTGATTGGTGGATTTCAATCTAACCAATCAGAGTGCTGTGACAGGTAAATGTAGAGACTTACCTGTCAGTCTCTTCATTTACCTGTCAGAGCGCTCTGATTGGTTGGCTTAAACCCACCAATCAGAGTGCTCTGAGCCTAATTGCAGGGCGGGGCAAGGCTGCAGAGCTCAGTCTGTGCGGAGCTCTCCATGGGTGAATTTTTTTTTTTTTTTTTTTTTTACGTGCGTCGGTTATTATGGCTTTTTAGTTGGCCTTTTTTGGGCCGAAAAAAAAAGATTTTAGAAGAAAGAAAACATCAAATAGTAAAAAGTTTTTTTTCAGGTACTTAGTTAAAGGTCCCCTTCTCATTATTTTTAAGGTGAAGGGGATAGGTAGGGATTAGTTTTTTTGGGGAGGGGGGTGACTAGGGGTTTGGGGATCCCTAGTCACCTGGAGGAGGGGGGGTTATTTTTTTATTTAGGGCCCCCACCCTCCGCTCAGGGGTGGGGGACAGGGGGAGGGCATTAGGTCCCCCCTTATTAGTATTTAGGGCCCCCACCCACCGCTCAGGGGTGGGGGCCAGGGGGGAGGACATTAGGTCCCCCCCTTATTCAAATTTAGGGCCCCCACCCACTGCTCAGGGGTGGGGCCCATGGGGGAGGACAATCGGCTCCCCCTTATTGGTATTTATGGCCCCCACCTACTGCTCAGGGGTGGGGGCTAGGGTGGAGGACATTAGGTCCCCCCTTATTAGTATTTAGGGCCCCCACCCACCGCTCAGGGGTGGGGGCCAAGGGGGAGGACATTAGGTCCCCCCTTATTCTAATTTAGGGCCCCAACCCACCGCTCAGGGGTGGAGGCCTGGGGGAGGACATTAGGTCCCTCCCCCTTATTAGTATTAAGGGCCCCCACCCACCGCTAAACAAAAAAAAAAAGAATTAATAAAAATTTAAAAATCACTTTTGTTTCTGTTTATGTAGCTGTAGCCCCCGGCTGTGAATGACACACCCTGCATAAGGTTAAGGGAGATTACGAGGTTATAAAGGTTGAATTGGATATTAAAATACATATTTTTAAATCACTAAAGTAGCTCCATAAGTACAGTGTAAGTTTAGCATGATTTCATTTTTATGTTTGACTGCCCTGGGAGACAGTAAGGCATAGTTATGGTTATAAATATAAGGTTAAACTAAAGAAACTGCATTAGTACTCCGGTACTAGTACTTTATACTTGGTAATCAAATGTTAGCAAAACCTGCAAGTGGGACCAGTCTCATTTATGCAGTCTTCATTTGAAGAGAACACCAGTTATAAAACAAACAAAAATCGGTCTTCCTATGTGGATCCTTTTATTATTTATATAGCGCCAGCAAATTCCGTAGCGCTGTACAATAGATGGACTAACAGACACGTAATTGGAATGTGGGGTAGTGGGACATTGCCCCATCAACATCTTTAAAACGTAAAGGGACACTGGGGGGGCGGAGCCAACTGAGCAACAGAGTGGACGCATCTTCTCGGAGCTCCGTCTCTGACTTATAGAAAATCGAGAATATATGGTGGAAATCGAACCTAAAACCTTCCCACACACCACCCTAACACAGGCTAATAGAACATGGGCAGGAAATCCAAAGAAGCAAAAGCCGAAAAAAGCCCCCACGGGAGGGACATTGGTGAGATGCTTCGGCTCTCGCAACAGGCCGCGTGGCCTAAAATGGCACAGCACGACGACATTACCTCATACTCATCGGAGGATTTCACCTCCGACATCCTAGAGGGGGCATCCTACAGGCCACCTCCAGATGCCAGACAGGTACCCCCAAAATCCGGAGACCCGGTCACCGCAGAGCAAACTAAAATTATGTTGGCGGAACTCCGCAAAGACTTGGCGGCCGACATGGCCCATTATAGGAAGGCCGTCGAAGGCGCCACGGAAAAAATTATCCAGTTGGAGGCCAGCTCAAGCTCCCAGGACGCGAGGCTACAGGCACTCGAACAGACAACCTCAGGCCTAGTCAAATGGCAAACCACCACTAACGACAGGCTTGACACCATGGAGGACCAAAGAAGGCGGTGCAATCTGAAGCTGAGGGGGATAACGGAGTCTGTAGGCCTGGATGACTTACCTCACTACATTAGGCGCCTACTCGAAGCACTGCTACCGCCGAAGAGGGTGAAAGCTATGAAAATCGACGGCATGTTTCAGCTGCCGAAATCACCCCGAGCACCGACAGCGGCGACGGCAGACCTCATACTGCGGTTCCAAACTCTGGCTGACAAGACCACGCTTGCGACTGCACTGCGGGGCAAAACCCCTCTTAAGTTTGAAGGGACAACGTTGACGGCATTCCCAGATCTGACCAGAAACACAATTTCCTGGCGAAAAGACCTACAAAAAAGACCTACTCTTGCATCTTCTTCGTGCTAAGGACATTCCATATAAATGGGGCACTCCTCGTGCTGTATCATTCACTCTCAACGGGAACATATACAAGGCGCAAGACAAGCTGGAGCTGGAGACCCACCTACGAGCAACAGGTATTTTTCAAGAAACACCGGCGCCCAGACGGAGTATGGCCCACCTGAACCCAGACACTATCCGGGACTTTACCCCACGGAACCCCGCCAGTGCCTCCCCAGGCGGATCCCCCACCTGAGGTACCTCCGACAAGCCACCCAACAGGGACTTTTCCTCTCTTTCCATTCCACCATTCACACAGACGGACCGCCTCATACAGTCAGAGACTAAACACTCAGGAGAACTACCGGCATCATTTAATGGTTTTTACATTGTTTTTTCTAAAGTTTATCTCTACTGGTTCCTTTTATTATTTTCTTTAATGTCTCGTTTCTTTTGTGCTCTCTGTAATGCCCACACATGGTGACCCAACAATGCTTCCACCGTATAACCCGCAGCGCCTAGTGTCTAACACACCTAGAATGGACAAACCGCCATGAACACACCTAGAATATCCACACAGGGTTGCAGCAGCCCACCTAGCAGCGCCATCACTTAACCCGCATTTCACTATGATACCCCTACCCCCCCCCCCCTCCGACACACTGCGGACCACTAAGAGAATGAATCCCTCGAATAAAGGCGAGGGGGATGCCCTACAGGGCAGACACATAGAGAGCAACATTGTGCACACTTCACCCTCATTAAGGGCATTAATGTTACCTACATAGGCCTTTCCTAGATAGAGTTAACCCTACATTATAAAATTGTGCTATGATATGTAAGCCATGTAAGTTTTCAATGTTGACATGTTGAATATGTGCCGTTGTGGCCAAGAATGCATCACTGTTACTTTATTGCACGCAAAAATAAAGAATTAAAAAAAAACGTAAAGGGACACTTTAGTCACCAAAACAACTTTAGCTTAATGATGTGGTTTTGGTGCATAGATTATGCCACTGAAGTCTGCTCAATTCTCTGCCATTTACGAGTTAAATCACTTTTGTTTCTTTTTTGCAGCTCTAGCTACACGTCCCCTGGCTGTGACTGACACACCCTGCATGAAAAAATCATTTAGTTTTCAATCAGATGTAACTCAATCAGTTTTCAATCAGATGTAACCCCTTAAGGACCAAACTTCTGGAATAAAAGGGAATCATGACGTGTCACACAGTCATGTGTCCTTAAGGGATTAACAGTGTTTATTTCCTACTCTGTAAATTGACCTTTAATTACAGTGTATATCAAGCTATTAACCCCTTAAGGACACAACTTCTGAAATAAAAAGGAATCTTGATGGAATAGTTCCGTCATGTGTCCTTAAGGGGTTAACAGAGCAGGAGATAAGACATTCTAAATTAAACAGAATTTGAAAAAAAGGAAGTGTAAACATTTAGATGACTCTTATAGGAAGTGTTTATGAAGACTGTATAAATCACATGCAGGGAGGTGTGGCTAGGACTGCATAAACAAAGTGGTTTGACTTCAGGTTCATGCTCTATACACCAAAACTGCTACATTAAGCTAAAGTTGTTTTGGTGACTATAGTGTCCGTTTAAACTTCACCAGCCACCACTGGCCTTCAACCCAATACTGTAGTCACCTTGTTACGTGTTAAAGGGAACTGTCATGTTCCCTGTTTTTTTTAAAACGAGGTTTACTTATAAATGTATTTGTAAGGTGTGAAAAACAAAATTAAATAAAAAAAATCCACTCCTCTTTGTCATGCAACTGGGTGTTTCCATCATCGTTATAAGTTGTCAATCATTGTTATAAACTATGTCCTTTGCACCCGACAGTCAGCTTAGAGAAAGCCTACAGAGAAAGGGAAATAAAGCAATGCTAAGGTTTCTCTTCATTTGCAATATTTGCACTGGCTGTGCTTTAGCTGATCTGGATTGTGATTCATTGTGTGTGATTTGCTAAATCTTTAATATAAATTTTAAAGAAAACACTATGCCACATTAAAAGAAGGTTAGCAGAAGATATAGGTCATTTTCAATTGTTTTATTCTTTTTTTTCTTTTTGTGCAGGGTTGCAGAAATTCCACCACAGAACCTATATAAACCAAGCTTTCAGTTTGGTTAACCTAAACTTTAAATTCAATTTGAATTCCTGACAATTCTCACTTTAGCTAATAACTAAGATTATTTTCTTGCCACACATCCCGGGAGTAGATAAATGCAACTTTGTAACATTCATCAATATTCCTGTAAACAGAATGCAAATGTGGGATGAGGCACATGCCTGGGCAGATAACTTAAATAGTTACACGTGGTTTAGGAAGGAAAGAAAAAATAGGAAAGTTGGTGGGGTATGTTTGTATGTCATTGTCAACTGTAACGGCACCTCCAGGCATAAAAGGGGTTAAAAGCCATTTAGGATATATTCCCTTCCAGATTCACAGGCAGCTACTCCATACACCAATCTCCCGAACAGGAAACCATACGAATTCTCCAAACTCACGAACCGGAACCATACGAATGCTTCAAACAGCCGAACAGGAAAAACCTTTCGAACGGTTTACACTCCTAGCATACAATAAATCCCCCCAAGAACGAGACAAGGATCCGTGTTGAGGGTCAAGCAGTGATCTGGTTTAATGGGGCTACCTGCTCTGTATTTATGCAGGTCTTCCACTAGGTGGACACTCCCCTAGGGGACCTGGTGTAAGACTGGGACGCAAATTGCACAGCGACCAATCACAGACATACATAGTGAAACACTCCCACTAGTACAGTATAATCCCTCCTCTCTATCCTGGAGATAATTGGGAAGTAATCCAATTATCTCCAAGGATAGAGGCAAAACTCGATTACACACATGTAGTGATGTCGCGAACATAAAATCTTCGGTTCGCGAACGGCGAACGCGAACTTCCGCAAACGTTCGCGAACCGGGCGAACCGCCATAGACTTCAATGGGCAGGCGAATTTTAAAACCCACAGGGACTCTTTCTGGCCACAATAGTGATGGAAAAGTTGTTTCAAGGGGACTAACACCTGGACTGTGGCGTGCCGGAGGGGGATCCATGGCAAAACTCCCATGGAAAATTACACAGTTGATGCAGAGTCTGGTTTTAATCCATAAAGGGCATAAATCACCTAACATTCCTAAATCACAATGGATATGGATTGACACCTGACATATGACATATTGACACCTTGACATATGGATTGACACCTGTCCTAAGAGACCCTGATACACACTGACACAGAGCAGAATAGAAACTGTTCCCCCTACATAGGGTCACTTGGCAGATATGGATTGACACCTATCCTAAGGATCGCTGATACACACTGACACAGAGCAGAATAGGGACTGTTCCCCCTACATAGGGTCACTTGGCAGATATGTATTGACACCTGTCCTCAGAGACCCTGATACACACTGACACAGAGCAGAATAGGGACTGTTCCCCCTACATAGGGTCACTTGGCAGATATGGATTGACACCTATCCTAAGGATCGCTGATACACACTGACACAGAGCAGAATAGGGACTGTTCCCCCTACATAGGGTCACTTGGCAGATATGTATTGACACCTGTCCTCAGAGACCCTGATACACACTGACACAGAGCAGAATAGGGACTGTTCCCCCTACATAGGGTCACTTGGCAGATATGGATTGACACCTATCCTCAGGGACACTGATACACACTGACACAGAGCAGAATAGGGACTGTTCCCCCTTACATAGGGTCACTATCTTCAGGGACACTGATACACACTGACACAGAGCAGAATAGAGACTGTTCCCCCTAAATAGGGTCACTTGGCAGATATGTATTGACACCTGTCCTCAGAGACCCTGATACACACTGACACAGAGCAGAATAGGGACTGTTCCCCCTACATAGGGTCACTTGGCAGATATGGATTGACACCTGTCCTCAGGGACCCTGATACACACTGACACAGAGCAGAATAGGGACTGTTCCTCCTACATAGGGTCACTTGGCAGATATGGATTGACACCTGTCCTCAGAGACCCTGATACACACTGACACAGAGCAGAATAGGGAATATTCACTAAATGCCAAACATTGTTATACAGGGGAATATTCAGTAAATAAGGGGGGGGGGCCTACTGTCATCCCCCCCGGCCCCCACCCCTGCGCGGTGGGTGGGGGCCATAAATCACAATGGGGGAGGACCTACTGTCCTCCCGCCCGTCCCCACCCGTGAGCGGTGGGAGGAGGCCATAAAAATAATGAGGGGGGGACCTACTGTATGATGTTGTATCGATCAGGTAGTGTATGGGTTACGCCCGCTTCACAGTGACAGACCAAACTCCCCGTTTAACGCACCACAAACAACCGCAAACAGTCCATTTGCACAACCGCAAACTCCCGTTTGCACAAGGTTGGATACCAACCTAGCCATGTCCGTTCCTTGTCCTCACTGATGTCATTGAAGGTCTCTTCCTCCACCCAGCCACGTACCACACCAAGGGTCCCCGAAAGGTGACAACAAGCCTCCTGGGACGCCTGCTGTGTTTGGTCTTCCAGCTCCTTAAAGCCACCTTCCTCCTCTGACTCCTCTTCTTCAGACTCCTCTCTCTGCGTTGCCTCTCTGTGCGTTATAATAAGGTGTGTTAAGTAGTACTATTCTTATCAGTTTAATCCCTGTTACGAGTAGAGGACTATTTCCTTGTTTCGCCAAACCCCTTCAAAGATGGAAAAAGCGGTATGAGTGGAAGAAACGAGGAAATGTGATCAGGTGGTGGTGCCAGCCCCACCGAGGGCTTGTACCCAGGTATGCTAATAAACTGAAAAAAGAAAAAATCTCCCAAGAAGGAGATCTAAAACTGGCATAGGAAAAGGTTAGACAACTATAATAAAGTGATACAAATCCTAGTGAGCATAGGTGTATAATAGAGGGAGAAAGGGAAAGCAGAGTAATGCTTCCTTATAACGTGGTTAGTACCCTTTGTTAAAGCAAATTGAGTAATAGACAAAAGTCTTTATTGTATCATTTATAAATAACAAAGGGACACTATACTCATTCCCCTATAGTGGCTAATTGTGTAATAATGGTAATACTATTACCTATTATATAAAATTACCAGGGGCAAGGAAATTCTCTCTAAATAGATGGGTATAGGCAGAGAGTATGGAGACCGGAGTGATGCTGTCATAAAAAGTGTCAATAAGGTGATATAAAGTTAAATGTATCACAGACACACAGCCACCCTTTCTCTTAGCTAGTTTCCAGAAATGCTGGATAGGTAGAAGGGCTATAAAGACTCAGAGAGGTCTAAGAAGAATCCTCTAAACTAGTCCTAATCTCCTTAAACACCTTCAAGGGTGTTCTAAGCTAAAGCTCAATCTAAACGTTTAGATGACTGCCTGATTTCCCATCACAGATGCTGGCTAGGAATAACACTGTGCAAGACAAAGAGTGGGTCTAAGTGCCCATAGTGCAGTAAAGTGTCCCTAGTGAAGTGAAAAAGAGAATAACGAGCTGGCGCCCAAGAGAATAACGAGCTGGTGCCCTATCAGGGGACGTGTATATGGCATCGATTTTAGGAACCGGGAGATGGAAAAAGATGCTTGGTCGGTCCTCCTACTTCAAATTTGGGGCACTGTGCGTGCAATCTAATGTGCCACCAGATAGGAGTGGTGTGTTAAGTAGTACTATTCCTATCAGTTTAATCCCTGTTATGTGCCTTTTTTTTTTGTTTGGTTTTTGAAGCCACAGTGCAGCACCAGAGGCCTGAAAAAATAGGCATGTACACATGCCTGAAAAATTAGGTATTGTTGCAGCTGCTGCTGTAGCAGCGGACATAAAAATTGATGTTTGTTTCCCAGGCAGAAAGTGCCCTAAAACATTGCGGCTTGAACTCTAGTTGGTGGCGGATAAGTCACGCAAGTCAACCGGCATTCAGAGCTAAAATACAGCAGCGTGTGGAACATTTTTAGCCCAAGGCAGCTCATCTCATCAGGCCTTTTTTAGTCGAATGTATCGCCCACTGTCAGTCCCTTCGGGATCCATCCCTCATTCATCTTAATAAAGGTGAGGTAATCTAGACTTTTTTGACCTAGGCAACTTCTCTTCTCAGTGACAATACCTCCTGCTGCACTGAAGGTCCTTTCTGACAGGAAATTTGAAGCGGGGCAGGCCAGAAGTTCTATCGCAAATTGGGATAGCTCAGGCCACAGGTCAAGCATGCACACCCAGGGGTTCATCGCTCCTCAGAGTGTCGATATCTGCAGTTAAGGCGAGGTAGTCTGCTACCTGTCCGTCGAGTCGTTCTCTGAGGGTGGATCCCGAAGGGCTGTGGCGATGCGTAGGACTTAAAAAGCTCAGCATGTCCTCCATCAACAACACGTCTTTAAAGCGTCCTGTCCTTGCCGGTGTGGTCGTGGGAGGAGGAGGATTACTTTCACCTCTTCCCCTGTTAGATTCCCGTTGTGCTGTGACATCACCCTTATACGCTGTGTAAAGCATACTTTTTAATTTATTTTGCAAATGCTGCATCCTTTCCGACTTGTTGTAATTTGGTAACATTTCAGCCACTTTCTGCTTATACCGGGGGTCTAGTAGCGTGGACACCCAGTAGAGGTCGTTCTCCTTCAGCCTTTTTATACGAGGGTCCCTCAACAGGCACGACAGCATGAAAGACCCCATTTGCACAAGGTTTGATGCCGAGCTACTACTTTCCCGTTCCTCCTCCTCAGTGATCTCAATGAAGGTATGTTCTTCCCCCCAGCCACGTACAACACCATGGGTACCAGATAGGTGACAACGAGCACCCTGGGATGCCTGTTGTGGTTGGTCTTCCTTCTCCTCCTCAAAGCCACATTCCTCCTCTGACTCCTCTTCCTCACAATCCTTTTCCAGCATTGCCGCAGGTCCAGCAAGGGATGCTGATAAGGCTGTTTCTGGTGGTGATAGTGACCACAACAAATGGTTCCTTCGGTGCGACTGACTAGGTTTGTCACCTCCTCAAAAGGACGCGTGAGCCTACAGGCATTGCGCATGAGCGTCCAGTAACGTGTCAAAAAAAATCCCAGCTCCCCAGAGGCTGTCCTAGCACCCCGGTCATACAAATATTCATTAACGGCTTTTTCTTGTTGGAGCAGGCGGTCGAACATTAGGAGTGTTGAATTCCAACGTGTCGGGCTGTCGCAAATCAAGCACCTCACTGGCATGTTTCACTGCTGGATATCTGCAAAGTGCACCATGGCCGTGTAGGAATGCCTGAAATGGCCACACACCTTCCTGGCCTGCTTCAGGACGTCCTGTAAGCCTGTGTACTTATGCACAAAGCGTTGTACGATCAGATTACACACATGTGCCATGCACGGCACTTGTGTCAACTTGCCCAACTTCAGTGCCGCCAACAAATTTGTTCCGTTGTCACAAACCACTTTGCCGATATCCAGTTGCTGCGGAGTCAGCCACTTTTCCACCTGTGCGTTCAGGGCGGACAGGAGTACTTGTCCGGTGTGACTCTCTGCTTTCAAGCAAGTCAAACCCAAGACGGCGTGACACTGCCGTATCCGGGATGTGGAATAGTACCTGGGGAGCTGGGGGGGTGCCGTTGATGTGGAGCAAGACGCAGAAGCAGAAGAGGACTCAGCCGAGGAGGTTATGGAAGAGGATGGAGTAGGAGGAGTAGAGGAGGTGGCAGCAGGCCTGCCTGCAAGTCGTGGTGGTGTCACCAACTCCTCTGCAGAGCCACACATTCGATGCTTGGCAGCCGTCAGCAGGTTTACCCAATGCGCAGTGTAGGTGATATACCTGCCCTGACCATGCTTTGCAGACCAGGTATCAGTGGTCAGATGGACCCTTGCCTCAACACTGTGTGCCAGACATGCCATTACTTCCTTTTGCACATATATTGAGTACAGGTTGGGGATTGCCTTTTGTGAAAAGAAATTTCATCCGGGTACCTTCCACTGCGGTGTCCCAATAGCTACAAATTTTTTGAACGCCTCAGACTCCACCAGCTTGTATGGTAAAAGCTGGCGGGCTAATAGTTCAGACAAGCCAGCTGTCAGACGCTGGGCAAGGGGGTGACTTTCTGACATTGGCTTCTTACGCTCAAACATGTCCTTGACAGACACCTGACTGTGGGCAGATGAGCGGGAACTGCTCAAGGCGAGAGACGGAGTGGCGGATGGTTGAGAGGCGGCAAGGAGGACAGCAGTGGTTGACGTGGCTGATGATGCTGGACCAGGAGGAGGATGGCGGCTTTGAGTTTGTGTGCTGCTTGTACTCATGTGTTGATCCCATAGGCGTTTGTGATGTGCGATCATGTGCCTACACAAAGCAGTTGTACCTAGGTGGGTGTTGGACTTCCCACAACTCAGTTTCTTTTGGCACTGGTTGCAAATGGCATCGCTGTTGTCAGAGGCAGACACACAAAAAAAATTCCACACTGCTGAGCTCTGCAATGACGGCATTCTGGTGGTGGACACAGCATGCGTTGATTGGCGTGCTGTCGGGCTGACCCCGGGTGCCGATGCATGCTGTCTGACTGTGCCACTAGCTCCTTGCGACAACCTCCCCCTGCTTCCAGCTCGTCTCCTCCTCCTCCTCTCTGTCTCCCCATCTGAACTTTCGCCCTGTTCTTCTTCTTGCCGAGTGGGCACCCACGTGACATCCATTGACGCATCGTCATCATCAACCGCTTCACTTGTATCTGACAACTCAGCAAAGGAAGCAGCAGCGGGTACAACATCATCATCATCACACCGTACGTCCATGTGTGTAATGCTGCCTGCCTGAGACATATCCCTGTTATCTACATCATCTGACAATAATGGTTGCGCATCACTAATTTCTTCAAACGGATGTGTAAATAACTCCTCTGACATACCAAGTGAAGCGGCTGTGGTGCTAGTGTTGGTGGTGGCGGCAGGCGGGTGAGTGGTTTCTTGAGAGGTGCCCGAAGCTAAGCTGGAGGAGGATGGTGCACCAAGGTTCCGAGCGTAAGCTGTAGAAGATTGGGTGTCCTGTGTTAGCCAGCCAACTATGTCCTCAGAACATTTCAAGTTCAGGGTACGTGGCCTCTGAAAACTGGGCATTATTCTAGGGCAAAAGGGAATCACAGCACCACGACCATGATGGCCCCTGCGGGTCAGGCCTGCCTCTGCCTGTAATTTTTTTGGATTAGTGGTACTATGCGTGCAAGCTACTGTGAGACCAGATATGAGTGGCACTGTGCAGTGGCAGAGGTTGGCAGAGTACACGCTGTAGGCCTGACACAGCCGCTTGAAGACAACTAACTGCTATTCAATCTATAACAGTGAAAAAAGTTTTTGGGTTTTAAATGCACACTATTGTGACAGCAGATATTAGTGGCAATGTGCACTGGCAGAGGTTGGCAGAGTACACGCTGAAGGCCTGACACACCCGCTTTAAGGACACTGACTGCTATTAGCTTACACTGGAAACCTTTTTTTCTTTGTAAAAGCACGCTATAGAGACACCAGATATGAGTGGCAATGTGCACTGGCACAGGTCTGCAGAGCACAGGCTGTAGGCCTGACACACCGCCTGAAGACAAGTAACTGCTATTCAATCTATAACAGTGAAAAAAGCTTTTTGGTTTTAAATGCACGCTATTGTGACACCAGATATGAGTGGCAATGTGCACTGGCACAGTTCTTCAGAGCACACGCTGAAGGCCTGACACACCCGCTTTAAGGACACTGACTGCTATTAGCTTACACTGGAAACCTTTTTTTCTTTGTAAAAGCACGCTATAGAGACACCAGATATGAGTGGCAATGTGCACTTGCAGAGGTTGGCAGAGTACACGCTGTAGGCCTGACACCCGCTTGAAGACAACTAACTGCTATTCAATCTATAACAGTGAAAAAAGTATTTTGGTTTTAAATGCACGCTATTGTGACACCAGATATTAGAGGCAATGTGCACTTGCAGAGGTTGGCAGAGTACACGCTGTAGGCCTGACACACCCGCTTGAAGACAAGTAACTGCTATTCAATCTATAACAGTGAAAAAAGTTTTTTGTTTTTAAATGCACGCTATTGTGACACCAGATATGAGTGGCAATGTGCACTGGCACAGTTCTGCAGCACACGCTGAAGGCCTGACACACCTGCTTTAAGGACACTGACTGCTATTAGCTTACACTGGAAACCTTTTTTTCTTTGTAAAAGCACGCTATAGAGACACCAGATATGAGTGGCAATGTGCACTGGCACAGGTCTGCAGAGCACAGGCTGTAGGCCTGACACACCGCCTGAAGACAAGTAACTGCTATTCAATCTATAACAGTGAAAAAAGCTTTTTGGTTTTAAATGCACGCTATTGTGACACCAGATATGAGTGGCAATGTGCACTGGCACAGTTCTTCAGAGCACACGCTGAAGGCCTGACACACCCGCTTTAAGGACACTGACTGCTATTAGCTTACACTGGAAACCTTTTTTTCTTTGTAAAAGCACGCTATAGAGACACCAGATATGAGTGGCAATGTGCACTTGCAGAGGTTGCCAGAGTACACGCTGTAGGCCTGACACCCGCTTGAAGACAACTAACTGCTATTCAATCTATAACAGTGAAAAAAGTATTTTGATTTTAAATGCACGCTATTGTGACACCAGATATTAGAGGCAATGTGCACTTGCAGAGGTTGGCAGAGTACACGCTGTAGGCCTGACACACCCGCTTGAAGACAAGTAACTGCTATTCAATCTATAACAGTGAAAAAAGTTTTTTGTTTTTAAATGCACGCTATTGTGACACCAGATATGAGTGGCAATGTGCACTGGCACAGTTCTGCAGCACACGCTGAAGGCCTGACACACCTGCTTTAAGGACACTGACTGCTATTAGCTTACACTGGAAACCTTTTTTTCTTTGTAAAAGCACGCTATAGAGACACCAGATATGAGTGGCAATGTGCACTGGCACAGGTCTGCAGAGCACAGGCTGTAGGCCTGACACACCCGCTTGAAGACAAGTAACTGCTATTCAATCTATAACAGTGAAAAAAGTTTTTTGGTTTTAAATGCACGCTATTGTGACACCAGATATGAGTGGCAATGTGCACTGGCACAGTTCTGCAGAGCACACACTGAAGGCCTGACACACCCGCTTTAAGGACACTGACTGCTATTAGCTTACACTGGAAACCTTTTTTTCTTTGTAAAAGCACGCTATAGAGACACCAGATATGAGTGGCAATGTGCACTGGCACAGGTCTGCAGAGCACAGGCTGTAGGCCTGACACACCCGCCTGAAGACAAGTAACTGCTATTCAATCTATAACAGTGAAAAAAGTTTTTTGGTTTTAAATGCACGCTATTGTGACACCAGATATGAGTGGCAATGTGCACTGGCACAGTTCTGCAGAGCACACGCTGAAGGCCTGACACACCCGCTTTAAGGACACTGACTGCTATTAGCTTACACTGGAAACCTTTTTTTCTTTGTAAAAGCACGCTATAGAGACACCAGATATGAGTGGCAATGTGCACTGGCACAGGTCTGCAGAGCACAGGCTGTAGGCCTGACACACCGCCTGAAGACAAGTAACTGCTATTCAATCTATAACAGTGAAAAAAGTTTTTTGGTTTTAAATGCACGCTATTGTGACACCAGATATGAGTGGCAATGTGCACTGGCACAGTTCTTCAGAGCACACGCTGAAGGCCTGACACACCCGCTTTAAGGACACTGACTGCTATTAGCTTACACTGGAAACCTTTTTTTCTTTGTAAAAGCACGCTATAGAGACACCAGATATGAGTGGCAATGTGCACTGGCACAGGTCTAAAGAGCACAGGCTGTAGGCCTAACACACCCGCTTGAAGACAAGTAACTGCTATTCAATCTATAACAGTGAAAACGTTTTTTGGTTTTAAATGCACGCTATTGTGACACCAGATATGAGTGGCAATGTGCACTTGCAGAGGTTGGCAGAGTACACGCTGTAGGCCTGACACCCGCTTGAAGACAACTAACTGCTATTCAATCTATAACAGTGAAAAAAGTATTTTGGTTTTAAATGCACGCTATTGTGACACCAGATATTAGAGGCAATGTGCACTTGCAGAGGTTGGCAGAGTACACGCTGTAGGCCTGACACACCCGCTTGAAGACAAGTAACTGCTATTCAATCTATAACAGTGAAAAAAGTTTTTTGTTTTTAAATGCACGCTATTGTGACACCAGATATGAGTGGCAATGTGCACTGGCACAGTTCTGCAGCACACGCTGAAGGCCTGACACACCTGCTTTAAGGACACTGACTGCTATTAGCTTACACTGGAAACCTTTTTTTCTTTGTAAAAGCACGCTATAGAGACACCAGATATGAGTGGCAATGTGCACTGGCACAGGTCTGCAGAGCACAGGCTGTAGGCCTGACACACCCGCTTGAAGACAAGTAACTGCTATTCAATCTATAACAGTGAAAAAAGTTTTTTGGTTTTAAATGCACGCTATTGTGACACCAGATATGAGTGGCAATGTGCACTGGCACAGTTCTGCAGAGCACACACTGAAGGCCTGACACACCCGCTTTAAGGACACTGACTGCTATTAGCTTACACTGGAAACCTTTTTTTCTTTGTAAAAGCACGCTATAGAGACACCAGATATGAGTGGCAATGTGCACTGGCACAGGTCTAAAGAGCACAGGCTGTAGGCCTGACACACCCGCCTGAAGACAAGTAACTGCTATTCAATCTATAACAGTGAAAACGTTTTTTGGTTTTAAATGCACGCTATTGTGACACCAGATATGAGTGGCAATGTGCACTTGCAGAGGTTGGCAGAGTACACGCTGTAGGCCTGACACACCCGCTTGAAGACAAGTAACTGCTATTCAATCTATAACAGTGAAAAAAGTTTTTTGTTTTTAAATGCACGCTATTGTGACACCAGATATGAGTGGCAATGTGCACTGGCACAGTTCTGCAGCACACGCTGAAGGCCTGACACACCTGCTTTAAGGACACTGACTGCTATTAGCTTACACTGGAAACCTTTTTTTCTTTGTAAAAGCACGCTATAGAGACACCAGATATGAGTGGCAATGTGCACTTGCACAGGTCTGCAGAGCACAGGCTGTAGGCCTGACACACCCGCTTGAAGACAAGTAACTGCTATTCAATCTATAACAGCAAAGTGATTAATGACCTAATCTCCGCTAAATCCAAAGGTCACTACTCCATATTAATTCTCCTTGACCTCTCTGCTGCCTTTGACACAGTTGATCATTCTCTCCTCCTTCAAACTCTTCAATTACTCGGTCTCTGTGACTCTGTCCTCTCTTGGTTTTCCTCCTATCTCTCCCAACGCTCATTTAGTGTCTCCTTTTCCAAGGATACCTCCTCCCCTCGCCCTGTCTCGGTTGGAGTTCCCCAAGGCTCTGTCCTTGGTCCCCTTCTATTTTCTCTTTATACTGCCTCTCTTGGAAAACTTATTGCCTCTTTTGGATTCAACTACCACCTGTACGCTGATGACACTCAGATATACCTCTCCTCACCGGACCTCTCCCCAGCCGTCCTGCAACGTGTTACTGCTTGCCTCTCTTCCATCTCTGACTGGATGTCGTCACGCTTTCTCAAACTTAACCTCTCTAAAACTGAACTCCTTGTCTTTCCTCCTCCTAATACTGATCCTCCTCTCTCACTCTCCCTTCAAGTCAGTGATATCCACATAAGTCCATCCCTACAAGCGCGCTGTCTTGGCGTCATACTTGACTCTGGTCTCACCTTTGAGTCTCACATCCAGTTTGTTGCCAAGTCCTGTAGGTTCCAACTCAAAAACATAGCCCGCATCCGCCCCTTTCTTACGCAAGATGCTACCAAGGAGCTTGTCCATGCTCTAGTAATTTCCCGCATGGATTACTGTAACCCTCTCCTGATTGGTCTCCCCAAAAGCCGTACTGCCCCGCTACAGTCTGTAATGAATGCTGCAGCTAGACTGATTTTCCTATCCAGTCGGTCCTCTCACACCTCGCCCCTCTGCCAGTCCTTACATTGGCTCCCTGTATCCTATAGGAGTCAATTCAAAGTGCTAACCCATACATTTAAAGCACTGAACAATTCCAGCCCCTCTTATATCTCTTCACTGATCCAGAGGTATGCCCCTCCTCGTACCCTCCGCTCTGCCCGCGACCACCTCCTGACCGCTGCTCGCACCCGTACGGCCAACTCACGCTTGCAGGACTTCTCACGGGCGGCTCCTCTCCTATGGAATAACTTGCCTACTGCCATCAGACTCTCCCCTAGTCTTCAATCATTTAAGAAGGGCCTTAAATCCCATCTCTTCAGGAAAGCGTATGGCCTCCCAGAGTAATCTCTCCCTTACATACCTGTCCCTATGGGATAGTGCTTTGCTCTCTCCTCCAGCTCTGCTTCACTCCTACTTGATATTTCCTATCCTAATGTTTCTAATACCCCACCTCCTATAGACTGTAAGCTCATTTGAGCAGGGTCCTCTTCAACCTATTATTCCTGTAAGTTTTCTTGAAATTGTCTTATTTATTGTTACATCCCCCCCCTCTCAAAATATTGTAAAGCGCTACGGAATCTGTTGGCGCTATATAAATGGCAATAATAATAATAATAATAATAATAACAGTGAAAAAAGTTTTTTGGTTTTAAATGCATGCTATTGTGACACCAGATATGAGTGGCAATGTGCACTGGCACAGTTCTGCAGAGCACACGCTGAAGGCCTGACACACCCGCTTTAAGGACACTGACTGCTATTAGCTTACACTGGAAACCTTTTTTTCTTTGTAAAAGCACGCTATAGAGACACCAGATATGAGTGGCAATGTGCACTGGCACAGGTCTAAAGAGCACAGGCTGTAGGCCTGACACACCCGCTTGAAGACAAGTAACTGCTATTCAATCTATAACAGTGAAAACGTTTTTTGGTTTTAAATGCACGCTATTGTGACACCAGATATGAGTGGCAATGTGCACTTGCAGAGGTTGGCAGAGTACACGCTGTAGGCCTGACACCCGCTTGAAGACAACTAACTGCTATTCAATCTATAACAGTGAAAAAAGTATTTTGGTTTTAAATGCACGCTATTGTGACACCAGATATTAGAGGCAATGTGCACTGGCACAGGTCTAAAGAGCACAGGCTGTAGGCCTGACACACCCGTTTGAAGACAAGTAACTGCTATTCAATCTATAACAGTGGGAAAAGTTTTTTGGTTTTAAATGCACGCTATTGTGACACCAGATATGAGTGGCCAGATATGAGTTCTGCAGAGCACACACTGAAGGAGGCCTGACACCCAGACGCTTGCAGACAACTAACTGCTCTTCAATCTATTACAGTGATTTTTTTACATTACACAGACTGATGTTCTAGCCCTAAAAAGTGCTTTTTGGGGTGCTGTTCTTACAGCAGAGATCAGATGAGTCCTTCAGGACTGTAGTGGACACTGAATACCCTTGCCTAGCTATCAATTTCCCTATCTAATCAGCAGCAGCTACCCTTTCCCTCCTCTCACTAAGCATGCAGCTTCAGAATGAATCTAAAATGGATGCTGGGAGGGAGGTGGGAGGGTGTGGAAGGGAGGGTCTGCTGCCGATTTGCTGGAATGTTCTATTTTTTGTGTATTCAGTTAGTAGGAGGTGTTTGTGCTGATACACTGCATTTGGTTTTCACCAAAGGACATAGGACCAGCAGTCGTGTGGTTTGTTCAGATGCACCTTTGCAAACCTAAACCGCGCTGCCATGTTTCTTTCAGACAGAAGAGGCTTTCTCCTGGCAACCCTTCCAAACAAACCATATGTGTTCAGTCTTTTTATAATCGTACCGTCATGAACTTTAACATGCTGAGGACGGTAGAGTCTGAAATGTAACTGTTTTTTTTGTGTGTAATTTCTCTGAGCATTGCACGGTCTGATCGTGGTTAAATTTGCGGAGATGTCCAAAGATTGAATACTATACTACTAGTGTACTAAATCAAAATTTTACGGGAGGCAAGTATTTTGCATATCTTTCTTTTCTTAACTCCATAGCAGCAAAAACATTTAAAAAAAACAAAGAACCAATCAGAAACAAGTAATGTATACATGAGGCACAGTGAAAAAAAAAAAACCTCCTTTCTGTGACATCACAGGCAAAACAGATAAAACACAAAACCGTCATCATCCCGCAGAACGAGGATTCCAATCAAACTGGAACAGCAAACACGTCCCCAGAAGCAAGTGAAACTGAAAAGAAAATGTGAAAAAGGCTTAGTCATACGGAAATAAATTCTTGAAATAAATGAAACAATGCAGGCAACAAATTTAAAGTATACATACATCATAGCAGAATCTAAGCAATATTACGTAGATAGACATAGCACACAAAATCTTCACTAAGACAGCCCTAACATATTAAAACCAAATTAGTAAGTCACAGTAAATACACCCAACAAACAAATAACACACCGTGTGACAACAAACAGTGAAAGACAAAAAAAGGGAGGAAAAGAGAGGGAAAATACTCTCCACCTGTCATTACTAAAATTAAGATTATTAGTACACTAAAGCAAGCATAATCTTAAATTTTACAACAGGAGGCTTCATATTTAGCATTTTTAACGCTGTAAGAGAAGAGAAAACGCAGCAAAGAAGAGGGACAGAAATAGAAAGTCTGAAAAGTATCTTCTCAAGACCAATCCGCCGCATGTAAAATATTAGCAAGTGAAACGCCTGCCTTAAGAGCAGAATAAGCAGATGCCCGCTGAATGAAATGCACACCAAACGAGGAGAGAAAGTTCAGGACTGAGGACACAGGAGCTATAAATGGATCAAGACCTGTTCCACACACCAATACATATAAGAATTCCAAATGGATATGTAACACAGTCTTGTACAGGGGCCCAGGAGTCCCAGAGGAGGTCCCTAGCAGTCTGTGCACTGACCTGCCAGGAACCCCGGAAAGAGTCCAAGCCACATGCGAAAGCTGATCTTCTAGGACCAATGGATGGTCTGTGACGAACATCTGATATGACAGTAAGAGGAATGGACAATTCCAGAAGGTCTGGAACTGGCTCTGCTATGGAGGAGCAACCAGGTTTATCATCAGCAGTTGAGATCGGACATGATCAAGGACCCACTGCAGGTGGGGGCCCTATAAAAGAAAAATGGGGCGGACCTACTGTCCTCCCCCCCACCCCCACCCCTGAGCGGCGGGTGGGGGTCCTAAGTTACAATAAGAGGGGGGAACTACTGTCTTACCCCCGGCTCCCACCCCTAAGCTGCGGGTGGGGGCCCTAAACAACAATAAGGGGCGGGACCTACTGTCCCCCCGGCCCCCACCCCTGAGCGGCGGGTGGGGGCCCGAAATGAAAATCCCCCCTCCCCCATCAAAGGTGACTAGGGGTCCCCAAGCCCCTAGTCACACACCCAAATAAAAAAGCCCCTACCTATCCCCCTCACCCTAAAAAATAGTGAGGGGGGAATAAAATTACTACCCTGCAAAGTAAAATTCAACTTCTTTTTTCTAAAATCTTCATTTTTCAGCCCCAAAAAAGGCCAAATAAAAAGCCATCATACCCGTCGAACTTAAAAATAAAATAAAAAACCTGAGCGCAAAAAAAAATTAATCCATCTTCACCCATGGAGGGCTCCGTGCAGACTAGGGTATTAACATATACCCTATTGTTACAATTGTTACTTGAAAAGCATGAGGAATGCCGTTGGGGTACCACATGCTTATTTGTTATACCTCCATGCACTGCAAAAATAAAGAATTTTAAAAAATATTCATAAACACCTTAAGTTGATTCTGCTATTTATTTCCTGGCAGATCATAGGCGTTTTATGATACATATTTATTATCCTTTGTGCAATACTTATCTGCTTATATGCCTGGACTGTTTTTTTTTTATTATCTGGACTTCTGATTTAAACTTCCATCTATTGCTGCTATACAGGACTAAGGCTTGATTTTTTTGAGTACTCTTTTTATCCTCTTTACTACTTTTTTGAGTACTCTTTTTATATTTTGTATTTATGTGGATATTTTAGTTGATTTATATTACAGTATTTGTCTGATAATCTATTACTATATTCTATTCTATTTCCAAGCTCCTGGATTACTTTATCTTTATACTCAGGAACTGAACAGTCTGTGAGAGAAACAGCAGGGGTTTGGACCGTTTCACTACCAAACCCAGAAATTCACGATATATCGGGTATGGTTCCTAGGTCCCATTCTCTCTGAAAAGAAGTTCAAGATGTCGTCCAGATAAATTATGCAGCGAACCCCGTGGGCCTGAAGATGGACAACCATCAGCTTCAGGATCTTCAGATTTGTGGTCCTGCAGGTTGATCGTTAGGGGAAAATAACCAGTTTTCCTCCGGCCAAGAACATATTTGATGAAGATGCACCCATCCCCGAGGCAGGTTGGATGGCACCCGTTAGCCATAACGGACGATAAGACGTATATTGGCTGATGAAAAAAGGATAGGTCAGGGCGGCTGCCACTGGACAGGGACATCTTCAAACTCGATCACGTATAATACCCTTGAAGGTTTTCTTCATGGAAGATTGCACCTTGTTCAGGGACATTAAAATATTCACATGTGTGCAGCTCTTTCATGAGCTTGCCCTGTGCCTGAGGGATGAGTTATTTAGACCTTAAGTCTGCCAGTTTTCCATCAATGTGGAAGAATGCTGCTTTGTATCTCTCTGAAGAAAGTGCTACATTTATGTTTCCAATGAAAAAGAAGCATGTTTGTGTCTACTCTTTAATGTTGTGCACCCATTCACGTACCATGCCCACATCAAATGACTCTGCTCAAGAACAGGCATCATATGCCAGACACGTGTGTGAGGGCCCAACAGCATCCAGGAGCTATTCCTGTGCACCTTTGAACTCTCTTTCAACCCCTGTACGTGGGTCTCGGCCTTCACAGGCCATAAAAGCCAACATCAGCTGGTCAAATTCTGGCGTCAGGGCAATGAAGGCCAGACATTCAGACCACAAATGGTTGCAGCAGACCATCTTCTCCAATGGCTTACTCAGCCACATGTGCATAAATTTAGAGAGGCGGTCAGACGGTGTCCAATACCCAGAGCAGGGGTTGCATATCTTGCATGGGTCGAACATGCGTTGACCCATAGCAGCTAGAATGACAACTGCGACTACCTGGGAAGATGTCCTTCGCACAATCCCCACCCTCCAGCACCTGGGGCTCACCCATGAAGGTTTCTTTCACAAATGCAGAGTCCGACCTCGTGTTGGAACCCCAAATGTCATCGGCCGATCCAGAGGCATCTGCTTGCCATTCATAAAGTATTGAAAGGGACTGGGGTAGGTCATTGTCTTTGTCTAAGGAGTAACCATGTGGCGGGAGTGGAGCAGGTAGTGCCACATGTAGCCGTATATCAAAAGTGGTTAAACAACTGGGGCTCCCCCAGTATAGGAGGCAGCAACAGCAGGATCCTTTCAGCAGCACAATTACATGTAAGTTATAAGGGGTGTCACCCCATAAACCAGTAGGGCATGTAGCACCTACAACTCAAGTAAAACCTCCAGGGTCAATACACTGACCATATATTCTGTCCCCACACCCATGGAGGTAGAATTAATTATAAAAAAAAGGTATGAACTTGTTGAATCTGTGGAATTCTTCACAAATTTTGCATCTGACCGTTGCACAGGGGCCATAATAATCTTCCCTTACCAGCAGAAACAGGCACTGTGTGAAGGAGCGGTCCGCCCCTCATCACGGCACTTGCTACCACGCTAGTGTGCCAATGTGGCTGCCAGGGGGTTCGAAAACCAGTCATGGGGAACGAGGAAAGGGATAAATAAGGCACAGTGTGCAGACAGCTTCAGAGAAAGGGGAAAAAACAGTAACGGGGCAGGCAGAACATGCTAGAGAAGGACAAATGCAGGTAGAGCATGCCAGGAAAGGGACAAATAAGGCCCAGTGAGCAGGCAGGGTTTGTTGGAAAAAATTACAAAAATCAGTAGTGGGGCAGGCAGAGGATGCCAGGAAAGGAACAGAGAAGGCCTTGTTTGCAGGCAGAGCCTGCCAGAGAAAGGGAAAAACTGTAACGGGACAGGCTCAGCCTGCCATGTGTGTCAGGGAGTTCTAGCCGGAGCTACATCATCTTTGAAGCATTCTGGCAGAAGCTACACCTCAGATACCGCACTCCTGCCCCACAAGCCCTTCTAACCCACTGACCTGGGCAATCATCTTGTTGTTCTCTGCCTCAACCTGTGGTTACCGACTTGCGGAGAATGCGCCTCAGGCAGAGAAAGCAGAACTCGAGACGGCCTGTGACCAGGGCTGCTCCAGGGTTACATGGTGCAAGCCCTAAGGTTCCTAAGCAGGTAGCAGATGGAAGAGGTGCACACAGGGAGCCAGAGAGGCTGCACAGTTTTCCTGACTTCACACCCACAGCGTTAAAACCCATGCAGTCTTATGGGACTTTGTCTTACCTGTCGCGGGTATTGGCTGACTTTGGCCCAAACATTGCCTTGCTTGTTTAGCAAGCTCGATTTTATACTCTGTCTGATACATGCATGTTTTTTTTTTTTTACTTCCTTGCAGAGAACACAGTGGGCTATTTGCTACTGAGCTTTATGGTTTTCATTCACCTATGGGGACCTGTGGGGTGGGATATTTGCTGGTCAGCAGTCACCCAGCCTGTAAACATTATACTCCTAACACACCACCAAGTTGCATACATGTCTAGAATGTTCTAACTTGATTCATAACATTGTTTTATCTGCATTGTAGACCTGATGCTTCAGCTTGTTTGTTCTTACACAATATATACCTGTTAAAGGACCACTATAGGCACCCAGACCACTTCAGCTTAATGAAGTGGTCTGAGTGCCAGGTCCCTCTAGGATTAACCCTTTTTGCTGTAAACATAGCAGTTTCAGAGAAACTGCTATGTATACAAATGGGTTAATCATTGACAGCCGCTAGAGGCGCTTCTCACTGTGATTTTCACAGTGAGAAGACGCTGCCGTCCATAGGAAAGCATTGAGAAGGCTTTCCTATGAGACTGGCTGAATGCGCGCGCGGCTCTTGCCGCGCATGTGCATTCAGCAGATGACCTCAGAAGGAGGAGATTCCCCAGCGCGGAGTGAGCCTGGTGCTGGGAAAAGTTAAGATTTTAACCCCTTCCTCACCCTAGAGCCCGGCGGGAGGGGGGCCCTGAGGGTGGGGGCACCCTTAATGTACTATAGTGCCAGGAAAAAAGAGTATATTTTCCTGGCACTATAGTGGTCCTTTAAGCAACATCTGCTATATGCCAGTTAGGCTGATAAGGCCTAAACTAGCTTGTTTTCTTTACCGCATATAGCAATTTTATAGCCACCCTATCCATTCCCTTATTTCTAAGCTACTTAGTGCATATGCTTAACCTAGTTCCTTTATTTGGGTTTTTCCCGCCAAGCACTGCATCTCTTTTCTTGCTCTACTTATAAAAATGTGCATTATTCACGCCCTGCAATTGTACTTCTATGCTGTTTGAATTGCTTGCTATAATGGCTTTGCAAGTCTGTCTGTAACTACGTGCAACAAAAATAAAGAATTATAATAATAAATAATAAAAGAATTGTTTGGAAATTGCCTTATAACCCTTCCCCTGTGTGATGGCCAGCAACAATTGCTTCTCTAAGATCATTGCTGATGTCTTTCCTCCTCGGCATTGTGTTAACACATACCTAAATAATCCAGACCAAACTGCCAAGACTTCATATTTTATAGAGGTGGTCACACTTGCTGACCATCAGTAAATCAAAAATATTTTATTAGCAGCACCTGCCTTCTACTTAGCCTTTTAATTTCCATGGTAGAACTAAGGGTGTTTTGTTTTTCACACATGGTTTTTCCATTAAGGTAATATGTCCTGTGTTGTTCATCTGAACTTGTATTTTCCCAATTAAAGTGTAACTTTCTTTTTCCAATGTCTGTATATGTGTGTAGCGGAGAGCTGATTTCTCACAGCTTAACTCCACCAATATATCCAGAGGATGCAGGAACAAGTAATAAATCCAAGAGAATATCCAGCACAATCAGCAATAAAGTCCCATAGTATCCCATCACCTTTCCCAATCACTGGACGACACACAGTATCAGGAGTAGAACTGACTGTACTGGCACATACAGCCTCTTTTATTCCCAATCCACAAACATAGTACTGCCCACAGGGTTTTACAGAGCAACCAATCAATACGTACAATACACACAGACACTCCTACACAAAATCCTCCCCTCTGCCTGTGATATGATTACTGAACACAATGGGTAATATCATTATCACAGACAGAGAAATACGGTTTTATAAAACATATCACAGGGACCCCAAAACATGCAATAACCCCATATTAGTATATCCTCAGAAGCGGGGGATCTGGGTGAACCACATATTCAAAATTCACCCAGATCCGTTCAGTAGTTTGGAAGATACAGTTTAATGCAGATTCCGCAGAACCTATACAGATTATATAAAAAATAAATTACTGTATAATGTGTCCCCTGTTGTATAGTTTAACCCCTTAAGGACCAAACTTCTGGAATAAAAGGGAATCATGACATGTCACACATGTCATGTGTCCTTAAGGGGTTAAAACTAATTCACGATGTCTTTGTGCACCAAATACCGGCGAGATGGCACTGTGTAGAAATGTCACAACAGTGTCTGTGAGTTAAAATGGCCGCCATCCATTGTTCTCACCATGTGCTTCATCCATTGTTCTCACCATGTGCCTCTGATACATGAAATGGTGGCCACCCAGTAACTCCACAGTATGTCCCCAGATGGTTCTTAAAGGGCCAGTAGTGCCATTCAACACCCCATGAATCCCAGCCATTGTACTTAAAGGGTCCCATCTTTCTGGGACCATAATCACTGGGCAGGAGGTGAGCCATCAGCCCCCTCCAGGAAACTGGAGCGTACTCTGTTATAGGACCCAGTCCGCTACAATGTGTCTGTGTATATCTAGTATATCTATATCTATCTACATACCTTCAGAGCCAGAGATATATGACCCTATCTTCAGCGCTGCCCTGAAGCTGTGGCCTTATGACAAATCCTGCACTGCTGGCATTCCTGAGGATATTATACACACTACTTACCATTATTTATCCTCAATCCTATTAGATCTTTTACCTCTATATGTTGTTAATGTACATTTATTAATGCACAGAAATCTGACTGAATCCCATCTCAAATTACTAACAGTAGTATGATGCTTGCTGTTTTACATAAGGCTACATAGACTAGGGTAAAGAGTAGGGGGCTTAGTGTTCCTGTAACACTGTTTAAAAATAAGCATACTGCCATTTTAATTCTAAGCAGCAGCCAAAACAAAATCCCTCAAGCAATGCAGTATCTGTGTAGGGGGAAAAAAACACAAAAAACCCCAACAAATTAACAATAGTTTACATTGTCAGACAGAATGCTTTAAATGGCAGCCACTACAGGCAATTTCTAGTGAAGACTTTCAATAATTGAAAGTCTTCACATTCGGCATCCTCCAATTCAGAATGATGAAGCTGCAAGCTAATAATTATTCTCATATAGAAGCAGTGGAATAATACCTCTCTATTAGAAGCATCAGATTGACCAGACAGGGGCCTGCCATGCATAGGGCCAAAGATCATCATCAATTATCTCACAGCGTGGAGTGGCTTCCGCAGTGAGACCAACAGCACTGGATTAAATGCGAGTTTGTTACCAGTGATAAGCTGAGAGCATCAGCTGACACTCTCAGGTCATTAAATGCCCAGACAGACACTTCCTCATTAGAGCAGGTGACTGAGGCGGATAAAGAGTGGCAGAGCTAACTAATGCTGTTTGGCTAACTTTAGGATAAACCATTCATACATGTTTTAACCCTCTTAAAAAAAAAAAAGAAAAAAAAAAAAAAAGACAGCAACCAGGACCTACAGGCACCGTAAGAACTTCATTGAGATGTTGTTCTTATAGTGTCTGAAGTGTTCCTTTAAAATATACCATATTTAGATATTCTTTACTGTGTGCAAGTATGTGTGATATATAAATGTATAAAAAAAAACCAGACATGTTTTAGTATTGCACACATGATAAAAATCTGCATAGTTCAAAAATTAAATAAAATCGTAACACCACAAAAAAAAGTTAGAACTTTGTTACATTATGTGCAATCTGGAGAAAATCATCCGTTTTGTAGCTGTAATTTGTATCCCTTCGTTTTCTTGAAACATTCGTACCACAGTATATACATATTTAATTCTCCGCATTCAGAGTTGTACACTATGACAACCTCTGAAAATAATATTGGAATAAGGCATGATATTAGGGGCAGATAGGCTATAATTCCTTTAAATCAAAAAGACAGAGAATCGTCCAATGCCAGGCTAATCACAGGCTGCACTTTGGCATTTTATTTCAAATACTGAAAATGTATTCCTGTTCCTACTGAACAAACAAGAAATTATTTCTCCCCAAATAACTGCTTAAAAACAGTTCAAATACTGTAAACAGTTTTCCTCCCTCTATATAGTCACATTACAAAATTGTTTCTTTGGACAAAAAAAAAAAGGAAAATTATACAGAAAAAAAATCAGAAAGTTAAAGAAGCGAGAGGAAAAAAAATACAAGTTTTTAATAAGTTACCATCATTCAAGGTGAATTAATGGTGGGGGCTTTTTTAGTCCCCTCCCTCATCGAGGTATTTAAGAAATATTTCCAGAATGATTATCTGGTAGAAACAAAAATAAAAATAACCCCATGAAGCAATTTCCCCAATGATAAGTTTAACAAATCCAGAAATATGTACATTGCCCTGGAAAGCAGATTAAAAAAATAGGGTAATCGTAAAGTAAAGTTGGATTCAGACACATCCTCAGCTAAAACGATTGGCTACTTCATTTGAGGTCAGTGTACAGTATCAGTTTTGAAAGGTGAAGAACTGGTAACAAAATGCTACATTCTATTCTTGATATGAAGAACATGATTGGGGTTGTTGACATTCCATTTTACCATTATTCAAAGTTTACTGGATATAGCTTCAAACTCTCCATGCAGAGTTTAGTAAAGTTACATACTGGACATGAAGCAGACCTAAGGGGAGTTTGAAGAATTGGGGAGCCGGCATGAAACTGAAGAGGTAGGTAAGATCTAAGAAAACAAAAAAAAAAACAAAAAAACGAAAAAGCAACTGAGGAGCAATTGTGAAGGAAAAAAAAAATTCAGCGTAGATGACTGAAGGGCTCTCTCTTTCACTGCAGCCATAATTCCCTGTTGGTAAACTCTCAGGGAATCTAAAGACAAAGGAAAGCATCTTCCTGAATTAGGCATCCCAGTCAGTTCTTAAGTAAGATATAGTCTTCTCAGACCAGAAGGCAGATTTGAATGTCTCTGGATGATTCACGAAAGTCCATCCTTTTCACCAAATTTCTCACAAGAAATCCAGCTCCAGAGCTTGGTGCAGAGAGGTGAGGTCATTATGGTTAGTGATTCTCCAGAAAGGCATGTTCAGCTAGAGGAAAACCAGAAAAGAAATATTACAATTTTACAGAGTGTTCCCAGTACTAGGTTTACATCACATGTGCCCATGTTTCCTAATGAATACCATGGCTCAGACTTAAGACATTGCCAAAGATGAAGTACACACAAACTGGATGAAAAAAATTATTGCATTTTAAGATGAGCAAAATTAAAAAAGGCCATTTGATATGGAGTGCAAGGTGAAGAGCCACTAACAGATGTGGGAACTGCTTTATTTGGCAGTGTTAGAACATTTCAATTTAGAGGATTTATAGAGTTTCTTGAAGATGCTTATCAAAAACTTACAAAACGTATCTTTAACCACATTTGTAAAGATATATTCAAAGCATCTTGGATAAATAATAAAAATAATAATACAAAAAACAAAATAAGAGGAAAACAAGAGCAGATTATGAAGCCTCTTTCCCTATCTCCCCTCTTTATTTCAGCATAATATTACTCATGCAGTTACCATTGGCACTCTGTATGTACTCTATGTATTATTCTGACAATAATAGGTTAGAGTTAGAAGCTGCTTATCCCAGCCTCCCTTCATTCTACTTGTTAAAGCTACAGCAATAAGCCAGAACCACACACTGTTATATATATATTTATATATATTAATACATTGCTAAACACAAATACTCACACCAGTCAAGCCATAAGACTTGCTTTTCCCGCAGAAATCTCACTTTAACAGTGTTCTCACTATTGCAATGGATTCTGGGTAGGTGTATGCAAATGAGCTCAACAAAGAACCATATTTTTGCCTCATAATTCCACTTTATACATGGATTCCTTGGAGTATGTGTCTGCTGTACACAACAGCTTTGAAACACAACTCAGGAAGAGGAGCAAGACCAGTGAACCACTCACGGACAGCTGTTTCGTTGTTAATGCAACTCATCAGCATGAGGTTGGTTACTGGCTTGCAATGGAGGCTTGGCATTACTTGTAAAGTACCAAACTTAGATGCCCGGTGCTTGTCTGCATAAATAATTACAAATCAAAAAATAGATAGCACTCCAGGGACTTTGATGTAAAACTTAGCTTTTAATGCTTACATGGATACAAATCAATGTTTCAGTCTTCCCCCAGAAGACTTTCATCCAGCAGACTTTGATCCTGATAAAGGTCTGCTAGGGCAGACTGAAACATTGATTTGTATCCATGTAAGCATTAAAAGCTAAGTTTATTGGATGAAGTCCCTGGAGTGCTATCTATTTTTAGATTATATATAAGATGCCAAAATACCAGAGTATCGCAGTATGCAACGATACCTTTTTTATTGAACTAACATAATATTTCAAAGACAAGCTTTTGAGAGTTTTCCTCTCTTCCACAGGTCTAAAGCAATACTGATCAATATGATAGAGTTTAACACTAAAAACAACTTATGTTAGAGAAAGGGAATGGGGGTATCATAATTATCAGAAGATGTGCCTGAATGATCAGTATTGCTTCAGACTTGAGGAAGAGAGGAAACGCTCAAAAGCTTGTCTTTGAAATATTATGTTAGTCCAATAAAAATGTATCATTGCATACTGCAATACTCTGGTATTTTGGCATCCTGTCTACTGGACTAATACATCTAATCCAATCTCCACTCACATATATATATATATATATATATATATATATATATATATATATATATATATATATATATATATATATATATATATATATATATATATATATATATATATATATATATATATATATATATATCTATCTATCTATCTATCTATCTATCTATCTATCTATCTATCTATATATATATATATATATATATATCTATATCTATATCTATATCTATATCTATATTGTGATCCTTGTTAGTAGATAGCACGGTCCTCTAGGGCAAAATATGCACAGTCCTTTTATTTTCTTATAATCCCGGCAACTTTATTTGTAAATTTACACATCAGGCAGCAGCAAACGAAACATAAATGCAATGATGTAACACAAATCCCTACAACAAAAAGCCTAGCTCGTCTGAGCACTAACTCACATCAGATTCCCTATCTATCAGGGGTTAAACTATAACAAAATTTGTGGGTTTCACCAACCTAGTGTATTTGTCTGCTCTCAGCACTCCAGTGCTCCAAGCCAGCCTTGACTGCTTCTTCTCAGCACTCCTAGTGCTCCAAGCCAGCACTCCCAGTGCCTCAAGCCAGCACTCCCAGTGCCTAGTCTCCTTGACTCTCTTAATGGAGAGAACACCCTCTCTCCTACCTGCTTCCTGAGAGGAAGCCAGCAATCCCCCCGTACCTGCCTAGCAGGGAGTGGTTTATTCCCACTGCTCCAGCTGATCATCTGCAGCTGAGTAGTGGGTTGGAGACTGTCCAAAAACCCTGGCCTGGATCTTTGTCTCCCAAGAAAACCACTAAACTGTGGAGTGGAGCATTGGCCCACCCTTCTCCAAATACTCCACCCCAGGGGCCCATAACTAAACAAAGCTTTGTGTTGTGCAACACAAAAACTACACATACTTCCCCTGGGGTTAAAATGCCTCTCTGCCTTCACTTTATCACATATCCTCCCCCCCAGCTCAGACCCATCGGGTCGAGCGGCCTTAGAACACAAACCGTGAACATTCACGTCACCTAGGGCTGTACCAGCCCTGACTTGCTCCTCAGTTACAGGAAGTGGCCTATTGTAGATGGCTGCTACCTTGCTCCCTTGTAGTTTAAGGAACCTCCACCCAAGTGGATAACCCAAATAGTTAGCTTCCTCAAATCCTAGATAACACTTGTTAGCGGTCAAACCGGTAGCCCTTACATTATGCACAACCAACTGGACCTTCATCAGGTGTGCTTCCAAGTCCACCCTGTGAATCGCCACACCGCCAAGGTAGGCAGCTGCATTCTCTCTGTGGGGCCAAAGTATCCTATTTATATGCAGAAAGGGGGCTGGTGCACTATGCAACCTGAATGGCCGTACTTTATGTTGCCATAACCCCTTGGGAGTAGAAAACGCTGTCCTTCCCTTTGCTTTCTCTGTCAGGGGAACCTGCCAATACCTTATGACCAGGTCCAAGGTACTCAGATACCTGGCCTTACTTATACGCTCTTGCGTTTGAGCTGAATGTACTACAGGGCATTTAACATTTACAACCTCAGTGACAAACTCTACCTCTGCCTTGGGGTATGTGCGGGTGTCACCATGTGTACATACAATATTAAACATTTGTCTTATATCACATTTCTCTGGCTGAAGCAGAACACTTTTCAAAGTAGCCTCGCTTCCTGAATCAATTAGTGCTTGTGCACAATTCCCTTCCACCATCACCACTATTAACTGTGCTGTAACACCACCACCAGTCGCCATAAACATCTTTAAGCAGGTCAAAACAATCCTATGCAGAGCCCTTAATACTATGTCACATTGTATTGTCTCTTCACTCTCAGGACGGTTATATGTAATATGTCCTTGCAGGTGGCAGTTGAAGCATCTGAGCTTTTTCTCAGTCTGGTCTCGTTGCCATAATGGGACTTTTGGGTACACTCTACCATCATATTTATATTGTCCCTGGCTCAGTATCAGGTTTTCTCCTTTCTTTCCAGTTTCCCCGCTAATATGGTTGTTAGCGGATCTAGGCTGAAGATCAATACGGTGTGGCTCCTTAGCAGCCAAGTTCCTCACAATCATCATCATCTGCTTCCACATCCGCAGCTTCTGATTTGATAATCTCTCAACGTCGGAGTAACTTTCAAGCGCAAACTTTACAAAGGCTTGGTGTGTAATTAGCCTTTTTCTATCAGCTAAAGGCTTGTCAGGGTCTGCAGATATTTGGTCATATTGGTAAGCCTGCATCTTCTGGAAATGGCGGATAAGACTCTGCTTTTGAATCTTCAGCTGGGTCCACTTTTCATCCCACTGCCACACAAGCCACAAGTCATTAATGTTAAGTTCTGGTTCCACATATTCTTTTCTGTAGAATGCAATAAAGGGGACCCCAAAATGCTGATTCCTCATGAAATTTAGGGCCTCTCTGATCTTCTGTATAGTGCTTGGACCCTTCCTGCTGAAGGTGGCTCCAGCTTGTCCACGTTCTAGGTAGTCCGTGCTTTCCTGTAGAGATATTGTTGGTGTTGCAAAAGTATTTCTATATATCCAGTCAGCTTCTTCTTCAAGCTCATCATCTTCATCGCCTGCCTCATCAGGTGATTGTTGGAAAGAGACTTCTACATCGTATGGATTTTCCAACATTCTCAATACCCGCTGTACCTCGCTGAAATCTCCCTTCTCAGCTGCATCAATTGCGTTTTGAGCAACATAATTTCTGAGCACAAATGCCGTATTGTTAGAGTCCATTATTTTCACACGTTCAGCCACAAATGTATCATTATCCCCAGTAGTTGCTTGGTCTTTTGACAACCGAGTGCTGTACTTGTGAAGCCATTGTTCCCAGAGTGCACGGTTATTACTCAGTAGCTGGTCTTCACTGGACTCTTGCAGTTTATTGTAGCGTTCGATACGATCATGCTCCTTATATATATTGGCTTTTGTTCCATTCAAAGCAAATAACTGAGGGTTACACTGCGCTAACAACAGCATCACCGACAGTTGTCTTGGATCCATTTTGGGTTTGAACACCACCTTTAACTCGTCCAAGGAAGCGTACTGCTCAGTTAGAATATCTAGAAAATCCTCTGCGCTGACGAAATTCCCAGCATACTTGCTGAGCACTCTGAAAGTATTTGTAAAATCTGCTCCCGTTTTGTTCATGGTTTCCAACAGGTCTGAGATAAGACTGCTGTCCTCCTCGAGCTCTGCTTGAATCAGGCCAAGCTTCTTTCGCATCTTCTGCATATACCACCTCTGGAACTCTGAATCATACTCCTCATCAATTATACTTTGACTGATTTTTACCGGAAACTCTGGTACCAGCGACTCAGCGAGCTTTCCCAAGTTCCACTTACAGATTTCTGGTTGCTTGTTGTAGGCATAACGACCCATGTTATCCGACCCATTGCAAATGTGATCTGGATCATACCTGTCCATGAATCCATATGGGCCATAATCAATAGTAATCCCAACAATGCTCATGTTATCAGTATTTAACATGCCATGGCAAAATCCAACACACTGCCACTCTGCAACAAGCCTGGCAGTCCTCCTGGTTATCTCTCTGAAGAAAGCTGCATTTCGTTCAATCTTGTGCTCTGCATGTGTATTCTGAATGTCTGGATAGAACGTACTGATAACATAATCAATCATTTGGATGCGAACGTCATTTCTGTTGACACTAGGACCCCTTCTGCCTGTTAATTCATCAGTTTCCTTGAATATTTCAAAAGAGCCAAATCTAAGGAATGTAGGAGCGATGCGTAAAACTATAGTACAGCTTTCTTCCTTTGGGTTTCCCTCTGCTTGCTCGGCCTTGAGTGGCCACCTCCCAATGTCAGCAATGATTTCCTCTGGGCTGTCTGGCGGTCTCCCTGCTCCCTTGGGGGTGTCCAGAGACGCAGTCATGTCCTCTCGCTGGGTCAGGACAGCCCCGGTATCAAACAGCCGGTCAGGCATTCCGAGTCCCGCCTTTAATCCCATGACTGTGTTCCCAGAATCTGGCAGCTGTTCCAGGTAGTCAGTGCGCCCAGGCCTTGTAGCAGTAGTCTTTGCCAGCAGATCCAGTTCTACAGCTCCCGGACAATCATTCAAAGTCTTTGTAGCAATACCAGGTGTCTCTGAAATATTTTGTTCTGCTACGCCAATGTCACCTACTTTGTAACTTTCGCCTTGGTCTGGCTTAGCTGCGGACGTGCCCATTTTATCATCACAGCATGGTTCTGTAACAGTCGCTCTCTCTTGAATTAGATCAGAAGCGACTACATTGCCTTTCTTATCGTGACTTTGTTTTGTCACTACTTCTCTGTCTTGCTTTTCTCTGCCAAACTGTCCAACAGCTGGTTGACATTTTTGGGTAGCCTCTGCTACTAAACAGTGCACCGCATTGTTATACTCAACTGGGGTGCCTTGCTTCTCTCTATTAAGCTCAGCTCCTTCGCTGTTGTCTTCTCTGACTCCCCAAGTCAGTCTGTTTTTCATGGCTTTAACTTGTTCACTTGGGTGTACATCAGCGGCTTCTGCTTCACTTTTTATTACACAAACCGGCTTGACACTGCTGGCCTCAGCCACATTAGTTTTTTCTCCTTTTGTTGCCTTGGAAAGATTTATCAGCACCTTTCTGTTTTCTAATGTCTTTCCAGCTTTCTCTTGAAACATGCAAGATTCAGTTTCTGAGCTTGAAAATGTTTTTGTTTCCAACTCTTTTTCTAAGACTTCATCTGTTGTGATGTCACTCAGAGCAAGTTTGAGGCTTTCACGTGAAGCTGCAATGTTTTGATTCTCATATAAACACTTGTCAACTTCAGTTATCAGTTTGTCTTGTTCTCCCTTCTGATTCTTCTGCTCCTCACGGGCTACTTTAAACATCTCCGCTTGTGTCACAGCAAGCTGTTTCACCAAGGACTCAGTGCACTCCATTTGTGTTTTGGCCAGGACTTTAGCACCCTCTGCCTGGGCCAGCACCAGTTGCTGCAGGGCTGCACTGTTTTCTGCAGCTCTCCTGTTAGCCTCCTGTTGTACAGCAGTTGCCTGTACCAGAGCCTTCAGCAGGTCCTCCATTATAGCACCACGCAGGTAACAGTCTTAAAGGTACAGTGTTTTTTATTCGATTAGCAGGTCTGCCAAAATAAAAGTTCTCAATAAGCAGACCCACGGATGACTGGCACACCCACAGACCCTCAATGTGCTACTGTGCCCGCATTCTCCACCATATTGTGATCCTTGTTAGTAGATAGCACGGTCCTCTAGGGCAAAATATGCACAGTCCTTTTATTTTCTTATAATCCCGGCAACTTTATTTGTAAATTTACACATCAGGCAGCAGCAAACGAAACATAAATGCAATGATGTAACACAAATCCCTACAACAAAAAGCCTAGCTCGTCTGAGCACTAACTCACATCAGATTCCCTATCTATCAGGGGTTAAACTATAACAAAATTTGTGGGTTTCACCAACCTAGTGTATTTGTCTGCTCTCAGCACTCCAGTGCTCCAAGCCAGCCTTGACTGCTTCTTCTCAGCACTCCTAGTGCTCCAAGCCAGCACTCCCAGTGCCTCAAGCCAGCACTCCCAGTGCCTAGTCTCCTTGACTCTCTTAATGGAGAGAACACCCTCTCTCCTACCTGCTTCCTGAGAGGAAGCCAGCAATCCCCCCGTACCTGCCTAGCAGGGAGTGGTTTATTCCCACTGCTCCAGCTGATCATCTGCAGCTGAGTAGTGGGTTGGAGACTGTCCAAAAACCCTGGCCTGGATCTTTGTCTCCCAAGAAAACCACTAAACTGTGGAGTGGAGCATTGGCCCACCCTTCTCCAAATACTCCACCCCAGGGGCCCATAACTAAACAAAGCTTTGTGTTGTGCAACACAAAAACTACACATACTTCCCCTGGGGTTAAAATGCCTCTCTGCCTTCACTTTATCACAATATCTATATATATATATATATATCTCTATATCTATATATATATATATATATATATATATATATATATATATATATATATATATATATACACACACACACCACTCTACTTTCTTCACAATGGTTGCAACTTCTATATTTTCCACCTCTCCTTCTCTCTAAATGTACCCCCTATGTGCATACACTTTCCTGAACATACCCGTATTTACTCAAATCTAATGCGCACCTCAATTTTTGAAACCAGGAAGCTGAAAAATGTTTTTGCTGGCGAATGTAATGGGCATTTATACAAGTAGATACTACTATACAACATTGTGCTACAATGAAAAGGTTTATTCGCTATATACCATAGTAAAATTATTGGTATTTCAATTTTAGTGTTGCAAGTTGTGTCTATTCTTTCTTAAGCTCTCTTTCAGGAACAAAATTTGCCAGTGTGAATTCGCTGGAATGGAATTTGCCAGTGTGAATTCGCCGGAAAATTTTGAATTTTGCCCAGAATGTAATGCGCCATCACATCTAATGCCCAGTAAAAATTTGGAAACTTTATCTATTTCCAAACAAAAGGTGTGCATCAGATTCGAGTAAATACAGTATTTTTTTCTCTTCCTCTCACCTTCTCCATATTTTTATTGCTCATCATCCACGTCTTTTTTTCCCTAGCTATTTTTCCATTCATCCTCTCGCACACATAGCTACTTCCAGAGGCAGACTATATTGAATAAGGACTTATGCCTACATTTTGAAATTGTAAACTCAACCATTGTCCCAGGTAGTGGAAGGCCATAGGAAAGAAATAAGGATTATCATCTCTACATGCGCTTTACATTTAAAGTTCATGTAATAGTGAATAGTATTTCTTTATTACATAGACAGATAGGAAAAAATATGGGAGATAGGATAAGAGACGGCATACATAGAAAAAGATAGGATATGGAAGAGAGAATTCACAAGTACATTCTGAGTTTGTACAGAGCGGTTACGTTTGCATTCATTTGAAGAAATATAGGAAAATATTATTCAAGCATAATGTGTACCTGTTTAGCAGCCATTTCTTCATCTCTGCCATCTCCAATTACTACATAAGTAACCTTTTTTCCAAATCTTGTCACTATCCTATCAAAGCAGCTCTCTTTACCTGGAATAGATCACAGTATTTTTAGTTAATGATCATAATGATTCTTAAGCATCTCTAGTTGTGTGAAACTGCAGAGAGATTGTTAGAGCAAGATAGATCATGCCATGGTGTTCACATACAACATTATATAGTAATATAATAATAAGACTAACGTCCTTTAAGTTCAGCCTTTCACAGATCTGTATTGCATCCGTCCAAAACTCAATCAGAAGTGATTGGTTAATAAAAAAAAAAAAAAAAATCCTTGCAACACACAAATGGTTTGTTTATTCCTTGGTTCAATAAGTTGCTAACCCACACAAATCTATTTTAAGAAAATCAGGGTAATAAAGACCATCTAATAAAAGAGGTATCAATCCCAGCTATGTCCTCTTCACCAACTATGTCAGAAAAGGGGTTTTAAATAATGTTGGTTCCCCAGGACCCCTGTAACAGCAAGAGAGCCACAGTACTCTATTTAATATTTTCATTTGTATAAGGGATGGGGTGCTCCCCTTATGGCAAAAAAATAAATAAAAATCATGTGAGAATCAGCTAAAAACAAAGAAGGAACCACCTACACAATTACATTTTTAGTAGGTGGATGGTTGTGGTAAAAAAGTGAATCACCAGGATATTCACATTGTTGTGTCTGCTTTACTGTTCATTTACAGCCAGAATTCAAACAACAGTCAATGTGTGTTTTACAATAATTTTTTAGATGTAATTTCATTACCTATTTTGGTGGCACTGTAAATGTTCTCAATAGGAAATATCTCTCCCAAGCCATAGAGCAAAACCTTAGCCAGCGCAGGCACCAGCTGGGTTGTGGTTATGAGTACATTCACGCAGTTTTTTCTGGAAAGGTGAAGCAGAACAGGATTTTCATTCATTTTGCACATTATAATACAGCATGGAAAACAGGAGAACCAGTTTAGTTTCTTATCATTCTTATCTTATACTATTTAGTGTTTATCAATGAAATACCAAAATTGCAGTGAGTTGAAAACTGTTAGAAAAGTTAGGCAAAAAAAATAAATAAAATAATGATATGGGAAAAATAATATTTAGCTACAGTTAATAAGTTTGGTTAATTTTGCTTAAAATTCTGTAATTTAGTTTTCATTCCAATTTAGTGTTTAGTGATTAAACCACTCACACAGGTGATTAGTTGTGATAATACATTAACCATTTTGCAAATGACATTAGAAAAATTAAAACTAGAGTTTTAGGGCTACAAAATCACCTGCCTTCAGGCACGTAAGAAGCTTGTGACTTGGTTTAGCAAAGCTAAGAAGAAGATAAACCACAGTTTTGAAATACCGTATATACTCGAGTATAAGCCGACCCGAATATAAGCCGAGGCCCCTAATTTTACCCCAAAAAACTGGGAAAACTTATTGACTCGAGTATAAGACTAGGGTGGAAAATGCAGCAGCTACTGGTAAATTTCTAAATAAAATTAGATCCTAAAAAAATTATATTAATTTAATATTTATTTACAGTGTGTGTATATAATGAATGCAGTGTGTGTGTGTATGAATGCAGTGTGTATATGAATGCTGTGTGTGTATGCAGTGTGTGTATGAATGCTGTGTGTATATAATGAATGGAGTGCAGTGCGTGTATATGAGTGCAGTGTGTGTATGAATGCAGTGTGTGTATAATGAATGCAGTGCAGTGTGTGTATGAGTGCAGTGTGTATGCAGTGTGTATATAATGAGTGCAGTGTGTATATAATGAGTGCAGTGTGTATATAATGAATGGAGTGCAGTGTGTGCATATGTGCAGTGTGTGTGTATGAGTGCAGTGTGTATGCAGTGTGTATATAATGAATGCAGTGCAGTGTGTGTGTGTGAGTGCAGTGTGTATATAATGAATGCAGTGCATGTGTGTATGAGTGCAGTGTGAATGCAGTGTGTGTATGTGTGTATGTATGAATGCAGTGTGTGTATGAATGCAGTGTGTATGCAGTGTGTGTATATAATGAATGCAGTGCAGTGTGTGTATGAGTGCAGTGTGAGTGCAGTGTGAATGCAGTGTGTATGCAGTGTGTGTATGAATGCAGTGTGTATGCAGTGTGTGTATATAATGAATGCAGTGCAGTGTGTGTATGAATGCAGTGTGTGTGAGTGCAGTGTGTGTGTGTGTGTGTGAGTGCAGAGCATTGGTGGGGGTGGGCATTTTATTAATTATTATTGTAATAATATATATTTTTTAATGTTGTTATTATTATTTTTTATTATTATTTTTTTTATTTATTTATTTTTTCGTCCCCCCTCCCTGCTTGTTAGCTGGCCAGGGAGGGGGGCTCTCACTCCCTGGTGGTCCAGTGGATGGGCTGTAGGAGGGGGGCTGTCAGGAAGCTGTAACTTACCTTCACCGCAGCTCCTGTCAGCTCCCTTCTCTCTCCTCCGTCCGTGCAGCTCCCAGGTCAGCTTCCTCTGCAACTCTCGCGGCCGCGCGGAGCGTTGCCACTCTGACCCCGCAGCTCTCACGAGAGTTGCAGAGGAAGCTGACCTGGGAGCTGCACGGACGGAGGAGAGAGAAAGGAGCTGACAGGAGCTGCGGTGAAGGTAAGTTACAGCTTCCTGACAGCCCCCGGTCCTTGTCTGTATTATGGCAATGAAAATTGCCATAATACAGACAACTGACTCGAGTATAAGACGAGTGAGTGTTTTTCAGCACAAAAAATGTGCTGAAAAACTCGTCTTATACTCGAGTATATACGGTAAGTTGTGCTCCGAGAACTAGCATGTCCCCTTCTCACCTGGACTGTATTAGTAGTAAACACTTCAACGCTGTTCCTAACCAGCCATCTGTCAGGGCTTCTATGTCAGTTCTTAACCTCTGGAGAGAATCACGCCGCTGTGGACTGAGAAGACCTATGTAGGAAGTAAACAAGTACAGTTCTCAGGAGATTATGATGCAAAATACAAGGACCACATCACAAACTTGTACTAACAGATTGTAATGGGGAACACAGATTTTGTTTGTTTTTAGGTGACCATTTCCTACACATCTACATTAAAAAACAAGTCCTCACTTTTTTGCACCCACAGTCTAAACATCTATTAGGTTTATTCTCTTAACTAGGAATAATCGATTAGTTGGGGATTTTTTCCAATTCAACAAATTTAGCCCAAATTTGCAATTCCTTTGCCAATTTGCCCTGACCGCGTTTACCGGTAATGTAGCAAACCATTTTGCAATGGTTTACCCTCCTACCTTGGTCACCGCTGAACGCTGATGGTCCACCAATAGACAGTGAAGACATCCTGCTTCTGCAGAGCTGGCCATTAACTGTCTGAGAGTTTCAGCTGACTGCTCTAAGCCGATGAATGCAATTCTGTGCATATTCTAATATTCTAATCACATTAGCAAACCCAGGACTTTTGTTCCGCACTGGCTAATGACACTCCAATGATGCTGCCGGAGTTCCACAGATATTGCTTTATAGCACATTAGAGATTTATCACCAATATTTTCAATAACTAGTTGGTTAAATTTAAAGCTGGCAAGGGGTGATAAATGTAATTGTTTTACAGGGTGTTGCTGAAGTTATGGCATTGAAATGGTTGAAAACAATCCTATTAATATGTAATTGAATTCATATGATTGCAGCGCTGACTAATCGGGTTCAGGATATCTTCATTCAGTGCATTAATTCAGATGTGAGTGCATTCCACTCACAATACTTAAATACTTTTTTTTTCTGCTTTCTAAATTACAACTCCCCCCTCCCCCCCCCAAAAAAACAAACAAAACCAAAACAAAAAACTATTTTATACATTTTCTATGGCCTGTAACATGCTTTTATGCATTCATGAAGGTTTGTGCCACAAAAGCACCGATTATTATGCTTACGCTAGAAAAGCCAGGAATTTACCACTTAAATACCAAGAGCATGTCACAACAAAAGGATATGCCAAATCCCTGGTCCTCAATGGGTTAAGAAAAGTCCATGAGCATTACATTTTCATGACATAACCATCAAACCTGCCCATTACGAGGAACGGTGAGAGGGAAAACTCATGATATATCCAGTGATACATTTTAGATTTATAAATTAGAAGCTTTGGCCCCTGAGAAATATAAATAAATATATAACATTGACTCAGTTTTTATTTTACTTGTTGCTAGTTTTAAAGTATGAAATACCTTCAAAGAGCCGGCACTCAGTACTGCACCAGGAATGGTGAAGTCTATTTTAATACTCACGGGGGACATTGCAAATTACACTACAGTAATTTGATAATTTGGAATAAAACTGAATTTCTATTTTCTGGTGGGAATCCCATCTGTTTTATTTCTGTTATTTCTGTTGAAATGCATCCTTGCCACGGCATGCATGGAGGGTGAGACAATATATATATATATATATATATAAATATACACACACACACACACACATACATACAGTATCTCACAAAATTGAGTACACCCCTCACATTTTTGTAAATATTTTATTATATCTTTTCATGTGACAACAATGAAGAAATGACACTCTGCTACAATGTAAAGTAGTAAGTGTACAGCCTGTATAATTGGGTAAATTTGCGGTCACCTCAAAATAACACGTGTATGTAATGGTGGCAGTTTTAACCAGAGAGCTTTGAGTCTGAAGGGTAATTAAGGGGACACTATAGTCACCAAATCTTTTGCAGTCTACGCATTAAATTAAAAATATGAAGGGCAGGACAGACAACCCAAGTTAACATGAAATGTATTGCATAAAATTATCAAGTTACAATTCCAACAGTATTAGATGTCATTGTTAAAGAGTTGCTTGGTAACTTTCCAGATGATGATTGTGAAATCACATAGGAGTAATAGCCAGGAGAACCTGGGTAATTAAAGACTAGTTGAGCATACCACAGGGAGTGAAGGAATTGCTTTTGTCAGTAGCGTGCATGATTATTGCATGTACCCAGCAATTTTAGAGCAGGAGGAGCTCTTCGATCATTAAATGCAATTGTATTTATATTTATTTAACCGGCAACAGAACGATAAAATTAGTCATCAACAGAAAGATTACAGCAAAAGCAACAAGCAGCTCAGTACGGAGATTTGAGATAAAGAGGCGATTTGCCTTTAAAAATACTTTGTTTTGACAGACATGATGCAAAGTGCCTGGTATCACCTAGAGAGAAAATATCATTCCTATTATTAGTAACTGTGTATAATAAATATTATACCAGTCAAAAATAATAATATATCCTCACAAAAAAACAAAACAAAAAAAAAAGGCCAGTAAGGTATTGTCATGCATGCATGAAAAAGGGCATTAATTCTCGGGACGAGAATATCACACATTGAATATGCTGTGCAATTATGGGCACCTGTTCTAAAGAAGGATATTATGGTACTAGAAAAAGTGCAGAGGCGGGCTACAAAATTAATAAAAGGAATGGAACAGCTATGAAGAAAGGTTAACAAATTTAAACCTATTTAGTTTACAAAAACGTCGCCTGAGAGCGGATATTATAACATTATAAAAATATATTCGGGGCCAATACAAACCATTGTGTGGAAATCTATTCACAAACCGGACTTTACATAGGACACAAGGTCATGCGGTTAGACTGGAAGAAAGAAGATTTAGTCTAAGGCAAAGGAAAGTTTTTTTTTTTTACTGTAAGAACAATCAGGATGTGGAATTCTCTGCCTGAAGAAGCGGTTTTATCAGAGTCCATACAGATGTTCAAACAGCTACTAGATGCATACTTGCAAAAACAGAATATTCAAGGATATAATCTTTCAATGTAAGGTAATAACTGCTTGATCCCAGGATACATCTGACTGCCATTCTGGGGTCAAGAAGGAATATTTGTCCTAGCCTGTTGCAAAATTGTGCTTCAAACTGTTTTTTTTTTGTCTTCTTTTGGATCAACAGCAAAAAAAACAAATGTGAGGAAGGCTGAATTTGATGGACGCAAGTCTCTTTTCAGCTATGTAACTATGTAACTAGTTAAAATGGGTAAATTATGTTTCCAAAGAGATCTTTCAGATCTGGACACCTTAGCACAGATTGTTAAAAACCCATTAAAAGGAGCCAAACCATTTAAAATGTAAAACAGTAACATTTTAACAGATAGCAATATCATTGGTCATGTGTTACTTGCAACCAAGAATGCCTCTGACATTTATGAGGTTGTATAAATCAATCTAAAAAAAAAAAAAAAAAGGAGCATGTACTCATTAAAAAAAGTTCCTAGCAAAGCCTACTCCCTAGCCAAACAACATTTGTCACTTAAAATGAAAGAGCATAATCCCCACCCACAGACTCATTACTAATCACTGCATTACTAACTGTGTGGACACAAGCTATCTCTGACCAGGGCCGGACTGGCCCACCGGGATACCGGGAAATTTCCCGGTGGGCCGCGGCACGGGGGCTGGAGAGTGAGAGGGAGCCCTGCTGTCTAATAAAATCGCGGCCGCCGGCCGCATGTCAGTGCCGCCGGGTGGCCGGTCCGGCGGCACACTCTGAGGTGATTACTCACCTTGCGGCTGGCAGCCCCATCTCCTGTGCTGACAGCTATGCTGCTGTCAGTATCAGTGAGTGTGCCGGGCGGCCGCCTAAGCGATGCAGCAGCACACTCACTGATACTGACAGCAGCATAGCTGTCAGCACAGGAGGACTGAGGGAGGGGGCGGAGCTAACTACCAAGCTCCCTCGCGGTTCCCATAATTCCCAGCATCTACAGATCATAGAGTAGGGATTACTCTATGATCTGTAGATGCTGGGAATTATGGGAACCGGGAGGGAGCATGGTAGTTAGCTCCGCCCCCTCCCTCAGTCCTCCTGTAGCAGCAGCAGGTACAGAGAAAAATAGGGGAAGGGGAAGGGGGGGACAAATAGAGGGGGAGGGGGGACAAATAGAGGGGAAGTGGAGGACAAAAAGAGGGGAAGGGGGACAAATAGAGGGGTAATAGAAACACTGGGGAAGGGGGGACACAGAGACTGAGGGGTAATAGAGAGACAGGGGATGGGGGGGACAAAGAGAGGGGTAATAGAGAGACATCAGGGAAGGGGGGGGGACAAAGAGACAGAAGGGTAATAGAGAGACAGGGGATGGGGGGACAAAAAGAGGGGTAATAGAGAGACACCAGGGAAGGGGGGGGGACAAAGAGACAGAGGGGTAATAGAGAGACAGGGGATGGGGAAATAAAGAGAGGGGTAATAGAGAGACATAGGGGTTGGGGGGACAAAGAGATGGGTAATAGAGAGACACAGGAGAAGGGGGGACACAGAGACAGAGGGGTAATAGAGAAACACATGGGATGGGGGTACAAAGAGACAGAGGGGTAAGAGAGAGACACAGGGAGGAGATGGGGAAGAGAGACTCAGGGAGGAGAGGGGGAAGAGAGACAGGGAGGAGAGGGAAGAAAGAGACACAGAAGGTTTGTTGGCTGGGGCTAAGAACAACACAAAAGGGGCTAGGGAAAGAGAAATACAGAGGCTGGAGAAGGGTAAAAAGAAACACAGGGACTGGGATGAAGTAAAAGAAACACAAGGGTCGCTGTAAGAGAAAAAAAGGAGACAATTGGAGACAAGATACACTAAACGAGGTAAAGGTAATAGACGTAAATTGATGTGATCCTGACAGTAATACACACACACACACACATATATATATATATATATATATATATGTGTGTGTGTGTGTGTGTGTGTGTAATGAGCACGTATTGGCCCAGTCTTGTTGCTAGTTGCATACTCATGCATCATAACATATTTAAAGTGAAGAGCGCACCCATAGAACTTCAAAATAAACAAGCTAACTTCATTTTTGTTTAGTTGTGCAATTGCAGACATTCAGCATTTCAGTCCCATTACTAAAATGTCCTTAATAGGCCAAAGTAGTTGTACTGGAACATTGATTACATGCAAATGTACGTCTACTTAAAATATAGGCACTCTTTTGTTTATTTTGAAGCCCTATATGCGTTCTTTCGTTGGAGTAAGAGTTTTCAATTTCAAGTTATTTTTTCACCCTCTATATCAGCACACTATGCTGGCGCGACGCATTATTGGGCTGGTATAGAATTTTTTTCCAGGGCTGCTTTTAGTTTCCAGTCCGGCCCTGTCTCTGACCATAATAAGCTAGGGAATTTTTTTTTCAAACCAACCAGGGGGTGATAAAGCATCGTGTTAGTGGTACTTACCACTAACATTATTCTTGTATTTGTCGTACACCTCTATGACTTTGCGATACCGAAATGCCAGCTTTCTCATCCAGTCCATCCCTCCCTGGACGCCAGCGTTGGGGGTGTGATTCCTGCTGCCTGCTGTCCCATTAAAACCATCTGTGGTAAAGCTGTAATTACTGGAGTAAAGATAAGAAGCCTTGAATAAAATCTGCCAATCACAATAACAAAACAATACATTTTATGTTGGTATATGATTGGAGTTTTCATCTCGAATTACATTTAAATTAAGTAACTCGTGAGTTAATGAAATGAAATCCCCTCTCCTACACATTGTCTCCTAAAAATGCTTATTCACAATCTAGGGCCAAATGCTACGATGAGTTACAGTTGGTTAGGGTGGCTGTCTTTTTACAGAAGAAAGCAGACACCTGAACTATAACTGCAAGAAAACAAGGAAAGTGGCACTGTTACTTGTGTAGAAGTGGCCTAAGGGAAGTATATAGGGATTCATACTCACTTTAAAGGGACACTATAGGCATTCAGACCACTTCAGCTCATTAAAGCGGTCGGGGTGAATATTCACAGTTTTGAAAAAAATGCAAAAAAAAAAACTTTGTGGGTTAACTCCACCTCGAGTGGCTGTCTACCAGACCGCCACTAAAGGACTTCCGGATCGTTAGGCGACTTTTGGTTGCCCGTCGCTGGACGTCCTCATGCGATGCATGAGGACATCCAGTGTCACCCAAAACCCCATAGGAAAGCAGTGTATAATGTATTCCTATAGGGGAAGTATTCATGCGAGCACGGCCACTGACGTCAGCCGGCGGGGGAAGAGCGGAGGTGGAGCCCGAGCCAGCACAGAGGGAAATCAAATGTGGGGATCTAAACCAAACCTGCAAATAGGGCACAATAGCATTAGGAATACCGGTTTGTATTCCAAATGCTATAATATACCTTTTAAGTCAGTTGGATATTAAACACACCGAATCCTTGGTTTGACATGATCTGCACCACAAGACAAAAGTCTAACATTTGTTTAGGATATCACACAGTTCCGGAGGGCAATACTGAACTAAGTCTTTGGGATGAAAGATGGGTACATACATCTGTCAAGTTGATATAGCAATCAATTTCTTCTATGAAACACACTTCAGAGATATTCAATTTGAGTTTATAGTTCTGTTTAGTTTCTTTTGAATTCCTCAGTTTTGCTTGTAATCAGTAACACAGTGTGAAAAACTCCCCTTTTCCTGTTAGTTTGCCACGAGTTTTTAGAGGGGCCTGTTTGCCAGCCTCCTACCCTGTGACTATGGACCCTGCAACAGACCTGGCTAAAATACTTTCAACAGGCTATGTTCGTGCAATTGGGACTATTTGGTTCGTTTACCAAACAGCCGCACGAACCGGAGACCACCCTGGAGCTTGTTAAGTGTAATCGATACATTGTTGCAATTTGAACCTCTGTGGTCTAACTGTTCGTCTGGGTGGCCGCAATTCCTATGGCCGACCACGAGGTGACGGCCATCTTGTTCGCATGAATCAAAACCGCGAATAGACTTCAAGGGGACTTAGCCGCGAATGCCCTGGAATTATTTTCGTCATGAAAACTTTGTGGTTACTGGTCAGTCCTCCAGCAGCACTTAGCCGCGATTCTATGGAACTATTTTCAGCTAAGGGACCATGCCGGTTGTTTGTAAAAACTATGACTTCCATAAAATTTCTGAACCCCTGAAATGATCTGGGTGAGTTTTGGAAATAACATTTGTGGGGTTTTATGTATTTTTAGGCTACTTTTGGGGTGTTTAAAAAAAAAAAAAGTATGTTTTTTGTGTGCTTGGAGATAATTGGATTAGAATTAATACAGTTACTGATCCAATTATCTCAAGCAGGGAGAAGGGATTGTATGTTTGTTATGGGAGTGTCGGGCATTTAATCACTCTTCTTATTGGTCTGTGTTGTAGTCCCAAACAAGGTCCATGTGGGCGTACCCCTTGCATATGGGATTGTCATAAAAGGCCAAGTGCGGCTCCCATTAAACTTAGATTCGTTTACTCCTTCATGAAGTCTTGGCTCATGTTTGGGGGATTGGAGTACTACATTCATTCTGGGGATTGCTATAATCACTAGCTCTTATAAGAGCAGTTACTGCTACGCTCTCTGGACTAGGAGAGGTCTACCCACTGGAAGCTGGATCCTGGTATTGGGTCCAGGGTGGGTAGAGGACGGGGAGACTCCAATCAAGCTGCGGCAGTTTGTGAGGTCTACGGTGGTTATGGTGTTCCAGTACAGTGCTTATGGTGCTCACAAGTACTAGGAAGCAGTGATTGACAGAGGTACCCAGTCGGTCCGTCACACACAGGTCTCTAAAGGAAGTGGCCAAGCAATTTACACATGTATATAATTTCCAGAAAGTATATGTATGAGAATGGAATTACAATTAAGAGAAAGTCTTGTCACAATAATTGTGCTTAAACAGTACCTCAAATCTTGACCATTGTCATCAGATGCCACATCTTCCACATGTACCTGATCACACTCCTGGGGAAAATAAACAAAGGCCAAAATAAGATCATGCATTAGGTTTCTTGGTAACACATTGTGATTCCTTAATCCACTGTTCTCATCGCTCTTCGACACAAAAGAAAAATGGAAAAAAAAAAAATTATACTCAAAACAATATTTATATGATCTTGTTCACTTCTAGCCATTAGTAGATTACAATATTTATTAGAACCACATCTCCCATGCTTACAAACCATAAGTGGAGTTCTTGTTCCACATCATATGATGAACTAGATTTAGATTCCCCAGATTAAATCAATCTAACAGATACCTTCAATGAAGCAGTAAGCATTTTTCAATCTGCATTACCAGTTTACAATGCTCAACTGAATCAAAGTCATATCTATTGATTTGCAAAATTCTGCCCAGACCATAAATATTATACTGGTGAGTGGCAGCAATGCTCATTAACATGTGTCCCTAAGCAAATGTTATCTTCACTAAACAGGGTTAATATGGCCCTCCAAGTTTGAGATAATTTATTCTAGAGAATGATTTACCGTAGTTAAATTAAAATATGAAATTTTTTAACAATGAATAAAACCAAAAGAGTAATTTAACTTTAAGTGGGGGGCAAAAAGCCTATTCACCTTTAGAATGTTAGAAAAGAAAATGTTACTTGCGCTTTCTCCTTAATCCCTATGTATATTTAGACAAATGGAGGTCATTTAGTTGCTCCAATGGCCATTGGAGGGAATGCCCGCCTGCCAACGTCAAGGCAGACCCCCCTAAGCGGGTCCTAACACTGACCCTTCAGCCTGCTTCCTTGAGCTTCTGGCAAAGATATCTCTAATGAGACAGAAAGGGGTATTTTTTTATATACACCCCTATACTTATTAACCCTTAATAGGGAACACATGGGATGGGTAGCAGCATTGTAACCAGGCTGTGTGATGCAAAGTAAATACAAATACAAAAAGAGAAGTCCTGCGCTTAAGCAGCAAGGACTACAACACACATCAGCCCCAATATATAGTAAAAACCAAAGAAAAGAAAATGTTACTTGCGCTTTCTCCTTAATCCCTATGTATATTTAGACAAATGGAGGTCATTTAGTTGCTCCAATGGCCATTGGAGGGCATTGGCAGGCGGGCATTCCCTCCAATGACCATTGGAGCAACTAAATGACCTCCATTTGTCTAAATATACATAGGGATTAAGGAGAAAGCGCAAGTAACATTTTCTTTTCTTTGGTTTTTACTATATATTGGGGCTGATGTGTGTTGTAGTCCTTGCTGCTTAAGCGCAGGACTTCTCTTTTTGTATTTGTATTTACCTTTAGAATGTTGTCCAAGAGTTGCTTTATAAAAGTAACCTCCATCGAAGATAAGGAATAAATAGCAAACCTGGTGTAAAGAGTGCAGCAATCATCACGGAAAACAATGAAATGCTCACTTAGATGTTTTTTTTCCCCCCAACAGTTTGTTAAGATCTGCAAGAGCTTTACAGGAATCATCATCCGACAAGGTAACGATTACCTAGATCCACTATCTAGGTTATTGCATTTAGGGTGAAATAATTCTACAAATTCATTAATCAGCACTATAATGTACTATTTTGAATACACCCCACTCTCAAGGCTCTGACCGAGACTGGTATCTCATCAAGTAGGTGTATGTTTCCCACAATGCTCAGCTCACAGAAGAATATATATATTTATTATTTTAACAATAATTCAAATTATACTTTCACAAACTATAAAGAAATAGTTCTTCTACATATAGAGGTATACGAATAACCAATTATGCATCACTAATTTACTTAATTAAAACTTGGCATATTGATGTTTCATTAGCCTTTACATTAACAATAACACAAAACCCCCCCAAAAAATTAAAACCCAACAAAAACATCCACAACATAGAGCTTGCTTTTGATTGAAAACTGGATAATCATCACTTAATTTTGAGTGGATCCAAGTTTTTTATTTAATATGAAATACTGCAATTGGCACTACCTTTTAAGTTAGCAAATAGGACAAGGTCTCACAGATTAAGGGATCTGTCGCAAATGTCAAGGGGAAAAAAAAGGATTAAGACTTTGTGCATTAAGATATTGTGGGGCTTAATTGACATTAAGTGGATTATGTTAACATGACCAGTTCCTTGATTTCGAATTTCCACGCTTTATAAAACCACGTGTACCAGATGGTGACATATAGACTGAACAAAGCATGTGAGGCTAGCTACTCTTAGTCCCTGAGTTTTGTAGATACATGTTTGTTATTTACAGATATTTGATTCTGTGTGGCATAAATCTATATATTAATATAACAGAGACGCTGGGTACCACCAGATACCTGCTCTGACATTTTAAAATGTACAGGCTTTTTTGTGTGTACGACTGTGGTGTCTGACAATAGCAAGGGAACATTTTTTATTTTTATGGGTGTCTGTGAGGGTGAGATTTTATGTCAAAAGCAGCTTTTTAATAAATAAAATATATAGATTTATAGATTTCACTTTTTAGAAGCTATAGATTTAAGAGTATATGCGACTGCACAGGACAAACACTAATCCGGAATACTGTTGCACATCACAGGAGGTGTGTGTGTGTTCCTGAACTTTAAGAGCATATTGAGAGACTGAGGTGAACCTCAGGTTCTCAGAAAGAGTAGAGGGACACAGATTTCCCTGTTCTCCTGGTAGCTCTCTGCCTCGCAGAAATGTCAGGCCTTTGAGGATCCAGTTGTAAAAAGACTGAGAATAGATGTTCCAGTTGTGCACTTAGATTTAGGCTCTGCAACAACCACAAATTTGTTAGGAAACTAGCAAAGCAACCCGTGCATGTATTCCACTGATGAGAGAGAGAGAGAGAGAGAGAGAGAGAGAGAGAGAGAGAGAGAGAGAGAGAGAGAGAGAGAGAGAGAGAGAGAGAGAGAGAGAGAGAGAGAGAGAGAGAGAGAGAGAGAGAGAGAGAGAGAGAGAGAGAGAGAGAGAGAGAGAGAGAGAGAGAGAGAGAGAGAGAGGAGCGACAGGAGAGAAAGATCAGCCTGGCAGCAGCATTCATCAGAGATTGTAGGGGGGCAGTACAGCTTCTGGGGAGACCAATTAGGAGAGAATTACAGTAATCGATGCAAGATATTACTAGAGCGTGAACAAGCTCCTTGGCAGCATCTTGCTTAAGAAAGCGGCGTATGAGGGCAAAGTTTATAATGTGGAATCAACAAGTTTTAGCAACAGACTGGACATGAGGCGAAAAGGTAAGGCCAGTATCAAAAATTACACCAAGACAGGCAGGTACCATCAACCTGCAGGGAGAATGAAGGAGGAGAATCAGTGTTATGAGGAGGAAAAATAAGAAAATCAGTTTTAGAGAGATTGAGTTTCAGAAAGCGGGAGGACATTCAGTCAGAGATAGAAGAAAGGCAATTAGTGACACGTAGGACAGCAGGGGAGGAGATATATATCTGGGTGTCATCAGCGTACAGGTCGAAATGAAATCCACATGAATTAATGAGTTTGCCAAGAGAGGCAGTATAGAGAGAGAACAAAAGGGGACCAAGAACTGAACCTTGAGGTACTCCGACTGAGACGGGATGAGGAGAGGAGGTTTAGCTGGAAAAAGAGACACTGAAGGAGTGTTGGGAGAGATAGGAGGAGAACCACGAGAAGGCTGTGTCACAGAGACCAAGAGATTGAAGAGTTAGGAAAAGGAGGCCATAATCAACAGTGTCAAAGGCAGCAGAGATGTCCAGAAGAATTAGTATGGAGTAGTGGCCTTGGATTTAGCTACAATTCGATAATTTGTAACTCGAGTCAGAGCAGTATCTGTGTAGAGGAGGGGACGGAATCCAGACTGAAGAGGGTCAAGGAGAGAGTTGGAATTGAGGAAGCATGTCAGATGGGTAAAGGCAAGTCTTTCCAAATGCTTTGAAGACAAAGGGAGCAGGGATATGGGACGATAGTTGGAAGGGAAAGTTGGGTCAAGAGATTGCTTTTTGAGGACAGGTACAACAGTAGCATGTTTAAGGGGAGTTGGGACACACCAGAAGAAAGAGAGCAGTTGAAGATGTGCGTTAATGACTGCACCAGACAAGGGGTGAGAGATCTGATGAGGTGGGACGGGATGGGATCAAACAGACACGTGGTGGGACAAGAGGAAAGTGCAGTCACCTCCTGTTCAGTAGTAAAGTAACATGCAAAGCTATCAACTAAAAGATTCGTTTGTGGGGTGCAGGGCTAAGAAGAGAGTTAAAGGTATTAAAAAGATGCCTAGGATTGCGGGAGCATGAGCTAATAAGAGGAAAAGTACGACTGTTTAGCAAGGGTGAGGGCTGCGCTGTATGAACGCAAGGCAAATTTATAATGTAGAAAGTCTGACAAGGTGTGAGAATTCCTCCAGCAGTGTTCAGCTGAACAAGATCTCTGCAGATAGCGGTTTGACTTCATGTGCCACGGTTGGAGGTGCGCCCTCCTTGAGGTGCGTGCTTGGTGTGGGGCTGCAGCGTCTAGGGCTGGTGAGGGTAGCATTATATGAGGAGATAGCCAGAGAGGGACAGGAGAGTTTAGAATAGATATCAGTCGCTGGAGGTCAAGAGAACGCAGATTCTCTTGGCGGGGGTTAGGCGGAGGATATTGGATGTGGGGGCACTCAAGAAAAAATTATGGGAGATGGTGGTCTGATAGAGGAAATGGAGTATTACAGAGATTGGAGACTGAGCATGCATTTGACAAAATACGATCTAGAGTATTGCCAGCTACATGTGTGGGGGAATTAGCCCATTGCGATAGCCCAGAGGAGGAGGTGATTGAAAATAAGTTTTGAGGCTACGAAGGACAAGGGTGAGTTAATGGGAATGTTGAAATCCCTGAGAATTATGGATGGGATATTGCTTGAAAGGAATTAAGGAAGTCAGGCAGAAAAATGGTCAAGGAAGAGACGAGGGGAACAAGGGGGAGACATCGCCAGCTGCCAGGAGCAGAAGCATAGAAAGTATGAGAAGGTGGGAGTAAGATTTAAATGTTTTAATGATTTAAATATATATCCATTACATATCCCCAGGGAGCACAGGTAGAGAAGATGCAACTACATATTTAAAATTCTAGACTGAAAGTGCTACATATCTATACAGAGGGCCCTAGGCAAAACACAGTATTTGTACTGCCTACAACAAAACAAAATCCTTACCTGGGATTTATTTTCCTTGCTTATCTTTTGACAGGATGCACAGTGACATAGTCTATGATAACTATAAAATACCCCCAAACTCCAATTGAGGGGCACTTTTATATTAAAAAAAAGAGCTTAGATACAAAATGCTAGACAAAAAGTTATTCAATAAAGGAAAGGCTTGTGTGTTGCTAAAGATTAACAAGAAACAATATCAGACAGGAAATATGGCTTTCCTTTCTATCTCTGGCAGCACAATAAGATATATAAAATTAAGGGTGAGTTAAAGTAGCTAAGAGCAGCATGATGAACACTCCACCCAAACCTGTGTACCCCACCAAACAGTAGTCTGAACAGTAAAACAGTAATGTTTGCAAAAGGATCTAGATTCTGAACCAGGCAGTGGTCCTGCGGTTTTCATCTAGTGGTGTTCACACCAATTCTGCCCCGGGCTTCTGGTTTGGTAATCCTGCTTGGATAGCAAGCAGAGATGACCAATGTGATCCAATTAAAAAAGGGTATGTTTGAACACTGCCTCCTCTTTCAGACTGCCTGCAAAAGCATCAAACATCTCCAAGGTGCTAGGTGGGCAAGGTATATATACAGTTTTTGTAGCTGCATTCAATGGATGACGATATGATGTTAGTAGCATGTTATCGCAAAACTTATTAAAAAGCACATTCAATGATATACATTTCTTAAGCTTGAAGGTCAAATGCTGTGGGTTTAGATGCCATGGAGAAACTCTCAAAAATGTACGAGGATGCAATCACAATACAGCCCTGGCTACTCTCACAAAGAGAGGAGGGTAAAGAGATTGCTTTGGTAAATGTATCTGAAACTGCAATCTGGACTTTGATGGTAGAGTGCCTTTCAGCCTTTCCATCCCAGTTTTCAAAAATACACTTTTGTGTGTGTTACACATACTTCCTCAAGGTCCTGGTAACATGGAAGAAAAGCATTGATCTTTTTTTTCTATTTATCTGCCAAATATTGGCATAATTCCATTTTTCTGATTGTCTGTTGAATTATAATATGTAGTGTGACGAGAGCAATCTCGCCACTGTGCATTGGAGGAGCCTGGTTGCCCGCCTGCTGCCTTTAGACTATGGTCCCATGTTGAAACGCTTGATTTCCCCCTGCAAAGACACGAAAGCCGGGTCATTCGGTACTTGCCCTATTTGAACAGTGATACCCCAGATAGCTATGCCATGGAGCCCATTCGTATAACGAAAGACTATGTGAAAGACTTTGGCTCCATGGCAATTGAACTGTATGTATGTGATCTGAGCGCCATTCAGTAATAATGTGCGCTCAGATCTAAGCTATCTGGGGATATGTTGAATGTACCTGTTTTATGCAATAGCTGCACAGTTATATATTTTTATGTATTTTATTGTCTTTTGCTACCATGTGGCTAATGGAGTTTTGCCTCTGTCCTTGGAGATAATTGGATTACTTCACAATTATCTCCAGGATAGAAGACTCTATGGAACTGGTATTGGGAAGAAAAGCCATGCTTCATTTGGTCAGAAAGGACTTCGATCTAACTTTTGACCCACTGGACCAATTTGTATGATTTTGACGTATGTTTGTATTTTGAGTATGCTGATTCTGAAATGTGAATGTGATGCATACTTTTAAAGTTATGAATATTGTGTAAAACTGTATTTTCCTGCCTGTAATAATTACATTAACCCATTGTGTAAGGTAATTGTATCACAGGCAGATTTTGTGTGGGAGTGTCTGAACGTGTTTACTGGTTGTTTTACAAAACCCTGTGGGTGGTACTAATGTATAAGAATGTGTATTTACAATAAGCTCTGGCTGTTCCTGCTTGACCCTCAACACAGAGCCTTGTCTCGTTCTTGCTGTTCCAGTTCGACTGCTAGGAGTGTAAACCTTTCGTATGGTTTTTCCTATTCGGCTGTTTACAACATTCATATGGTTTCCTGTTTGGCGGATTGGTGTCTTTGGTAGCTGCCTATATATCTGGAAGGGAATATCGTCTAAACGGCGTTTAACCCCTTTTATGCCTGGGGGTGCCGTTACATGTAGTTTTAATTAAGAAAAGTAACAATAAAGGGATTTTTATTACAATTTTAATAAAAAAAATTAGAGAATCAAGACTCTCTGTCTTCAATTATATGCTTTGTATTTATTGCCGGGAGTACCTTTCTTGGAAGTAAGCCATCATGGTAATAAACCACTGAGTGTCTGAGAATCTGTAACCACAGAGTATCAATCTCTGCATCGGAAGTTATATGGCATTATGAGATTATTGCCATAAGATCAATGACTGGAAAGTGTTGTCAAACCCGGAAAAATTATTGACTAAGGTCTCATTTCCCAGAAAGTAAAGGCCTAAGAAATTAGTGATTTAGTGAATTCCTAAAAAGGATATTGCTGATAAATATTCAGTCAAGGTTTCTGTTCAAGCTCCCATTTGCCACTCAAGGATTCTGCTTTGCTTGTTGATGGATGGAACTGTAGTTTGTCAGATAGATTTAATGTTGAACAGGTGTCTCTGAAGCATGTTCATAAAATAACTGGGCACTCTGCACAAAGATGGTACCAGTCAGTGGTAAAAATAAATATATATATTTTTTTCTTCCTCTAAGTGGAGACTCTAGCAGTGGGGAAAGTAATGGAAACCATGTTAAAGGATCGGATTGTTGAACATCTAAAATCACATGGATTTCAAGATCAGAGACAGCATAGGTTTACTTCAGGGAGGTCATGCAAAACTAATCTTATTGATTTTTTTGATTGGGTAACTAAAATAATAGATCAGGGTGGTGCAGTAGACAATGCTTACCTAGACTTCAGTAAGGCTTTTGACACTGTTGCACATAGAAGGCTTATCAATAAACTGCAATCTTTAAGTTTGAATTCCAATATTGATGAATGGGTAAGGCAGTGGGTTGTAGTCAATGGAGTATATTTGAAGCAAGGTATAGTTACCAGCGGGGTAACTCAGGGATCTGTACTTGGGCCCATTCTCTTTAATATTTTATTAGTGATATTGCAAGGTCTTGATGGCAAGGTATGTCTTTTTGCTGAAAATTTGTAACAGGGTGGATGTTCCAGTTGGGATAAGCCAAATGGCAAATGAGTTAGGCAAATTAGAAAAATGGTCATAGCTGTGGCAACTGACATTTAATGTGGATAAGTGCAAGATAATGCATCTTGCACGTACAAACCCAAGGGCAGAGTATAGAATATTTGATAGAGTCCTAACCTCAACATCTGAAGAAATGGATTTAGGGGTAAAAATGTCAGATGACTTAAAAGTAGGCAGACAGTGTAATAAAGCAGCAGCAAATTCTAGCAGAATGTTTGGTTGTATAGGGAGAGGTATTAGCAGTAGAAAGAGGGAAGTGCTCATGCCATTGTACAGAACACTGGTGCCATGGGAGTATTGTATGCAGTACTGGAGACCATATCTCCAGAAGGATATTGATATTTTGGAAAAAGTTCAGAGAAGGGCTACTAAACTGGTTCATGGATTACAGGACAAAACTTACAAGGAAAGTTTAAAGGATCTTAACATGTATAGCTTGGAGGAATGACTAGCTTCCATCTAGCCCCCAACCGAGGGTACAAAAATAAACAAACATTATTTTAGGAGAAGTAGCTGCTTTTAAGAAAAAACAACAAACCACTTTTCTCCCTACTTCTGAGGTTAATCCTACCATACATACAGGGAATCGACACAGTAAAGGAGGAGACTATATTTAAAAGAAGAAAAACTACCACAAAAAGAGGACAGTCTTAAATTAGAGGGGCAAAGGTTTAAAAATAATATCAGGAAGTATTACTTTACGGAGAGGGCAATGGACATAGTTAAAGAGTTTAAAGGACCACTCTAGGCACCCAGACCACTTCAGCTTAATTAAGTGGTCTGGGTGCCAGGTCCAGCTAGGGTTAACCCATTTTTTTTATAAACATAGCAGTTTCAGAGAAACTGCTATGTTTATTAATGGGTTAAGCCTTCCCCCAAATCCTCTAGTGGCTGTCTCATTGACAGCCGCTAGAGGCGCTTGCGTGATTCTCACTGTGAAAATCACAGTGAGAGCACGCAAGCGTCCATAGGAAAGCATTGTAAATGCTTTCCTTTGCGACCGGCTGAATGCGCGCGCAGCTCTTGCCGCGCGTGCACATTCAGCCACGGGGCGGAACGGAGGAGGATCGGAAGGCAGAGATCGGAAGGATCGGGAGGATCGGAAGGCAAGTTTTACCCCTTTTCCCCTTTCCAGAGCCGGGCGGGAGGGGGAACCTGAGGGTGGGGGCACCCTCAGGGCACTCTAGTGCCAGGAAAACGAGTATGTTTTCCTGGCACTAGAGTGGTCCTTTAAGCATGCCTGGGATAGGCATAAGACTATCCTAGCTATAAGATAAGGCAAGGGACTTATGAATGGTTATTATCTGCCGTCACATTCTATTTTTCTATGTTTCTATGTAAAAAAAGTAAATTTTCCAACCTCGCTTGCTGGCATTGGTGATGATGATAACTCATTACTGTAGTCAACAAGACTGGCTGTTGGACCTATGATATTTGATCAGCTACCATTTGAAGGTTCTTATGTTATCTGAAAGACAAGTTAGCAGGTCTAGGGTATCTGGAGAACAATGTCAAACTCTGGATTGCAGAAGGCACTGATGGAGTTATGATTGCAGGAATTACTTTCAGTGAGGTTAGCCACAAGGTTTAGAAGGAACATAATGGATCTAATCTTTTTCAGTAGAAACCTGATAAGGCCCAAGAGACTGGACATGCTATTTTTTTGTAAGGAAGAAAAGTCTAGGATTGGACCTAGGAACACATTTCAATGGCAAGGTACCAACTCTGAACTTTCTTGGAGACTGGAAGTTTCCTTTAAGGAAGGCTCTATTCTGGGAGTTAGGAACAACACTTGTTTCATTTGCCCAGGGTCCAACTTCATTCCCAAGTGTAAATTGTGCTGATACTTTACCACTGGACATGCTGCTGGCCTTCAATCTAGCCCCCAAAGGAGGGTAAAAAAACAAACCTTTCTTTTAGCTGAAGTAGCAGCTTTTAAGAAAGAAGAAAAAAAAAAAATGTTATCCCCACTTCTGAGGTTAATCCTACCATTTAACACTCCCTTGCTATATTGAAATCACACAAACTTAGGGAGGGATAAGTTCTTCTCTCCTTGACATGCATAAAGACAAGCTCTTGGAATGCTTTGTCTAGTGGTGGGGCAAAGGGCACTGTACAATTATGACCATGGTTTTGATAATATACATAGCCTTTCCAATAGTTAACTTTATGAAAGCAATCAGCTCCTACACTTTGCTAAATAGCTGCATTCCTACCCTATAAAGGTTTCTACCTCCTTTGAAGCTCTTTATTATTATTATTATTGCAATTTATATAGCGCATTCCGTAGCGCTTTACATTAACAGATTCCGTAGCGCTTTACATTATTATTATTTCACTATAAATAGGACAATTGCAAGAAAACTTACAGGACTGATAGGTTGAAGAGGACCCTGCTCAAACAAGCTTACAATCTATAGGAGAAATTGTTTGTTCTCTAAGACTGACACCAGTTCCACACCATCCATAATTTGTCCTTTAATAGTAGGCCCAGTTTGAATAAGTCTCTTAATTCAAAGAGCGGACTAATATGTTTGAAAACAAAAGGCAGGAAATTTCAGTTTGTACAACCAATAGAGAAACTGCTACAGAACAGCGTATAGTCGAACACATGGTGGCGGCCATCTCGTTTAGTCGAACGAGGCCAGCGGTGTTTTGTTGTCAAGTGCATGGAACTAAAATCGGACACTCGACGGCACGAACACCATTGGGACTTCCACTAGGGATCGACAGATTATCGGTTTTACCGATATTTTCGGCCGATATTCGTTATTTTTGGCAATATCGGTATTGGCCAATAGAGATACCGATATTGCCGATAATACCTCCTAGGACCGCTGGGCTCGTGACAAGAACGGCGGTCCTGGGAGGGCCCGCAGAAGCTCTTACTTACCTTCCCAGTAGCTCCCTTCAGCTCCCTGTGTAAATCTCGCGAGTGCTACAGCCGTCAGAGCGTTGCCACGGGTTACCATGGCAACGCTCTGTGCGGCACGCAGACCGCAAGATTAACACAAGGAGCTGCTAGGAAGGCAAGTAACAGCTTACTGCAGGCCCCCACTGCTCAGTACAAGCCACTGGACCACCAGGGAATGCCATAGCCCCTCTCCCTGGCTAAGTAACAAGCAGGGAGGGGAGGACAAAAAATAAAAAAACATAAATAATTAAAATAATTTTACACAAATTGCATCCTTATATCCATTGGTGTACCAGATTGCTCATTTAAACCCTGTGGAGACATGCCTTTCAAAAATTTGATACGGGCTCTTGGAGAACTCCTTGAACCCCAATCTATAGAAAGTTCTCTTGAACCGACCAAATCCATGTTGCAGGCTCATTTTTTCAGCTAACAAACTCATGTACTGATAATTCCCGATACAACATAAAATATGTCTTTATTACGGAGAAACTAAATACTTCCCTTCGAGGAGTTTCAACCCGATTATATAAGATTTGGTATCTGTGGTTCAGGTGGCCCGAAAGAAAAAAGTTTTGCCCTATCTTAATCCAGTGAGAGCCCCATTTGGGAGATGTGATTTGCTTTGCCTGATTACGCTATCAAAGCCATCTTATTTAAAAAAATATATATATATATTCTTGTTTCTCTATCTTACATCGCTTTCTCTTCACACCTGTCTTTGGAAAAACCCTTACAGTGCCTAATGATTATCTTTCTTGGTACCTATGTGCTACACTTCTTTTCTAAATAGTTCCTGGGATCTTGAACTTTAACATAATAACCAGAATGTTTGAAATTATTTTTATTAACATAAGGGGTGTTCATGAACAATTCTATACTATTCACTCTCAACACCCGTAAGGTGAAGCAGGAAGAAAACGTTTATAGTATTTAATGTGGGTGTTTTCTGTCCTACCATCAGAGGCAAAGCATATCTCAGTTTGTGTGCTGTCAGGCATAACAAGGAAAGATACCGCTCTGCCCAGGCCTCCACATCTTACAAATGTATTATATAGTTATATTTGATAAATGTTGGCCATATATCTCTGCAATCCTCTTGACATAACCACCATGGCACACTATAATATTAGTGGCAATAACATCTTACCTCCAGATCATTGAAAAATAAATGCGTGTCTGCAACTTCAAAGATCAACTCCTCCATTGCCAAGCCAGATCCAACAACCAGAGTAGGATCCTGAAAAGAAATAGACAACAACATCAAGCTTTTTATTCAACTTGTACTTAAAATGTATACGTCGTAAAAATATTATACCGTATATACTCGAGTATAAGCAGAGTTTTTCAGCCCATTTTTTGGGCTGAAAAACCCCAACTCGGCTTATACTCGAGTCAAGGTCTGTATTATGGCAATTTGCATTGCCATAATACAGACTGGGGGGAGAGGGGGGCTGGCAGAGCTGTACTTACCTTTCCTGCAGCTCCTGTCAGCTCTCTCCTCCTCCGCGCCGTCCGTTCAGCACCTCGATCAGCTCCCAGTGTAAGTCTCGCGAGAGCCGCGGCTCTCGCGAGATTTACACTGGGAGCTGACAGAAGAGCAGAACGGACGGCGCAGAGGAGGAGAGAGCTGACAGGAGCTGCAGAACAGGTAAGTACAGCTCTGCCAGCCCCCCTCTCCCCCCACTGAACTGCCACTGGACCACCAGGGAAGGAGAGCCCCCCTCCCTGCCATATATCAAGCAGGGAGGGGGGACGGAAAAAAAAAAAAAAGAAATAAAATAATAAAATAATTAAAAAAAAATTAATAATAAAAAAAAGGGGTATAAGGACCACTATGGGAGGGGGGGGGGGTATAAGGACCACTATGGGAGGGAGGGGGGTATAAGGACCGCTATGGGAGGGAGGGTGGGTATAAGGACTACTATGGGAGGGAGGGGGGGGGGGGGTAAGGACCACTATGGGAGGGAGGGGGGGATAAGGACCACTATGGGAGGGAGGGGGGGGGGTATAAGGACCACTATGGGAGGGAGGGGGGTATAAGGACCACTATGGGAGGGAAGGGGGTATAAGGACCACTATGGGAGGGAGGGGGGTATAAGGACCACTATGGGAGGGAGGGGGGGATAAGGACCACTATGGGAGGGAGGGGGGGGTATAAGGACCACTATTGGAGGGAGGGGGGTATAAGGACCACTATGGGAGGGAGGGGGGGGTATAAGGACCACTATGGGAGGGGGTGGGATAAGGACCACCATGGGAGGGAGGGGGGTATAAGGACCATTATGGGAGGGAGGGGGGGGGGTATATGGACCACCATGGGAGGGATGGGGGGGATAAGGAACACTATGGGAGGGATGGGGGGGATAAGGAACACTATGGGAGGGAGAAGGGGGGTAAGGACCACTATGAGAGGGAGGGGGTGGGATAAGGACCACTATGGGAGGGGAGGGGGAAGTAAGGACCACTAGGGGAGGGGAGGGTAAGGACCACTGGGGGAGGGGTGAGTCAGGACCACTGGGGGGGGGAGTGAAGGAACACGGGGGTGGGGAGGTAAGGACCACTGAGGGAGGAGGAGGGGAAGTCAGGACATATGGGGGGGGGAGGGGGCGGCAAAAAATGTTTTGCCTACGGCGGCAAATATCCTTGCACCGGCCCTGCACACACTGCATTCATGCACACACACACTGCATTCATGCACACACACACACTGCATTCATACACACACTGCACTCATACACACACACATACGCACACACTGCATTCATTATACACACACTGTAAATAAATATTCAATTAATATATTTTTTTAAGGATCTAATTTTATTTAGAAATGTACCAGTAGCTGCTGCATTTCCCACCCTAGTCTTATACTCGAGTCAATAAGTTTTCCCAGTTTTTTGGGATAAAATTAGGGGCCTCGGCTTATATTCGGGTCGGCTTATACTCGAGTATATACGGTAAATCTCCCAACTTAGGTTGCAAAAATACCCAGTCTAATTTCAGTGAAGTTGCAGCAGAAACTAGATGTCCTTTCATTAGACCAGGCTTGAGAACCCTTAACTTAATTTATTAAAACAAACAATCTCTGCAATAGGAGAGTAGTAAAGTCTCATAACATGTAAACCTTGTATTAAACATAATGATTCTGCATTCTAAATGAGAAGAATATGCAAAGTTTACTGGATACAGAGTTCTATGCTTCAGGAATTCATATAAAAAAATAATTAATGGAATTAGCTTAAAGGAACACTTTATGCCTAGTTATGGTATAAGGAACTTCTGTAGGGTCATATAGTCGCAGTTCTTTGGGAATGTTACTCAACCTCACTTCCTTGAAAGCTGCACAGCAGATATTCCTAGAAAGAGGAAGCAGAAAACTGGCATGGTATGCTCATAAAGCAGTCCTGTGCAGGGATCTAAGAAATTAACTTAGCCCAGCCCCAGTTATGGAGTATCATAATTGGGTGGTCACTTCATGGCCTTTGCACAGATGACTACAGATGCTACAGAGCCTGGAATTACAGCAAGTAGAACGACATCACAAATGAATGCTTTTTGCACTTTTTATTACTGTATGGTTTTGCAGATTTTAACATTTTGGCTATATAATAGGTAGTTAACATTTTACAGTGGTGAAAGCAGAGCAGAGCAGTGCAAGCAAAAGGTCAATGTGACAAAGGTATTGAGTATAATACTTACTGTAGCTGACAAAATTACATCAATGCATTCAAGCTAGTCTACCCTTATTTTAGTATGGCTTCATTTTAAAAAGTTACAGTTTTGGCACTAATCACACTTAAAGAGCTAGCTGCCCGGCTTTGCTTGTTCATATAATGTACACACAACCCACCCCTCCACAAAAAATAAAATGGAAAAAAAAACAACTTTTTTTTAAGGAGAGTGGAGAGTACACATTTACCAGAGTAGGCCAATGTATATTTTAAAGCAGATCCTATAGTCTGTACCTTTCCATACTTTTGTGCATATGACCCGGTGAGCAGAGAGTGAAAGATGATAATGGTCTCATCCAAGTCCCACAAAAACACACGCTGGGGGAAACAAAGAGAGAAAAATGCAACAAATCCTTCTAATGTCCAGAAAATGCATGCATGCTTACAGATAAACGCATGGAGATGGGAAGTGGAAGCACATGTAGGACAAGTGATTATGAGAGCGGAAGGAGTTAATAAGTAAATTAGATTAATACCTTAAAGGGACACTCCACTGCCAAAATAAAAATAATAATGAAGACTTCCCACTGCAACTCGATGACATGTCTTTGCAAGACAGGTGCTCTTGGCAAGTGGTTCTAAAACCAGTCCTCATGGCCCACCAACAATCCAAGATTTATGTATTTCCCTTTTTTATTCCATTGGAGATACTGACGAAACCTGGACTATTGTGGGTTGTGACTGTTTTGGGAACCACAGCTCTAGGCAATTGTCTCCCTCTTGAGTTTAGCTCAACTAAGCTAACCAACTAGGAAGTAACAGTACCTGTTATCTGATTGACAACAGCAGGGGTTTGCTTTTTCTATTGACACCTGCACTTTAACAAGCTAGAGTGTTTTAGGGGTCTGGAGTGTCCCTCTAAGTAAATAAATTCTAAAGTGGAATCAAATTAAGATAAATAGATTATATACAAGGATCCCCCCCCCTCCAGCAATAGAATAGTAAATGTATATTGAAGGACAGTTTTTTTTTGGGGGGGGGGGGGGGTTTACATTTCACTAATTAAACCCTTAACATCACTGAAATGCCATGCCATCATCGCAATCTGGACCATACAGTCCAATACCAGAATGGGGGGGGGGGGGGGGTTTACATTTCACTAATTAAACCCTAATTAAACCCTTAACATCACTGAAATGCCATGCCATCATCGCAATCTGGACCATACAGTCCAATACCAGAATGAAATGGTCAACATATTTACAATTAGCAGCTCTGTAAGAGAGTCATGTTAAAGTTAAACAAGTTATACATTCCATGATGGAAAAGAACTTTGATGGACCAGATTACAGTGATGATTCTGACAAACTTTAGTGCATTTTTTAAAGCAGTCCAGGAAGCTTTGTTGTAAAGAATAATGTGTAGAAATGAAAACATTAATGGTACCATGGCATTTAATGATAATACGGTAATCCCCCTTGGAAGCAATGGCGAAACAACTCACCAAGAGAAGCTACATCACTGCCTGTGATTTTACACACTTTACCTAATATTTACCCTACAACAGAGTTCAGGGGAAAATATATTTGACTTACCTCTAGATCACTTTGCTGTGGTGAAGAGGCATCTGTTTTCTTACCCTTCCCTCTGTTTTTCACATTCACATTTTTCTTACTTTGGTCTTCTGTCTCCTTACTGCTCATTGCTCTCATTGGCTGGCCTGTTTCTGTGTCATCTGCCCCCCACCCAATAAATGAGAACAGGTCATTTTGGATCTCTCTCTAATATGTTATTGTGTCATATGCAAGTTAAAAAGAAAGAATGTAATAAAACTCCTGCTTTGATTAAGGCAATTCCTTTTTTCATTCTTAGATTCTTGGTCCAATTGGGCACTTGTCACTTGGAGAAAAACCTGTAGAATTAGCTGAAAACTTGCCTTAAATCCAGCGCTGGGCTTAGTTCTCCCACACCAGTTTAATGCCTACTCAGTCCTCACCACACTTCATCTTTCAGGGTGCCTGCTCCAATCACACATTGGAACAGAGGGCTGCATGAGCAGAGGGCTCTGAAGAGCAATGTAAGTGTAGGGGAGGAGGGCTGCATGGACACAGGGCTGACACTGATGTAAGGAAGGGGAACTGCACAAGGGAGTGAGAGACAGGTAATGTGATTTATGTAAAAGGGAGGGGGCGAGAGCAGGCACTGATGTATGTGAAAGGGAGAGGGGCAGCACACAGAGAGATGTATGTCTAATGTGTGTGCAGAGGAGAGAGGGCTTCACTTGCAGCCACGCTCTCAGCTCTGCCTGCAAGGTAAAGAATCAGAATACCTCTGTTGCAAGTTGGCAGTTTGTGCGGACAACAGACCTAAATAATGCACATAATTGATATTAGGCAGTCTGGAACAAAATTTAAGGCTGCCTATGTCACGTGTGCTGGGAGTGTCCAATGCTTTCTGATTATGGCCATAGACAGCAATTGATGTTGGGGAGGATGGTTGACCAGCGCCCCGGCTAAAGACTTTGGGGTTAAACTATTTATTCTGATTAAGTTATGGTGCTCGGAGTATCCCTTTAAAAAGGATACCGCATGTACCATAACAATTTGTGTTTGCACTAGTTCTGGTGCAAATATATCCTCTGTCTCCCTGCACACTTGCTTATAATTGCTACACTTTCAAATATCATTGCATTTATAAGCTTGTCCATTATGTAAAAATAGGAATATATGCTTTCCTTTAACTACATAAATAAAGTATGGTGTGTAATTGCTGTTGTGCAATCTCTACCACCCCTCATTTAAAAAAAAAAAAAAAAAAAAAAAAAAATTAGCTGTGGCTGTACACAATAAGTCCAATATAAATAAAAACTATGTATTGGGTTACCATTATGGTTGCTATTAGCTTGAATTGCACATCACATAACCTTCTGCAATACAGAAGTTTATGAAAACAACCAGACCCCTCAGACCAAAATTAGAGGTCCCTGACAAGTGGAGACACCACTGGGTCCAGAGTGAAGTGTAGAACATATGTTTAAAAGGACAAAACACCATAACCAACCAGTGCCAAAAGATGCGCAAATTGTTTGACAGATTACAGTGAGAGACAGTGCTAGGGCATTCCTGGCACCATGACCTTTATAGTGGGTTATTTTCATAATCCTCTGCCACCATAAAGTGTGCTAAGCTTACCTATCAATCGCATTTTACGTAGGGGCTTGAAAAGCAATGGGTGATTAACGTTGTGAAAAAAAATAAATTAATTAACAAACAGCATTAAAAAAAAAAACTAAAGTATTTGTGGGTCCTGTCGGTCCATGTTGTGTTGTTGTGAGAACCAACATTTGCAGCTTTTGGATTTAAACTTGAGGAAACAACTTTCCACAAAACCACTAATAAGTGAACTTTCAATAAAGGATGCCGCTTTTATATATCAAATGTAGATGACACAACTGTACATACCAGAAATAGGCCTCTGGGTGGACTGTGCTGTTGATGTGGCATCTGATTTGCAGGTCTGAAATCCTGGCGTCCCTGAACTGTTCTCTGAATTGGCTGCAGACGTTGCTGGTGAAAAGCTTTGGTTTGGGTAAGACTGCTGGTACTGATTTTGTCCAAGTATAGTATATGTCGGAAATTCCTTATTGGTGAACAAAATAAAGTCATGAGATTAACATCAACTGCGGAGAGATTAGGCAATTTATTAGGATGACAGAATAAGCAGCTCAAACAGTGAGAAAGACAACCATATACCTTCACTTCAACAAACTGCCTGTATTTTGCAAAAATTAAAATGTTACAGGCAAACAGAATACAACTAATTATACAAGCAAAAATCTTGACCCTGGTTTAGTTTGATATATTAAAGTTCAGCATCAATTTAAGCATTAAAAACTCACCTGGTTCGAGATGTTGGCAACTGTAGGAACAGAAATATTTGTAATGGGAGAGGGATTCGACATTACATTTACATTAGTACCAGTAGCTGTGAAAAAAACAAACACGAAAACAGTCAGAAAATATTTGTTTTTGGTGTTAAGATATCAATCTAAAAATGACAATTCAAAAAATAAATAGTGGTATACTGTATTAATTCAGTATGTCCTAGCTTAACCAACATTTTCCCTTATTGATTACACTGTATGTTAAAGATCGTCTACAGATATCAAGGAACAGAACATGTCCAGACCCATTTGCTATGTACTCATCTCCAATTTGTCTCCTTTTTTTCTTTTAACATTACTGCTCACTCTCCCATTTCAATTCCTGCTCCTATCAATTAGCATTTATATTCATTTCCGCACAGAAGTACCAACACCCAGATCAGTGTCATGTCCCCATATAAAGCAAATAATATTTTGATACAAGTTCGTGCTTGCTACTTGATCTAAAGTTAGATTATGTATTTTAGTTCCTCTTTCCTTTATTACTACGCTAATGTCCATACCAGATGCACGTCTAATTTCTTTTGTCTCAACATTTCTTGCAGTTCTGTTTCAGCATTAAATCACTACTACTGCCCTATCCACCCATATTAGTCTAACAACATAATATCAGCCCCCTCTCCTATACTATATCAGCCTCCTCTGAATTAGACCTTCCCATCCTAATATTTCAAATGAAAATACCTTCTTCCACCACCAATACTGGCTACTCCACTCAAGGTCTTACACCCCCACTCCCAATATCACCACTATTAACAGGGTATAATAGCACAAGGAATTTAGCACCTTATGACATGTATGAGTGGGCACTCAGGATTTTTTACTACTCGTCAACACTGTCAACTAAATGATGGAAGTAGCACTTGTGCCATATGGTTTCCATCAATGGTCTAGCCAGTGTACCCCGCTACAGAAACTATGTTAAAGCAGACAAGCTTGCCTACCTATATTTCAGTTAAGAGCCACATATTACAGTTAGATCCAGTCGTGTAAGCTGCTCCAAGGCAATGCATGGAATTTTTCTTTTCTCCATTGCCTAAAAGCTAGCTGCGGAACCAGGTTTAAAATCGGCACAAACATTCCACATCATAAAATATTTTTAATTTCTAAATTTTCCCAAAGTGGGGAATCCACGAATTTCAATTTACCTTGTACAGGATAAGAATACAGTACAGGACTTGGCTGGCTGCTGGTGACACCCGCTGAGCAGGTCAGGACGGTAGTTTGGTTTGGTGCCTGTATTAAACCACCTTCAGATTTGATACCTGGCCATAATGCGCCTGCAAGAGAAAACAAAAGGAAACTATAAGGAAAAGAAAAGGAAATTTCTGAATACAATGAAAGGTCTCTACCAATGGTTTGCATTACACTACTATAGTAATGTTAAAGAAGGTACAATTTCCAGAACACCTACACTTGGATAAAGGCAGATTGTCAGATTCGGGTTATATGGGAATGTGGCAGAAATGCCTCTGCCACGTGTTCTTGGAGGGGCCTGCTTGCCAGCCTCCTGCCAAAAGACTATGGGCCAGGTCAGCGACTGTAAAAACCCATATTTTATTCCCCCTGGTTCGGCACTTTCCATTTGTGCGCATAGAACTGAATGCTAGCTCCCTGCCAGTCGTTCGCATGGACCAAAGCCGCGAATAGACTTCAGGGGTACTTATACACGAACGCCCCGGAACTATTTTCGGCATGAAGACTTTGTGGTTCCCGGTCGGTCTCCAGCGACACTTAGCCGCGATTATATGGAACTATTTTCGGCCAGAGGGCCGTGCTGTTATAGGTCAAATTATGACTTCCAGGAAATTCTTCAACCCCTGAACTTATCTGGGTGATTTTTGGATATGTTGATCACCCAGATCGGGGCTATCAGGGGATGTGTTGGTGTGTTTAAATGGGGTTTTGTAAAAATGTATGTTTTCTGTGTCTGGAGATAATGGAGTTTAGTACAGTTCCTAATCCAATTATCTCTCAGGCACAAGGGAGGAATAATCATATTTTGTATGTGAGTGTCCTGGACCTGAGAGCCAATGTAATCATGTGTATGTTTTTACTGTAGTCTGCTCTCAGGTCCAGGGGGGGAGGGGGGGGGAGGGGAGTGCCCCTTGCATTGGGACCTGCATATAAGGCCAGTTGTGGCTGCCAATAAATGAGTTCTAGTTTACCCTCAACACAGAGCCTTGTCTCGTGCTCATAGGGGAAAGCTATACTAGCTATAATCCCTGCTCTTGGGATTGTTCTTTGGATTGCTTTAATCACACGCTCTTGTAAGAGCTACACTGCTATACCTGCTATACTCTCTTGGAGGAGAGGTCTTCTCACTGGGAAGTGGATCCCTGACTTGGGTCCAGGGTGAGAAGGGACGGCGAGACCCCAGCCAAGCTGTGGGGCGGCTAAGGGGCTACAGTGCTTAAGGTACTCGGTGACACCTAGGAAGCAGTGATTGGTGGAAGCACCCAGTTGGGGTGCCAGGCGGTCCGTCACAGGGAAGGAGGAGTTGTCACTTGATAATTTAATAAGACCGAAGCCAGCAATGAAAATATTTGGCAGGTAGGTGCTTCTAGGTCAGTATGTTCACAAGAAACAAGGAACCAGAAGAAAGCCCATTACTAAGCACATTTGTAGTTCTAAGTCAAGGGAGGATCAGTGTCTGTCCGATCTAATTCCATAGTTTACTTGCTCCACTAAAGTTAAAGACTCACTGCTGTCAACTACACTGTTCCAGGACCCCTCGTCTGAGCACCATCTCCCATCATTCTCGTAATGCCACAATGCTAGAGATATTGCATGGCAAATCAAATCATGTCCATGGACAATCCAAGTGGATACATGGATATAAAAGCAGGCAAGCTTACCAAAGGGAGGTAGACCATAGGTTTGTGGTGCCTGAGGATACATTGTGTATGGCTGAGATTGTTGCAAAGTTTGATATGGAGTCTGGCCACTGTATGCTGCCATAGATTCTGCTACAGGTACAGAAAGGATGTGTGTATACGGCCTGTTAAATAAAAATAAAAGTCATTAATTTGATAAGAGATAGATTTTCCATTGGATTTAGAGATATATGCTCTTCTGTTCTGTGTAACATATAGTGGAAAACAGGACCCTTCAAACCCAAAAAATATTTCCTTTGTCAGTTTGCCATTTGCCTTTCAGTATAGGTGGATGTCATGTTAGAATAAAAATGTGCACTCAACCTCTGCTTTACCCTTAACTCCCACAAAACAAAAAAACAAAATGTCCTCATGAAGCCTTGAGAATCCTATTGTCTATTAATAGTTAACAGTCTCAGAGGTGTAAAACACTAACAATGCAGACATAAAACAGGAGCACAGCAGGTAACAGCATATGACTGGAGAAAAATAGGGAACAGTGGGAGTGGCAGTTGTCACCAAGTGTCTACTACTTATGAGGCCAAAGCAAAAATAAAAAAGGATCTGCATGGTAATACTCACTTTGCTGCATACAGTTGTGAGGTATAATCATTGGTTGCTCGTGGCATGTAGTCTGCACAGGGAAGAACTGAAAGAAACACAAAACCACATATGCGTTAATATATTTTTTGACTTTTCTTTTTCACCTTAAATATTTAAAAAAAAAAAATCTATAAATCTAAAATCACTCACTTTCACTGGGCATAGCATGGTTTGAATCCATCTCGTCTTTCTGATGGGTAGTTTCACTGTTACTCACTTGACTAAAATTGAGGAAAATAGAGAGGTAAGTGGTATGAATTACTGAAGTAGCATGAGGACATCCAGTTATAAGGATACTTGTCTTAGAGATCCCACCACTGCCAATTAAGAACAAGAAATAAAAGGACAAGGATGAGAGAGACTGCTAAAAGCAAAGTAGGAGAAATAGGAAAAAAAAAAAAAAAAAGCAGCCGTGCTAGGGAATATGAGAGGGGAGTAGCTCTTAGGCTGACTGAGCATCTCTAGAACTGTGTCATGAGAATTATACAGTGCCTGCGGTTTGTGAACTCCTTTTGCATTAACACGTCGTCTGCTCGAACATCACAGAAATTGCAGCTCACAAACAGCAGTGCCTGTTAAAAGCAGGGTAAGACAAACACAAAATGTAGCTGTTTACAGAATAAACCTAAAAAAAATTTTTTTATGTTTTTATGTATATTATTATTATTATTATCGCCATTTATGTATAGGTGAATGCATATGTAAATGGCCGGCTAATTTGCCATGTATGTATGCCTTACATTTTTTTTACTACATTGTATAACTAATCCTTCAGCTTTGACCTACAATGGAATTACATGACCGATCATTGGGACGCGTTGAAAGAGCTAAATTGGCTATCGCTGGAATCCAGACGCACCCTTCATCTTTACAGCCTTGTGTTTAATAGCTTTTCTGGGAGGTTCCCACCCTACCAGAGTAGAATGCTCTCCCCGGCTGTTTCCACTTCCTATAACCTCTGATCCAGTACCAGCACTTTATTTAATCCACCATAATACAAAAAGAAAGTGGCTCGAACCCCATTTTCCTACAGAGCACTGCAATCATGGAATAACCTCCCGGACACTCAATTTTTCCCCAGCCTAAAATTCTATAAGAGATCCCTATCTACTTTTCTCAAAACAGAATGCACCTGTAATCATGGTTGATTATATATATCTTACCTATTCTGTGTTAAATGTATATGTGTATTAACACTATAGTCACCAGAACAAACACAGCTTAATGTAGTTGTTCTGATGTCTATAGTCTGTCCCTGCAGGCCTTTTAGCGTAAACACTGCCTTTTCAGATAAAGGGCCCAGGACAAACTTGAAAACAGGAGAAATCTCAATCTATCATTCTAGGTAAAATATTTTGTAAATAAATAACAGAGTGCTTTAGCTTGTGTGCAAACGAACATTTTGCCTAGTTACTAGCTTTTAGCCCTGGTTCCTAAACTCTATGACAAATTTGTCAAGAAGCCCTGCTGTATTAGATATTACAGGCATTTAAAGAAACCCTATATGAACAAATACAGACATCGCAGATATAAACATCTGGAATAGAGAAAATATTTTTTAAAAAGTGGACAAACATTTGAGATCTAAACTTGAATCTTTAAAAATGTAAAAAGTTTAGGCTCACAACACAAATTCCCAGTATCTAGAAAAACTATAAATAATACCTAAAAGATGTCAACATAAAAAGGAACTCGGTAGTTATATAATCTACTGAAGAGTATACACATAAAATAATTGCAAATGGACATGTCATTATTTGAAAAAAATCTTAGACACAGTCTAATCCTTTTTCTTTACAAATATTGTAGTATAATCTTGCATAATTTTATTTTATTTGGAATCCCTGTAGACATGGACTTGTGTAAAATACCTTGTATCCTGATCATAACATTTCTATACATGTATGATCTGACAAATGCCATGCATTTCCGGATATTGAGAGACAGACACGCGCACTCTCTGCAAATATTTTGTTTTAGATGCCACTAAGTATAACCTGCTATACACGCACACACCATACACAGATTATTTACCAACCTTAAAGTTTCTTCATCTGCATCTTGCAATTTGGCCTTTTTAGCCTAAAATAAGAAAGAAAATATAAATCCGCCTGTCTTGTATTAATTTAAATAGATATATAGAATTTCACAGTTCAAACAAAACAAGCTTAGCTTCCAACATTTTAAGATTAGTTAACTTTTAAATAAAACAGATATAATCCTATTCTGAAGATGCCTAAAGAATTACTATTTTTGTTAGTCAGTTAACTGCAAAATATTGCTCCAATGACTTTGCAACAGATTTGTCTAGAGAGTATGAAATAAACTGCAAATCTCAAAGATCACACAATGCAGCATTCTAATGCTATACATTATATACTTATAAAGATATACTTAAAAAAAAATTTTTTTTAATTAATAACTTATGGAACATTTACCGTTTTAGCAGGTAATATATCAAATAAAAAACTTCAAATCCTTGTATTTCAAACAATACCAGCAAAGGTAAAAAAAAACCTCTTGATCTCCACCGCGAAAGAATAATGTGTGCAAGATAGTTATTGCAGCTTGGAGCTTAAATACAGTTTAGTAGTGGCAGAAACCCGAGACACAGGATCAGTTAAGCCACACAAGAGCAATGGAAATTCATCATCCAAATCCAAGAGCTTTCTTTTTTATTTTTTCCTCTCTTGCCAGATGAGGATTAACAGGTTAGCAAGAGAGTTCAAGAAAGCGATTAAACAATTAAATAAAAAGTTATGATGAGATCAAACATACAAAAAATAAATAAATGTGAAAGAGGCAGAGGTGGAAAAATAACATTCAATGCCCTATAAATTGTGCTATGATTTATTTTAACATAAAAAAAGATTAATTTTTCAAATTGCGTTCAGAAACTATAAAACAAATAAAAACAGGACGCACAAAAAGTGCTTAAAGGGTTACTCCAAACATCATTACCATTACAGCCTGCTGTTGTAGTTATTCAGTAATGGGGCAAATCATTTACCGCTTTAATTTAACGGTTTGCCCCCTGACAAAAAGGTCCATGTTGGGCTTGGATCCTCCCTCGTGGTCAAGTAATGCGTTTCTGGCTTCTGCAGAGCAGCAGAAGTCTAGAAATGCGGCAGTCGTCGTTCATTGGCTTACAGGGTCAGCTGGCCACTCTCAGCCAAATTATAATAATCACTGTTTATATATTTAAACAACTATTCTAAGCACCATAGACATTATAAACTGCTGTACAGTTTATGGTGTCAGGAGTTCCCTGGTTCTGCACCACAGTAAGGAGTCAAACAGTTTTTGAATAATGTGACAATTGTCAAATTACCCTTGAAGATCCCTAAAACACCATGTCCACTTCAGCGTTAAGTCGTCATGATGTTTGGAGTCTGCTTTCAGTTTGGAATGCTGCACATACAAAATTAAAACACTTTTTCTGCCTCAGGTGAAACTGCACCTCCCGCAGGATCTCTATTGCTCTACAGAATTCATTTTCAGCACTTTCAGAGTGTAATGGGGTTATGGAGACAGGCACAGGCACTGAGTGTACTGGTGTTGTGGAGACAGGCTCAGGCATTGAGTGTAGTGGTGTTGTGGAGAAAGGCTCAGGCACTGAGTGTAGTGGTATTATGGAGACAGGATGGAGACTATGGTGAGGCCTAATAGAAAGCAGTTGTTGTTGGGGGATTCCATCATAAGAGGTGTGGAGCTGGACAATAGTGGTCTTGTGAGATGTCTTCCCGGAGTTACTGCTCACAGAGACAGGAGACTTATTTGTAATATTGTTAGGTAAGCAAAGCAGGAAGTGGAATTGGATATACTTGTCCATCTAGGGACAAATGACTTGGCTTGCAATGAGGTTTCAGAGGTAAAGTTTTTTTTTTTAGTGTTTTTGCCAATGATATACGGCAGGTTGCTTCCACATTGTCATTCTCTGAAGTTCTGCCTGTGCATAACACTCAGAACGGCAGGCAGATGCGTATTAGGGACTTTAACTTGTGGCTTGGTGAATGGTGTCGGTAGCAAGGATTTGGCTTCATTTCTCATGGTAGCTCTGTTTGGAATGGAAAAAAACTGTACAAAATGCATCTTTCTCAAAAGGGAACAAATGTTCTCAGTGAGCAGTTCAGAGGTTTTGCTACGATGTATTTAAACAGGGAAGGGTGATAAAACAATCTATTTCCCCCTGAAAACAAGGACAGAAGGTGCCTGCAGCAAGTGTTTTAAAAAGTGATGAGCTTAGAGTCATGTCTACAAATACTCGTAGTTTAGGGAATAAGATCCATGAACTCATGGCAATAATGGCAACTGATAATGTAGATTTAGTCGCTGCTACTGAGACATGGTATAATGAGAAAAATGACTGGTACATAACAATACCAGTGTACTCTTTATAAAGAAAAGACAGGGAAGACAATAAATGGGGAGGGGTGGCCCTGTATGTGAAGGATAGCATAAAATCTAGCCTAATAAAAGTTAGCAAGGCGAACATAGAGTCTGTTTGCGTTACGTTAGAATTTAGTAATCACACAGTAACTTGTGTAGGTGTGATTTATAGGCCCCCAAGACAAACAGAAGAGTTAAATAATCTACTAGTTGAGGAAATACTGGGTGAGTTTAATCTTCCGGATGTGAACTGGTAAACCAAAATAGCTGCTTGTGCCAGGAGCACACATATTCTAAACTCCCTACTGGGATCGTCTCTAAAACATATTGTTGAGGAGCCAACTCGTAAAGAGGCCATACTAGATTTAGTATCAGATATTACTATAGGTGAAAGTTTAGGATCCAGTGGTCATCAGTCAGTGTGGTTTAATATAAGAACAGTGACTGAGTCACACCACACAAAACCAAAAGTTTTAGACTTTAGAAAAACAGACTTTTCTATAAATAAAATATGTCTAAAGGAGTCATTATCAGACTCAAGCAATTTAAATGCAGTTAGGAAAAAGGACAAACGAGTTATTTGTTACATGTGAGTTTACAGAGGAAGATGTTCTATTTCAACTGTCAATGGGACCTGATGGAATACACACAAAGTTATTAAAAGAGCTTAGTGGTGTACTAGCAAAACCATTAACAGATTTATTTAACAAATCATTGTTAACAGGAGTAGTCCCAAAAGAATGGAAGTTAGCAAATGCAGTGCCAATTCACAAGAAAGTTAGTACGGAGGAGTCGGGCACCTATAGGCCAGTAAGCCTTACTTCAGTAGTGGGGAAAGTAATGGAAACCATGTTATAGGATAGGATTGTTGAACATCTAAAATAACATGGATTTCAAGATCAGAAAAACATGGGTTTACTTCAGGAGGTCATGCCAAACAAATTGTATTGATTTGGTAACTAAAATAATAGATCAGGGTGGTGCCTTAGACAATGCTTACCTAGATTTCAGTAAGGCTTTTGACACTGTTGCACATATAAGGCTTATCAATAAACTGCAATCTTTACTTTTGAATTCCAATATTGTTGAATGGGTAAGGCAGTAGCTGAGTGACAGGCAACAGAGGGTTGTAGTCAATGTAGTATATTCAAAGTATGAGCATGTCACCAGTGGGGTACCTCCGGGATCTGTACTTTGACCCATTCAATTTAATATTTTTATTAGTGATATTGCATAAGGTCTTGATGGTAAAGTATGTATTTTTCTGATGATACCAAGATATGTATCAGGGTTGATGTTCCAGGAGGGACACGCCAAATGGCAAATGATTTAGGTAATACTAGAAAAATGGTCAGAGTTGTGGCAACTGATATTTAATGTGGATAAGTGCAAGGTAATGCATCTTGGACGTAAAAACCCAAGAGCAGAGTACAGAATATTTGATAGAGTCCTAACCTCAACATTTGAGGAAAGGGATTTAGGGGTAATTATTTCTGATGACTTAAAGGTAGGCAGACAATGTAATAGAGCAGCAGGAAATGCTAGCAGAATGCTTGGTTGTATAGGAAGAGGTATTCACAGTAGAAAGAAGGAAGTGCTCATGCCATTGTACAGACCTCACTTGGAGTATTGTATGCAGTACTGGAGACCATATCTCGAGAAGGATATGTATTATGTAAATACATAAAAGGAATCAACACAGTAAAGAAGGAAACTATATTTAAAAGAAGAAAAACTACCACAACAAGCGGACAGTCTTAAATTAGAGGGGAAAAGGTTTAAAAATAATAGCAGGAAGTATTACTTTACCGAGAGGGTAGTGGATGCATGGAATAGCCTTCCAGCTGAAGTGGTAGAGGTTAACACAGTAAAGAAGTTTAAGCATGCGTTGGATAGGCATAAGGCTATCCTAACTATAAGATAAGGCCAGGGACTAATGAAAGTATTTAGAAAATTGGGCAGACTAGATGGGCCGAATGTTTCTATCACTAGCCAAGCAGGGACAAGAATTGTAGGCTTCTAATGTTAATCCTGTGTATATTTGGTGTCTGTCGTCAACATAGCACAGGGCTTGACAAATTTGTATTTGTAGGTTGTTGTTTTTTGTTTGTTTTTTTTAAAGTCGAGTGGTTTGCAGAATGTAATTAATTGAAATGTAATTGAATGTAATTAAATGAAAATAAATTAAAATAGATTACAACAGGAAAAGAAAAAATTCCAACTTGGCCAAAAATTAAGAATCAAACAATTATACAATTAGAAACCGAGAAAGGAATATCTTACCAAATAAATTGGAATAAAAAATAAATAAATCAAGAGTTAATGAGGTGCTGGGTAAATATTTTTCAAAAAGATGAATTCTGAGATAAAAGGGTTAGAAGGATCAAAAAGAAGATTTGCCAGAAGGAGAAAATGTAGCGTAATTAGGATATATAAAAAACCCGTACACCAAAAGAAAAATAACAGAAGTAGGGTTATAAACGAGATAATGAAAATTTTGATATTAAGATTTTGTATGGGATTCATTTTTGATAAATAACAAGAAATAATAATAAAATGAAATAAACTACTATATTGGTTATGGCGCCTCTTTAATGTTCTACATAAAAGCCATTTTGAAAGATTCTTGTACTGCATCCTGAGACAAAATGTATAAGTACTTCAAAGTGCTTCAGCACCATGCAAGATCTGAAGCAATTACTTAAATGGGTACTGTGGGCACCATAACCACTTCATTTCAATGAAGTGACGAAAGCCTCCATTCACTTTTTAAATTATTTATTTATTTTTAAACAGTTTAACACTGTTAACCCAGCTATCTCTCTGAAACTGCTCAGCAAATACAAAAGCATTTGCTCAAGCAGCAGTGATAGAGCATCCGCTGGCTCTCAGTCTATCACTGGGCACCCATAGCAAGTAATACTTCCAAATTATATTAAAATTTTTGAAGCATTATTGCTTTGAGTGGCAAGTGGTATACTAAGAGCTCACAGATTTTCCAAGCAGTTCCAGAGAAACCAGATTTGCACCTGGGTGACTCCATTTGTGTTTAAACTGTTCAAACACCTGAAGGTAAGAAGGTGCCAAACGACATGAAGTGGTTATACTGCTTAGAGTGTTCCTTTAATTGGTCTCTTGTAAGTTATTTAACCCACACCCCACAATAAAATGTATTGTATAAAAGGGAAAAAAAAAAAAATCAAAAGAAAAAATCCACCCACACACAAAACAATGCTTCTACATCGGACAATAAGTCTGAAAATCCTACTCTGAATTGTCTTTTGTTACCTATATATTTATTGAAAGATAATGGAACCTCAAATAATGTTGTGCTTAAGTTTCAACAGTATTTACCAGGGTACATATTTTTAGGAAAATCTTTTTTTAGTAGCATTCAATACAAACAAGGCCACTGAATTGACCGTGTAATACAAAGGGCAGGGTAATTAAGCTGCAACTCTTGTTTCTGTGCAAAAGCACAGAAGACTTACTACTGTATACCAGTTCTCAAATAGTATTTCATAGAGATAAAATCTTTATGAAATACTCATTTTGACTGCTTTGGAATTTCACTGAAATCCAACATAGTCAAGAGATATACTGAGACAAAGTAGGAACAACTATACATAATATGTAATATATTTCCTATGCCTGACACTTCAAGACACTGGGCAGAGATACTGCTGTTTAGAAGTGGCAAACACCACAGCCGTCACCAGTGCAGGATCCGCCATAGACCTCAATGCTGTACTCTAGTGCATGTACAAGAATACAGGAGTGACATTGGCTCCTGGCTCTCACCGGCCAGAAGATGGCTGCGCCTGCGAGGGACAAGTTTGGATAAGTAAATCTCACCTTGACCTGCGAAAATGAATAGAGTTACAGGTTTCAAGCCATATATGAAAATATTATAATGGCATGTAAACAGGCTCATTAACATAGCTGAACGCTGCAAACATAACTCATGGTCCGTTAGTAAACTCTCTCCATGGTATGAGGTTTGTCTTTTCTGACCCAGGTTAAGTCGTTGGTTTGCTCTCTGTGCTGCCTTCCGTGCCGTGGAAGTCCTATATCTATATCACAGTATCAAGAAGCTTTCAAACTGTAGCATTATATCTGTCAAGACCGTACATGGTGGTCTTACAAGACCTCTAAATATAAAATCTGCAGACGAAAACACGCAGATCCCCACACGTATGTTTAGAATGTTGGGCCTTTTGACTACCATCAAGGGCCATCAAGCAGGACATAGCACTACTCATTAAACCAATCTAAATATTTCAATATTTAACCAAAAAGTTAGATGAAGAACGAAGGGTGGAAAAAAAAAAAAAAGAGGTTTGTTTCTTTAGGAACATCTCTTTTCTCTTAGTTAAATTCTAAAATTTGGAAGTCCTCTTTTGAGGTGATCAACAAGCAGTGGGTCCAGATAGCGGAGTACACAGTCATTGCACCAGTGGCTCCTAAAATGTCATGCGAAAACCTTCCATTTGTGTAAATTACACTCTCAGCGGTAGGACGACTCATCAATTGCTCTTCCACATTTAAGATGAAGGCAGTTACATACTTCTATGCCCAATCAATATGTGTCAGTCATTCAAAAAGTTGGATGTAGGCAATTATATACCTAAGTTGTTAATAACCCTTTTCGTCTATTGGTACAATATTTTATAAATATAAACTACAGGGTACAATAGTTCCTACCAATATTCTTTGAAGATAGCGTTAAACTTATAACGTGCTAAAAATATACATAAAGCTAAGGGTGCTTATACACACAATATCTTCCAGGTTCTTGTTCCTTATGACGGGAGGAACCTGTATTATTATTCGGGTCAGGGTATTGATGTATACCTTCATTTCATTACTCTAAGTTGGGAGAATGCATCGTCTTGCATGAATTTCATCATGGTCTTAGCTTATGAATGAGAAAATATACTGACATTTGGGGATGGGTCCTATGCGACCTGTGGGAGTCCCTCTCTCATTTTAAATATCCTTTATGTGTACTGTACATTAAGTATTAACCCTCTATACTAAATATCCTTCTTAAGATGGAGTATCTTTCTAATGCGGAGTGTCTATTGATTTACATAGAGTATTCTTCTTTTCGTGGAATATATTTATACTCTCAGGATTGTTCATAGTTTTTATACCAAGCCTCCTGTTTTTGTATCATATTTGTTACAAACGTGCGCGCTCTGTTTATATCAATTGAGCATACAAGAGGCTTTAAGGACACAGGAGTACGAATGGAAAATGCAGGAAGAGAAAAATATAATGTTAATATAATGCTAGTTCTAAAATTTGCTATATAATGTTGATACTTTATTATGATTTTACAATTTTATCATATTTTATTCGATATTGCCAATGTTAAATTTATGGTTATTATGTGTATGTTTATGGGGTTTTGTTTAATCCGATTTTACTACCTTTTATCACCTGTTATAGCTATATTGTCCTCATCTACACTGTGTGCAGAATTATTAGGCAAATGAGTATTTTGACCACATCATCCTCTTTATGCATGTTGTCTTACTCCAAGCTGTATAGGCTCGAAAGCCTACTACCAATTAAGCATATTAGGTGATGTGCATCTCTGTAATGAGAAGGGGTGTGGTCTAATGACATCAACACCCTATATCAGGTGTGCATAATTATTAGGCAACTTCCTTTCCTTTGGCAAAATGGGTCAAAAGAAGGACTTGACAGGCTCAGAAAAGTCAAAAATAGTGAGCTATCTTGCAGAGGGATGCAGCACTCTTAAAATTGCAAAGCTTCTGAAGCGTGATCATCGAACAATCAAGCGTTTCATTCAAAATAGTCAACAGGGTCGCAAGAAGCGTGTGGAGAAACCAAGGCGCAAAATAACTGCCCATGAACTGAGAAGAGTCAAGCGTGCAGCTGCCAAGATGCCACTTGCCACCAGTTTGGCCATATTTCAGAGCTGCAACATCAATGGAGTGCCCGAAAGCACAAGGTGTGCAATACTCAGAGACATGGCCAAGGTAAGAAAGGCTGAAAGACGACCACCACTGAACAAGACACACAAGCTGAAACGTCAAGACTGGGCCAAGAAATATCTCAAGACTGATTTTTCTAAGGTTTTATGGACTGATGAAATGAGAGTGAGTCTTGATGGGCCAGATGGATGGATTGGTAAAGGGCAGAGAGCTCCAGTCCGACTCAGACGCCAGCAAGGTGGAGGTGGAGTACTGGTTTGGGCTGGTATCATCAAAGATGAGCTTGTGGGGCCTTTTCGGGTTGAGGATGGAGTCAAGCTCAACTCCCAGTTTCTGGAAGACACCTTCTTCAAGCAGTGGTACAGGAAGAAGTCTGCATCCTTCAAGAAAAACATGATTTTCATGCAGGACAATGCTCCATCACACGCGTCCAAGTACTCCACAGCGTGGCTGGCATGAAAGGGTATAAAAGAAGAAAATCTAATGACATGGCCTCCTTGTTCACCTGATCTGAACCCCATTGAGAACCTGTGGTCCATCATCAAATGTGAGATTTACAAGGAGGGAAAACAGTACACCTCTCTGAACAGTGTCTGGGAGGCTGTGGTTGCTGCTGCACGCAATGTTGATGGTGAACAGATCAAAACACTGACAGAATCCATGGATGGCAGGGTTTTGAGTGTCCTTGCAAAGAAAGGTGGCTATATTGGTCACTGATTTGTTTTTGTTATGTTTTTGAATGCAAGAAATGTATATTTGTGAATGTTGAGATGTTATATTGGTTTCACTGGTAAAAATAAATAATTGAAATGGGTATATATTTGTTTTTTGTTAAGTTGCCTAATAATTATGCACAGTAATAGTCACCTGCACACACAGATATCCCCCTAAAATAGCTATAACTAAAAACAAACTAAAAACTACTTCCAAAAATATTCAGCTTTGATATTAATGAGTTTTTTGGGTTCATTGAGAACATGGTTGTTGTTCAATAATAAAATTAATCCTCAAAAATACAACTTGCCTAATAATTCTGCACTCCCTGTATATTTCAAGAGAGGACAGTTTAAACATACATCGGATATGAATTTAAGGTATAAACTTATAAGTGTACAACCATAAGCAAATGATTATACCACTTGACAGACAGAGTATATAACGGTCAGGCAGTGGCCGCGGCACCTATCTTGAGAAAGCCCTCACAAGAAGGGCGAAACACGTTTAAGGTGCTGGACATTACCCTCAGTACTTGGTATCACATACAAGGCCCCAGTATCCAGCGGGACTTACCTCCAGCGTTCCTCCAAGTTCATATCGTGGACGGTCGGCTTCAGTGCAAGAGGCAGACGCTGTCTCCTCTGGAGGATTTGTTTTCTCTACAGTATACCTGGACTAAGACACTGCTTACCAAGCCGAGAAAGTGGTCCTTAGCGATAAGTACCACACTTTTAACCTGTAAGAGTTTCTGATTTGGGGGGTTTTATGTATAAGGGCATTAAACACACAGTGTTACACTAATTTTTGCTTCCTTAATTTTTAAGGTACAACTAGTAAACCACGGGGTTCGACACGGATATGGATACAGATTCTGCCTATTCCCCTCTGTGACTTTTCTTTTCCATCATTTTTTTTATCGTTATTGCACATGTCATGTTTTATATGAGACTTATGGACTATGTGTTAGGATTTCTAAGTACCGTATATACTCGAGTATAAGCCGACCCGAATATAAGCCGAGGCCCCTAATTTTACCCCAAAAAACTGGGAAAACTTATTGACTCGAGTATAAGACTAGGGTGAGAAATGCAGCAGCTACTGGTAAATTTCTAAATAAAATTAGATCCTAAAAAAAATATATTAATTGAATATTTATTTACAGTCTGTGTATAATGAATGCAGTGTGTGTATAATGAATGCAGTGTGAGTGTATGAATGCAGTGTGAGTGTATGAATGCAGTGTGAGTGTATGAATGCAGTGTGAGTGTATGAATGCAGTGTGAGTGTATGAATGCAGTGTGAGTGTATGAGTGCAGCGTGTGGGTATGAGTGCAGCGTGTGGGTATGAGTGCAGCGTGTGGGTATGAGTGCAGCGTGTGGGTATGAGTGCAGCGTGTGGGTATGAGTGCAGCGTGTGGGTATGAGTGCAGCGTGTGGGTATGAGTGCAGCGTGTGGGTATGAGTGCAGCGTGTGGGTATGAGTGCAGCGTGTGGGTATGAGTGCAGCGTGTGTATGAATGCAGTGTGTGTGTATGAATGCAGTGTGTGTGTATGAGTGCAGTGTGTGTGTGTGTATGAATGCAGTGTGTGTGTGTATGAATGCAGTGTGTGTATGAGTGCAGCGTGTGTATGAATGCAGCGTGTGTATGAGTGCAGTGTGCGTGTATGAATGCAGTGTGTGTATGAGTGCAGCGTGTGTGTGTATGAGTGCAGTGTGTGTGTGTGTGTGAGTGCAGTGTGTGTGTGTGTGAGTGCAGTGTGTGTGTGTGTGAGTGGTGTGTGTGTGTATGAGTGGTGTGTGTGTGTGTGTGTGTTGCAGAGCCTTGGTGGGGGGTGGGAATTTTTTTTATTTTATTTTTTTTAATTTTTTTTATTATTATTTATTATTATTTTTATTTATTTAATTTAATTATTATTATTTTTGTATGATTATTTAATTATTTATTTTTTTATTATTATTACTAATTATTATTTTTTTCGGCCCCCCCTCCCTGCTTGATACATGGCAGGGAGGGGGGCTCCTTCCCTGGTGGTCCAGCATTGGCAGTTCAGTGGGGGGGGAGAGGGGTGCTGGCAGAGCTGTACTTACCCTTCCTGCAGCTCCTGTCAGCTCTCTCCTCCTCCGCGCGGTCTGTGCAGCTCCCTCTGTCAGCTCCCAGTGTAAGTCTCGCGAGAGCCGCGGCTCTCGCGAGATTTACACTGGGAGCTGACCGAGGTGCTGAACGGACGGCGCGGAGGAGGAGAGAGCTGACAGGAGCTGCAGGAAGGGTAAGTACAGCTCTGCCAGCACCCCTCTCCCCCGGTCTGTATTATGGCAATGCAAATTGCCATAATACAGACTATTGACTCGAGTATAAGCCTAGTTGGGTTTTTTTAGCACAAAAAATGTGCTAAAAAACGGCTTATACTCGAGTATATACGGTATATAGAATTGCTTTCTTGATATCTCTGAGATCATCTCATAGGGACACATCCACTAAGCGCTGACACTATATATACTGCATTTTTATTTTGAGAATTTGGGAAGTTCTATTCGTGTCTTGGGCGCTGGTAAAATTATATGCCAAAGGTAATTTTATTTATTATAAAATTCTGTATTTGAGTTATACAGTTTTAGAATATATGTTTAAGACAATGTTTACCTTAATTTATACTACATTTTTTGCGCTCTCTTCTCTGCAGTCGATTTTGGTAGCATATTAGATTAAATTTTTTTATATTTTCCCTACTTTTTATTGTCAAAGAAAATAAAAAATCCCTGGGACAAATTGTATTCAGCCATAAGTACTTACTTCGTGAGCCTAACCCTCGATTTCTATATTGCTGAATAATCTTTCCAAGTTATTAAATATTTCTGGTTAAACTTTTAAATTTATTCAATATTATTTTCATTTTGTAATATTTTGATAAATATATATTTGTTTTACATTTTAATATGTTGAAAAATAATTTGAAAAGTTTATCTAAAAATATGAAATTATTTGGAAATCCAACAATATTAATCCAAGGCCTTCGTGTGGTAATAAGGAATCTTTACATACAGCCAGAGCACACACAGATACACTGCCAGCACACTATGAGGGAGGACACAGGGAGATAACACTGTGTGTAGAGGCCCCAGTATTTCTAATTAAAATTATATTGTGGGTCAAGACAAGTAGCTAGTCATGAGCGACAAGTTTGATAGATTACCACTTTAGTCCCGTGGACAAGTAGATTTTGTTGAAATTTCCAACAAAGCTGTTAATGAACTCTCCTGTTGAGGATCATGAAATGTCCGTTTGCAATATTGGAATTAAGAATGATTTTCCTCTGTTTGTAGCACAACTGGAAATTGCTCCAAATTGGATTTTTCAGCTCAAATGCATAAAAACCAGAATGGATAATATTAATGAAATAATTTTCGTTTTTAATTTAAATATCATATTTCTTATGCTTTTGGAGGAAAAATCCATTTAAAGGAAGTTTCAATTTAAGATACCTTATAGTCTGGGGCGGAGCCTGACAGCCATCCTGACCAGACACATTTCTACCTGCTCCCCAAAAGCCTAACAAAATCAAGGAATATCGCCCTAAGCAGGGACCATCTGCACACACAAAGTACCTACCCTGCACCACGACGACGAGACGCACAGATTGATGACTTTCTTTCAGGCTGCGGAGCAAATCTGCGGCCTTCCGCGTCACGCCACTCCTAAGCCTTCGAGAAGGTCACGACTACCCAGAATACTTCCCGCCTAACACGCCTGCCAGCACACCAACCATGGGCAGCCGCACTTCTAAACCTACTACAGGCATCGGCAATCAAGGTAGAGACATTGGGGAAATGCTGCTAAGGCCAGCACAAGCTGCACCAACACATGCGGAACACCCGCCAAATATGGCTCCCGTCCCAGAGTCAGATCAAGGGGCAACCCCGGACACAGACACCCCAGCAGAGCTTCCCAAAATCCTAGTCTCACCAGAGGATTCAGCCCCCACTACCGAAGGGGTCCTGAAAGCGCTCCTGGTGGATATTCAGAAGCTACTAGCAGCTGACGTAGCCCTAGTCAAAAGAGATATACAACAGGTCGCTGACTGAGTTACAACCACAGAAGAAGACATAGCAACTATCCACAATACATTGACTCAGTCCAACAGCTACACACTGAACAACAAGCACTGGCGGCCCAAATAATGTCCCCCGAAGACAAACCGCGCCAGACACATAAAAATCTGTGGCATACCCAACACATTCACTACTGAAGAACTGTCGCATTACATTCAGTGCCTCCTGACATCAATCCTGTCACAAACGGTGGCAAAGAAAATCACCCTGGATGGGATAGAACAAGCTCTGTCCGCATCTCACCCAATACTTCGAGGGATGTCATCCTACGCTAACATACCATATAAATGGGGAAACACTGGCTCACTACTTGTTCAACACAAGGGGACTGCTCACAACCTCACATCCCCGACTGGAGCATCAGCTTTCCTAAGTGCACTTGGACTACATCCAGGGAATCCCCCCTTCACAGATGGAAACCCAATTGCAAACTAGGATCCTGAAGCCGGCACCTCAACCGGACCGACAACAAGGAACCTCGCAAACACCTGACATCGCCTAGGGACGGAGACATCCTAAACTGTGATCGGCCTACTGGATACCAAGATCACAATATCTACAAAGTTTTGTTTTTTACATAATGTTATTGCATGTGTTTTTTAAATTCATGGTTTTATGCTCTTATACACATCGTATACCAAACACACAAGGGGAAACCCAAACCCCCAAATGACGAATGGGCTTAATTTCTTTTCACCTTGCAAGAAACTGGCCTTCCTCACACATGAAAGCCAAAACCCCCAGGCTATCTAGAGACAGTTGACGTCTTAATTAACTCCCCTCCTCCCCCATCAACCCGCCAGGGGTAACATTAAGCATGCCAGACCAATACTCAGGCACATTGAACTCGCGCCAGCCAATAGCTACATTACATGGACCACCATACTGTACATGGCGCCTATTTGGCACGCACATTCTGGCATCTCCCAAGCACATAAAGCACCAAGGAGCATTCCTCACGCCTGTAGTATCCCAGGAACACAGCGCACACTACTCGCTAACCTGTTGAATTTATGATTGACCTGGGTTTGTCTCCAAACTTGTTCATAACAAACGTGCTTATCATACCGTCATCATACGAAATTTATGAAACTTATTGAAATGTTTGATGTATCTTAAACTTTTAACTAAGCATGAAAAATAAAGAATTTATTTAAAAAAAAAAAGATACATATATGGATTTATTTAGTATAAAATATGGATTTAATTATGTAGCATGAGGCAGCATATTTATGTAATATTTAATTTTTTGGCAAATTAATTCCATTAATCCAAGTTATTTGAACTTGTGTCTGCAGAAATAAAGATCACTTTTCACAGCAAAATGTAATACACCTTACTTTAAATCAAGCATGTCAAACTCAAAGGCTAACACAGGCCAAATAAACAAGGTTTAAGTTTATGTAGGCTGCAAAAAAGAAAAACAAAAAAAAAAAACTTTCATAGAAACTTAGGTTTATTTTGAAAAGCACAGTATATTAAAAAAACAAACAGCACCCGCCTCTTCTAAACCCCAGCACCCTCCTCTACTAAACCCCAGCCCCTGTTTAAAAAAACTAAAATATTGGCCCACAAGCAGACTCCACTCACATTGTGTCACAGCTCCTTGCGATTCTGCCGGCGTGGTTGCACATAAAGTAAGCAACCACGCCGACAGAAACAATTCTTACTTCCCTTGCTCGCGGCAGACCACTGCGCGATCTCCCTTCGGTCCGGTCCCCAGCGGGTGCGACGCTCATAGGAGCGCCAATCGATGCGGTTCGAATTTTTGTACTAAATTTACCGTCGCCCACACCAAAGATGGCGCCAACGTGCGTGCGATGTCATGTCATAGACGCGCACACACGTTTTGTGGTCAAAGGCCGCCAATGGAGAGGTATTTAAACCCAAATTACTTTTCTGTCAGTGCCTTGTCGTGGTTTCCCTTTGATGGTTATCCGAAAGTGTGTTCCTGATAGTGTTTTTCTGGTTTTTGACTTTGGCTTTGTTCTGACTTCCCTGATTTCTGGTACCCTTGACTTTTGGCTTTTCTTTATCGCTGTTCCTCATTCTGCGTCCCTGACCTCGGCAAGTATTTTGACTATTCTCTGGTACGTCAAGTCCAGCCATTCTAAGGTCCGGTTAGACGTTATCCTTAGTCCCAGGTGTGATACAATTCTGCGTGCTGGATCAACAGTAATCCTGACACATTGCCACTGCCAGCATACGACTCCGGAGTACAGCCTCTGGTATACCCCCAATGGCGCTGTCCGCACCCTGTGGACACTCCACCTGCAAGCGGCTGCGGACGTCCCAGAGGCTCTTTCCGCTACTCATTGAAACCCTGTGAAGGTGGAGCACATTGACGTCACGTTGGAATGTGACGTGGTGTTGCGTGCCTCCGTGCACCTCCAGGTCCTCCACTGTCTAGCTGCAGCCATCGCAACACTGACCATCACACATTCATTGACAGACCGACAAACACACACACACTGACAGACACATTTACACATTCTTGCACACACTCATATCATATTATTTATTGCTCCCTACCTGTGGGAGCTGGTGTAGGGCCACTCCCTGGGGTCCAGTGGGGATCTTCTCTCGGCAAGTCTCCCTTCCTGCTCCTCAGTGCTCCCTCACACGCGCAGTTTAGTGATGCCGGGCCGGAATGACATCGTATTCCGGAACCCGGCAACACTACAGAGAGCGTGTGCGAGGGAGCAGTGATGAGCGGGAAGAAGAGACTGAGCTGCCTCACTGTCGCCAGCGTCCTCTCCTCCCAGCCGGGTACATTTTAGCATTCCTCCACGAAGGAACATTCCCACCCAGCCAAACACTACTGGAAAGGAGAAAGTACACACGCTGAGAACAAGGGTAAGGCTCCGGCTAAATGCCCCAACTAGTTGCAACGAATGCTCCTGAACGGCCATGGAGCTGCACTTCTGATCCGGATGATCAGGAGCCTATCCAATGCCTATGAATTCTAGACGAACAGAAGGCCTATCACTCTGCTTTGAAGGGCTAAGTATGGGAGGCATTGCACTTTGTCTGAGAGACCTTTCTGGGTGAGCCCCAGGCTTGTTCGGGAGAAAGTATACCGCCAGATCACCTAGCTAAATTCACGCACATGTGGCTCTACAAGCCTCTGGGAAGTCCGAAGCGGCTTGCAGATGGTGTCTCTACATCCTAGTCCGCGGGAAAGCTTGCCCACGCTACTGAATTTGACCCCCTCATGATGACATTCACGGAACATAGTGGACGTGACCTTTGTAAAAGGTATTGCAAAGTGTTTCAAAGGATCACAAGACAAGCTCTTGGATACCATCAGGCCATTGTCTCGCATTATGTATTTGGCAGGACGGATACTTATGATGCACACATGGTGCTTAAAGGGACACTCCAGGCACCCAGACCACTTCTGCTCATTGGAGTGGTCTGGGTGCCAACTCCCACTACTCCTAACCCTGCAAGTGTAATTATTGCAGTTTTTTTAGAAACAATAATTACATTGCAGGGTTAACTCCACCTCTAGTGGCTGTCTACTAGACAGCCACTAGAGGTCACTTCCTGATTTCTAGCAAGGATTTACCTCCAGCGTCGCTCATTTCCCCATAGGAAAGCATTGAAATTCGTTTTCAATGCTTTCCTATGGGAAGACCTAATGCGCATGCCGCGCATGCGCATTAGGTCTCCTCGGCCGGTGGGCGGGTTCAGTCTCGCCCACCGGCCAATGGAATCAGAGGGAGGAGAGGCGCAGAGGAGGAAGCAGCGACGAGGGACATTGCCGCTGCCTCAGGTAAGTGACTGACGGGGTTTTCACCCCTTCGGTAACTGGGGATTGGGGGGTGGGAGGGAGAGGGACCCTCCAGTGCCAGAAAAACAGATTGTTTTCCTGGCACGGGAGTTTCCCTTTAAATGGGCACACGACATAAAAGAATGGTCCCAACTGTGTTTTTGCTTTGTCAGCATCACCAACGTGGACCTCTCTTTGGAGAGACATAAGGCTGCATACTATTGCGCATTGATAGAAAGTAAGCCAATCTTGGCTTTAACCCCTTAAGGACCAAACTTCTGGAATAAAATGGAATCATGACGTGTCACACACGTCATGTGTCCTTAAGGGGTTAAAGAACTGGGACCACAGGCACAGGGCAGACTACTTAACGAATCCTTTGTGAAAAAAGAACTGCATAAACATGTGACTGTATTCACATCACTTAATAAAGTTCAGATCTTATGAGGAAGACCTTGAACACCACACCTGCTAAGGTTAATTTTTGCAGAGCTGTTCAGCAGAGGGCTGTACCGCCAGCCACTTTTTGTCATAAGGCCCCTGCTCAACCCAACCCAAACTCTTCTACCTAGAAGTGGGGAATCGTCAAAGCTTCCATTTTAGAGAGGTACAGACAGAGGTCATGGTGCACATGATTGTGGACACGCTAGATTCTCAACAGGTAAAGTCACAAGATGTTTCCACTATAGACAATCTGATCTGCTGGAAGTCTTTTCCTTTTTTTACCCCATAGCCTTCTATAAACAGTACAGAAGATAAGACATTCTAAATTAAACAGACTGCAATAATGGTTTAGATCTCTTTACTGGAAGTGTTTAGGAAATCTGTGTGAGCCGCATGAGGGTAGTATAACTAGGGCCTATAAATACAGTGATTTAACTCTACACTGCGTGCAGAATTATTAGGCAAATTAGTATTTTGACCACATCATCCTCTTTATGCAAGTTGTCTTACTCCAAGCTGTATAGGCTCGAAAGCCTACTACCAATTAAGCATATTAGGTGATGTGCATCTCTGTAATGAGAAGGGGTGTGGTCTAATGACATCAACACCCTATATCAGGTGTGCATAATTATTAGGAAACCTTTCCTTTGGCAAAATGGGTCAAAAGAAGGACTTGACAGGCTCAGAAAAGTTAAAAATAGTGAGATATCTTGCAGAGGGATGCAGCACTCTTAAAATTGTAAAGCTTCTGAAGCGTGATCATCGAACAATCAAGCGTTTCATTCCAAATAGTCAACAGGGTCGCAAGAAGCGTGTGGAGAAACCAAGGCGCAAAATAACTGCCCATGAACTGAGAAAAGTCAAGCGTGCAGCTGCCAAGATGCCACTTGCCACCAGTTTGGCCATATTTCAGAGCTGCAACATCACTGGAGTGCCCAAAAGCACAAGGTGTGCAATACTCAGAGACATGGCCAAGGTAAGAAAGGCTGAAAGACGACCACCACTGAACAAGACACACAAGCTGAAACGTCAAGACTGGGCCAAGAAATATCTCAAGACTGATTTTTCTAAGGTTTTATGGACGATGAAATGAGAGTGAGTCTTGATGGGCCAGATGGATGGATTGGTAAAGGGCAGAGAGCTCCAGTCCGACTCAGACGCCAGCAAGGTGGAGGTGGAGTACTGGTTTGGGCTGGTATTATCAAAGATGAGCTTGTGGGGCCTTTTTGGGTTGAGGATGGAGTCAAGCTCAACTCCCAGTCCTACTGCCAGTTTCTGGAAGACACCTTCTTCAAGCAGTGGTACAGGAAGAAGTCTGCATCCTTCCTTGAAACATGATTTTCATGCAGGACAATGCTCCATCACACGCGTCCAAGTACTCCACAGCGTGGCTGGCAAGAAAGGGTATAAAAGAAGAAAATCTAATGACATGGCCTACTTGTTCACCTGATCTGAACCCCATTGAGAACCTGTGGTCCATCATCAAATGTGAGATTTAAAAGGAGGGAAAACAGTACACCTCTCTGAACAGTGTCTGGCAGGCTGTGGTTGCTGCTGCACGCAATGTTGATGGTGAACAGATCAAAACACTGACAGAATCCATGGATGGCAGGCTTTTGAGTGTCCTTGCAAAGAAAGGTGGCTATATTGGTCACTGATTTGTTTTTGTTATGTTTTTTTTTTTTTAATTTTTTTTTGTAGTGCAGGTGATTACAGATTATTGTCATACGCCACATCAGCGTTCATTTTCATAAGGTTACAGATGCGTTAAACAGTGGCATAAGGAACTTGCACAAAATTTTTGTTTATGTTAAACATGCTTAGTTAGACGATTTATGTATATGTTAGCAATCTAGTTGACAGACGAATATTACTTAGTGTTGCTACTATACGTATGGAGGTTGTATAATACTCTCTAGCCAGTCTATTTGGCTCTATGCATTCTAAGCGTAGTAGATTCAGTGTTTTATCACGAATAGTAAGAGCATGCAGGTTTACGAATACAATAAGCGATTAGCTACACGCTAGTATTGACATGAGTGTCCTAGAGTCTCTCCCCCCCCCCCTGCCCTGACAAAACAATATTGCCCAGTGGCCCAATTAAGTATACAATTTAAGACAAACAACTTAATTGCAGGATGGGTTAATCCGGCGTGTGGTGAAGCATTTCAGGGGCGCAGATGCTTGTCTCCAGGCGTTGGGTTAAGCTGTGGAGTGTCCAGAGAGGGTTAAGCAGTTCTTAACGGGTGCTGGAGTAGGATAAGTCTCTGTAGGCTCGTACCTTCGCGGGAGCTGGTGAGAGTACGTTCTTACGACTTGTTTTGCCGCTTGATTGAGGGTTCTCCCTTCCGGTTTGAGGGAGCCCGGTCGACTTTCTAGGGTTTGTGTAGGCCCGGTCGGGATTCACTCTGCACGGTGTGTGGTATATGGCGTCGTATCGCATTGCAGGTCCCCTCTCATGGAGTCCGACGGCTGGCTCACCGGTGAACAAGTCGCTTTGCCATACGCCTGGTGGATTTAATAGCCTTTTCTCCCAGGTGAGGTGGATAGTACAGGGTATGTGTTGCTGCGTTCCATGCTCCACCATTAGTCTCGGCGTACGTGAGCTGGTTGAGCGGGAAGTGCTTTCCCTTGTTTGCAGGTCGGAGCTTGGCGGCCATCTTGGGCCCGACATGTGGACTGCAGTGCGGGTGGGAGACTCAAGATGCTGGCTTGGTAGGTTGGGTCTCAGAGGTGTGGACCGGGATCACCCCCCCGGTCCATAGGGGGGGGAACGGGGCCGGCATCCCCGCGGGTCCGACTCCAAGCCCCGAGCAGTATGCGGCAGGGCAGCAGCCGTCCGTCCCGCTCGCCTCTGGAGTAGGCCTCAAAAAGGGTCGGATAGGTTTCCTCGTCCAGGGGACTGTAGCCCGTAGGGCCAGCCTCGCCCTGGGCCCCAGGGCTCTCTGCCCGCCAAGGGCCACCGTTGCCGGCAAGTTTTTGCGAAGAATTATGCTGAAAATCGCCTGTTTAAAGGCTAGGCTGTAGGAGCTGGTCTAGCATGCGACCAGCCGGCTCGGCGGTCCGGCCCCGCCCCCGTTTTTGTTATGTTTTTGAATGTCAGAAATGTATATTTGTGAATGTTGAGATGTTATATTGGTTTCACTGGTAAAAATAAATAATTGAAATGGGTATATTTTTGTTTTTTGTTAAGTTGCCTAATAATTATGCACAGTAATAGTCACCTGCACACACAGATATCCCCCTAAAATAGCTATAACTAAAAACAAACTAAAAACTACTTCCAAAAATATTCAGCTTTGATATTAATGAGTTTTTTGGGTTCATTGAGAACATGGTTGTTGTTCAATAATAAAATTAATCCTCAAAAATACAACTTGCCTAATAATTCTGCACTCCCTGTAAAATGGCCGAGAGGAAGTCTTCAGTTCCAAGTTTCCCTTCCCCTTCCTACCCTGTATAGTTTTTTTTGTTGTTCATTATTTTTGGGCCCCACCTCCTCTCCTCACACAGAGCTCCGCGCAAAGAGGATGGAGGAGACCTGGCAAGAGCAGGATTGCTGCCAGGTCTCAGTAGGTGAGGGGACACCTGAGGGGCAACATATGTTCAATTGTGCCTCTCTGGCTGGGGAGATCTCTGAAATCCATAGCCAGAAAGAGTATGACTGTCCAGACAGTAGGGCCCCTGACTGCCTCGGGCCCTCGGTCCATGACCGACCTGCCCGAGTGGTCAGTCCGCCCCTGGTGCCCTGGTCTGCATTATCGTCAATATTGGTATCGGTATTGGCAGATACCGATATTGCTGAAAATACAGAATATCGTCCGATCCCTACTATACACACACACACACACACACACACACACACACACACACACTACATCCACTACACAAACATACACACTGCATTCACTAATCAAATACTCTCACTGCGTCCACTGCACACACATATATTCTTGAAAACAAATTCTGACTGGCATGTATATTTTGTGCATTTACCTTAATAAAATAAAAATAAAAAGATTTGCAAAAAAATAAATGAATAAACATGTTCTGTTAACTTCCGTTTAATTGTGCAAAGATTGTTATTTTTTTTAATTTAAAGTTTATTGATTTCTCAAAGTGAAAAGGGTACAGAAAGGAAGAGGGGAGGGAGTAGTTATCCATTCACAGTATATTCCAGTCAGTGTTTCGTGCAAAGACATTAGAGCAGTTTCACACAGAGTACAGTACAATTGCTACAGACAGTCCCGGTACCACAACACTTTCTCAACAGTACCATTATACATGGCTAGCTTGGGCTAGCACGGTCATGGAATTTATATTTCCCACATTAAAACATTTCCAGCAATAACATAATACTGAGATACGTAGATAAAGGTCATAGTTTGTATTTGAATTCGGTGTCTTAACCCCATATTGTGTATGTTATTTTCGGTTTCGCTCCACAGGAGAGCCACCTAGGCTTGTGAGGTCTGTCCACCTTTGCCAATTGTGATTTCTCTATGTTTGGAGGTGGACAATTTTTTGTATTTTAAAAATTGTGTGATCTTATTTTGGTCGGACATTCCTTCTTTTTCCAATGTCCCACTATGAGATTTCGTGCTGCTAGGGCGATAAGTATAAGTAGCTGCTTATCGGTAGGGGAGACCTGTTTGGGGATTAAGAGAAGTAGGCCTATTTCTAGTGATATGGAGCCTTTGAGTATTCCCAAACAGTTGCATAACCGTTGGGTTTCTTTCCACAATGGTACAATGTTGGAACATTGCCACCATATGTGGCTTTTCGTACCTCTATCTGTTTCGCATCTCCAACACAATGGTGAGGAGAGCGGATATATCTTATTCATTCGATCTGGTGTAAGATACCACCTATATATCAATTTCTTGTGGGCTTCTGTGTGGGAATAGCAAGATGTGGAGCCTTTCAGGGCCTGTAGCGATTGCAGCCATTGTTCTTTAGTAACAGGGAGCAGGCATTCCTTGTTCCATTGATTCATAAAAGAGAATTCTGGATGGGGAGTGTGCTGACCTAAGACTACGTAACTAATAAGAGATAAAGATTTAGCTTTGATCGGGGCTTTGCGGCATCTATCATAGAGGTGGAGTATGGCTTTGCTATCTCCGGTTGTGTGTGTGTTGTGAGGTGTAACACCTTATCCAAAAATATACTTTTTAACTGAATATACAGAAATATAAAAGATGGTGGTAAATTGTATTTGGTCTGTAGCGTAGGGAAGGGTAGAAAGTCACCTTGGGAGCATAGATCTATAAGGTGGTTGACACCCCTCTCTGTCCAGCCATTCAGTGATAGCCAAGGTGAGATATAGTGCAGTTAAGGGTGCCCATTTCAGAAATTTGTTATTGTTAGCGTATGGGCGGTGTAGTTGGTCCCATGTTTGTATTGTTAATCTAGTAAGCGGTAAGAGCATATTCGATTTATTGCGTAGGTTTATAAGCGTCCACATATAGTTTATAGCGGAGCAAGTTGGGTGGTAATCCTTCTCCATATCTACCCATTGCAACGTCCCTTTATGCGCATGCAGTTTAATGGCGTTTTCTAGGATTGCTGCTTTATGGTAGCGTTGTATATGTGGAAAGCCTAGGCCTCCCGAGTGCGTTGGGGCTTGTAGTAGGGAAAGAGGAATACAGGGCTTTTTATTTCCCCATACAAATGTGGAGAGTATTTTCTGTATCTTTTTGCCTAGTGCGGGCGCTAGTGGCAGTGGTAACATCCTAAATATATATAACAATTTCGGTAAGAGTATAATTTTGACGGCATTTATCTTGCCTAGCCACGTAAGAAAAGCATCATTCCATTGAGAGAGTTGGTGTTTGCACATTTGTGGCAACTGAGATAAGTTATGCGTTATAATCCCTCTGATGGTGGTCGCAATTTTAACTCCCAAATATATGAGGTGTGTTTGTCTCCAATCAAAAGCGAATTGGTGTTTTAGTGATTGAACAGTGGCATGTGGTATTCGTATGGGAAGTGCTTTGGTTTTCGTCTGGTTCAGTTTGTAATACGATATCTGACTATACTCTTGTAGGGTGTGCATTAAGTGTGGTAGGGATTGTGCGGGTTGCGTCAATTATATAAATATATCATCCGCAAACATAGCCAGTTTATACACCGCAGTTTTGACCGGGACTCCTGAGATATTCGTCATGTTCCGGATTTTATATGCTAGGGGCTCGAGAGATAATACGAACAACAGGGGTGACAAAGGGCACCCCTGCCTGGTGCCGTTTGTTATAGCGAAGGGATTTGATAGAAAACCTCCGTTCATGACTTTGGCAGAAGGGCCAAAGTATAAGGCTAGGACTCCTCACAAGGACCAGTTCCATGTATTTCCAATTCAGTCTATCGAAGGCCTTCTCCGCGTCCAGCGCTAAGAGAAGGCCTTCCATCGAGTGTGTTTCCATATGGGCCAGAACATTCAGGATTTTCCTTGAGTTATCTGATCCCTGTCTATTTTTAATGAAACCCGATTGATCATTGTGGACTATGCGTGCCAATATGTCTTTCAGTCGTTCTGCCAGAACTTTAGCATATATTTTGGTGTTGCAATTTAGCAGAGAGATAGGGTGAAAATTCTGGCAGACATCTGCTGGTTTTCCTGGTTTCGGCAGTGTGGGGATGTGCGCTAGTAGCATGTCAGTTGGCATGGACCCCGCGTTAAAGCAATGGTTCATTAGGTCTGTAAGGTGTGGCGTCAGTAGATCAGAAAATGTCTGGTAATACATGTTGGAGAAGCCGTCAGGGCCTAGGGATTTATGTGCTGGCAGTTTAGCTACAATTTGCTGTATTTCTTGACAAGTGATAGGGCTCGTTATTGCCTTTATTTCTGATTCTGTTAATTTAGGAAAGTTAATTGTTGATAGGAAAGTTAGGATCTGTGCCTCTGCCGGAGTATGGGTGGTGTCTTGGTCGTTTAGGTTGTAGAGTGTACTATAGTAGGTCGCAAATTCTTCTACAATATCTTGTGGGTTCATTAACTTCCCTTTCTTCTGGGACATAATGTATGCCACCCGTGAATGAGCGGTGCGAGCTTTGAGTTTAGACGCTAATAATGCTCCCGATTTATTTCCTTGGGCAAAAAATGTATGGTTGTACTTCTGTAAGATATAATTTGTTTTATCTAGTTCTATTTCATTGAGCTGAGATTGCAGCGTCCGTAGATGGTCATATTGTGTTTTTGTCGGGTTTTGTTTGTTGGCGTGGGTAATGGTCTTTATTTGTTGTATAAGGTTATTATAAGTTGTCAGTCTTAATTTTTTGGCGTGGCTGGCATATTTGATCAGCGATCCTCTGATCACCGCCTTATGTGCCTGCCATGCGTCTATGTTCACATTGTCAGAACAATTGGCTTCGAAGTATAGTGTGAGGTCTTCCCTGATTTTTTCAAATATTTGAGAGTCTCGCAGGAGCGAGTCGTTAAGCCGCCAAGAGCATCGTCCTGTGTGTGGGTATTGCTCAGTCAGCGTCAAAGTGACGGGAGCGTGGTCAGACCACGTTATTTGTCCTATATGGGTGTTCTGTACGTTCGGGATGAGGGAGGTGGGGATAAGAAAATTGTCTATTCTGGAGTAAGACTTCTAAACATGTGAATGAAATGTGAAGTCCTTTTCCGCTGGGTGAAATATGCGCCAGGCATCTACCAAGTGTGCATCATGTATATGTTGTCTAAGTTTGGATGAAGTGGTGGACCTTTTTTTGTGTAGTTTTGCGAGATACCGTTGCATCCGAAGATGTGTCTAGATTAATATCCAGTAGAAAGTTTGTGTCCCCGTCTATTATCAATTTACCATATACATACTTTTCGTGAGCATAATTATTTTGTCAATGAACTCTAGTTTATTTTCTTGTGGGCCATAAACGTTTACAAGAGTATATTGTTCATTATTAATCTGGCATTGGAGAAGGAGAAATCTACCTTTCTTGTCACCTTTTTTTTTTTACATAATGAAAAAGAAACATCCTTACTAAATCAAGATTGATACACCTCTCTTACGTTTCGTTGTATCCCACGTGGTAGTTAACAGGATATTGTTTAGAAAAGAATTTAGGAATTTTATTTTTTAAGAAATTAGTTTCCTGGAAGAAAGCTATGTGGGCTTTCAGTTGCTTAGCTTCAGTCAGTGCTAGTCTCCTCTTATGAGGGGAATTCAACCCTTTGGAGTTTAGCGAAAGAATGTTCAAAGCCATCATCTTAGTTTTCTAGTGGCAGCTCTAATTTTTTTTATTACATTTTTTTTTTTTTGAGCATTTGAATTTTATTGTACTCCCTGACTCTGTGCATAGGATAATCGGAATTCTGTCGATTTGTAAATCGACCTGCTCGGATTCGCTATTGAGTCCGGGAGGCTGTAAGAATTGTGAAATGGATGGGGGTTGTGTGGAGGGGGTAGAAAGGATAGGGTATTCGGGGGTAACTATTTACAATGGGAAAAACGGGCAAATAGCCTTTATTTCCCCAGAAGGATCTAGTGGCTCCATGAAGCCTAATTGGGGGTGAGGGTGTACCTGTGAGGGTGTACCTGTAACTTTCCACCCCTAGTTTGAGCATAACCTTTTTTGTAATTGTCAACTCTTCACTGCCTAAAAATCTAACATTTGTGCAAGGCATGTAGTTATACTTATCACATCGTAACCTTTAAATTAAATAATATGAAAGAAAAACATTAAAATAAACTAAACCACTAATGTGGTATCAACATTCTGGATTGTAAGTCACGTCAGTGTAACTTGAACCATTAGTGTCCAGTTTTGTCAGTCACTTATGCTTAGACGCAGAGGACCATTCTTTTTGGATCTTCATAGGCGACTTGCGGTGTTTGTCGAGTAGATCCATATTCTCTTGCGGGGTAACATTCAGGTTCCATTCCTTTAGCAGGTGGGTGCCTTCAGCGGAGGTACGGATTTGGTGTTCCACGCCTTTACACCTGATGATTATCCTTGTTGGGTATCCCCATTTATAAGGCATATCCGCTTCTCTCAGCGCTTTGGTGATAGGAGCCAATTCTCTGCGTTTTGCTAGTGTTGTTGCATAGAGATCAGTAAAGAGCTGGATGCCCGCATATTCTCTCGGGATGGTATCTGTGTTCCTCGCTGCTTTCATGATGATCTCCTTTGTGGTATAGTAGTGCACCCTGGTTAGGGTGTCTCTTGGTGCCGTGGCTGCTAAAAACCGTGGTCTGGGTAACCTGTGTATTCGGTCTAGGCGGAGGTCAGCATCTGTGAGGCCAGGGCATATTGCTTTAAATAATGATGTGGCATAGTCATGGAGTTCTGGAGGTGTAATATCTTCTGGTATGCCGCGCAGTGTAATGTTATTCCGCCTATCGCGTTCCTCGTGGTCAGCCACTTTTTCTGTTAAGGCTGCCAGCCTCATTTCCAAGGAGTCAGAAGCCTCTACCAAGTTGTTGTGGGCTGTGGAGCTGAGCAGACACACTGTGGGCTCCTGAGACTGGGCCCGGTTAACGGCTGAGGGCCTGGGCTGGGGCCTATACAAAGCAGGGCTGGGGCCTATACAAAGCAGAACAGGGGAGAGACAGACGCTCTCCCACCTCATGCACGCAACATCCGCAGCACTCAGCTCCCCCCCCCCCCCCCCCTTAGGACGCAGGCACTACCTCCGTGGACCCCGAACGCAGGCACAAGCCCCAACCACACACCAGGCCTGCAGGCCACTCTCCACTCTAAAATGGCTGATGCACAATCCAATGGCGCACATGTGCCTCTAGAGTACAGCCTTAGCACAAACGAGCCACTGATCACCCGCTTAAACAAGCTGTTCGATACCTTCTGGGCACGGATTGAGGCCCGACACGCAGCTACACTGCCGCGACTGCAGGAGAGCTGGAACACAAAGGGACGACAGAGCGGTGGCGGCCGGAATGGGACTGGGCCATCCTCGGGCAAAACCTTGAAAAAGCAGTCCGTAACTGTCCACGCTAGCCCATCTGGGCCAAAGGCCACCAGGGGTACGACCCCAGCGCATCTACCACGCAGGCGGAGACCAGCCCGCCGCAGGCGGCGCAATAACACCATGGCCTCCAGACCTGTCCCAATAGGGAAGGACCCGGTCTTCAGAATCCCCCGAGTCCGTGGCTACGGGATGCTGGCCTTGCTACAGGCCCGGAGCTGGAGGGCAAACCCAGTTTGCTCATGGCCGTCCACCATCTTCTGTGGATACCTAACGCCGCCGGCACAGATCCCACCTGAAGGAATGGGGTGACTAACCATCCTGCGGGCGGTCAACCTCACATTCATAAAAGGACGCTGCCCAAACACACATGGACGCTGACCCCGTATGTCATAATGCCTCATGCTTATTTTATGTTTCGTATTATTTTCAAGCGCATATGTACAACCAGAGCATGACCTTTATAACCCACTGCTCATGATACTGCTTAACCAGCCACCTTATGCCCTAAACCATGCAGTCTCGGTACTTGCTACCACCTCTATGGCTGCTATACACGGCATGAGCCACCTAGGGTTAACTCTGATTAGCATTTTGTGGGATCGAGACACCCAACCCGCAACCTATAGCTTGTACTTTGTATAGTCGCGTAGCAATTACACCCGACCCCATCTTAACCACTGCTTGATTAACCACTCCTATCACTTCAGGCATATAGAATGTACGTGTCTATACGCTATACTGTGTCTACGGAGATATGATTAATACTCTTTATACATGTTTTACGCTTAGTAACCATCTTGTCAATCTAGTCAGCCTGTTTATTCAGCTATCAGTCAGCTACTGACTTATCGAATGCATGTTTATTTACAACCATAACCTAATCGGTAGCATAGCCTGGCTGTAGACCAACTGTTTAACTCTTGATATCACATCTAGCCTGCCATCTAACCATCCCACACATAATTCACCAAGCCTGTATATATGCTAGATGGAACAGACTGGAACCTTCATAAATGTTAACTCTTGTTCATACTATTATAAAATTGTGCTTATATAATCTACTACTCCAATTGTACCGCAAATGTCGAACCGGTGGATTGCCGTTGTGGTACCTCAGGTCTGTATGTGTTAACTTCATGCACAGCAAAAATACAAAAAAAACAAAAAAAAAAACCAAATATAAACTAGTATTAGGTAATAACTGGCTAAACAGAAATTCTAATTTTTAGCTTACTGATTTTACTTTCGGGAAGCACTTAATAACGTGGATGTACATCTAAATTATAAACGTGAAATTTCCTCTCTCCCCTCTTTACCGAGCTAGCCTTTTCATTAAATCAGCCATGTTTGTATGTAAATGATACATTGTGCTACAAAACATTAATCCCTGTACTGATACAGCTTGGTTTATTATTAGACAGTCGTGTATCTTCGTTATTTGGAAATACTGTGTGCTGGGAATAACAAAGCTGGGTGTAAGTGCACTTTAATGTCTTAAAATAAAAAAATTCTAGACTAATGCTGTACCTGTATTTAACCATATTTAGCAAATACTTTTCTGTATTATTCAATGGTATACAATTATACTGGGATTATAAAACTTATATATGATATACTGTCCCATTAGGACAGAATTTCCACTAAAATTTAATGGTACCAACATTTTCCAAACTAAATGTTGAGAATCTTGGAATCTTTATAAACTACATAGCCAAGAAACTGTTCAAATTACATCTAAATTTCACAGCTAATCATTATAGCTCAATGCAGCCACACACCAATTCTGCTTACCAAAGGGTACTGATAATTCTCCTCATTGCCAGCTTTCTTTAATGCATAAAAATTAAAGATACTTTAAATTTAATCAGTTTTACATAAATTTCAGAAAGTATTAAATCAATAAAATCATGTTAATACCATGTTTACATTGAGAATCAGTCAATTTCTCCCAGGGTCCCAAACAATTAAGAGACGTTCCAGGTCTAACAATTAGCCTGGCTGACTTTACAATAGTTATTCAACTAAAGCATCCATGAACAAGACAATAAAGTAGCAGAATTGAAAGGTAAAAATGGAGCGTGGCCCTTTAAGAAAGAGCAAGAGATAGGTTTGTGAAGTACAAATTACAATGAGGCCATAGTCCATTCTGAAGAAATGGGTTTTGAGGTACTTCTTAAACGATTGAAAACTAGGGGGATAAGGCAGGCTGCTCCAGAGGAGAGAATCAGCCTGCAAGAAGTCTTACAAGTGTAAGTTCGCAGTAAGCAGTTGACAAGAGAAGGTCATCGGCTGAGCGGAGAGACAGAGTAGAAGCTTACCTATGAATTTGATTAGAAATGTACAGGGGGTAGAGGTTTTCAGACATTTATAGGGATGATTTAGTATTTATTATTTAATTGTATCCCACGTGGTCTAGGGAGCCAATGTAAGGATTGAAAGAGGGGCGAGATGTGAGAGGGGCGAGATGTGAGGAACGACAGGAGAGAAAGACAAGGCTGGAGGCAGCATTCATTACAGACTGCAGCGAGGCAGTACAGATCCTGCCAATAAAAGGTTCCCTCTAGATACACAAAGACAAAGTAAGGACTAGTTCTGTTTTTGTATTTTTTCTACATTTTTCAAAAAAGCAGAGCTACCTTTTGAAAGTTATTTTCCAGCCCCAGCCGTCACTAATGACGGTGAAGGGGAAAAGACGGTCTTTGGAGCATCACGTGGGTTCCTGGCAAGTGCGCCGGAAGGTGAAGAGGTCCAGGAGGAAGCGCATGGCGGTGGCCACGAGGGACAGGTTCAGGTTAATATAACTCACCTTCCCCTACACCCTGTGGCAAAATCATGAAAATACAGTGACTGGCAATTTCTTGTGAAACGGAATGGTTAAACTATTCTTTTTTTTTTATTTTTATTTTGTAAAGCTCTAACACCATTACCATCCACTGTACAAACCTGACCAGGAACGCATATTGAATTGTAGCAAATACACGGTCTGAATCTTAATCACTCAGATTAACAGTTTTACTTATTACAGTCTATGGAACATGTAACTATAGAAGCTGTGTCATGAACAGCACTGATAACAACAGTGATATCCAGTTATAACCATGCAACCCCATCCCCCGCCTGCCTCTACCACCACCAGGACCCAAAAACACAAGTTTTAATTAGATTTAGAAAAATATGAATACAAATCCAGGGGCAATGCACAGACGTATACATCCCAGAATATCTTGTAAAACAATTCTAATAGATATCAGTGGCAGGCAGAGACTGCAGGTACTGTATTGCCACAACTGGTATTTCATTCACTGAAGGAAAAAAACAAAAAATACAATTTGTGCAAGAAAATCCAAGCTGGCCTTTTCACTTGTGTCAAAATCGCACATGCAACGGAAATGGTGACTTCAGTGATAAATAAGTGAGCATGTCAGGCGGTTAGAGCCCAGAGAGTGGCCAAGAGATTTCAGCAAGTTCAAATATAATATTCGTCCAGTCATAAACCATGCGAGTCTCAAGAATTTGAAGGAAGAGAGGCTTATCATATTAGTTGTATTAAACTTTCTGGTGGCTTCGTTTCTTGCCTTGCTAACTTCCAGGGACCAAATCAGATGAGCTGTGGTCCCTTTAAATGGGTTAAAATGAAAATTATAGGGTCAGGAACACAAACATGTATTCATGACCCTATCGTGTTAAAACCATCATCTAGCCCCTAAGTATATTAAAAACATACTTTTATTCAAGTCTGCAGCTGCAGGCCCAGCCCCTGATCTGCCTGCTTGGCTGACATCATCAGAAGTGATTCTCTGAACCAATCACAATGCCAATAGGATTGGCTGAGACTGTCAAGGAGGCAGTTCAGGGGCAGAGACAGCACAAGTCAAACACAGCCCTGGTCATTCAGCATCTCATCATAGAGATGCATTGAATCAATGCATCTCTATGAGGAAAGTTCAGTGTCTCCATGCAGAGGGTGGAGACACTGAATGGCAGTGCTGCACATTGTGTGTCCCTAGGCTGTAATGTAAACACTGTATTTTCTCTGAAAAGACCATGCTTACTGCAAAAAGCCTGAAGGGAATGATTCTACGAACCAGAAAAAATACAATAAGCTGTAGTTGTTCTGATAACTATAGTGTCACTTTAAAACTGTGGATGATTTAGGTGGAGATTCCTTGTTTTATCCAGTATTTACATATAAACGTATCTTTATGCTTTTGTAATTTTAACAGTTTTGCAAGTTGGGACCAAATTCTGGGAATTGGTGGAGTGTTGCAGTGAAGGTTGCCGTTACACAAGTTTCTCCCTCCTCCACACATGATCTCTGGAGCTCACCCAGAGTGACAATCAGGTTCTTAGCCATTTCTCTTACCAAGGTCCTTCTCCCCAAATTGTTCGACAGTTTGTCGAGGAGGTCAGCTCTACAAAGAGTCCTTGTAATTTCGAACTTCCTCCACTTAAGAATTATGTAGTACACGATGTGCTCTTGGGAACCGTAAACGCATACAAAATTATTTGTAGCCTTCCCCAGATTTGTTTGTGTGCTCGGCAGGTAGTTCCTTTGATCTCATGACTTGGTTATTGCTCTGATATGCATTTAGACAAGTGTGTGTCTTTTTAAATGTCCAACTGAATTTACCACAAGAGGACTACAATAAAACTGTAGAAACAGCTCAAAGATGATCCAAATAAATGGGATGCATCTGAGATATTCTTAAAGTATCATTGTGGTAAAAATATTTTTGTCATTGTGATATTTAATAAAAAAATTAATTATCTGTCATTATGGGATATTGATTGTATACCGATGTGCACAAAAGTATTTAAGCTTCTGTATCATGGGGCATGTCCAAGCTGCCGAGCTGGTTGGTGGCCATTATCTCCAGTCCAGAGACTTTAAAGATAGTTCAAAAAGTATTAATTGCCTGCAATTATGGCATTTCTGGAACTGGATGGATGATGCCGCCAGGCTTAAATTGATCATGGTCCGAAGTGGTACGCTAAGGATGTGTTGACTATTTAGCGGTTTGGGCCTTTGCACAGACTTCGATTTAGCGCATCGTAGGCCCTGCAAGGATGGGTAGTCGCAGACTACCTGCTGGACTTGCCTTGCCTCGGCAGCAGGGCAATGCCGCAAATGTTGGTTTGTCCCCATGGATAAGCTGAGAGGAGTGTGTTGTGGCCCCACTCCGCCCTGGCCGGTGAGGTTTATCCCAGCTTCTCACAAGCACATACAGCTCACAGCGTAGCAAAAGCCCTAAATTTGATCAACATATGCTTACCTGTGTTGGATATGGTTGCCTATTAAGCTGGTCTGACCACTAAAAAGGGAGAGATGCTTCTATTCTTCAAGGATTAGCCCAAGTTGCTTCCACAGCCTTTGAAGTAGCCAGACCGTCCCAGTTACCTGTTCACTACTGCTGCACTGGCAGCATTGCTTTAACTACACAGGCTCCCTTTTCAGTCCTATCTAAGTGTAGAAAGGGCAGATTTAAACTCACCTAACCAGTTGACTGATCCTGTAGTGTTCCGGTACCCTGGGGGATAGCTGACACAATGCTGCATAGCCCGGACCAGCTGTCAGTCTGATACACAAGTCTCTACCTCTAAGTTTAGTAAAAGCCTGGAGAAGTGTCACCTGTTGCTGTGAGCCCTGCTGGATGATTGGTCACGGGGTCATGCATCACGTGCATCAGAAGTGTGGCTGGTAATTAAGGGGCCCTGACAGTGTGGTGGAGGGGCAGATGACAGCTGTCCTGTGGAATCTATGGAGGGGGGTTACATGGACTGGCATCCTCAAGGGGCACTCAACAGTATTGTAGGCATGGTCCCCTACATATACTGAGAGGGGAGAGGAGCGGAAGGAGGGGCTGTACGCTCTTTATTTGTACATAAGTTGTTCAAGCGATTCTCAATCTTTTGGGTCCTACGTGGAGATACTCCGATATAAATTATATTTTGAAATGGCAGTGCTTGGTCTAAATCCCCTAGAGATACCAGACATGTCTTTTTGCCCCTCAGAACACTTGATATGGGGTCTTTATGCTTGGCCCCTTTTTCAGATGCCCTCTTCTGTTTTTAGGGACACCCCCTGTATCAATCATCCAACCCCCCCTTTTTTTTTTTTTTTTCTCCATGAGGTGACATAACTTTCAAGATTTTCTTGTGTAAGACAATCAGTGGATTTAAAGTTCCCAGAGCTGCGTACTCTATATTGCAGAATATATTCTCTGCAGACACCTTTGCTATAAGAATTTTAGTTTACTTTTACGTTACATTATTGACATTGTTTTGCTATATTGTTCTGTGCATTACCACAATTTAGTTTGAATAAAAAAAATCAAAAAAAATCTGTGCCATAACTAATTGTGTAAAAATTAAGGGGTCTGAATATTTTCTAAATGCACTGTATATTTTCAAGAATTTTATAAAATTGTGGTAACTACCTGGAAATCTCTCTTTAAATTAATTACTCTAATGTATTAAGCTCGGAATATAATTCTCTATCCATAGAGGTTGCCTTATCAGATTCCATAGATATTTATTATTAAAAAAAAGAAAAAAAAAAAAGGTCCTGTTTTTTTTTTTTTTTTTGAAAGACCAGAATATTCAAGGCTATAAATATATATATATAAGTGAACAGGTCGCTGATCAAAGGAGAAACCTGACTGTCATTATGGAGTCAAGGATTTATTTATTTTCTTCCCTTTTCTTGTAGCATAATTGTAAATCACTTCAAAATTGGATGGACTGAAGTCTTTTTTTCCAACCTAGATTACTACGTAACCACGTAACTAAGTGAACAAACAGCTATCTGCTAATCACATTAATCCCCTGCATCCACAGCTTGAAATGTGGAACACATGCTATCCATTTCAAATAGAATGGCAGTATATCAACTATATTGTTTTCATGTTTAAAACTGCTGGACTATATCAAACTGTTCTTGCTACACACCAACTATCCTTGTTACAATGCTGCCGCCCATCCCATGTGTTCCCTATTAAGGGTTAATAAGTATATAGGGGTGTATATAAAAAATACCCCTCTCTGTCTCATTAAAGATATCTTTGTCAGAAGCTCAAGGAAGCAGACTGAAGGGTCAGTGTTAGGACCCGCTTAGGGGGGTCTGCCTTGACGTTGGCAGGCGGGCATTCCCTCCAATGGCCATTGGAGCAACTAAATTACCTCCATTTGTCTAAATATACATAGGGATTAAGGAAAGAGCGCAGGTAACTTTTTCTTTTCTTAGTTTTTTACTAAATATTGGGGCTGATGTGTATTGTAGTCATTGCTGCCGGCCCAGTAGTGATGGGAGTGAGCGCAGGACTTCTCTTTTTGTATTTGCACCATCTATCCTGTCTATTTTAGAGTCAAAATGTATAATTCAAATAATTGCTGTTCCTATTGGTATATTCATTCTTTCATCACATTATTAAGCATGTATTGGTGATTTTCCTGAATTCTAGTTTGTGAGAGTGTAAGACTATGCCCAACTTTGCAAAGTTCCTAGTTCTGGGATAAATTGATCTTATATCCAGAGGGGTACAGTTTGTGTGTATGGGGGTGGGGGGGGGGGGGGGGCAGTGTGTGTGAGGGGTGCAGTGTGCGTATGTGGGGCAGCTTGTGCGTAAGGGATACAGTGTGAGGGCAGGTTGTTTGTGAGGGTTACAGTGGGGGCAGGGTGTGTGTGGGGGGACGGGCCTATTGGGTGGTGTGGGGTCTGTGGGGGTGGGATGGACAATTCATGAAAATATATATATATTTTTTAAATTAAGAACACCTTCATATCTCTCCTCCCTGCTTACCTTTGCCTGGGAGAGGGGACATTTCCTGCAATCCCTGGTGGTCCCAGTGGTGAGAGTGAACTCTTGCAGCCTCAGGAGTTGCTAGAGTTAACTCTTGCAAGATTCGGAGGGTTGCCGTGGTAACAGCAGCAGTGCTCCGAGCTCGCGAGAGGAGAACCAGGCAAAGCTGCAAGTTAGAGTTCCCCCCCGGGTCCTCTCTCCCTCCAGTTCCCGGTGCTATGATCATGATCACCACGGCACACAGTTTGGGAACCGCTGGTCTAATAGAAAAGGGAAGGGAGTTCCACAGGAATGGTGCAGCCCTAGAGAAGTCTTGAATGCGAGCATCACAGGTAGGAGTACAAACAGAGGATAGACACAGGTCTGCAGCAGAGCGTAGGGGGCTTTGACGGGACATACTTGTGTATTAGGGAGGATAGATAGGAGTACATTATGTAGAGATTTGAAAGCAAGAACCAGAATTTTATATTGAGCCCTATATCTTACGGTAAAGCCAATGCAGGAACTGACAGAGGGGTGAGGTGCGGGCGGACAGGAAGATTAGCCTCGATGCCGCATTCATTATAGACTGCAATGGGGCAAGTTGGGAGCACATAAGACCACTGAGAAGCGGATTGCAGTTGTCAAGGCGAGAGAGGACAGCAGAATGGACCAGCACCTTAGGGGCATCTGGCGTTAAGTAGGGGCGGATGCGTGCAATGTTAAGAGATGGTAGGAGCAGGATTTGGTGATCGACTGGACATGAGGGGTGAAGGAGAGGTCAGAGTCAAAGAGAACACCTACGCAGCTAGTCTGCATGGTGGAGCTGAGGGTAGCACCATTAACATGGAGGGAGACAGAAACAGGAGTAGCAACACTTGAGGGAGGAAAGACCAGGAGTTCTGTTTTGGACAAGTTGAGCTTAAGGAAGTGGGCAGCAATCCAGCTAGAAATCGCAGAGAGGCAGTTGGAGACACTAGTCAAGTGAGGCGGGAGAGATCAGGGGAGGACAGATAGATTTGCGTGTCATCCGCATAGAAGTGATACTGGAAGCCAAAGGAGCTGATGAGTTTATCAAGGGAGGCAGTATATATTGAGAACAGTAGGGGACCAGGGACTGAACCTTGAGGGACACCAACAGAGAAGGGTTGGGTGGAAGAGGCAGAGCCAGAAAAAGAAACACTAAAAGAGTGGTGGGAGAAACACTAAAAGAGTGGTGGTGGAGGGGCACCAGGAGAGAGCAATATCTCGTAGACCGAGATTACAGAGGATGAAAAGAAGCTGTTGATCAACAGTATCAAAAGCAGCGGAAAGGTCAAGGAGAATTAGGATAGAATAGGGACTATGAGATTTTGCAGCACGTAGATAGTTTGATACTTTGGTTAGACACATTTACACAGAGTGCTGAGCACGGAAACCAGACAGAAGCGGGTCGAGCAGAGAGTAGGACTCGGGGAAGTCTGTCAATCTCACATACACAAGTCTTCCAAGGATCTTGAACGCAAAAGGCAGTAGCGAGATAGGGTCATGGTTGGGTTGTTTTTTTTACAGTTGCATGTTTGAAGGGTGATGGAAATATGCCAAAGGAGAGGGAGAGATTAAGAATTTTAGTGAAAGGCAAAGCAAGAGAAGGAGACAGAGTACAGATGAGATGCACGGTGTGGCGGAACCAACCTCACAACTGAGAACTGGAGAAGCCTGGTTGCTAGCCTCCTGCCCAGTGATTATGGTCCCTGGGAGATATTGCCCTTTAAGGGACTGAATTGGGGCTTATGGACTGCTACCATAATGTACTGACCCTTTAAGAACTACTTTTGGGGCATGTTTTAGTTTATATTGCTGCTGCTGGCCCTTTTAGAATCATCCGTGGACATATTGGGACGTTTGGGAATAATGTCCCTTAAAGACTTTGTAACATATCACAGTAATACTGTCTTAAATATTATGTAGGTATTTATGTGTTCGGTTAAACTGGGGATATGTAGAAATGTGTGTTTTATGTGTTAAATGTATCAGTATGTAATTTTATGTCTTTTACTGTCTTTTTGTCTGCCATGTGGGTAATGGAGTTTTGCCTCAGTCCTTGGAGATAATTAGATTCCTTCCCCAATTATCTCCAGGCCAGAGGGGAGGGATTGTGAGGCATTGTGGGAGGTAACCGGTCTGAGCTGGAAAGTCATGCTGACAGGGGTTTTAAAAGATACTATTACTAACTTTTGAACCCCTGGTCTGATTCATGCCATTTTTTAATATGTTGTTCCCCTGAATGGATTGATTGTGGATATGTATTTTTATGTGAATGTGATGTATGGTTTTGAAGTTACAGATATTGTGTAAAAGTTATGTTTTAAACTGTATAATAAGTGGATTATCTCTCAGGCTAAGGGGAGGGGATGTGTGGGTTGTACCATATCTCGGATTGGTTATTTTATGCCTCCCCCTGGGTGTGGCCTGTATGTGTGAGATGGAAATAAAAGCCAGGCTGGATGAGCCAGTCCAGAGTTCCTGTTTAACCCTCAAAGTGAAGTGTCGTCTCATTATTGGGGGAGGATTTATTGCATGCTGTTCCAGTTTGACTGCTAGGAGTGAAAACCTATTCGTATGGTTCCTATTCAACTGTCTACAGCATTCAGAGGCTTGAGAGGATTCATATGCTTCTCAGATTCGGTGATTGTGGTGTCTGCCAGAGTGCTTGGAGTCCTCAGGAAACGCTAGGAGCATCCATTAACGGAGGTACCCAGTCGGGGTGCCAGGTGATCCGTTACACACGGGAATAGGATCAAGGGAGCAGGTGGTGGGGCGGGAGGACCGGAACAGAGCAGAAACCTCTACCACTGAAGCGGGTGCAAATGAACATATAACAGCAGAGGGAGTGAGGTTGGTGGAAGTATTGTAAGGGGAAGGAGAGAGACCTCTTCCCTGATTGCAACTCACTTCACTGACAATATCTCTACAAAGTTTGTGGCGGTTAAGTGGGTAGGAGGAGGAGGAGCAACAGGGCGAAGAAGAGAGTTAAAAGTGTGATATAGTCGTTTGGGTTTGCGGGACAGTGTGGTTATGAGGGTTTTGAAGTAATTTACTTTTGCAGAGGAAAGAGCCAAGCTGTAAGAGATCAGCATAAATTTATAGTGGAGAAAGTCAGATGTGGAGTGAGACTTTCTCCAGCAGCGTTCAGCAGTTCTGGAGCATTTTTTAAGGTATCGAGTCAGCTTGGTGTGCCAAGGTTGTAGTTGGGGGCGCTTGCTGCGTTTAAGTGTAGGAGGTGCCATGATGTCTAGTTCAGAGGAGAGGGTGGAATTGTAGAAGGAGATTGTAGAGCTAGGGCAGGTGAGGTTTGAGATAGAGTATGGAGGTTAGTGGAGAATTGCTCTAGGTCAAGACATTGGAGGTTTCTGGAGGTAGAGCCAGTTGGGTCCTGGGTGTGCTGATGTCAAGTCAGCAGATAGTGGACAGATAGAGGAAAAGGAATATTGGAGAGACTGAGGTTGGTGAAAGCAAGATCAAGAGTGTTTCCTGCAGTATGGGTTGTTGAATTAGACCATTGCATGAGGCCAAAGGAGGAGGTTACAGACAGCAGACGAGAGGCATCAGTGCGGTTGGGGTTGTTGATTAGGATATTGAAATCCCCAAATATAAGGGAAGGAGTGCTAGAGAAGAGGAAGTGCGGATGCCAGGAAGAAAAGTGCTCAATAAATAGCCTAGGATGACTGGGAGGGCGGTAAATGATAGCAATTCTTAAAGGATGCTGTTAGTGTCAACCAAAGGACCCAAGGTAAGTTCTCAAATCATTTACAGTTTAACTACTTACCCAGGAAGCTATAGTGGTTATTGAGCATGGAGTATTCCTTTAAATTTGCTTTCTACAGATATATGTGTGTGTAAATTCCCACAATGCAAAGCACAGTAGTTTGCAAATGCTTACCCCTACATGTATCTTAAAAATGCACACAATGTTTTGCCTTTCTAAGTGTATTGAACAGTAGCATGTGTTATTACTAAAGATTGACATTGTTCAGCTAATTATTTTAGGCATCAGGTCTCAAACAGAAGAACAGCAAGACAAGTATTAAAATGATCAGAGAATTTTACCGGCTGTTCCACCAAGTTGTGTTCTTTTTCCATTGTTGACATCCTGAAAATATCAGTGAAGAAATTCCTGTTCTGGGGTTCTCTAAAGAAAACAACAGGAAAAAAAGGTTTATAATATCAATAGAGAATATAATTAACACTTCACAAATATAAGCAGACATGTAGATGTACGATTTTCTTCAGCTCAATACATTAAGGATCACCTTTTCTTTTCTTTTTTCAAATCTCCCTCTACACTGCTATACATTTTTAATCTAAAATATATCAGGGGGTTCTTTTTATACCCGGTTATAGAGGGAGCCACAAACAATAAGTTTTTATATATGGTTTCATCTGCCCAACCCCTACCAGCATTACATTAGTTAAACTATACAATATGCATATGCAGCGGAATTTACTGGACTTTTAAAAATAAACTAAGCACATTTGATATGAATGTCTATATGCATAATGCTGAAAGGGTCCTGACCATCAATATTGCCCTTATGTATATATGGTGAACCTACTGTTGCAGGTTGTAGCTGTCACAGATTTGCCAACTTCACTCAATAATTTAAGGGTTCCATGCATAATCAGAAATAGCACATTGTGTAAGCTTCAAAAACAAAAAATGCATGTGTCCTGGGAATACAGCAACATATCCTGACACTGCTGTAAAAGTTGCAAAAGGTCGTTTTCAGGGATGCAATGTTACGAATGTGGCATTTACATTGCCCAACAACTGGGACATGCAGTTCTGGGCACCTGTCAGGAAGATTTTTTTGTTTTTTCAGCGGGGAAGAGAGACAGGGAGGAGAGGGGAGAAAGAGACAAGGCTGCCTTGGGGTAGGGTTGGTGTTGGGCAGAGAGTATCTCCGGCAGGAGGAGAGCGGGTGCTCTGACAGATTTCCATACCCCATGTCACATCCAGTGACACGGATCAGCTGTTCCCTGTGCTGCACATGCATGCTAGTACTACTGACGGGAACATGCGCAGAACTAGCGCATAACTTCTGATGACGAGGCATCAGCTGGACTGGGAACTCCTCCTCAACAAGTTACTGGAAGGTAAGTAAAGCTAGTTTCACACTTACACTGTAGTTTATGCAATCACTAAGCACAGGACATGAGAAATTTAGGGATACAATTAAGTTTAGATTTAGGGATAATTTTTTATTTTGTGGTAAGTCACACATAGGAAAACATTACAATTTACCGTATATACTCGAGTATAAGCCGACCCGAATATAAGCCGAGGCCCCTAATTTTACCCCAAAAAACTGGGAAAACGTATTGACTCGAGTATAAGACTAGGGTGAGAAATGCAGCAGCTACTGGTAAATTTCTAAATAAAATTAGATCCTAAAAAAAATATATTAATTGAATATTTATTTACAGTGTGTGTATAATGAATGCAGTGTGTGTGTGTATGAGTGCAGTGTGTGTGTGTATGAGTGCAGTGTGTGTGTGTATGAGTGCAGTGTGTGTGTGTATGAGTGCGTGTATGAGTGCAGTGTGTGTGTGTATGAGTGCAGTGTGTGTGTGTGTGTGTGTGTTGCAGAGCCTTGGTGGGGGGTGGGCAATGCTTTTTTAATTGTTTTTATTATTTTAAATTTTTTTTATTATTTATTATTTTTTTATTTAATTTAATTATTATTATTTTAGTATTATTATTTATTTAATTATTATTATTTTTTTTATTATTATTATATATTTTTTTCGTCCCCCCTCCCTGCTTGATACATAGCAGGGAGGGGGGCTCCTTCCCTGGTGGTCCAGCATTGGTAGTTCAGTGGGGGGAGAGGGGTGCTGGCAGAGCTGTACTTACCTCTCCTGCAGCTCCTGTCAGCTCTCTCCTCCTCCGCGCCGTCCGTGCAGCTCCCTCTGTCAGCTCCCAGTGTAAGTCTCGCGAGAGCCGCGGCTCTCGCGAGACTTACACTGGGAGCTGACCGAGGTGCTGAACGGACGGCGCAGAGGAGGAGAGAGCTGACAGGAGCTGCAGGAGAGGTAAGTACAGCTCTGCCAGCACCACTCTCCCCCAGTCTGTATTATGGCAATGCAAATTGCCATAATACAGACTATTGACTCGAGTATAAGCCGAGTTGGGGTTTTTTAGCACAAAAAATGTGCTAAAAAACTCTGCTTATACTCGAGTATATACGGTAATTTATGTCTAGAATTAATTTCCACTTTACCTCAAGGATTATGGTTAGTACAGGACCGAGAGAGGTTAAATGAGTTACCTAACCCTAATGTTAAAGGGACCTCTATAGTCATCAGAACACAACTTATTGTATTTGTTCTGGTAAGTATAATCATTCCAGTCAGGCTATTTGCAGTAAATGCTGTGTTTTCAAAGAAAATGCAGTGCTCATATTACAGCTTAGGCATACCTCCACTGCAGGCCCGGACTGGCCATCGGGCATACCGGGCAAATGCCCGGTGGGCAACAATGGCCGTGGGGCTGAGGCCGGCAGGGGAGATTATCAGAGTGCCGTCCCTGCTGTGTGCCTCCATGGGCCGGTGGGGAGATCAAAGATCTCCCTTACCGGCCCAGAGGCACTGATATGCGGCCGCCGGCTGGGGAGGAAGAGGAGAGAGGACCCGGTGGAGTTTTAGCCAGCAGCTCCGCCGGGTCCTCTCGCAGGCTAGAGTTCACTCTCACCACTGGAACACCAGGGAAGGCAGCATGGCTCCCCACTCCATGAGACCCGGCTCCCCCTCTCCCAGGCTAAAGGTTAGAAGGGGGGAGGGGGGGGGGGGGATTGGATATAATTTTTTTTAAATAATAAAAAATATATTAAAATAAATTCACACTCACAGCGCACCCCCAAACGCGCACACACACATTATATATATATATATATATATATATATATATATATATATATTATATATAAATAAATAAAATTTATAAAATAACCCTCAGTGAGTTAACATACAAAGAAAATTAGAAACCTAGAATGTGACGGCAGATAAAAAAAAAAAAAAAAAACACACCCAAACACACACAATACGTCCAAATTATTTTTTTATATATATATATATCATATATATATACATACACATATATACATACACATATATATATATATATATATATATATATATATATATATATATATATATATATACATATACACACACACACACTACAGCAACCCTCACAATGCACCACTACACACATTACGCTCCAGATACACGCTAGATCCCTTACCCTATATGCACTCTTAATCCTCTACACACACACACAGACACACAATCTTCTATACACACACTCTGGGTCCTTTACACACTAGATCTCCTACACACACACTGCACCACCTACACACACACACACTACATTCCATGTAAGCAAACACATACAACAAACCCTCTCTACAACCTCTACACACATTACGTCACCTATACGCACACACTACAGTCCGTATGCACACACTCGCTACATCCCCTATAACACTATGCCCCTATACACACACTCTCTACAGCCCCTAGCCACACATATTACACCACAAACACAAATGAAATTGACCTATACACAATACCACACCACATTCTATACACACGCAGGCTCCAAACACATGCACCATACACTTTCCTGGCCCTTTTGTCCTCTGGTATCCCACTTGTGGAGACACCAGAGAAAATGTAAAAGCAAACACAGCGCAAGCATGTTATTAAATTTGCTTGTGCTGCGCATAACAAATACAGGGCCTTTTTCTAATGCTAGAGCTCTACAGCGGGGCTCTGCACATTGAACCAACATGCTCACTTTGAGAGGCGGCGTGCTTGTCATTATTGATGACAAAACACACCCTCTCTTGCCCCGCCCCCTTCTTAGGGGGCCGCTCTGATTGAAAAATGCCCAGGCCTAATTTTTTTTTCCCAGTCCGGCCCTGCTCCACTGGCTACTAGAGGTGCTTCCTAGGGCAGTGATTCAGTGTTCAGCACTGCCATTCAGCGTCTCCACTCTCTGCATGGAGACAGTGAACTTTCCTCATAGATTCAATGCATCTCTATGAGGAGATACTGATTGGCCAAGGGTGTGTTTGACTTGTGCTGGCTCTGCATCCTTGGGAATCTCAGCCAATACAATGCTTTCCTATGTGAAAGCATTGTTTTTGGCTCAGAACACCGCATCTGATTAGGGCAGCTAAGCAGGAAGATCAGAGGAAGAGCCAGCAGCAGCAGACTTGAGTAAAAGTAAGATTCTGCTATATTTAAAGGGCTAGATGGTGGCTTTAACACTATAGGGTCAGGAATACACGTTCCTTTAACCCTCCCTTATCCTCAATGTAAGTGTGCTTTATCTTCCAGGAACTTGCTGTGGAGGTTCCCAGTCCAGCTGATGCCTCATCATAGGGATTGACACGCTGGTCTGGCACATACTCCCAGCCTCCATCAGATTTCAGGAGTGCTAGCAAGCATGTGCAGCACAGGAAACAGCTGATCTGCGTCACCGGACATGACATGGGGTGTGGAAATCTGACAGAACTCTGGACCACCAATCCTGAAACGCCTTACAGGGACCAGCTGCAACTCATTGGTGGAGCATAGCGAGGTGTGAGGGTGTGAGGAGCGGCAGCAGCCAACCGCTCCTCACAATGCTCAGGACTTATGGCCACCGGGATTCAGCGTGACATCTTATCCAAGCAGCCAACACAGCAAAAAAAGGGCAGAGGGAATGTGTGACCTGTAGCTGCTGGTAAGCTGTGCTGTGTGTGTGTGTGTGTGTGTGTGTCAAAGAATGTGTAGCTAGTGTCTGTATGGGTCAGTCAGTGTCTGTCATGTGCAGTGTGCAGGGATAAGCGAGAGTGTGTTAATGGTTGTGTATGACCGTGTTCAGTGTGTTTGTGCATGGGTCAATTCGTTTTTGTTGGTGGATGTGTGTGTTAATGTGCTGTGTTTGTGTATGGATCAGTGTGCCAGTGTATGTGTTATAGTGTATCACAGCAGCACACACACCTCATACAGCCAGCATTCATCATACTTGCATCAAGAACAGTCAGTACTCACCACAAATGAAACACAGCAAGCACACACTGCACACAGACTATGAAAAAGCGGGAAACTATGGAAAGGAAAGGGGTGAGACAATCTGGGCAATTTACAAGACTCCAAATAGCAAATATAAGGCAAAAATAGTCAGATATTTTTGCCTCCATTTTTCTATTTTTTTTGTGTGAATAATTAGAGTTCAGCTACCAGCCAGGGCTCTTGGCAAGTGTCATAATCTTTTTAAATGAAATGATTTGTCAGGACAAGTAAATTAGGCTTCTCAAAAAAATCAACACCTCGTGCATACATAACATAGCAAATGAGCACATATCATTGCAACTGTCTGGTCTAATCCCAGAAATTAGATAAAAATCTGACCTATTTTCCATATTGAACCTTTATATAACAGTTAAAAAAAAAAAAAAAAAAAAACAACCAACAAATAAAAACCAATATATTAAATAGGACGAGAGTTTACAGCTACAAACACCTGCAATAAAATGCTTACTTTTACATCTGGTCATCAATAACAAAATTAATCTATTCAAAAATGTTTCAATCTATGATTTTTTTTATTTTATTTTTTAAACCTCATGGTAAATTCTCTAGTCGATAATAGACACGAGATGTAGAGGGTGTTCAGTAGGAAAAACTACTTCATGAAGACTAGCAGCATGAATGTAAGGCAGAAAGTTTGAAGCACTTGCAAGATGCGGCCATGTCAACATGAATCAGAATTTCATTTTAAAGAGTACTGTATCTTGTTAAATCCAGTTACGCTAAAGGCAAAGATATGTCTTCCTCTGTATTCAAAGTACACAAAAGTGGCTACACAATGTGTTTACATATTTGTCTCTCAATCAATCTCCTATACTGAACTTATACATATTTATCCAATATAAGGGATACCTAAACCTTGGGGGGGAGGGGAGGTGATTTTTACTTTTAGCCCCCACCCGTCACCCATGGGTGAAGGGAGGGGGGGACAATAGGTTGCCCCCTTCCATTGTCACTTTGGCATCCACCCTCCACACATGGGTGGGGGCGGACAATAGGTTGTCGTCCCCTATTGTAACTTATTGCCACCACCCGCAGCTCTTGTGAGTCAGGGGGGTGGACAATAGATCCCCCCCATGTTATTTTAGGGTCCCCACTAGCCGTGGTTGGGGGCAAGGAGGTGGACAACAAGTCCCCCTATTGTAATTTAAGAGCCCGCACCCACCACTCATAAGTGGGTGCCAGGGAGACAATAGGCCCCCCCTGCTGCTCATGGGTGGGGGCCGGAGGGGATGTTGGGGGCTGTAGGGGTCAACAGGTTTCCCCCATATTGTATCTATTGGGTCTTTGTCCGCCCCCCTCCCGCCCCCCCATTATTTTTATAGGTGCCCCATTAAAGGGCACTTTATTAAAGTAGTGGGGGGTTCTTTTTTACAACAGTGTGCAGCCGCTGGCTGCTCACAGTTTAGTAGACATGCACCTAATCGTGAGGGGGGTAAAAAATGCTATTTATTACTAATACTAAGTAACCTGGCTGAAAGACCAAATTAGGTCTTTCAACCTTTTAGTAGATAGCTCCCTAACACCGTGGGAATTAGGGAGCTATCTACTCGCGGTACTGACATGTGTGACCACTAGTAATTAACCCCTTAACGACGAGTGACGGACGAGGTCCGTCACTCAGGGGAATGCGTTAACGCCGAGTGACGGACCTCGTCCGTCACCCGTTAAAATTAACCCCAGATCGCCGCAATTGTGGGGTTAATGGTGCTCCGGTCTGCCTCTGCATTAGAGGCAGACCGGGAGCACCGGATCCGGCTGCCCCAGTACATGTGCCCGCTCTGACAGCATGTCTGAGCGGGCACATGTGCTCTGTATACTCACCTCCGCCTCCCTGCACTTCCGGGTTCAGTGTGAAGTGCAGGGAGATGGATCAGTGTTGATCCTGCCCCCTGGTGTTAAAAAAAATAAAGTTTATTTAAAATCCCACCCCCCTTTACCCATTTTAATACAAAATTAACCCCTTCCCTGCCAATTGATCACTGACTACAGTGATCAATTGGCAGGGATTACATTTTACTATGATCTGATTTTTTTTTAACCCCCTGAGGGTTAATTATTTTTTTTAACCCTCAGGGGTTAAATTTATTTTATTAATTAATTTAAATATTTTAAAATTATAAATTTAGCTAGCTGGGGAGGGTGGAAGTTAGTGGGGAATTGGGGGATTTAGTATTAGGCTAACTAGGGGTTAACGTTAAAAAAAAGTTTAAAAATAAGCTTTAAAAAGTTAAAAAATTAAGTTAAAAAAAAAGTTTTAATAACGTTAAAGTAAAAAATTAAAAAATAAACCCTTTACCCAGTCCAAATAAAAATTAACCCCTTCCCTGCCAGTCGATCACTGCCTACAGTGATCAAAATACAGATCACAGTATTATACTGTGATCTAATTTTTTTTTAACCCCTGACGATGAACTTTTATTTATTTTTTAACCCTCAGGGGTTAAATTTATTTAATTAACTAATTTAAATATTGTATAATTAAATATTTTGCTAGCTGGGGTGGGTGGGAGTTATGGGAAAATAGGGAATTTACTGTTAGTGCTGCTTACTGCTAGTTAGGGGTTAACGTAAAAAAAAAAAAAGCTTAGAAAAATGTTAAATCTGTAAAAAAAATTTTTACGAAAGTTTAGGAAACTTTAAAAAAAATTAATAAGCAAAACAAAAGTTTAAAAAATAGTATTAAAAAGTAAAAAAATACATTTAATAACGCTCATTACCACTACACCTGGTACAAGCTAGCGGAAAAATGATCCCAAGCTAAGGTTCAAAATATGCCTTTTGAAATACCCTGGGATGTCTTCTTTAAGAAATGGTATGGCTTTATGGGGTATTTGGTTTATATAGCCTGGTAAAATACTCTAAAATGGGACATGGGCACAGCGTAAAAATGTAAAGGGACTCTATAGTCACCATATAAAAGCAAGAAAGACAGGTCCCCCAGCCTTCCTTCTTGCTTTTATATGTACTTTCATTTATTAAAAATAAATTTCGAGGTGTTTTTATATTAAAAACTTACCTCCGTTCCAGCGCCGAGCTCCCCGCTAGGCCGCGCCCCCTTTTTCGTCAAAATGACGAAATCGCGGGGCCCAATGGGACGGCTTCGCGCTGCACCAATCACGTTCTTCATAGAGCGGCATTGAATGCCGCCCTATGAAGAACCTGAGCGCTTTACCGCGCATGTGCGCGGAATGCGCGTTCGCGAGCTGAGCTGTCTGACTGACAGCTCAGCTCGCTTTCTAAAATTATCAATAAGGGGGGGGGGACCTACTGTCCCCCCCCCCGGCCCCCACCCCTGTGCGGCGGGTGGGGGCCCTAAAATTATCAATGAGGGGGGGGCCTACTGTCCCCCCCCGGCCCCCACCCCTGAGCGGCGGGTGGGGGCCCTACAATTATCAATGGGGGGGGGGACTTACTGCCCCCCCCCGGCCCCCACCCCTGAGCGGCGGGTGGGGCCCCTAAAATGATCAATGAGGGGGGGACCTACTGTCCCCCCCCGGCCCCCACCCCTGAGCGGCGGGTGGGGGCCCTAAAATTATCAATAAGGGGGGGACCTATTGTCCCCCCCGGCCCCCACCCCTGAGCGGTGGGTGGGGGCCCTAAATACAAAGGAGGGGGGGGACCCTAGTTAACCCTCCCCCCCCCCCAAAAAAAATATCTCCCTACCTACCCCCCTCACCCTAAAAATAATGAGGGGGGACCATTAACTAAAAACCTGTAAAAAAAGAAAAAATGAGATAAAATCAACTTACCATTCGATGTTTTCTTTCTTCTAAAATCTTCTTTCTTCAGCCCCAAAAAAGGCCAAATAAAAAGCCATAATAACCGACGCAATTAAAAAAAAAAAAAAAACACAATCCATCTTCACCCATGGAGGGCTCCGCGCAGACTGAGCTCCGCAGGGCGGGGGAAGGCTTATAAAGCCTTGCCCCGCCCTGCAATTATGCTAAGAACACTCTGATTGGTGGGTTTAAGCCAATCAGAGTGCTCTTTGTCATTTTACAAGCGTGGGAAAGTTCTTTGGAATTTTCCCACGCTTGTAAAATGACACAGAGCACTGTGATTGGATGGCTTGAAATCCATCCAATCACAGTGCTCTGTGTCATTTTACAAGCGTGGGAAAATTCCAAAGAACTTTCCCACGCTTGTAAAATGACAAAGAGCACTGTGATTGGATGGATTTCAAGCCATCCAATCACAGTGCTCTTTGTCATTTTACAAGCGTGGGAAAGTTCTTTGGAATTTTCCCACGCTTGTAAAATGACAAAGAGCACTCTGATTGGCTTAAACCCACCAATCAGAGTGTTCTTAGCCTAATTGCAGGGCGGGGCAAGGCTTTATAAGCCTTCCCCCGCCCTGCGGAGCTCAGTCTGCGCGGAGCCCTCCATGGGTGAAGATGGATTATTTTTTTTGCGCTCGGGTTTTTTTTTTTTTTTTATTCCGTCGGTTATTATGGATTTTTATTTGGCCTTTTTTGGGGCTGAAGAAAGAAGATTTTAGAAGAAAGAAAACATCGAATGGTAAGTTGTTTTTATCTTATTTTTTTTTTTCTTTACAGGTTTTTAGTTAAAGGTTCCCCCCTCATTATTTTTAGGGTGAGGGGGGTAGGTAGGGAGATAAGTTTTTTTTTGGGGAGGGGGGGTGGGGGGGAGAGGGTTAACTAGGGTCCCCACCCCCTTTGTATTTAGGGCCCCCACCCACCGCTCAGGGGTGGGGGCCGGGGGGGGACAATAGGTCCCCCCCTATTGATAATTTTAGGGCCCCCACCCACCGCTCAGGGGTGGGGGCCGAAGGGGGGGAGACAGTAGGTCCCCTCCCTATTGTGAATTTTAGGGCCCACACCCACCGCTCAGGGGTGGGGGCCGGGGGGGGGGGGGGACAGTAGCCCCCCCCCCCTTATTGTGAATTTTAGGGCCCCCACCCGCCGCACAGGGGTGGGGGCCGGGGGGGGACAGTAGGTCCCCTCCCTATTGTGAATTTTAGGGCCCCCACCCACCGCTCAGGGGTGGGGGCCGAGGGGGGGACAGTAGGTCCCCCCTTATTTTTTATTTTAGGGCCCCCACCCCCCCCTTATTTTTTATTTTAGGGCCCCCACCCGCCGCACAGGGGTGGGGGCCGGGGGGGGGGACAGTAGGTCCCCTCCCTATTGTGAATTTTAGGGCCCCCACCCGCCGCACAGGGGTGGGGGCCGGGGGGGGGCAGTATGTCCCCCCCTTATTTTTTATTTTAAGGCCCCCACCCACCGCACAGGGGTGGGGGCCGGGGGGGGACAATAGGTCCCCCCTTATTGATAATTTTAGGGCCCCCACCCGCCGCACAGGGGTGGGGGCCGGGGGGGGGGAGGAGAGTAGGTCCCCCCCCCCCCTTCAACCACTATTGTGGCCGGACAGCATCCCTGTGGGTTCGGGCTTCAGCTGTCAGCTGAAGCCACGCCCACAGCAGTGCTGACAGGCTGTCAGCACACAAAGCGCGTTCACAGTGCTTTGTGTGCTGATAGCCCGTCTGATGCATTCACCCAGAATGCATCGGACGAGAGGCCTTTTTAGGGCCTCTGAACTCGGAAGTCCCTCTGGTGGCCGTCTGATTGACTGCAACAAGAGGTGTTCCAAGCTTCCAATGTAAACACTGCATTTTCTCAGAAAATACAGTGCTTACAAGAAAAAGGCTCCGGGTAGCTGTAGCACTCACCTAAACAACCTCATTAAGCTGAAGTTGTTCAGGTGACTATAGTGTCCCTTTAAAGTTTGAAAAAAAATGGAATGGCTGTGTCCCAAATGTGCCCCTCTGATGTCCACATATACCTGGCAAAGGTACATACGGGGGTATTTTTGTACTCAGCAGACATAGCTGAGCAACATATGCCTTTTGAAATACCCTGGGGTGTCTACTTTAAGAAATGGTAGGCCTTTGTGGGGTAGTTTGAATTTAAAAACTGCGAAGATGCTTGGAAATTGCACTTAGGCCCGGCGTCAAAATTCAAAGTTCGGTAAAAACTGATATGGCTTGGTCTCCTATATGGCACTGTAGCTTCACGAAATAGTGCCATAGACATACAATGGGGGTGTCCTTTTACTCAGAAGACTTAGCTGAGCATAATTTGGGGGGTTTGAACTTAGTGGCACATATGAAATATACAAAATGCCCAGCAAAAATGCAATCCGTATGTAAAAAACGCACAAAATTATTTTTTTACCACATACTTTGGCATGTAATGGTAAAAAAAATGGGGGCATGTTAAGGCACAATATGCACCTTATGAGATACCCTGGGGTGTCTACTTTTACAAATGGTAGGCCTTTGTGGGGTTTTTTTGAACAGTCAAACTGTTATAATACCCCAAATGGAAGCATAGGCTCATTAAATCCGTCTCTCAAAATTCTACTGTGAATACTGAAAAGGACAGGTCTCCTATATGGCACTGTAGCTTCACGAAATAGTGCCAAAGACATACAATGGGGGTACCGTTGTACTCAGCAGAAGTAACTGAACACATAATAAAACTTTGTACAGGAATAGCACACACCAACTTTACAAAATACACATGAGAAGTTCTTTGTTATAAGTTTGTGTGCGAAAACCCCCAAAAAACACAATTTTACTCCAATATTTAGCAGAGGTTGGCGGTAAAATGGCTACGTAGAAAGTGTCAAAACAACCTTAGGTAAATAGCCTGTGGTGTCTACTTTATATAAATATATACTTTTGTGTGGCAATTTTGTTTTCTTTTATGGCTTTAAAGCTTACAAGACAAACATACCAAATTCTAAAATCGCTCCATATTAAAAGTTTATTTTACTCCTTGTGCTTTGTGACCTGTAACTACCAAAAAAAACTGAAAATCCCAGACACATTATATATTCTGTAAATCAGAACAACTAAATGAATTTATTTTTAATTACTTTCCTTAACCTGCACTAATTAGGCACACATTATTGCAAAAACTGTAAAAAAAAAAAAATCAAATGTTTTCATTTTTTTTCATTTTTCTGTATTTTTTTTTAATAATAAATAAGCATGTATATATATATATATGTTACATCCAATGAAAGCCCTTTCTGTCCTTTAAAAAACGGTATATAATATGCGTCGGTGCAATAAATTAGTCAAATGCAAATTGCAGTTGAACGCAAACAGCAAAAAATGCCGTTGTCATAAAGTGAAAGACAAGCTTCCGAAGCTCTGTCCTTAAGGGGTTAACCCCTTAACACCGCAGCCAAATGTACAAGTTGTGAACAGAACAAAACGTAAACAAAACCTGGCATTTGCGCTATATGTCTGTCCAACCGTAATTCACCTCTTTCATATGAAATGCACCCCCCCTTATTATATATCATTTTATTCAGGGGACACAGGGCTTTCATTTAACATCAAATATTTAGGTATTAAACATAATTTAATATAAAAAATATATAAAAAAATGGGAGAAAAAAATATTTTTTTAATTTTTTTTAGTTCTATGTGACATTTTAACTGTGGATGTCAAAATACTGTTTGCTTTTACTGCAATACAATACACATATTTGTATTCAGCGATGTCTCACGTGTAAAACAGTACCCCCTATGTACAGGTTTTATGGTGTTTTGGGAAGTTACAGGGTCAAATATAGCGTGTTACATTTGAAATTGAAATTCGCCAGATTGGTTACGTTGCCTTTGAGACTGTATAGTAGCCCAGGAATTAAATTTACACCCATAATGGCATACCATTTGCAATAGTAGACAACCCAAGGTATTGCAAATGGGGTATGTCCAGTCTTTTTTAGTAGCCATTTGGTCACAAACACTGGCCAAAGTTAGCTTTAGTATTTGTTTGTGTGTGAAAAATACAAAAAACGCCAATTTTGGCCAGTGTTTGTGACTAAGTGGCTACTAAAAAAGTCTGGACAAACCCCATTTGCAATACCTTGGGTTGTCTACTATTGCAAATGGCATGCCATCATAGGGGTAATTTTCATTCTTGGGCTACCATAGGGTCACAAAGGCAACGTAAGCAATCTGGCGAATTTTAATGTGAAAAAATGAAACACAAGCCTTATATTTGACGCTGTAACTTTTGAAAACACCATAAAACCTGTACATGTGGGGTACTGTTGTACTCGGGAGACTTCGCTCAACACAAATATTTGTATTTCAAAACAGTAAAAAGTATTGCAGCAATAATATCGTCCGTGTAAGTGCTGTTTGTGCGTGAAAAATGCAGAAAACGTCACTTTTACTGGCGATATCATCGTTGTAATACATTTTACTGTTTTGAAACACTAATATTTGTGTTCAGCAAAGTCTCCCGAGTAAAACAGTACCCCCCATGTACAGGTTTTATGGTGTCTTGGAAAGTTATAGGGTTAAATATAGTGCTAGCAAATTAAATTCCCTATACTTTCGGCATGGGTTGTCAGGCAGGTCCCGCTAATTGTAATTAATTAGGATACCTAATTATGTAAAATTATTACATAAATATATGTGTAGAATTAATATATGTATATATATACATATGTGTATATATATATATATATATAATTTTTTTAAATATTTTTATTTATATATAGGTATATATAGTGATATATACGTATATATTTATGTATATAGATATATATATTATGATATATATTATTTTGTTCTACGTGTATTTTGATATAAATATATATATTATTATCACAATACAGTTAGAACGAAATAACACATCTATATATTTTTTAATTATTTATTTTTAAATATTTTTTTAATTTAATTTTTTTACGTATTTACATATATATTTTTTATATTATATATAAATATATATATAACAATAATTATATATATATTTAATCAGTATCAGTCTACGTGTAATTTGATATTAATATATATATATATTTATTAATATTTAAATACACGTCGTGTATGTATGTGTATATATATATATATATATATATATACACTTAGATCATATAAATATATAATATATGATCTAAGTATATTTTATTTGTAACTGTAATTTTTTTAATTTAATTTTTTTTTTTACAGGACAGGGGGCAGAGACAGTGTCAGCCAGTGATTTTACATCACTGGCTGACACACAGGATCAGTGATCACAGTGACTGCCTGTCACTGTGATCACCTCCTGCAGATTGGGTAATTGACCACAGGGGGGAGTGCCTGGGTGGTACAAGCACTCCCCCCTTCCAATCTGCAGGGGGATCACTGTGCCAGTTACATGTGTCAGCCAATAGGCTGACACATGTAACACTGATCGCAGTGACAGGCTGTCACTGCGATCAGAGTGCTTTGAGATCGCAGTGACAGCCTGTCACTACGATCAGACTTAGCAGATCGCGGTCACTGACCCCAGGGGGACTGCCTGGGGGGCCAGGTAAGTCCCCCGACCGCGATCTGCACAACGGGAAAGCCGCCGGCCGCATGTGTCAGCCGATTTGAAATCGGCTGACACATGCTGAATACTGGTCGCAGTGACAGCCTGTCACTGCGATCAGAGACTGCAGATCGCGGTCACCGGCCACAGGGGGGGTTGCCCGGGGGGCCAGGCATCCCCCCGACCGCGATCTGCAGCGGGAGAATACCGCCGGCCACGTGGGCGGCAATAAAAGCGAGGACGTACTATTACGCCCGCCGGCGTTTAGAGCCGGTTTCTGCGTGGCGTAATAGTACGTCCTCCGGACTTAAAGGGTTAAGGACTGAGCCAAATGTACACGTTGTGATCAAAACAAAACGTAAACAAAACCTTGAATTTGCGCTATAGGGCTGTTCAGGCGTAATTCACCTCTTTCATATTATATACACCCACACTTATTATATATATCATTTTATTCAGGGGAAACAGGGCTTGAATTTAACATCAAATATTCGGCTATGGAACATAATTTAATATGAATAAAATAATGGGAGAAAATAAGATTTTTTTTTTATTTTTTTTGTTCTATGTGACATTTTAACTGTGAATATCATAATACTGTGTACTTTTACTGCAATAAAATACACATTTGTATTCAGCGATGTCTCATGCGTAAAACAGTACCCCCTATGTACAGGTTTTATGGTGTTTTGGGAAGTTACAGGGTCAAATATAGCATGTTAAAGGACCACTGAAGGCACCCAGACCACTTCAGCTTCCGATGACAGGACAGGAGGAGGAGAGTCCACCGGCGCTGGAAAAAAGGTAAGGGATTAAGCCCTTCCTCACTCTAGAGCCCAGCGAGAGGGGGGCCCAGAGGGTGAGGGGGACCCAAGGACCCTATAGAGCCAGGAAAACAAGTATGTTTTCCTGGCACTATAGTGGTCCTTGAAATTTTTTTGTTGTTTTTTTCACATTAAAATTCGCCAGATTGGGGGCGGGGCCTGACAGCCAAGATGGAGAGACGTGCTCTCTGAGAGCTCCTGCTCTGGAGGTCACAAAAATGCCAATCCTGACAAATCAAACCGAGCCAACGGCCCACGGTGCCCAGAACACGATGCAGAACCTCACTGGGACCAAAACGGTACTAATCTCGCACCGAAATGTCACACGAGCAATTGACCCGGCCATGCGGCCTACACTGGAGCGGAGCCTAGGGCCTGGGGGAAGCGGCCGATCACCCGGCACTGGACCCGCTCACAAGCATGAATCACAAAATGCCCTGTTACCCCCCCTTTGGACCGGTGGGGGATATCCCGGTCTCCGCTGGGGACGGTCACCCCCACAACGAGACACAAACAAGCGACAACCACTGATAATGCCCGCGGCGGTCGGGGCCTACACAAGATGGCGCCTCAGACACGACCTGTGACAAACAGGTTCCCGGTCAAGCCGCCCGCACATACGCTCATATTTTATGACCGGCTTGGCACCAACCTATGGAAAAAGCTCAGCACCAGGAGATGGCTCTACAGGCGGGCAATGAAAGAAGCAATGGCTTGGCTTCGTCCTGTCACCCGATGCCTCTTGTGCGGACACCCACCCGGAGCCCCCAGAGCGGCCCTCAGACAGAATCGAAGAAGGAGGCCGGGGCGGCGGGGCAAGAAGGCAGACCTCGCGGACGACAACACTGGCCCTCACGCACACAAGCGCAGGGCCACCAAGCACACTCGACCCACTTACCTCACAGCGGCATTCAAAGCCCCCAACCACAGCCACACGTTTCTGCGACCCATTGACTCCAACCGGCAAGCAGTACAGCCACCCACCAGGGACAAACAGAGACAAAGAGATCTCCTGAGAGACGGAGCCCCACTAAGGTATCCACCACACCAGCGCTCCGATCCCGACGACCAAAAACCTAGAGCCGGGGTAGGCTGATTGAAGCGGAATGCCTCAGAGACCATCTGTGCCCTGCAGACACTAAAGTAGAGACTCTGCAAGATACCACCGCACAGTCTGATTCACAATATAAACAGTACTGGCCCCAATACCACACAACAGGAACACTACTGATGACAGTGCTACCCTCTTCAAGATGTGCAGTATCTTCTGCATAACAAGCTAATAGATTCCACTGAAGTTGTAAAGCCTGATGTTTTCATGCTCGCACTATAAAACTGCAATGTTTCACCTGTCTCACTCTCATAGATCAATGTGTAGTTAACATTTAATGTTTATTAGGGTTATAGAGAGGCCTAAACAGACAAAGATAATTTTGACAATGGAACAATGGTAGTACACTGTACCTCTTATTTGTTCTTAAACATGTTCCGATCCCCCCATGGCATAAACCATGAGGGGTACAGATTAACCCTGATGAGAGCGATATCAAGCTTCAAGTACATTGCTTAATGTGGGTAGGGAAGCAGACTGCCCGCCTGTGCCTCCTCGTTTGTACTCACGCCTAGTGGATGTTAACTCCTGTTAATAGATTGCTGACACAGTATAATTGTTGACCTTATTATTTTATCTCTATTTTCTATCGGTTACTCGCCACGTCTAGTTTATACGCTTTACTTTCATTTCTGTGTACAACCATAAGACGTATATGTATTACTTGACTAACTTTATACCAACAAAAAAAAAAATGTGCTAAACCTAAATGTCATAACTGTAAAATGCTGTAATAATACCAATCTTGCATATGCTGTTGTGGCATTGTGAGATGCTTATGTTCACTCAAGCACTCAAAAATAAAGAATTATAAAAATAAAAAAAAAAGAAATTCGCCAGATTGGTTACGTTGCCTTTGAGACCGTATGGTAGCCCAGGAATGAGAATTACCCCTATGATGGCATACCATTTGCAATAGTAGACAACCCAAGGTATTGCAAATGGGGTCCAGTCCAGTCTTTTTTAGTAGCCACTTGGTCACAAACACTGGCCAAAGGTAGTGTTCATATTTGTTTGTGTGTGAAAAATACAGAACGAAATTATACTTTTGTTTTATTATTTTAACGTAGTTACATATTATATATATATATATATATATATATATATATATACACACATAATTATATATTTAATCAATATCATTCTATGTGTATTTTGATAATATAATTGTATATACATTAAATATTAAAATACACAGATTATGTATATGTGTATATATATATATATATATATATATATATATAATCTAAGTACATATAATTTAATTTTAAACGGTTTTAAACTGTTTTGTTTTTTTACAGGCAGCAGGGGGAGTACCTGTCATTACAGGCACTCCCCCTGCTGGCATTGCTGTGGACCTCGCGATCACATGGCCAGGATGCCAATTGAGTCCCCCCACCGTGATCGCCAGCAACCGGGTAAGTACATAGGACGGCAGGGACATGCTATGCCACACCCCCCCCCCCCCCCCCTCAGCGTTTAGAGCCATGTCCCCAAGGAAAGCATAGCACACCAGCCGTTCTTCAAGGGTTAATTATGGGTCTGACCACAAACTAGAAGGAGTACTACAGTAAAGCTGGTGGACTAGCAAACAGTCGCAAAAAAAAACAAAAAAAAAACTTCAGAAACTGCATAATGAATCTCTATTTTGGTAGGAGTTGGATCTGATAGCAACTGTTTTAATTGGCCATCATTGATATAAAGAATGTAATAAATTAAATAAAGAGTCTCAAAAATAAATAAATAAATAAATAGCGTTGGTAGTGCTAGCTCCCCAAACAATAGAAGCATTGCAAGCTAAAGTGATCTAGGGGTCTGGAGTGCCCCCTTAATACATTCTGACAATCAAAATTAAAGATAGTCAAGTCCCCGAACAGCTCTTTTTGAACAGTGTTCTATAAAACCACCAAGCATGCTGTAAGCACTCTACTAATCACACTGAACAAAAGGTACCATAACAAATAAATTAATTTGATTAAAGTTCCAGCTTACCATAATCAGACACCAGCAATGTTTTTTTTATTTCATCATCTAATAATCTTGTTAAAACCTCATATTTTCTACTTTCAGGCAACAGCATATTAGGCATCTGTTAGAAAATGCATGTTATGCATTGGTAATCAGTAGGATCACCTTAAAATATTTGTTTTAGTTTACATATTAAATGAAAAATGTAAATGAGCAGTTCGACTGAAGCTTTTTGTTTCCTTGAGAAAAAACGAGATTTTAGATCAGGGGTGTCAATCAGGTTTATTGAAAAGGAGCAAACTGTAAAAAGAAGCAGGAATGGAGGGCCAGATTTAAAAAAATGTGTTCCTATACAACACACACAAACAGGAAATAATTAGGCACAAATGATTTAATGTAATGTGATTGATAACAGGTATTACCCTAACAATGATAAGAAATCTGCCATTATGCATGCATTATGTGTATGTTGGCATTCCTGTGTGCCTGCAATGTCAGTATATATGTATGTTGATCTTCTTGAGTTGTAGATCAGTGTTTCTGTGTGAGAGTTATCACTCCCCAGTTCCTCCCATCATTCTCTTTACAACATTTTAGTCATTCAGATCCCAAATGATCTCTATAGAGTGGCTGAGCAACCGTTACAAATACACAAGTACTTTCATCACACCCAAAGCAAATGTACAACTCTATGACTTCAAAGACACCGCAACACAAAGTGCAAAGCTGTGCCTCCAACCCTCACCAAACATAACTATTCTTAAGAAATACTGGTTTTGCAAGATATAGAAGCAAATGTTTGTGAATAGCTTACTTCATTAAAACACAAAACTTACTAAATATATATACACATACATACATATACACACACAAGAAAAATGACTGGGACACAGCAATACCAGGGTACTCTTTATATAGAAAAGACAGAGAGGGGAGGCCTAGCGTCTGAATGGTATGGCCGCAGCACCTCGAAGCTCCTGAAACGGGAGTATAAGCCGACATATATCAGACTCCAAACTGTACCATCGAAGGTGTAAAACTACCTACCTAGACACCTTCAGGGGAGAGCCGAATACAGATGCCTTTCCTATTCCCGCAACCTAGCAGGAAAACCGACAGAGATCTGGGGCCTACCCAGAGTTCCGTACCACACGCGCCACGCTGGAAACACCTGAATGGACGGAAGCACACACATACTCACCTCCATTCCAGTCCACGAAATCCCTGCGAGACACGGACACCATGGGCAGAAGATCCCAAAAACCACAACCAGGTGCGAGCAAAGACACCCAGGACATTGACGCCATGTTACCACAATAAAAGCTCAAACGGCTCTGAGGGACCCACAGGGGTGCATCTGGAACCCTCATACACCCGACCATATCAAACAGAATCAGGGGAAATAACTTGATCCCAGCAACCAAGCAAGACATCTCAGATCTACTGCATGAAATGAGGCAGCTACACGCAGTGGACTTAGAACTGCTCAAGACAGAAATCATGGCAGTAACGGCACGCACACAGGCCTCTGAGGAGGACATCTTAGACTTACGACAGGAGGTACAAGGTCTAAAATAATCTATTCACCAACTGCAGTCCTCCCAAGCTACTCTAACAACCAGGGTAGACCTGGCAGAAGACCGCCACAGACATGTGAACCTTCTGTTCCGGGGTATACCCGATTCAGTCAACATAACAGAACTACCTCAGACGACTCACCACCTCACTCATCCCGCACGCCCAGGCAAAGAAACTCACCTTTGAGGGCTTCTTTCGCATTCCAAAACCAAGGCAAGCACCGCAAACAGCCTCACATGATGTCATAATCAGATGCCACTCATCCACTAACAAGACTCGACGAATGTCTGCGGTTCGGGGTAAGACTCCGTTCACTTTCAAATCTTCTCAACTCACCTTCTTTCAAGACCTAACGCGCAACACATTACTGTGGCGCCGTTCAATGGGGCCTGTAATTAGCCAAACATCCAGCAGCTCCGACCTGAAGTTACTGCGAAACCCCGCAGTATAATCTACCAAACTGTCATGTTCTGTTTTTACGTTCTCGTAATCTTGCTTACGTTTATTCTCTCAAAAGTCCTAAAGTTTTTTTAAATGTTATGCCCACACCTGGCACAGGATTGCTACCCAGTGCTAACTCCCCCAGTTATCACCTGGCACCCAACCTAAAATAATAGATCAGGGTGGTGCAGTAGACATTGCTTACCAAGATTTCAGTAAGGCTTTTGACACTGTTGCACATAGAAGGCTTATCAATAAACTGCAATCTAAGTTTGGATTCCAATATTGTTGAATGGGTTAGGCAGTGGCTAAATGGCAGGCAATATAAAAAATGCACAACCTAAAAGCATTAGCGTTCCAATTCTGGATAAAGATTTAGTAGCTGCTTCCGGGTTTCGGATGTAAAGACGCAGTGGAACACATGTGCGTTCCAACACTGATACACAGCCTCTTCTGGCTGCGTCTGTAAACGAGACTTGGGACGCAATCACCAGGAAATGAAGTGAGAAAGGGAAATGAAGACAACGGACGTGATTTTCTACAGGTGGATCAATTTTAAACTGGATTTTGATTGGCTACGCGGCTCGTAATGGATTTTTAGCGGGGTATTTAAAAACGTTGTTTAGCGTGTTAATGTATGTATTTTTTGCCACACGCCCCTGACGAAGTCATTAAGATGAAACGCGTAGGGTCACAGGATTTCTTCAGTTGATTGTTATTTTATTGTGGACTCTTATTTACTTCGTCTCCAAACCCTGATGGTTTTTCTTTTCCTGACTGGGAAGACGTCTAGTGATTTGATGAGCTTTTTACTGCTTTTATCTTGTAAGTGCTAACAAATAAAGTAATCCTTTTATTCATACAGCTATACACTATGTTTTGTTTCTGTGCTTTGTCCTAAGCCTCCATTCTGGAACAGGAGAAGAAAAGAAGCACTTGAAAAGATTTTGCATACCCCGCCTATTTTATCCTTATGTTTGTGAGTGAATTTTAGTCTTTTTTATATTTTATTATTAGTTTTTATCTACACTATTGCGGTCTCCCTTTGTTTTATACTTTTAGGTAGTGCATTTTTTATATTGCTTTATATTTACGTTCAAGAAAACACGGAGGAGTCTTCGCACTTCCTACTAAACGGGGTAATTTATATTTATTTTGTTTCCCCCTCTTATAGCCACAAGGGTATTTTTTGCACTTGGTGCAATTTTTTGCTAAATGACAGGCAACAGAGGGTTGTTGTCAACGGAGTATATTCAAAGTAAGGTATAGTTACCAGTGGGATACCTCAGGGATCTGTACTTGGACCTATTCTCTTTAATGGTAAGGTATGTCTTTTGGCTGATGATACTAAGATATGTAACAGGGTTGATGTTCCAGGAGGGATAAGACAAATGGCAAATGATTTAGATAAACTATAAAAATGGTCAGAGCTGGGGCAACTGACATTCAATGTGGATAAGTGCAAGATAATGCATCTTGGACGAAAAAACCCAAGGGCAGAGTATAGGATATTTGATACCCTACTAACCTCAACATCTGAGGAAAGGGATTTAGGAGTAATTATTTAGATGACTTAAAGATAGGAAGACAATGTAATATAGCAGCTGGAAATGTTAGCAGAATGTTTGGTTGTATAGGGAGAGGTATTAGCAGTAGAATGAGAGAAGTGCTCATGCCATTGTACAGAACACTGGTGAGACCCCACTTGGAGTATTGTACGCAGTACTGGAGACTGTATCTTCAGAAGGATATTCTGGAAAGAGTTCAGAGAAGGGCTACTAACTGGTTCATAGATTGCAGGATAAAACTTACCAGGAAAGGTTAAATTATCTTAATATGTACAGCTTGGAGGAAAGACGAGACAGGGGGATATGATAGAAACATTTATATACATAAAGGGAATCAACACAGTAAAGGAGGAGACTATATTTAAAAGAAGAAAAACTACAACAACAAGAGGACGGTGGTTTAAAAATATCAGGAAGTATTACTTTACTGAGAGGGTAGTGGATGCATAGAATAGCCTTCCAGCTGAAGTTGTAGAGGTAAACACAGTGAGGGAGTTTAAGCATGCATGGGATAGGCATAAGGCTATCTTAGACTTAAAATAAGGCCAGGGACTAATTAAAAGTATTTAGAAATATTGGGCAGACTAGATGGGCTGAATGGTTCTTATCTGCTGTCACATTCTATCATTTGACAGAGAGATATAGATATATATTTTTTTTTCTAAATTAAGCCAGCACCCAAAGACTTGTGTAAAAAACAAGAATGGCTTTTAATCCATAGTCATAGTTTCAGTTTACATCCGCAAACTTTCATCAGGACATAAAAATGTTATGTCCTGACGTCATGACGTGCAGACGTGCTGAGGCGTGCTGACGCGCTGACGGCGTGATGACGGAAGAGGAGGGGCGGCCCGCCATGTAATGGTGCGCCCGGCGGGAGACGACCTCGAGAAGCACCAGGTCTCTTTCTCTCCAATATCGTATGCCATCAACTGAAAGGGGTCATCTAGAACTGCAGAAATTTGGAAATATATCGGGGGCAGTTTGACCTCTCGCAGCCTCTAATCACTAGAGGGACAGCCAGCTTCTCAACCATGCTGGATTCCAGGACTCCCGTGTCTCAGCTCTTAATGATCAGCCACGCTGAAAATTGATACGGGATAACCGGATCTTCAGAGACGCTTTACTGTGGTAATATATATCAGCCGCCGAGCTGTCTCAATCTGCTGTTTCAATCTAATCTAATCTGTAGCCGCAGAAAAAAAAAAAATACAAATCAGCCGCTGAGCTGTTATAATGTGAGGCTGCAGTTTATTCTACTTTGGAGTGGTACCTGCTGACATAAAATACTGTCATAAAATACTGACATACAACGCTGCAGTTGTAATAATTGGAGGGAAAGGGAAAGGAGAAAAAGAAAAGAACTTTTTTTTTTTTTTTTATATTTATTTTTTTTTCTTCGTTTTTCTGATGTGAATTAATACTCATTTATTATATATTTAGTCTGGTTACTTATCCCAATTGGGGGATATATTTTGTCAAAGTCAGATTATATACTTTTTTATTAAAGTCAGCCTACCTATTACTGGAGTGACTGCAATTTAGCTAATTCCATACTATGGCTGCTAAAAAGGCACAAGACTCAAAATCCTCTATGAGGAAAGAGAAAAAAGATACATCCCAGGACAAATCTCTGTCAACGTATTTCTCGCCTCAACACAAAAGTCTTAAACAGAAGATGAATGATACTGATGCTAGCTTGGAAATCCTTGATTCAGAGGCCAATAAGGAGCCTTTAACAATTACTTTCCTATGCTCTACCCTAAAGGACAATCTGCAACAGATAAAAATGGAACTCGCCGCAACTGCCGCAGAAATAAAATCAGAAATAAAACAAGAAATAAATGTACTAGCGGCAAAAATAGATAAATTTGAAGATCAAATTAAAGATTTGGAATTTAATGTAAAAAATCTAGCAGAAGAATGCCAAAAGGCTCACCATAAGATCGCAGATCTGGAACTTAAAATGAATGATCTCGAAGACCGGTCCAGACGTAAAAACTTGCGCTTTAGGAATATCGCAGAAAAGGGAAGAACGGAAGACCTAAGACAAACCTTGATGGAATATTTTTCAGCTCTGGGTGTGGAGTATAACTCACACAATCAGTATATAGAAAGGTGCCATCGACTATTTAAACCTCAATCCATTCAGAACGAGGCTCCGCGAGACATCATTGTATGTTTTATCACTTATGATTTCAAAGAAAAAATTTGGAAAGCTGCAAGAGAGAATCAGTTAACCTCGGGGTGTTTCCAAAATGTAAAAGTGTTCCAGGACCTATCGTTTGAGACGAGAACAAAAAGGAAATCGTTTAGCGCAGCTACTCAAATTCTTAGACGACATGAAATAAAATACAGGTGGCTCTATCCTCTCAAAATAAGTCTGTCATACGAAGGGAAAAGAGAGCTATTCGAGTCCAATACCAAATTAATAGACTGGCTGAAAAGGAACAATTTGACTTTGTAAATAGATGATCTAAGGGTTAAGGTTGGGGTCGGAGACCAGAATATATATGCATATTTTTTCTTTTTTTTTTTTTTTTTTTTCTCTCACGGTGCCCTTCGGGCAACGTGAACGGTCTAGGGCTTATGGGTGCAATGATTGTTAAGAATTATCAATAACCTCCCCCCTCAGGGTTAATGGGTAGAAAGAGAAAGGAAAGAAGGAAGGGGGAAAAAGAAAAAAAAAAAAAAAGAGAAAGTTTCTTTTTTGAAAATCTTACATTTCTACCCCTAGAAGAGCCTAATGAAATGGTCACTGAGGATAACAAGCCCTATTATAGGTTTTGAATATTGATGGGTCTATTGATAACTTGGCAAATTCATGTGTGTTAGTAAATGGTTGGTGCATCACAGTTGAATTTAACTTAAAATGACACTACTTTAAAGGAATGCTTGATTTTTAAGATGGGTGTTAGGTTAAAAGGTAAAGAGAAAATGGAAATAGTAAAGGTGCACAAAGAAAATATAAATGACAGGGTGGAATAGGAATAAGATATTGAAGAAAGAAGGGGGAAGGAAACTGTAAATTAGGTGTATAAACGGTCAAATTAATATTAAGATGGCTCCTTTTTTATACCAACACAAATTGATATTTTTTTTTTTTTTTTTTTTTTTTTCTCCCCTACAACAGTAACGTGTGTAATGTCACAATTATATAAGTAGTTACTTATTATGCAGTTTAACACTACTGTGGAAGGATACCCACGGGTATATTCGGTTTCACAGTGATAAAATGACACAATATAATATAATAGAGGGACACATTGATAAAACGACATAACACAATATAATATAGCGATATATTTTTTATGAAATAGGATATGTTTGAATATCTTCACGAGGTTAATAAACATTTTTGGCTAATCACGAATAGTATATTTGCTATATAATAGCCTCAATAGTAGAATAATAGCCTTAATAATAGAATAATTTAAGAAATTGGTCACGGTGTAGATTCTGGGGACTCACAATGTACAAATTATGATATAAGTTCTGTTTGAAAGATAATTTTTTTTTTTCTCCTCATTTATATATTAGTTATAGTTGACTTTGCTAGGACAGCTCGCTGGGCCTAGTGGCCGGCTTGCCCCTCTTGGTGTAGTGATACTACACTGTTTCCGTTGATCTCTATTACTACCAGAGATCTACGGTTAATTCTTTTTTTTTCCTTTTTTCTGATTTTTTCTCTAGCTATCGGCTGGATGAAGATGATGGATCTGTTTCGATCCAATTTTAACTTGTTTGTGTTTGGTGTAGTCTGGTGTCTTGCTGTGTTGTTTTTTTTCTGTCTGTTTTTTCTTTTTTTAGAGCATATGAATTTTTTGATAAATCCAGGACAACAAAAGATATTAAAATTCCTGCATATGGATACTGGGGGTTTCAACATAAGTATATTCGAATAACTTATTGACAAACAGAAATGTTAAAATTTCTATCTTTAAATGTCCAAGGGTTAAATACCAATAAAAAAAGGAGCAGATTATATGATACTCTTGGGGAACATAACATTCAAGTGGCATTCTTACAGGAAACACATTGGCTGCAGGGTCTTAAGCAAAGATGGGGTGGGGACAAATTTGTTAATATAGTTCATGCTTCCTTAAGAGACAAGAAAAAAAGAGGAGTTGCAGTTGTTTTCAACAGCAATATAGATTTGCAAATTGAATATATCGAATTGGACCCAAAAGCTAGATATATAATTATCGTTTGTGTAATGGATAAACTGTCCTATACTTTAGTAAATGTTTATCTACCGAATGTCGACCCTATGACAAAGTTTCTATCTATAATGGATAGAGTTGATAAAGTATCTAAGGGATATCTAATTATAGCTGGAGATTTTAATTGTGTGGCGAACCCTAAAATGGATAAGACATATACTCCGACTACTTCAATTGATAAAAGAATGGTCAAACAGTCTAAAAAATTTAATAACATTTGTAAACAATATAATTTACATGATATTTGGAGACTATTACATCCACTGGAAAAAGACTACTCCCACCAATCGTGTGTGCATGGCTCATACTCACGTATTGATCTATGTCTATTAGACGCAAATTCGATACCCTTATGTAATTCAATTGAAATTAAAGAGAGTCTATGGTCTGATCATAGTCTCATTCTAATAGACTTTGGCAAGAGATCTTCTAGGGTGCGCACTACTTGGAGACTGAATGATGCTCTTATCAATGATACGAAAAATAAGGAAGAATTAACCCAATTATTAAAAATTTTTTGGTTAGAAAACAGCTCCTCTGATACATCGCCGGCAAATAACTGGTGTACACACAAATCAGTTATGCGAGGTTATCTAATTAAATTAGCCCATATAACGAGATCTATGAAGGGTAAGACCCTATCTGATCTGTATATCGAGTTCTATAACTTGTCTAAATAAACAAAATCCATCTGTAGAAATGAAAACTAAAATAAATGATGTACAAAAACAAATTAATTTAAAAGTGGAAGAAAAAATTAAATTAAATATTTACAAATTAAGATTAAAAAACTATTGCACAGGTAACAGAGCTAATAAAAATTTGTCAAAAAGACTACAAAATTACCACGCAAAAAATCGAGTAGAACAACTGATAGATGGCCAAAAGGTCTATTCAACACCCGCTGCAATAGGGGAGAGATTCAATCAATTTTATGAAGATCTATATAACCTCAAAATGTCCCCTAATCTAATGGATATTCAAAACTATTTAGCGGACACTCAGATCCCAAAAGTTTCAGCGCATGATCTATTAATTTTAAATAGGATTATTTCGGCTGATGAAGTTAAATTCCAAATAAATAGACTCCCTATTAATAAAACCCCGGGCCCTGACGGTTTTACGAATCTATATTATAAACAGATGCAGTCCTTATTAATCAATCCTTTAACAGACATGTTTAATCAAATAGCTCTAAACAAACTTTTTCCAACTGAATTACTACAGGCTAATATTATTCCGATATTGAAACCTGATAAAATTAGTAACAACCCTAGTAATTATAGACCTATAGCTTTGATTAATGTGGATATGAAGATCTATGCGGCCATAATTGCTGACAGAATTAAGACTATTATTGCGACATTGATTCATCCAGATCAGATAGGGTTTGTCCCGGGTAGGCAAGCATCAAACAACACTAGAAGAATAATTGACACTCTAGACTGGGCTAACAGATATCGGATTCCCTTCCTGGCCCTGTCATTAGATGCCGAAAAAGCATTCGACAGGGTCGGGTGGGGTTATCTTAGCGAACTTCTTATTGCGTTTGGGTTCACTGGATGGATACACGACGCCATTATGGCTCTGTATTCCTCCCCTACAGCGAGAACGGTAGGACCAAATATCACAGCAGGGTGGTTTGCACTTAAAAACGGCACACGACAAGGATGTCCTCTTTCCCCCCTGCTGTATATCTTGTCTATTGAGCCTTTGGCAATCAATATTAGGAATAATCCTTTGATCCAAGGTGTCCATACGAATTCGATGGACGCTAAAATATCATTATACGCGGATGATGCGTTACTCACTCTTACATCCCCAGAGTCTTCTCTAAAATTTCTAATGATCGAAATTAATAAATATTCTACAATTTCGAACTTTAAGCTAAATATAACCAAATCCACAGTAATGTATGTGAATATGAACAATGACCTGGTAAACACTTTAGCCCACGCCTATAAATTCGTATGGACAGACTTGGAATTAAATTATCTAGGACTATATATAACTGCCAAAGTGACAGCTATAATGGAGAGGAATATAATGTTCTTTATGAGAAATATGAATCTCAAACTAAAAAGATGGAAAAATTTAGAAACTTCCTGGCAAGGCAAAATAAATATTATTAATGCGTATATATTGCCTAAATGGCTATACTTATTCTCTATGATTCCACTCAAAGTCCCTGGGCCCTGGCTGGCTATGATTCAATCCAGTTTCAATAATTTTATCTGGAATAATAAAAAACCTAGAATTGCTCAAAAGATATTAACTAGAAAACTGTCTAACGGAGGTTTAAACTTTCCTAGTATTACCTACAGTTATCATGCTAATATTATTAGACATATCTACCTCCTTCAGGACCCTGAGCAGGTCTTAGAATCATGGTATACTATTGAATCTGAAATGGTCCAAACAGACAGACTGCAACACTCGATGTGGATAGTTACAAAGAACTCTCTAATGAATTTGTTTAAGAACTCAACGATACTATTCCAAATCCTAGAAGAGTGGTTATTAATTAAGAAAAAACTAGCCCTAGAAAATATGATACCCAAATCATGCACAATTGACATACTGCAAATTCTTATAGAAGATCTCTCTTTAAAGAATTGGGCTAACGCTGATAGAATAAAGTTTTCACAAATTATGCAAGGAGATAATATTTTGCCATTTCAGAGCATTATTGATATTTTCCACATTCCACGCAGGGAAATTTTTACTTATCTGCGGATAAAAAACTATATCCATAAAAATGTGCTCAAATCGTCTATCTATGCGAAAAAGTTGGAAGTTATATTTAAGTCTCAACCCATTAAAAAGAGCATGTCTGTCGCCTTATCAATGCTGGAAGTTCTTAAAGAGTCCCCACATAGTTTGATTAAGAAGTGGGAACAAGATTTAGAACTGCAAATTTCTTTAGACGACTGGAACTCCTCTTTGAGTTGGGTGAATAAATATATCCATTGTCTGAACCTGTCGGAATGCCACTTCAAAGTTCTCTATAGATGGTATTATACACCTGCTAGACTAGCTAAAATGTTTCACTCTTCTGATCCAACTTGTTGGAGATGTGGTAGCCATTTAGGTACTTACATACATATCTGGTGGACATGTCCAGCTGTTAAGTCTATCTGGTCTTGGGCGTTTAATATTTTCTCATTAATGACTACAAACAGAATTCCGGAGAATGCTGCTTCGGCTATTTTACATCTGAATTTGTCTTTCGATTCACAAAGAGATTTCTGTTTTGCCATTCATTCTTTGGTTGCGGTTAAAATCATTATCGCAAGACACTGGAAAGTATCTAAGTCGTTTGAAAAAAGACTATTGATAGACCAAATTAGATTCCAATTATCAATGGAATATGAGTTGATCAATAATGCGACTTTTACTTCTAAGAAAAAGAGATGGTATTGTGAATGGTTAGACAAATATAGTATATTATTTGGATAGTTCTCTTATGGCTATAGTAGATATCTGTATAGATAGAGAAAGAAGGGATAAAATTAAAACAGAAGCCAATAACCTCAGTTCATGGAAAGGGAGTTGTTTGTTAGGATGCTCTAAGGAATTTTTTTTTTTTTTTTTTTTCTCGTGGTCAATCTATGTTAGTATGCTGCTATGCTGGTCTATAATTGAATATGCGATTACTGTGTTTGATTATGTACCATCTATCACTTATATATTTGTTTGATACTTGTGTACACTTGTTGATCTGTATTAGTTTCAGCATACTCGTTGTCTATGTTAAATAACAATGAAAAACTTTTTCAATAAAGACATAATAAAAAAAAAAAAAAAAAAAATGTTATGTCCTGATAAAAGTTTGATGATGTAAACTGAAACGTTGACTATGACTATGGATTAAAAGCTAGTCTTGTTTTTTACACAAGTCCTTGAGTGCTGGCTTCATTTGGAAATTATATTTTTGTGCAGCTGAGTACCGGGCACTTAACAGAGAGGAAAGCTGGAGTGCAAAACCCCAACAAACAAACAAACACATATATATATATATATATATATATATATATATATATATAGATAGATATATATAGATAGATAGATATATATAGATAGATAGATATAGATATATATATATATATATAGATATAGATATATAGATATATATATAGAGAGAGAGAGAGAGAGAGAGAGAGAGAGAGAGAGAGAGAGAGAGAGAGAGAGAGAGAGAGAAAGAGAGAGAGAAAGAGAGAGAGAGAGAAAAATAAAATTATTTTTTATTTGTGTTCGTGCAACCATCGATATGTTGATTCAAAGTCGTGCAGTGACGTAACATGTTATAGGACAAAGTCAGATGAAGTGTGCCGGAATGGACGTATGCGGTAGGCCAGTAAATAAAGTGGGCAAAAGGGATGAAGTATCTTGCCAACGAAAATTTTAATATAATGAACATAATACAAAGAAAATACCTTAAGATGACATTTTTTCAAAAGCCCTCCGCATCTCCTGTATGGGTTGCGGTATGTATACTGAGAAGGCGGATGACTTCCATCGACTTAGTGATTTAAAGGACCACTCTAGTGCCAGGAAAACACTCGTTTTCCTGGCACTAGAGTGCCCTGAGGGTGCCCCCACCCTCAGGGACCCCCTCCCGCCCAGCTCTGGAAAGGGGAAAAGGGTTAAAACTTACCTTTTTCAAGCGCTGGGCGGGGAGCTCTCCTCCTCCTCTCCGACTCCGTTCCGCCCCGTCCCGTCGGCTGAATGCGCACGCGCGGCAAGAGCTGCGTGCGCATTCAGCCGGTCGCATAGGAAAGAAAGCATTTACAATGCTTTCCTATGGACGCTTGCGGGCTCTCACTGTGATTTTCACAGTGAGAATCACGCAAGCGCCTCTAGCGGCTGTCAGTGAGACAGCCACTAGAGGATTAGGGGGAAGGCTTAACCCATTAATAAACATAGCAGTTTCTCTGAAACTGCTATGTTTATAAAAAAAAAAATGGGTTAACCCTAGCTGGACCTGGCACCCAGACCACTTCATTAAGCTGAAGTGGTCTGGGTGCCTAGAGTGGTCCTTTAATTACATTGACTGGTATGTCCTGCCTGGAGGCCATAGACGCGGCCCCTATCCTGAACATTTACTAAGATTTAAACCCAGTCTTGTTAGTAACAATCGTACGTACAACATGAACTTTGATGTAGTTAGGACTGCCCCGTGAAGTGACAGCAAAGGTGTGTCTGATGGTGTAGGTAGGGTGAGAAGATAAGCCTCCAAAACCTTCACTAGACACCATCTGTTTTGCATAGGGTAATATGTGATCTGAACCGGTTGTCCCAGCTGACTAGTCTTGGTACCAGGTAGTGACAGTACATAATGATTGTGGTGTCTAACCAAGTAGGAGTGTTTGAGGCATTCATACGAGTGATTTTTGCTATGGATGGTAAATTTGCATGGTCTCAGGAACCCCAAAAAGGCTAGGTAGATTATTGCGTTAATGACCGTATTGGTGATAGGTTCTAGCAAGTCCGATATGGCCTTGAACAGCTGTTTGTCAACGGGTAACCTTTGATGCGGAGTAGGACCGCTGCCTTTGTGTATGCCTTTAACCCCTTAAGGACACATGACATGTGTGACATGTCATGATTCCCTTTTATTCCAGGAGTTTGGTCCTTAAGGGGTTAAGGACACATGACATGTGATGATTCCCTTTTATTCCAGGAGTTTGGTCCTTAAGGGGTTAAGGACACATGACATGTGATGATTCCCTTTTATTCCAGAAGTTTGGTCCTTAAGGGGTTAAGTATGGTCTTGATTGGGTAAGAAGAAAGAAAATTGGAAAAAAACGGGCAATAGGCTAAGGAGTCTGGAGATAAAGGCTCTACCCTGCGGGATGATTCGTATAGCAAAAATCAGGGAACCCAGTAGTGATTGTATCTCGTTGTGATAACAGGAACCAACTGGGACTTATTGGTTGATAATATGTATATGACATGACTTACTTTATCTAACAGGAGTACTGAATCGAGGAGACCACTGAATCGAGGTGAATACCCAGGAAACTGACTATGGGTGTTGGGGACCTTCAGTTTTGCTGGGAGAGACTGGTACACCTAAGGCATGAAATAGCCTAATTGCTTTAAGTTGGCTGGGGGGTGGAATTGTTCTCAATAAACAGAAAGTCATCCAGGTAGTGGATTACTGTATGGCACCTGCAGGTGTTCAATAGAAGCCAACACAAGGTCTCAGCGAAGGTGTCAAAAATCTTAGGATGAAGAAAAGTCTTGTCAAAAAAGTAGTATAGACCCTTCCATTTGATACCGTACAGATGCCACAGAGCTGGTTGAATGAGTAGCAATTTGAAGGTCTGTTTTACTGAGCCAGGCCCCAATCCCTGTTGTAATGATTGCGTCAATTGCGTTGTCAATTGTGGAATACTGCAGCAAAACTGAGGAAATCATGGAGTTAACGCTGGCGATTCCAGAAGAGTGAGGTGCGGAGAGGTCTATGATCAATCGTTGTTGGCCTGGGGTTAGTCCTCCAGTTGGGGAATAGAGGTTTCTTAAATGGTCCTAATAAGAAACTTTCCCCTATTTCTTTGTGTAACAGTGTATCAACAGCGTCCATATCAGAAATAGCTGATTGGAGGTTATTGCACTCCACAATACCTGCTGGTATGTGAACAATACCAGTATGAAAACCAAGCGTGAACCCCGTTAGGAAATTGACCAAGTGTCTGGAAGGGTGAGTGGTTAAAGAGCTAGCCAGAGAACGAACATTTACCAAGGTCAGATAAGGTTTGGAATGCATTTTATTTGCATGGGCCCTAAAGCAGTGAGAACATCCATGCAACAAGCGGCAAGCACTATAACCGCAGGTACCTTCATTGAGATTTTCCTAAATATACAATAACACGACCAAGCTTATCCTTTGCCGGTTTGTCAAACTTCGCTCGGGCGCCTGGGAAAGCCATGTTAGGAGTGATGTCGGGGGAGATGGGACAGATGGGACAATAGTCTGTGGCATGCATGGTGGATGCGCACAAGCTGGTGTCCTCAGTCAGGTGAAGTGCCTGCAAAACAGCTCAGTGTCCATTCTGCTCCAATCAGTTTTGATGTTGAACGGAGCCAGAATGGCAGATACCCTCGCAGAAAGGGACAGTTAGTAATCGTAAAATGATGAACCACCGTATTTATTGCCTAAGTCCACCAGCTTGTGCAAGTAGAGGTCCAACTCCTCCCTCATTTGAGGGTGCACAGAGCATTTGACATCCCTATAAATCCCAAAGGCAATGACAAAATCCGGGATAGACAATTACTTAGTCTAGGATCCCTAGATTTCAATACAACAGATATATCGCTGTATGCGTACGTGCTATTCTCCACGACATCCTGAGAGGCAATCAGTAGGGTCACAGGATTTCTCACAAGCTTTCGTTAGGGAATTTCGTAGGGAAATTACTGAATCCCCCTTACTAAACGAATGAGTGGGAAAAGGGCACGAACGCTTAGAGAGCCCACAAGTCTGTATACCACGATTACGTGCGAACACAGTTGTGTGCCTAAACGACCCGTTCGTCTGGTAAAGAGCCGAACTGGACGCGGATGTAATAACCAGGCCACCGAACAAAGAATAGACACGACCCAGTCGTATGAAAACAAGCCGAACGGATACGTAGAAAAAAAGCACACAAATACTCTATGCGCCAATAGGGCCCTCGTGTCCGCATATCAAACACGTAATTGAAAGGAAAAGCCCAAACAGTGAATACGCCAATGGATGGCGCCGATGCGACTGCTCTGTCCACGGGGTCGGAGGTCAGACTGGAGCTTCCGGATCGGAAGGCCATACGGGAAACAGTTGGAGGAACGGAATGGAGCCACAAAGACCAGGGGATCCAGAAAGCAGGAGACAGCAGTTTTCACGGACAGGTAGTAGGTGAGATGGCAGTCTGTATGCACTGGAAGTAGCAGCATGCAGATCGCCAGACCAATGACGGTGAGGTAGGCCAGGGAGGAGTCCCTTATATATGTCCATATGCCCCTCCCACACACACACTCTGCATTCATACAAACACACACTCTGCATTATATACACACACACACACTCTGTGTGTATATGATGCAGAGTGTGTGTGTGTGTTCGTGTAGTGTGTGTAAACTGGGTAGGGGGAGGGCATTTTTATTATTTTTTTATATTTTATTATTATTATTATTATTATTCTTTTAATATTTATTTTATTATTATTTTAATATTTAATTTTTGTCTCCCCTCCCTGCTTGTTGCCTGGCCAGGGAGGGGGGCTATATGAATCCCTGTTGGTCCAGTGGCATTGGCTGTTCAGTGGGGGGGTTGGCAGCGAGCGGTTACTTACCTTTACAGCAGCTCCCTTCACCTCCGTGCAGCTCCCCTGTCAGCTCCGTTCTGCTCACAGTGTATGTCTCACGGTCTGCGTGCCGCGCGAAGCGTTGCCACGGTAACCCGTGGCAACACTGACGCCCGCGTGTGTCGCGAGACTTTCACTGTGAGCAGAACGGAGCCGACAGGGGAGCTGCACAGAGCTGAAGGGAGCTGCTGTAAAGGTAAGTAACTTGTAATGAGCCCGGTGGTCCTGGTCTGTATTATGGCAATGCAAGTTGCCATAATACAGACACTCACTTGAGTATAAGACGAGTGGTGCTTTTTCAGCACAAAAAATGTGCCAAAAAACTCATCTTATACTCCAAGTATATACAGTATATATATTCTCCTTTTTAGATTAAAGTAACATTCCAAGCCTCATAACCACTAAGGTGCACAGTAGAGGTTATGATGCAAAGAGTGCATTCCTATGGCACGTATCACCTGGGGTCCACTGCTCTGTTCAATGCTTCCACTACTAAAGATGGCCTGTCGTGTTTTCCACTAGCTGGTTATCTGAGAGTGTGTTCCGGATTGCCTTTTCTGGTATTTGACTTTGGCTTCGTTTTGACTTCCCTGATTTCTGGTATCCTTGACACCTGGCTTTACTCATCGTTGTGTCTCATTCTGTGTCCCTGACCTCGGCAAGTATTTTGACTATTCTCCGGTACGTTAAATCCGGCCATTCTAAGGTCCGGTTAGACGTTATCCTTAGTCCTAGGTGTAATACTATTCTGCGTGCTGGATCAACTATAAACCTGACAAGGAGTCATGGGGGATATGAAAACCCGCTAAGTTTAAATGATATGCGGAGACTGGGTAAAAGTCTAACAGAGAAGGGAAGGTAGTTCCACAGAAAAGGTGCAGCCCTGGAGAAGTCTTGGAGGCGAGCATCAGATGTGAGAGTACGGACAGACGTGGGTCTTCGGCAGAGCACAGGGGCCTCGACGGGACATGCTTCTAGATTAGGGAGGATAGCTAGGTTGGAGCAGCATTATGTAGGGACTTATAAGCCAGCACCAGAATCTTTAATGTAGCCCTATATCTAACTGGAAGCCAATGTAGAGACTGAGAGTGGGGAGGTGCGATCATACAGAAAAATTAGCCTTGCCGCCGCATTCATTATAGATTGCAGTGGTGCAATCTGGGAACACGTAAGACCACTGAGAAGGGGATTGCAGTAGTCAAGGCGAGAAAGAACAATGGCATGGACCAACACCTTAGCTGTGTCTGGTTTTAAATAGGGGCGGATTTGAGCTATGTTTTTGAGATGGAAGCGGCAGGATTTGGCGATCAATTGGACATGACGGGTGAAGGAGAGGTCGGACTCAAAGAGAACACCTAGGCAGCGAGCCTGCGAGGAAGAGGTGATGCTGGTGCTGTTGACTTGGATGGAGACAGACACAGGAGTAACAACACTTGAGGGAGGAAAGACCAGAAGTTGTTTTGGACAGGTTGAGTTTAAGGAAGTGAGCAGCCATTCAGTTGGAAATCGCAGAGAGGCAGTCAGAGACACGAGTCAAGATGGGCAGAGAGAGATCAGGAGAGGACAGGTAGATTTGCGTGTCATCTGCATATAAATGATAATGAAAGCCAAAGGAGCTGATGAGTTTACCAAGGGAGTATAGAACAGTAGGGGACCAAGTAGGGAACGCCAACAGAAAGGGGTTGGTAAGAAGAAGCAGAGCCAGAGAAAGTGCTGGGAGATGAAGGAGGAGCACCAGGAGAGAGCAGCATCTCGTAGACCGAGATTATGGAGAATGAGAAGAAGCTGTTGATGATCAACAGTGTCAAATGCAGCAGAAAGATCAAGGAGAATTAGGATAGAGTAATGGCCGCGAGACTGAGCAGCGATTAAATCGTCGGATATTTTGGTCACAGCTGTTTCAACAGAGTGACGACTGCGGAATCCAGACTAAAACGGGTCAAGCAGAGAGTTGGATTCAAGGAAGTCTGTTAATCTAGCATACACAACTCTCTCAATGATCTTGGAGGCAAATGGCAGTAGTGATAAAGGGCAGTAGTTGGATGGGGAGTTGGGGTCAAGGTTGGCCTTTTTCAGAATTGGTGTTATGGTTGAAGGGTGAAGGAAATGTGCCAGAGGAAAGAGAGAGATTGAAAATTTTAGTGAGAGGAAGCGCAAGAGAGGGAGACAGAGTGCGGATGAGATATAAGTGAATAGGATCGAGGGAACAGGTCGTGGGGCGGGAGGACCGGAGCAGAAACCTCTTCCGTTGTAGTATGTGCAAATGAGCATAGAACACTGGAGTGAATGTGGTTGGGTGATGTATTGGAAGGGGAGGGATAGAGGTTAGAGATATCTTCCCTGCTTGTAGAAATCTTCCCAGTGAAGTGAATTGCAAAGTCGGAGAGTGTGGTAGAAGGAGGGGGAGCAATAGGGCGAAGTAGAGCATTAAAAGTGTGAAATAGGCATTTGGGTTGGTGGGACCATGTGCTTATGAGGGTGTTGTAATTTAAGTTTGTAGAGGAAAGAGCCAGAGTGTAGGAGCGCAGCATAAATTTATAGTGGAGGAAGTCAGGTGTAGAGTGAGACTTTCTTCAACAGCGTTCAGCAGTTCTGGAACATTTTTTGAGATATTTGGTCAGCTTGGTGTGCCAGGGTTGTAATTTGAAAAGCATGCTGCGTTTAAATATAGGGGGTGCCATGAGGTCTAGTTGAGAGGAGAGAGTGGAGTTGCAGAATGAGGTTCCAGAGTTAGGGCAAGTGAGATTTGAGATTAGTAAAAGGAGAGTTTGGTGGAGAAATGCTGGAGATCAAAGCAGTGGAGATTGGAGAGTTGAGGGTGGTGAAATTTGGGTATGGGGTATGCCGATGTCAAAGGTCAGCAGATGGTGATCAGATAAAGAAAATGGAACATTGGAGAGATTAGAGGTGGTACAGAGATTGGTGAAGATTAGGTATCCATTTAGATCAGCCTTTTATGGCAAATGATATCTTGATGCAGGTTAGCCCACCATTCGCAGTCTATTACTGAAGTTAAGGTTTGGAAGGATTTGCACTTGATAACGGTGTGTAAAAATTATTTTGTGCATTCAAGTTTTGATAAAGCAACACAATTTCTACACAAATCTGACCTTAACTGAACATAGTGACAGCAATCATACTCCTATCAATCTCAGGCAGCCAGTATATGCAGGGATCAGTGAAATCCCATCATGTACAGTGTGATTACTGATAGGAGTGTGATTGTGGTCATTATCCCAAATACCTATGTGTCGTAACACGGCTTAAACCAACCAATCAGAATGCTTTGTGCCTAATTGCAGGGCATGGGAAGGCTTTTCCCGCCCTGCGGAGCTCAGTCTGTACTGTTCAGATTTTTTTTTTGCGCTTAGGTTTTTTATTTTCAAAATGAGACAGGTAAATGGATTTTTAAATGGCCTTTTTTGGGACTGATAAAAGAAGCTTTTAGAAAAAAGAAGGCGGGGGATTGGTAGGGGTTTATTAATTTTTTGGGGATGGGTGGAGTGGGGGGGGCTTGGAGACCCTTGGTCACCTGGGGGGCGGCTTACTTTACTTAGTATTAGTAAATTTGGCTGAAAGACCAATTAAGGTCTTTCCGCCTTTTGGTAGATAGCTCCATGATACCATGGGAATTAGGGAGCGATCTAATCGGCTGCAAGATGCAGCCGCGGCACAAATAGGATTGAGTTTTATTCATTAGAATAAAACTCTGATACAAATAAAGTCCTAAAATATGTCGTAACACGAATGGAGAAACTGTTCTCATTCTGTTAGGACGAAATTCGATCGTTTTGCCAGTATTTTGTCTAAATGACAGGTTGTTTGGTAATACTGACAGGAAGAATCGCGGGAACACGGAGGAAAGGTGAGAATTGTGGGAAAATTGCTCTGAGCATGGGAAATGAAGCACACTTTGCTCTTCCGTTGGTCAGGCGTAGGAAACCTCTATAAGACAAATAGTCCCTACTTTGTCTTATGATTTTAAAGAAATCTAGAGCAGACAGGAAGAAATGAAGAACAGATCCTGACAGATGGAGAGAAGAGGTATCCATTGGGGAAAGGTAAGTTCGGCTTGACAGTGCCAGTGCTTTAAAACAGGATACTCCTAAAAAAAAAATTGGTTCTCTTTGTACAGTTTGACTTCTGCACAGTTGCCACCAGGTCCTGCATTACTGAGCTGCTCTACAAAATGTTTGACTACTTATATCAGAGCACCATAACCACTATATAGCAGGTTGTAACAAGGCTCACATCAGATAGGGCACAGAACAATCAGGAAATAAATGCACCCACACATCTCAAAAGAATAAAAATCATTAGTGCCTAAAAAGGAGATTGTAAAATAACCACTTCCAAAGTATTGTAATATATAAAAGCGGGCACACACTTAACCATAGCGGAAGGCTAATATGATTTTTGTGGATACTACACAAACATAGGAGCATATAATAAGAAGCCCCCTGGATGCAGTGAAGGTTGCTAAGTGGCAGCTCCATGCAGGGAGGTAGGATTTACTCCCCCCCCCCCCCATGCAGGGAGGTAGGATTTAGCCCCCCCCCCCCCCCCAATGCAGGGAGGTAGGATTTAGCCCCCCCCCCCCCTCCATGCAGGGAGGTAGGATTTAGCCCCCCCCCCCCCTCCATGCAGGGAGGTAGGATTTAGCCCCCCCCCCCCTCCATGCAGGGAGGTAGGATTTAGCCCCCCCCCCCCTCCATGCAGGGAGGTAGGATTTAGCCCCCCCCCCCCCCTCCATGCAGGGAGGTAGGATTTAGCCCCCCCCCCCCCCTCCATGCAGGGAGGTAGGATTTAGCCCCCCCCCCCCCTCCATGCAGGGAGGTAGGATTTACTCCCCCCCCCCCCCCATGCAGGGAGGTAGGATTTAGCCCCCCCCCCCAATGCAGGGAGGTAGGATTTAGCCCCCCCCCCCTCCATGCAGGGAGGTAGGATTTAGCCCCCCCCCCCCCCTCCATGCAGGGAGGTAGGATTTAGCCCCCCCCCCCCCTCCATGCAGGGAGGTAGGATTTACTCCCCCCCCCCCCCCATGCAGGGAGGTAGGATTTAGCCCCCCCCCCCCCCCAATGCAGGGAGGTAGGATTTAGCCCCCCCCCCTCCATGCAGGGAGGTAGGATTTAGCCCCCCCCCCCCCTCCATGCAGGGAGGTAGGATTTAGCCCCCCCCCCCCCCCCTCCATGCAGGGAGGTAGGATTTAGCCCCCCCCCCCCCCCCTCCATGCAGGGAGGTAGGATTTAGCCCCCCCCCCCCCTCCATGCAGGGAGGTAGGATTTAGCCCCCCCCCCCCCTCCATGCAGGGAGGTAGGATTTAGCCCCCCCCCCCCCCTCCATGCAGGGAGGTAGGATTTAGCCCCCCCCCCCCCATGCAGGGAGGTAGGATTTACTCCCCCCCCCCCCCCATGCAGGGAGGTAGGATTTAGCCCCCCCCCCCCCCCCCAATGCAGGGAGGTAGGATTTAGCCCCCCCCCCCTCCATGCAGGGAGGTAGGATTTAGCCCCCCCCCCCTCCATGCAGGGAGGTAGGATTTAGCCCCCCCCCCCCCCTCCATGCAGGGAGGTAGGATTTAGCCCCCCCCCCCCCCCTCCATGCAGGGAGGTAGGATTTACTCCCCCCCCCCCCATGCAGGGAGGTAGGATTTAGCCCCCCCCCCCCCCCCCCAATGCAGGGAGGTAGGATTTAGCCCCCCCCCCCTCCATGCAGGGAGGTAGGATTTAGCCCCCCCCCCCTCCATGCAGGGAGGTAGGATTTAGCCCCCCCCCCCCCTCCATGCAGGGAGGTAGGATTTAGCCCCCCCCCCCCTCCATGCAGGGAGGTAGGATTTAGCCCCCCCCCCCCCCTCCATGCAGGGAGGTAGGATTTAGCCCCCCCCCCCCCCTCCATGCAGGGAGGTAGGATTTAGCCCCCCCCCCCCTCCATGCAGGGAGGTAGGATTTAGCCCCCCCCCCCCCCCTCCATGCAGGGAGGTAGGATTTAGCCCCCCCCCCCCCTCCATGCAGGGAGGTAGGATTTAGCCCCCCCCCCCCCCTCCATGCAGGGAGGTAGGATTTAGCCCCCCCCCCCCCCCCTCCATGCAGGGAGGTAGGATTTAGCCCCCCCCCCCCCCCCCTCCATGCAGGGAGGTAGGATTTAGCCCCCCCCCCCCCCCTCCATGCAGGGAGGTAGGATTTAGCCCCCCCCCCCCCCCATGCAGGGAGGTAGGATTTAGCCCCCCCCCCCCCCCCCCATGCAGGGAGGTAGGATTTAGCCCCCCCCCCCCCCCATGCAGGGAGGTAGGATTTAAACCACCCCTCCCCCCCCCCCCCCATGCAGGGAGGTAGGATTTAAACCACCCCTCCCCCCCCCCCATGCAGGGAGGTAGGATTTAAACCACCCCTCCCCCCCCCCCCCCCCATGCAGGGAGGTAGGATTTAAACCACCCCTCCCCCCCCCCCATGCAGGGAGGTAGGATTTAAACCACCCCTCCCCCCCCCCCCCCCCCCCCCCCATGCAGGGAGGTAGGATTTAAACCACCCCTCCCCCTCCCCCTCCCCCCCCCCATGCAGGGAGGTAGGATTTAACCACCCCTCCCCCCCCCCCCCCCATGCAGGGAGGTAGGATTTAAACCACCCCTCCCCCCCCCCCATGCAGGGAGGTAGGATTTAAACCACCCCTCCCCCCCCCCCCCCCCCATGCAGGGAGGTAGGATTTAAACCACCCCTCCCCCCCCCCCCCCCCCCCATGCAGGGAGGTAGGATTTAAACCACCCCTCCCCCCCCCCCCCCCCATGCAGGGAGGTAGGATTTAAACCACCCCTCCCCCCCCCCCATGCAGGGAGGTAGGATTTAAACCACCCCTCCCCCCCCCCCCCCCCCATGCAGGGAGGTAGGATTTAAACCACCCCTCCCCCTCCCCCCCCCCCATGCAGGGAGGTAGGATTTAACCACCCCATACAGGGAGGTAGGATTTAGTGGAGGTGTGAGGCTCAGGGAGGGTTGCTGAGTGGCAGGCCCCGTACAGTGTGTGTGAGTAGGCTGGAGGCGGGGCTCACCATACCATAACACAGCCACATGCAGCCTGGAAACACTCCGCCCGCAGACCCAGCTCCGGCTATCGTTCCTTTACCTATTGCCCCGGGACAGGGACCGGACACACCGGGGCCCAGATCCTGCAGGTGGTCCGTGCTCGGGAGCCACTGATCGATCACCTTTCCTCCAGTCCGCAGCTACTTTGCAGGCACTTCCGCCCGGAGCAGGGGACGCGTCGACACGCTGCGACATGACGTCACGGTCGATGCATCCATAGGCCTATGAATGCATCGCGTCCAACCGCTGAAAGGTGAGAGAGCTCGAGCGGACATTCTGATTGGCGGAGGCGTGGTGAAGCGGAAAAGGGCGGTTTGAGGGAGGGGCAAGACCAGAGCGAGGCCGGACCGCAGGAATGAGAGCCTGTGTTTACGGCGGAAGATAAGAACGGCCGGACCAGGAAGTGTACCCATCGGAAAGGGCGGGATGTTTATTTTCTGCTCTGTTGGTTGCGGGTTATGATCCTGTATTTGTTCATGTAAGAAATGGGGGCAATTGAGTCTGACAGGCATCAATAGCAGATTTTATTTTACAAATTACATGCAGCTGATCACAGTCATTTTATTTTGATGGGTTTTTTTTTTGTTCAGACGTTACAGACAACTGTCTGAGTATAGCAAGCAGCTCGCTCAGTGTGGGGTAAACCCGTTTATTATTCGTCCCCTAGTGGTCGGTCGGGTCCTGTATGGGATGGGAGCTCTCCCGCTCACACAGTGACAGCCAGCTCCCACCCGGCCTGGAGGGTTCCCATACTCTGCTGGGGGCCCTCTATCCCTGCAGCTCACAGAGAGCCCGTACCGGGATAGGAATTCCCAGTCTGTATCCGGCTAACAGAGAGCCTTTACTGATGGCAACCTTCTCAGCCAGAGGGAGCCGAGTTTACCTTAACCCCTTAAGGACACATGCCATGTGTGACATGTCATGATTCCCTTTTATTCCAGAAGTTTGGTCCTTAAGGGGTTAATGTGGAGCCCGAGCCGGCCCGTACTGACTGACAGAGCTGAGTTTGTTAGACGCGAAGCCCAGCTGCAGCCCTGGCGGCTCTCGGTGCGGGAAGCTGCGGGCCGGAGGGAGACCGAGTTGCTCCCAACGTGGTAACGCTGTAGCAGTGTGGAAAGTGGGGGCCAGAGTGTATGTGGGTGCAGGTCAATGTGAAAGGAAAGGGATCCAATTGCTGGTAGTGGAAAAATTGGAGTGGGCAGCATATAGACCCACGTAAGGCGAGGGAGGATATATGGCACTGCGATTAGATAAAACACCGATATTCATGCCATTGCTTTAAAAAAAATTAACATAAACACAATGAAACTGTTAATGCAGAGATTTTTTTTAATTATTTTTTTCTTTTGACTTCCGCAGTGTCATTTTATACCTATATTTATTGTTTAGTTTATGGGTACTGGTCTGGTTCGTTTCTGACTCCATAATTTTTTCATTTGTCGTGGACTCATAGAGGGTTTTTTTTTGTCCAGTGAGAAAAGGTGCATTGGCTGTTCTATTTATAAAATCCATTGCACTGGGTTTATATATCACACAACCCATTTGGCTTCTGAAATTGAGACTCTGCCAAGCACAGTTTGGTGGAGATTAGAGAAATTTTAGGCTCTAATAAACAGTAAGCACTGTTGCAAATGGCACTAGAGCAACGTAGAAGTTCAGAAACAGCACAAGTAGCGCAAACTCCCTTGTCATGACTTCATGTTAGAAATTGGAGCACACTAAGATTGTGCCACTGTTGGGCACAATTTCTTTCAGCGCCACCTATAAAAATCCCGACACAGTGTCCTTTAACTTTACACCTGAGTGGTCTGTTATCAACCTTATAGTCTTTCTAACTATTTACTCCCAGCCAATCTTCATCTGAGCTGCAGAAATTCCCGGCTGTCTGTAGAAATTTTGTAGAACGTTTGTAAAACTTGGTGTACTCCTGTTGTGGAAAATGGCACTACCTACTACTAAAGTATTAACTTTTTTTTCCTAGTCAACCATATATTTTACAGATTAAATACGTTTTTACATAAAAACCAAACAAACTTCTTTTGCAATGGTTCGCCATTTATAGGCTGGGGTAGGCCATTTTGTTGCTTATTTTGCAAGGACTGTGGTAGCTTGTTGTCAGTTGGCTGAAGTGACTTGTGTTTTTTTTTTTTATGGTCAATTTCATACACTTTGATAAGGACATTAGCCGAAGATTGTAAAAAAATAAAGAAAAACAGTATATTTTATCTGACACTGTAAAGCGGAATGGGCATATGGCACTGTGTTTACTACTCAGATCTGCTTGCCACTGTTTTAAAGGCAAGAAATATAGAAACATTGTTAATATTTATTTTTATTTATTCAATATTCTTACAACTACCCTGGACTGATAGTGCCCTCCCACCTTAAACTGTGTGGTCTTTAAACATCTCAACAGGAGAAAAATGCAGTAATTGACCATTTTTTTTTTCAATTCTACCTTGCTTGTAGGACAATACACAGCTGTGCTAGTTCACACTACCTTTGGACATGTCCACTACACAATACTTTGTGGGCAGCATATTATGCCTGGGCTCATAGAACACAAACCACACCTGCTACTATGTGGACTTAACCCAGGGATTGACAAATTCCACTGGAATCTTGGAGACCCGTTAAAAAAAAAAGTTAGTAGCCCGGTTGTTGTTTTTTCTAAAACTAACAAAGCTACATTTTCAACAACAAAAATATAATTCTTAAAGGGACACTATAGTCTCCCGAACCACTACTGCTTAATGAAGTGGTTCATTTCTGTTCTGCTGAATCATAAGAGTAACAACCTTGTACATTGAAAGGACGTCACATACGTAGTATGGCACATGACCCCCTCTTCTAGTAAGACCCTATCGCTACACCCTCCTATTCTAAGAACACCCTGCCTAGTAATGCCCCCAAGATAAACTTAGAATCAATTTGTTGCATGCATATTTTTTGCGGTCTGCACAACCTTTCCATGCTTTTCGTTAATAGTTGTCAAGATTTGGTAATTAATGATACCCTCTTTATTGCATATGACTTAGAAGCTGTGTTCTGTTTAATAAATGTTGGAAATTTTCTGAATCAGACTCGTTTGTATGGTCTCTCAAGAGTATCATCAAGTACTTGAGGTCGTGGTACAGTCTGGATAGAACTATAAGAACATGGCAGGTAATTCTGCTGATTATCAAGGACAGGACAGATGTTCCAAAACGTAATATCGTGATTCTGGTGGCTATAGCTTGTCCCTGTAGGGTTTTCAATGTAAACACTGCCTTTTGAGAAAAAATGCATCTCTATGAGTAGATGCTGATTGGCGCAGTGAGGCATTTTACCACACATGCGCAGTAGCTATCCAATGGGAAGCACCGGACTGGTTGAGATCATCAAGATTGATTATTAGCCATGGAGGCTCGCAGCTACTGCGAGACCAACACAGCGTGGGGAAAAACGTGAGTAAAAACACATTTCCAATGCAATCGGAGGTGGCCAGTCACACTTAGACATACTCACTGACAGACACACACACTCACCAATTTGACACTCACACCTATTGTACAGTGCTGCAGAATTTGTTGGTGCTTTAAAAACACTAATAATGATACTGGTGAACACACACATTCTCTCCCACACTCACAAATGATTTGTTTTTTTTTATTTAACGGCACCCAGTCTCCCTATGTTAGGGGAAGCTGGAGTGGATCCTTTCCCTCGGGTCCAGTGTGGGGGTTGCTCTGCATCTTTGCGGGCCGGCTTCTGGCATCACAGCAAGGCATGCAAGGGAGCAGAGCAACAAGATCACAGCTCCTTCGCTGCTGCCTCCCTTCTCCCCCAGCACTCTGAATGGACTGACAAATACCCAAGCACCAGGAGAAAATTCCTAGTCGCCATGGCATCTGGCGCCTGGGATTTGTTGAGTCTTGATTTAATTTATTAGATTAATATACCCATGTGACTACAAAGTTATTGTTTGGTTGTGGGAGACTAACATGGTTTCCCACAGGAGAAGAAAACCGTATAGGTATATAGATAAAAGAAAACAAACAGATTTTAATTTTTTTTTTTTTTTTTTTTTTTTACAGTAAACAGGAATAAGTTTAACATTATGAAACATGTACAGTTGTTGCTTTATTATATTCTATTCCCATAAACATATCAAAAGGATAACTCCAGAATGAATGTACACTGATATAAATTATATAAGTTAAACAAATATATATTTATATTACAGAAAATGGAAATAATTATGTTAAAAAAAATTTCACCAAGTTTCAACATGCAATAGTAAAAATAAAATTAATTAATTTTTCATACTTTTTAAAAATGTACGATTGAGTTTCTCAAATGAGGTATACTCCTATTTTGAGTCCTCCTGAGAATTTTATTGGACAGGTTTGGTGTTACATTTGGCACATGCACTTTGCACAAAGTGGATTGACCTGCAGATGGGAGTAGTAACGCACACTCCCGGGCAGCTCGCGAGGAATGGGCGCTCACACATACGATAGGTGGGTGGTAAAGACATATGCACAAAGACATAAGATACAAAACTCAATGATGAGTGGACCTTAGATTAGGGTGACCCTATTACTTTTTTAATAAGGGATATTTTTCATAGATCTAGAGTTAAAATTATACAATTTATTAGCCAACAGAGTTTGAGAGCAAGCTTACAAGACCAAGTTGCTAGGTCCCTTACTTGCGGCATGTGTGCCCCCAAATAAAACAGTAATGTGGTTTGTGGGAGACACTCACACTGACGCAGGGCCGGTGCTAGACTATTGTGCACCCTGGACAAGACCAGATACTTGCACCACCCCCAAAAATAAAAATCACTAGCTTCGTGTGTCTCTCTGTCCCTCTCATCCCTGTGTCTCTTTTTATCCTCCAAGCTCCTGTGTGTGTCTTTGTCTCTCTAAGCCCCTCTGTGTCATTAACACCCTAGCCCCTCTGTGTGTGTCTTTGTCCCCCCAGTCAATTTGTCTCTTCTTCCCACCCAAACCCCTCTGTGTGTATCTTTGCCCCCTGCAGCTCCCTTTGTGTGTCTTTGTCCTTCCATGTGTCTCTTTGCCCCTCCGTGTATGTTTGTCCCCCTAACCCTGTGTGCCTTTATATCCCCCCAACTCTTCTGTGTGCCTCTTTGTTCAGCTAAGCCCATCTGAGTATCTTTGCCCCCCAATCCCCTCTGTATGCCTCTTTGTCGTCCCTCCGCCCTTCTGTGTGTTTTTTGTCCCCTCTAGCCCCACTGTGTCTCTTTTTTTTGTCCTCTCTAGCCCCACTGTGTCTCTTTTTTTGTCCCCACAACCCTCCTGTGTGCCTCTTTGTTCAACCAAGCCCCCTCTGTGTATCTTTGTCCGCCCCCCCCGCAAGCACCGCTGTGTGTCTCTTTGTCCCTCCCAGACCTTCTGTGTGTCTTTGTCCCCTCCAAGCTCCTCCGTGTCTTTGTCCCCACCAACTCCTCTGTTTGTCTCTTTGCCCCCCCCCCAAAGCCTTTTTGTGTGTCACTTTGACACACACTGGCTGTGCGTGGGTGGGAGAGAGACACACACACACTGGCTTTGCGTGGGTGAGAGAGAGACACACACACACTGGCTTTGCGTGTGTGGGAGAGAGACACACACACACACTGGCTGTGCGTGGGTGGGAGAGACACACACACACACACTGGCTGTGCGTGGGTGGGAGAGAGACACACACACACACACACTGGCTGTGTGTGGGTGGGAGAGAGAGACACACACACACACACTGGTTGTGCGTGGGTGGGAGAGACACACACTGGCTGTGGGTGGGAGAGAGACACACACACACTGGCTGTGTGTGGGTCGGAGAGAGAGAGAGAGACACACACTGGTGTGTGTGGGTCGGAGAGAGAGAGAGAGAGAGAGAGACACACACTGGCTGTGCGTGGATGGGAGAGAGAGACAGACTCACCGAGCGAATGGGAGAGAGAGACAGACTCACACCGAAGGGATGGGAGAGAGAGAGAGACAGACTCACACCGAAGGGATGGGAGAGAGAGAGACAGACTCACACCGAAGGGGTGGGAGAGAGAGAGAGAGAGAGACACGCTCACACCGAAGGGATGGGAAAGAGAGACACACTCACACCGAGGGGATGGGAGAGAGAGACACACTCACACCGAGAGGATGGGAGTCCTTCTACTGGATAGGAACTAGCCATAGCCTTTGTAAAATGAACAAAAATGAGATGGTCCAGCTTAACCCCTTAAGGACACATGTGTGACATGTCATGATTCCCTTTTATACCAGAAGTTTGGTCCTTAAGGGGTTAAACACCAAACCAGTGATACAAAGGATGAAGTTGTTATAGTGCCAAGAGTGTCCCGTTAAAGGACCACTCTAGTGCCAGGAAAACATACTCGTTTTCCTGGCACTAGAGTACCCTGAGGGTGCCCCCACCCTCAGGGACCCCCTCCCGCCGGGCTCTGGAGAGAGGAAGGGGTTAAACTTACCTCTTTTTCCAGCGCCGGGCGGGGAGCTTTCCTCCTCCTCTCCATCTTGATCGCGACGTCATCGGCTGAATGCGCATGCGCGGCAGGAGCCGCGCTCGCATTCAGCCGGTCGCATAGGAAAGCATTTACAATGCTTTCCTATGGACGCTTGCGTGCTCTCACTGTGATTTTCACAGTGAGAAGCACGCAAGCGCCTCTAGCGGCTGTCAATGAGACAGCCACTAGAGGATTTGGAGGCTGGATTAACCCTCATTATAAACATAGCAGTTTCTCTGAAACTGCTATGTTTATAAAAAAAAGGGTTAATCCTAGAGGTACCTGGCACCCAGACCACTTCATTAAGCTGAAGTCGTCTGGGTGCCTAGAGTGGTCCTTTAAGATTATTTGGGCCACTGATTGTATACCAAATGCACCTTTGTGTGGAATACAAATGTTTTCAGCATGGCCCATAGATTTGTTTGTTTTTAGCTAAAAAAAAAAAACTTGTAATATTGGTGTCAGTCTTGCACATAATGTCTTTATACCATATCTGGATAAATAAGTGATATGGAAGGATTAAGATCTGTAAATCATCAATGATCTATTCAAAAAAATTCTGCCAATGTTGCCATCTCATCACTTTTTATCACATATAAATAAATCCCAAAAATATGGAAGGTGTTATAATCAATCCATTGATTTTGCTGTTTATAAGAAAGACTTGTGTACACAAGATTGACTGACTTCCTTGTATCCAATTCTCTAGTTGATCTGCTTCAGCCTGGATTCTGTGCTCATCACTCTGTTGAAACACTGACCAAAGTATCCAATGAATGAATTGCTGTAAAATCTTGTGGTCGCTATTCTATCCTAATTGTATTCTATCCTAATTCCCATAAAGAAAGCCCTGAATTGGCTGAAATTGGCAAGGAGGCAGGGCGGGGCAGGGCCAAACACTGGTGTGGCCAATCAGCACCTCCTCATAGAGATGCATCTACTAAATGCATCTCTATGAGGAAAGTTCAGCGAGACACTGAACAGCATGCAGCACTGCCCAGGGAGCGCCTCCCGTGGCCACTCCTCAGATATCCCTAGGGGGCAGTGTAAACACTGTCTTTTTTCTGAAAAAACAGTGTTGGCATGAAAATGCCTGCGGGTAATGATTATGCTCACTAGAACAACTACATTAAGCTTAAAAAAAATAATTGAAAACTGTAAGCCGTAACGGCTTGCAGCCCCTGGAGGTCCGATGGACTTACCTCCGCCGCGATCCTCTTCTGGAAGGCTGCCTGACAGCCCAGGCAGCCCTCCCCCGGCAAATGAGGCTCCCGGGGGCCATGGATCTGCCAGCAGGGGGACTGTCTAAAATGTCCTGGTAGGAGGTGTAAAAAAATAAAATAATCAAACATGTTTAAAATTAATTAAAAGTATTTATTAATATGTACTTATATTAATATTAAAATACACTTTGTATGACGTTACATATATATAATATGTATATCTATTATATATATATATATATATATATATATAGGCAGTGAGGAGAGCACTCCAGAGGACTTGTTGAAACCATTTATTCAGTGAAGAGGAAAAAAAATCGACGTTTCGACCCTCAGGTCTTTTGCACCCCCAAGCCATGTGTGAACGCTGACATATGATTGCAAGAAATGCCGTGCAGGTCCCGTACTGATGGAGCTATCTACTAATGTGGGCATGTACTGTTACATGGAACGAAAGTCGTCGGAAAGATGAGCTATACGAAGGGTGCATAGTGTATGGAAAAAACAAATCTCTGGCAACGATGAGCCTGTAAAAGGGGTAGTGGTGGACAGGGTGAAAAATGGGTGCATCGTAGTTAAATGGTGAAAAAAGAAAGATAGAGGGAATATATACATGTGAAGAGAAATATGTAGAATAGCAAATAATACTGTACAAACAAGTGGAGAAAAATACACGTGTGAACATAATCACAAGAAGATGATAAAAAGTAAATGAGAAAAGTGATAATAGAGAATACTACAAATGAACATGACAATACACATAAACATATCATGGAAGTAGAAATGTGTGGATACAGAATGAAAAATAGATAAATAAATAAATACAGAATAAATTACAATAAAAATGAAAATAAAGATAAAAATAATAATAATAATAAAAATAAATAAATAAAAATAATAATGCTAGAAATAAAGAAGCCAAAGTACAAAAACCTAGGTGTATGGAAACTGTGGATTGCAGACCCAATAACCACAGTACTGCCCAAAATACTGAAATGCAAAAGGCAAGACAAGCATTGTTTGTTTTGACTGCCAGTAATTAGATATATGCAACATGGTGCCAAAAACGTCTATATATGAGTATACAGTATGATGTCCATCAGTGGTGTATATGTAGAGTACACCAACGCAAAAGTGATAAATATCACAGCGTTGCAGAGCTCGAACAGATGATTAAAAGGATGAATCCAGTGGGCCAAAAACATAGTAGTAAAAGGCAGAGGCAAGAGACAAGTCTAGGCTATGGCAAACAACAATATAGATGAACTGAAAAAATATTTAACGAGTATCCAAAAATGCATGGAGGGAGACGTATTCGTTGAGGCCCTTTGGGTGTAGAGTGTCCAGTGTCTTGATCCAATATGCCTCACGTTGGAGCAGGATCCTGGATCGATCACCCCCTCTAGAGAGTGGGGGGGATGTGATCGATGGCTATGAATTTGAGAGTGGGCAAGCGGTGGTTCACCTCCAAGAAATGTTTGGCCACTGGTTTGTCTGTCTTGCCATCCCTAAACGCGGTCATAATTCCTGACCGATGGCCTCGCATTCTGTCCCGTAATGTAAGGTCGGTTTTCCCCACGTAGTATAGTCCACAGGGACAAGATATTAAGTAAACTACGTGGTTGGTAAGGCAAGTGATATGATGTTTAATGGGATAACGCTTCCCTGAATGCGGGTGGGCAAACGAGGGGCCTGTGAGCATATGGCCACAAGTGACGCAATTGGTGCATTTGAAGCAACCTAGTTTGGTGTGGGTTTGATGCGTCCCATATTGATCAGGGTAATCATTTTTGACTAAAATGTCCCTGAGATTCCGATTGCGTTTGAAGGCGATGCGAGGAGGATGTGAAAAAGCAGAATGCAATGTAGGGTCGGAAGACAACAGGTCCCATCTCCTGCGAATAACCTTGGCAATTTGATCACTGGCTGTGTGGTATAGCAGGGGTAGTGTAACAATCCTGGGTTTGTTCAGAGACGTCGTGGGTTGCGTACCAGGTTTATTGTGGATCTCCCAAGCTCTCTCTAATGAACGTTTCAATGTCGGATGCGAGTATCCTCTTTTCAAAAAAGCCAGTTGCATCAACGAGATCTGTGTCCTGGCATTATCCAAATCTGAATTGTTCCTCAGTACTCTGAGGAACTGTGAAGTTGGGAGTGATCTCTTAAGTGCGCCAGGATGGAAACTTGTGGCATGAAGGACAGTGTTGCGGTCCGAGCTTTTCTTGAATAGAGTATATCCAATAGACTTATGGGACCGATAGATTTGTACATCTAGAAATTGGATCTTCTCGATGTCGCAGCAGTGGCTCAGACGTACTGGGGAGTTGATCGTGTTTAACTCTTGGATCATAATCTCAAAGGATGAGGGAAGGCCAGACCACAACATGAAAATATCATCCACATATCTAAGGTATAGTATGAGGTTAGACTGATATTTTGATAGGATGTACTTCTGTTCATATGAGTACATATAACTATTTGCATAGTTCGGGGCTATGGCCGATCCCATCGCCGTCCCAGTCTGTTGAACATAAAAGAACTTCTCAAAACGGAAATAATTGTTGCTCAAAGTGAACTCAAGGCATTCGAGGAGAAATTCTATAGGGGGTCCCATGTTATGATCAGACTGGATGAGAACCTGTCTCATAGCATCTATCCCTTCAGTATGGGGTATGATTGTGTATAAATTCTTTGCGTCTACAGTTGCTAGAGTGATGGGGCCATCCGGAAGGGTGACTTGTTTGAGATGGGTGAGGAGATCCTGTGTGTCCTTGAGACACGTTGGTATCGATAGAGTGGGCATTTTACAGTGATAATCGACAAATTTAGCCAGCGGTTCCAAAATTCCTCGTTTGGCGGAGACGATAGGACGCCCGGGGGGATTCAAAGGGTCTTTATGTACCTTGGGTAAGGTGTACAATAAAGGGATTTTGGGGTGTAGATCAACAAGATATTTGGCGGTTTGATCGTCCAACCAGCCGGCCGTGACGCCCCTATTAACCAATGCTTGTAATTTCTGTGTTATGCTCTTCGTGGGGTCAAACGCAATTTTCTTATACGTAGTGGTGTCAGATAATTGTCTGAGAATTTCTCTGCGGTAAGATTCATAATTCTGTAGAACAAGCGCTCCGCCTTTATCGGCTGGTCTGATGGTAATATTTTTATCGCCAGCAAGATCTTCAAGCGCCTTGTGTTCCTTCAATGTCAAATTGTGTGGACCAGACTTTGAGTCTGAAAAAATTTGATGTACATCATTTTTTACTAGACTAAAAAAGGATTTAATAGAGGGATGGATAGTTTTCGGTTCCCATGTGCTTTTCAAACAAAGTTGATGTTTGGACTGCAGGTTGGAATCTTGTTTAAGTGTTTGTAAATTCAAAGTGCGTTCCATTTTGTATAGATCAATGTCAGTTTTAAACACGTCAGATTTTGGAGTAGGAACAAATGTGAGGCCTTTGGAAAGGACTTTAACATGTTCAGAATTAAGCATCTTGGAAGATAGGTTAAAAATGGGAGTTAAATCTTCCTGTTCGGTGGTTTTGGACGAGTGCCTATATATCTTGCCCCTCTGTCCTCTTCTAATGATTTTGGGTCTCTTAGATCTTTTCTTCTCCTTGTGTTGAATCCCGGTGGATCGTTGGTGTGTTGGTCCTGGGGAAAAAAAGGCGGTCGTGTAGATTGTCTAGGTGGCACCCCTGGTGCATCATGGATTGCTCCCACTCCTTCAGTTTCTGATGTAGATTCAGCGGAGCTAGTGTCTATTGACAAAAATTGGGGTTTACGAACCTTCTGTTTGTATCTGGCGAAATTAGGTTTGCGTCGCTCGCCGCATAGCCAATGATAAACCTGGTGATGAGTATAGTCAAAATTGACCCGTTCCAGTTTTTGTTTTTTAAATCTAATTAAATCGTTCCTGTACCTTGTGATCTCATCTTGTAATTTGACCATATATTGAGTGGAGGTTGCGGCTGTCAAAATAGACGTGTGCAGTATTTCAAACTTATTAATAGAATCTTTGGTGAAAATTAGTTCATTCCTCACCTCCTCCACTACTATCAACATCCAATCTAATGAACATTTGTTCGAAATCCCAACCCATTTTTTGCAAAATTCAGGATTCTGGCGTCCAATAGTAGGGGAACTGCGTACTCTAAACCCTCTGGGAATACGTTTGGCCCGATAATAATCAGAAATAAAAATGCCATGTAGGTCCAAGTCTGTCTCGCGTCTCTTTAATTTGGTCAAATCATTATACAGATCTCTAATGGAGTCTGTATGTGTCAATTCCATAGTGGTATTAGGCCACAACATTTTATCTGCATCCTGTTCATTCATTTGCAGGGTTTCTGCGATTTCAGACAGGGCTCCAGCCCTTAACAAAAAATCTTCCATATTCCTTTAAGAGGGCTAAGGCTGTAAAGGCACTTATCCAAGAAGTGGATACCACAAAAAATACATAAATTGTGGAACTGCAATAAGTTCCTATGGTGGTGCACAGATAGTGTATCGCCATACACTGTAAAAATATAGAAAATATGTACAAGGTCTGGCACTCTACCTTTAGATTAATTCAGGAAAAAAGAAGCCTCGGTGCTGCAAAGCGTAAATATATATACAGGCAGTGAGGAGAGCACTCCAGAGGACTTGTGGAAACCATTTATTCAGTGAAGAGGAAAAAAATCGACGTTTCGACCCTCAGGTCTTTATCAAGATACTAAACAGTGTAAATCAGTGACATTTTATACCCTAAGTAATTAAGGAGTAATCACTTACCCTGGAATAGCTGTGCACCCCCAAGCCATGTGTGAACGCTGACATATGATTGCAAGAAATGCCGTGCAGGTCCCGTAAGTGAGTGATGACGTCAAAAGTAGTGCGACCGGAAGAGGTTGTGAACATGCGTCTGGTAACCAAGGGAACCTGATGTGAATGGAATTACGTAATGTGTGTGGACTAGCGTAAGTTAAAGGAATACGGATGTTGAATAAAGATACTGATGGAGCTATCTACTAATGTGGGTATGTACTGTTACATGGAACGAAAGTCGTCGGAAAGATGAGCTATACGAAGGGTGCATAGTGTATGGAAAAACCAAATCTCTGGCAACGATGAGCCTGTAAAAGGGGTAGTGGTGGACAGGGTGAAAAATGGGTGCATCGTAGTTAAATGGTGAAAAAAGAAAGATAGAGGGAATATATACATGTGAAGAGAAATATGTAGAATAGCAAATAATACTGTACAAACAAGTGGAGAAAAATGCACGTGTGAACATAATCACAAGAAGATGATAAAAAGTAAATGAGAAAAGTGATAATAGAGAATACTACAAATGAACATGACAATACACATAAACATATCATGGAAGTAGAAATGTGTGGATACAGAATGAAAAATAGATAAATAAATAAATACAGAATAAATGACAAAAATGAAAATAAAAATAAAAATAATACAAATAAAGATAAAAATAATAATAATAATAAAAATAATAATAAAAAAATAATAATAATAAGAGCAGCCTAAGATGGCCGCCCAGCAAGGGCCCAAGAAGCGGAGCACGCAAGCCCAACCACCCACGGACCCCTTGGGGGACTTCGATAGGCTCTGTGCGGGCCTATGGACCATCCTGCATAACCGCGGGACAGCCTTCCACCGTGCGGTGAAAATAGTGGCCACGTGGATTCGTCCTGCAAGCAGACGCCGCCATTACAGATACCCGCCACAATCGTCCAGAAAAATCACTGGGCTGCACACGCACCAGCGTTCCCACAAGCAGGCGAGGAAGCCCTGTAGCCCAGACACCGGTGCTTGCCCCCACACTCCTGAGAGCGGGACCGCTAACCCAGCCGCACACGAAATAGCCTCACCTGGAGTGGGAGCTGGCGCCCGATACGCTGCACCTCAGCCCCTACACGCTCCAGCCACAATCCAGGGAACCGCGCAGCAGAGCACTGGTGCCCCTCTCCAAATGGCACTCACCAGCTCCAGAACCCCCACTTGGGGAGATAGGATCGACCGGAGCGGTTTCGACCACACACAAGTCACCAGAGGGGTCCGACAGCACGAACTACCGCACTACAAGATGCCATCAGTGCAAGCCTCACCTGAAGGAATCGGCTAATCCCTTGGCAGACGGGCATACCCTTCCCCGCAGCCATACCGGACGCGGTGCAGGTTGAGACACGCTGCAGCATACTACACGGCCATGGAACTGTAAGCAACATCAGATGGATGTCGGGCTAACTGTCCCCACTGTGATGACCCTATGGCCACCAATTATATGCAAGAGACTCAGCGTGTAACCACACAGAAACGAACGCTACCCTGCTTTTACTCACTGGTGATACTTAGAGTGTTTCTGTTTTTTTTTTGTTCATGCTTTGCCTCCTATCTTTATTTCTTAAACTCCTTCCTATGTTGGGCATAATCTAGATGGTTCATTTATATACAGTCATCCTTGTATGCATAGACTGGCTTCGCGGGCTGTTCTGGTTTCCAATTAGTAGCCAGACGCGGCCATCTTGCGTCAAGCATATAACATAATGGCGGCCACACCTTGAGGTAGATTACCGAGCTTAATCAGGGCTCACTGGTTGAAACGCTGTATATTATTTTGTTTTTACTTGATATGATAATCTTACTGTCTAGCCAAGCCGGTTACCAGTGCCTAGACAGTATAATCTCTTAAGTTGTTATCTAATGTTGCCTGCCGTATAAATAATGCAGCTTGAAATACCTGGCACAACTAAGTAGGCATAACCTATTACACATTGTGAGCCGAACCTAATATTAGCCGACGACACACTAATGTGTAGTAAAACACTAGTGTAGAGTGCACCGCCTGTTAACTCGCTGCCTTGTCATCTCTGCAGCCGTGTACGTAACACAAAGTTGGTTCTTTGAATTTCATACTGCCTATTTTAACATAATATTGTTGCCTGGACTACACTTAATCCTCAAACTCTGCTACTGTTAAATATAGCTTGTCTAGCTAGGCATATTTGCTCTTGTAAATTAAGGTGGTTTACTAAATCTAATCGCATAAGCTACCCTTTGGCTGTTGATCAATGCCAGAAGTTTCGTTCACCTTAAATAAGCATACAAAGTTCAACATACACTGCATAATTGGTAAGCTCTAACTTTTAATTGCGTGCCATTTTGTACTACTATCTAGGCACTAGCATAGATACCGTGTTTCCCCGAAAATAGGACCTACCCCGAAAATAAGCCCTAGCCGAATTTTCGGGGTGGGCTGCAATATAAGCCCTACCCCGAAAATAAGACCTAGGCATTTGACCTTTGCGGCCCGGCGGGACTTCCTTCTTCTATGAGGAGGGGGAGGAGCATTATGGGCCGCGGCATCGCGCAGCGTGATGACGACGTGCGCAGCGTGATGACGATGTGCGCAGCACCGTCGGTCTGCCTTCACGGATCTTCAGCGGAAGGATCCATTCCGGGCGGTGAGGCACCCAGTGGTCGGACTCTTTGAACTGTGAGTAGATACCGGTATTTTATGTCTGGGACTTAATTAATTAAAGGGGGGGGTGAATTAATTAAAGGGGGGGTGAATTAATTAAAGGGAGGGTGGATTAATTAAAGGGGGGGTGGATTAATTAGAGGGGGTGTGTGGATTAATTAGAGGGGGTGTGGATTAATTAGTGTGGATTAATTAGAGGGGGTGTGGATTAATTAGAGGGGGGTGTGGATTAGAGGGGGTGTGTGGATTAATTAGATGGGGTGGATTTATTAAAGAGGGGGGGTGGATTAATTAAAGGGGGTGGATTAATTAAAGGGAGGGTGGATTAATTAAAGGGGTGGTGGATTAATTAAAGGGGTGGTGGATTAATTAGAGGGGGTGGATTAATTAAAGGGGGGGTTCAATGTACATACCGGTACCGTAAATAAATAAGCCCTACCCTGAAAATAAGCCCTAGTGTGTTTTGTGTGACTAAAATTAATATAAGACCCGGTCTTATTTTCGGAGAAACACGGTAGCAGCTAAAATTGCCTAAGCCTATAAGAAAGCTTAAACTGGCTAGCTCGGTGACTTGCTGCCCCCTGGTGGCCAATATTAAGCAGTGTGGAGAAATCTGCACCTGACACTCTGTCATATAAGCCTGAAACTTAAAAATTGTATCATACTCATTCAAATAAGCATATATAGCTCAACAATACAGTTTTATTAACATGTACTTAACTTGATATACCTAAAACTCAAACGTGCTGTTAACTTTATCATGACTTAGTATATCATTACTGTTTAACCTTCTTTACTAAAAAATGTATGCATAATTATCGTGCCACAATACTGTTACCATATGTTTATATAACTTGAGCCTGCTGATGCTGTTGTGGCAACACAGGCACTGTTGTACATACCTGCATACCAAAAATAAAGAATTAAAAAAAAAAATAATAATAATAATAAAAATAATAATAATAATAAAAATATATATATATAAATGGGTCGGAGAGAGAGACACACACACTGGCTGTGCGTGGGTGGAAAAGAGAGACACACACTGGCTGTGCGTGGGTGGGAGAGAGACACTCACACCGAGCGGATGGGAGAGAGAGACAGACTCACACCGAAGGGATGGGAGAGAGAGAGAGAGACACTCACACTGAAGGGATATAAGTACATATATTAGTATTAAAATACACTTAGAATGACGTTACATATATATATTATATATATAATAGATATATACACATATATTATATATATATATATGTATAATTACAATAATAAATAAATAAAATAATAAATAAAATATTGAAACAAAATTTAATATAAATTATATATTCACATGTAATTTCATTCTAACTGTATTTTGTTATTAATATATATATATATATATATATATATAGGTAACAAAATACACTTAGAATGACATTCTATATATATATCTATATATAAAATACAAATAACAGCAAATATATATAGATAAATACATATAATTACATAAAAGATTACATATATATTACAATTCTACGTGTATATTTAATCTTTTAACATAACTATGTGATTTGATTAATTAAAATTTGATTGACATGCCTGACAACACGGAGAAAGTGCAGAGAATTTAATTTGAAAGCACTATAATTGACCCTGTAACTCTCCAAGACACCAAAAAACCTGTACATAGGGGGTACTGTTTTACTCAGGATGCTTCGCTGAACTTAAATATTAGTGTTTCAAAATGATAAATTGTATTACAATGATGATATTTTAAGTAAAAGTGACTTTTTTTCAGTTTTTTTTTACAAACAAACTGCACTTTTATGGACTATATTATTATTGTAATATGATTTACTGTTTTAAAACACAAATATTTGTGTTTAGTGAAGTCTCCCGAGAATAACAGTATTCCCCATGTACAGGTTTTATGGTATTTTGGAAAGTTATTGAGTCACATATAAGGCTTGCATTTCATTTTTTTGACATTGAAATTTGCCAGATGGGTTATGTTTCCTTTGAGAGCATATGGTAGCCCAGGAATGAGAATTACCCCCATGATGGCATACCATTTGCAAAAGTAGACAACCCAAGGTATTGCAAGTGGGGTATGTCCAGTCTTTCTTAGTAGCCACTTGGTCACAAACACTATTAGTTGTTTTCTTTCTTCACACAAAAACAAATATGAACGCTAACTTTGGCCACTGTTTGTGACTAAGTGGCTACTAAAAAAGACTAAACATACCCCACTTTCAATACCTTGGGTTGTCTATTTTTTCAAATGGTATGCCATTATGGGGGTAATTCTCATTCCTGGGCTACCACACCCAGGGCCGGACTGGGCATTTTTACCAGCCCCATAATGCGTCGCACCAGCATAGTGTGCAGATACAGAGTTAGAAATAGAGAAAATTTATGACAAACTTACCGTAATTTTCTTTTCCTGGCTATTTCTCATGGCAGCATCACTTATGGGTAGCTCCTCCCTTAGCAGTCACAGGACAGGAATTAATTAGATTAATTAATTAATTAGACTGATAGGTATAAAGAGTCCCTCCTCCCCTTACACCACAGTCCAATTATAAAGCTGAAACAAAAAATGGGCGGGAACCCGGATGCTGCCATGAGAAATAGCCAGGAAAAGAAAATTACGGTAAGTTTGTCATAAATTTTCTCTATTCCTGGCTAATCATGGCCAGGGCCGGTGCTTGGATTTTTAGGTACATAGGCGAAGATGCATTTTTCCGCCCCCCCCCCCCACCAAAAAAAACATCTTCACCTATGTGCCTCTTAACCAGCCCCTCTCCCCTCCCTGACCATTAATGGTCCCTTCCCTGTCCTTTAGTGTTCTTCTCCCCTACCCCCTCTTTTCCCTGTCTCTTGGTGTTTCTCTCCCATTCCCTCCCTGTCCCTTGGTGCACCCCACACCCCTTTAGTGGTCACACTCCCCTTCCTGGTGTGTCAGTGTGTACAGAGTGTAGCGGAGCGCGGTACAGGAGCTTCAGTTTTCTGTTCCCGGCCGAACTGACAGGGAGTGCTCTCTCTGTGAGCAGTGCACCTCCTGTCAGTCTGGCCAGGTACAGGAAACAGAAGCTCCTGTACCGCGCTCCGCTACACTCTGTACACACTGACAGTCACACACTCAATGACAAACACACAGACGTCACTGACAGACACAGACTCATTGATTTGACACACACACTCATTCATTGACACTGACAGACCCACACTGATTGACACTCATTGACAGACACACTGATAGTCACACACAGACTCAATGACAAACATACTCTCACTGATTTGACAGACACACACTCATACACTGACAAACACACTCATCATACACTGACAGACACACTCATACACTCACATGCACACACACAGACGCACTCACACACACGCTGTCACTCACAGACGCACACACTCTGTCACTCACAGACACATACTGTCACTCACAGACACACACTCTGTCACTCACAGACGCACACACTGTCACTCACAGACGCACACTCTGTCACTCACAGACGCACACTCTGTCACTCACAGACGCACACTCTGTCACTCACAGACGCACACACGCTGTCACTCACAGACGCACACACGCTGTCACTCACAGACGCACATGCTGTCACTCACAGACGCACACGCTGTCACTCACAGACGCACACGCTGTCACTCACAGACGCACACGCTGTCACTCACAGACACACACTGCCACTCACAGACGCACACTCTGTCACTCACAGACGCACATGCTGTCACTCACAGACGCACACTGTCACTCACAGACACACACTCTGTCACTCACAGACACATACACTCACACACAGACACATACACTCACACACATACACACATACACTCACACACACACATACACTCACACACAGACACAGACACACACTGCCACTCACAGACGCACACTCTGTCACTCACAGACGCACATGCTGTCACTCACAGATGCACACTGTCACTCACAGACACACACTCTGTCACTCACAGACACATACACTCACACCCAGACACATACACTCACACACACAGACACATACACTCACACACACACATACACACATACACTCACACACACACATACACTCACACACAGACACATACACTCACACACACACACACAGACACATACACTCACACACACACACAGACACATACTCACACACATACAGACACATACTCACACACACACAGACACATACACTCACACACATACACACACTCACACACACACAGACACATACACTCACACACATACACTCACACACACACAGACACATACACTCACACACATACACTCACACACACACAGACACATACACTCACACACATACACTCACTAATTATTTTATAAATAAATATTTTCCACCCAGCCTCCCTACCTGGAGAGCTGGTGTGGATGATGAATCCTTCCCTGGGGTCCAGTGGGGCTGCTGGGCGGCGTGCGGCTGTGCTGAGATCAGACACGGCGAGGGAGCTCTAACCTCTCTGCTCTGCTCCCTCGCGCGCTGCCTGTCTGCTGATACCGCGGGAGCCGGAATATGACGTCATATTCCGGCTCCCGCGGTATCAGCAGACAGGCAGCGCGCGAGGGAGCAGAGCAGAGAGGTTAGAGCTCCCTCGCCGCGTCTGATCTCAGCACAGCCGCACACAGCACTGGGGGCCGAAATGGTGGCCCGGCAGGAGGGAGAGCTTCCCTCCTGCCGGTCACTGAAATCTTGTGCCCCCAGAGCCCGTGCGCCCTAAGGCCTTATGGACGCGCCGGCCCTGATCATGGCAGCATCACTTATGGGTAATACCCAAGCTCACAGGAAATAGGGTGGGAATAAAATCACGATAAAATACACAGAACAAATTATTATGCTATGACTGAATTTAATATCAACGGGACAAAGAAACCGTAGACAAGACACTCTTCCCAAATGAGGTGGAAGGAGTATCCACATCTAGTTTGTAGTGTTTCATGAACGTCATCGGGGAAGACCAGGTGGCTGCCTTGCAAATGTCATCGTATGGAACCTCTGCCCAATTAGCCCATGAAGTCGACAATGCTCTGGTTGAATGAGCCTTTATCTTCAGTGGAGGAGAGCGATCTTTATTGAGATATGCCTTCCTGATTACAAGAGCAATCCAACGTTTCAACGTAGATAGAGAGGCTGCCTCACCTCTCCTGGCCCCTGAAGGCAAAACGAAAAGCTGGTGAGTTTTCCTGTAAGGAGCAGAACGTTCAAGGTACATAGACAGGCAGTTCATGACATCCAAACGTTGCCACTTGATCTCATCTGGTGAAGAAGGAGTGGGGTAGAAGGATGGCAGGACCACCTCTTGAGATAGATGAAAACGAGAGACCACTTTAGGAAGAAATGCTGGATTAGGTTTCAGGCACACCCTATCGTGGTAGAATTGTAGACAAGAAGGCAAGGTGGAGAAGGCCTTGATCTCTGAAATTCTCCTAGCGGAAGTAATTGCCACTAAGAACAATGTTTTGTAAGTTAGGAGGACAGCATCCAAATCCTCAAGAGGAACGAATAGATCCTCAGTCAGGTAGTCGAGAACAAGCGGAAGGTCCCAAGGAGGGGTAGTGGATCTCGAAGGCGGTCTCAACTTGAAAGCTGCCTTGAAGAACCTGGAGATCAATGGGTCTGATGACCAAGAGGTGTTGCACAAAGCTGACAGGGCCGAAGATTGAACTTTAAGAGTGCTGATGCTAAGGCCCTTATCCAGACCTTCTTGGAGGAACTCCAAGATTTCAGTGTTGCGAGGGCGTATGAAGTCAACTTGCTTGGCCGAAGCCCATTCTTGAAACACATCCCAGATTCTATGGTAGCATGAGGACGTAGAAGCCTTCCTTGAGTGTAAGAGGGTATTGACCACTGCTTCTGAAAGGCCTAATTGTCGAAGTCTTTCCTTTTCAAGACCCACACCCCCAATTTGAGGCGTTCTGGATGAGGATGGAATATTGGACCCTGCGTTAGCAGATCCTCCCGAACAGGCAGGGGCCGAGGTTGTTCCTGGCTCAACATTGACAATAGGGGAAACCACGGCCTTTGAGGCCAAATTGGGATTACGGCAATAACCTTCTTCCCTTCTGACCAAACTTTCCTCAGGAACCTGGGTATCATGGGTAGGGGAGGGAACGCATACCCCAGATCGAACGACCAAGGAAGAAATAGAGCATCCTGGCCCAATGCCTGACTCTCTGGGTGGAGGGAGTAGTAATTCTCCACCTGGCGATTCCTGAACGAAGCCATCAGGTCGATCTGGGGCATGCCCCACCGATGGGTGATCCAAGCAAAAACCGACTGGTGAAGTCTCCATTCTCCCGGGAGAATTTCTGTTCTGCTGAGAAAATCCGCCGTTACGTTCTCCGAACCTGGGAGATAGATGGCCTTCAGTCCCTGGAGATAGGTCATAGCCATCTCCATTAAAGGAGCTAGTTCCTTCAAGAGCTGCTTGCTCCTTGTGCCCCCCTGGTTGTTTACGTATGAGGCCACCGCTCGGTTGTCCGTCTTGATTAACACCCAGGAATTCCTGATCTTTGGAAGGAATACCCGAATGGCCTTGGAAATAGCTCGTAGTTCTCTTAGGTTCGAGTGGAGCCGACTTTCTTCTCGGGTCCACCTCCCCTGAGTCCACGAGGAATCGAGGTGGGCACCCCAACCAGAAGAACTGGCATCTGTCGTAATAACGGTCCACGGAGGCTCTTCCAAGAGAAAGCCCTCTGCTAGGTTCTTCCTGATCTTCCACCAGTTCAACTCTTTTCTTACTGGCAGTGGCAGAGATATCTTCTGTTCCCAATCCGCTTTTTCTCTGTCGAACTGGAGAAGGAAGCAACTCTGTACAGGGCGAAACTTCCATTGGGCCCACTTCACCAAACCTATCGTAGACGTTAAAGAACCCAGGAGACTCATGACTTCCCTTGCCGAGGCCCTTTCGAGAACCTGTAGCTTCTTGACTTTGTCTTTTATCTTCATGACCCTCTCCGGAGACAAAAACACACGGGCAGAAATGGTATTTATCACCGCTCCGAGGAACACAATGGTCTGAGACAGAATCAGGGAGCTTTTTTCTATATTGAGAAGCCACCCGTGATCTTGAAGGATGTTCATTGCCATTAATGTATGATGCTCCACTATTCTTTGAGAAGGCCCTATGATGAGTATGTCGTCCAGGTAATGGAATATCTCGATACCTCTCATCCTTATGACGGCAATCAAAGAGACAAGGACCTTCGAGAAAGTCCTTGGCGCTAAGCTGAGGCCAAACGGAAGCCCTCGGAACTGAAAATGTCTTCCTAAAGCCCAGAACCGAAGGAACTGCATGTGATTGCTGTTTACAGGGATTTGATAGTAGGCGTCTTTTAAGTCTATGGAGGTCATCCAATCTCCCGTTTTTACGCACTTTAGGATAGTCTGTAAGGATTCCATTTTGAATGTCCTTACGTCCAGAATGGCGTTCACTCCTTTCAGGTTCAGGATGAGACGCCACTTTCCCTGGGGCTTTGGGGCCAAAAACACAGTGGAATACATCCCCGGAACCTTTCGTGTGTAGGGACTTCCTCCAACACCTTCTGTTCCAGCAGAGTGGTAATGCAAGTCCTCATGGCCCTTCGTGTGACACCAGACGACACTTTTGATTTTCTGAAAAGGGTAGCATGTGGACGAGAGGAAAATTCCATCCTGTAGCCTTCTTTTATGATGGAAGTGACCCATACGTCTGTGACATTTGCGGCCCATACCGGGTAAAAGAACTGCAGTCTTCCACCCACCGTACCCGGATGGGCCCGAGGACCTTCAGAAGGTCTTCCCGGAGGTTCTGGCACCTCTACCTCTGGAAGCCTTATTGGAAGAGGAGTGAGAGAAGGACTTCCACGAGGAATTCCTGGAATACTCCCTTCCGGTCTTGTAGCTTCTGCTGTCCCGAAAGGACCGATCCTTGAATCGCCTGGTCTTCCAGGAGGAGGAAAAACTCTTTCTGCTGACTTGTGGAAGAAACGCTTTTTTCCCATCAGCCGCTTTCTGAATGGCATCCCCCTGGAACGGGAGACCACACAAGGACGCTTTGGAGGCATAGTCCGCCCCCCAGGAATGAAGCCATAAGGCCCTTATGGAGGCCACAGACAGGGCCATACCTTTGGCAATCATGCGAGTGATGTCCAGGGAGGCTTCAGAGCAAAACTCAGTAGCAAGGCTCAAATCCTTGAGACTCTCCAGGAGATGTTCTCTACGGATACCTTGACCAATGTCTTCCTCCAAATTAGCGAGCCAAACTCTTAAGGCCCTGGAGAGAGTGGTCAGCGCCACTGCCGGATGAAGGGCGGAGCCTAGCGCCAGATAGGCTTTAATTAGATCACCATCCATACGCTTTTCCATAGGTTCTCTTAAGTATGCCATGGAGTCTATAGGAAGCGTGGTCTTTTTAGCCATATGGATCACTGCAGCATCAACCTTGGGAACCGAATTCCAAAGGCAGCAGTCCATGGCAGAATAAGGATAAGTCCTCGTGAATTTGTTTTTCAAGGTGGACTTCCTCTGCGGCTTATTCCATTCCTGGATCATGTCCCTTATAGAGAAATGTACCGGGAACGTTGGTCTATTGGGTATCAAGTCCTCAAAAAACCTGTCAGCCTCTCTCAATTCAGATTTTTCTTCCGTGAGGCTAAGAGTGTCTCTGAGGAGGGTAATAAGTCTATCAATAGATTTAGAGTCCAGAGACCTGGAGGCATAGTCAGCTTCCTCCTCCCCCTCATCCGAGACCTCCCACAGGTCAGGATCCTCCTCAGAGCTGGAAGACTGAGGTTCCGCTCTGCGTCTCTTAGGAGGGCCACCACATCCCGTGGTAGACTTAAAGCCCTCAGCAATTGCACGGGAAATCCAAAGTTTAAGGTCGTCCTGCGGTGAAGTCTTACTGGGGACATTAGCCGCTTCCGACAAGCATTCCCTGCAGAGGTTCCTTCCAGGTGGAGCTGGAGATGAACAATTGATGCATCTGTTGGTCTTGTCTCTAGATTTTCTTGCTGGAGAATCCAACTGTTTGCTGGGGCTGAAAGAAAGCCATATATAACATATATTACAGGCTCAGTATGGCACTCTTTTAAGAACCCCCCCCTGAACAAAATACATGGCTCACCTATGTTTTCTAGAGAGGGATCTGGCAGAGGGAGAATCCATACTATGAAAGGAACAAAGGCAAAATCAGAAACACATTCCTAATAAGCCCAAAAAGGCAAACTGGTAAGCAAACCCAAAGCCCCCAGCAAAAAACACGAAAAAAACAGGCAATCCTACCTCATAACAGCAGAAAACACACTCCAGGCAGCCAGGAGACAGCAAGAAGGAGAACTGGCGAAAATTCAGACCGCAAATCAGAAGTTCCGAACAGCTGACAGGCAAGTGTCAGTATTCCCCTGTTTAAATACCTCTGCGCCCGGTCCGCGCATGCGCAGAGCGCTGGAACGCACGCCATGCGTTCCAAGCCTCGCGCCCGGCGCGAGGCACTTCCTGGTTCGGCAATTCCGCGGCTGGAACGCACACCGCGGCAAACCAGCAAATCCGGACGAAAACAGCCCCCACAAGGACAGCAACTCCCACCAAGCCCCCAGGGGCAATACAGGGCACGCAGGCAGGAAACAACATCCAATAGAGCCCAACAGCACCCTCAATCAGGACGACTACAGTATGGATCCCCAAAGCACTGCCAACAAGGTAAGGGGGGGGGATTTCGACCCCAATTACTAGCGGCACTTCCAGAAACAAGGGGAAATTTTTAAGGATAACCAACCCCAGGAAGCTTAGAACAGTGTCTCCCTCAGAACACTAAACATATATCCCACGCAGCAGTTCAGTACTTACTCTGAACCTGACCCAGTTAGTCCTGCTCATGCAGGCTGTTTACTGGGTCCTTCAAATGAAGAGAGGCTGAACTTCATTTGGAACGAACCCACGACAAACGCAGGAAGGTGGCCATAAAATAAAAGGTAAAAAGTCCTGTAGAACTTGCTAAGGACAGGAAAAAAGACTGTGGTGTAAGGGGAGGAGGGACTCCAGGGCTAGAGTTCACTCTTGTGAGAGCCTGAGCATTGCCGTGGTAACCGCGGCAACGCTTTGTGCTTGTGCGAGAAGGACGCAGAGGAGCTGCAGGCTGAGCTCCCGGGTCCTCTCTTCCTCCCTCCCCTGCCGGCTGCCCGCACGGTGCCTGTGGAACGGGGAGGGAGATCGTCTGGCAGGGGAGAGCCTCGTGGGGGGGGTTTCCCCTCTCCTTCCCAGTCTCTCTCTTCCCCCTCTGCCTCTTTCTCCCCCTCCCCTTGTGTGTCTCTCTCTTCCCCTCTGCCTCTTTCTCCCCACCTTTCCCTTTGTGTCTCTCTCCCCCACATCTCTCTTCCCCTCTGTCTCTTTCTCCCCCACATCTCTCTTCCCCTCTGTCTCTCTCTCCCCCACATCTCTCGTCCCCTCTGTCTCTTTTTCCTCCCTCCACCATCTTTCTATTACCCCTTTTTCTCCCTGTTTCTCACTCTCCCCACTCTGTCTCTTTCCCCCATCCTTTCCCCATGCCTATTCCCCCTCTGTTTTATTTGCCCCCTCCCCTTGTGTCTCTTTATTCCCGTCTTCCCCTCCCATTTACCTGCGAGCAGTGAGTGGGGCCGGCCGCATTCCACGCTGGAGCCGCTGGACCAGGTGGCAGCCTATATTTGACCCTGTAACTTTCCAATATACCATAAAACTTGTTAACCCCTTCCCGACCAATGACGGAGATTTTTCGTCAAGCTTGTCCGTGCGTTAAGGACCGATGACGGAAAATCTCTGTCATTTACTAACGTTAACGCCAGATCGCCGCGATCGTGGGGTTAACGCTGTTGCTGGGTGCCTCGATGTCAGAGGCAGACCAGCAACCGCCAATAGAGCTGTCCCAGCACATGTGATCGCTGTGACAGCCAGTCACAGCGATCACAGTGCTGCTGGGATTCCTGATCCTCCTCCCTCCACCTCTGTGTGGTTTGAGAAGTGGAGAGAGACCGATCGGTTGTGAAACATTGTGTGCTATTTTAGTCAAAAGTGTATCTGTGTTTTAAAAGTAATTTTATAACTTTTAAAACAGTTTTAACCTTTCCCTGCCCTTTTGATCACTGCCTGCAGTGATCAGTTTACTGATCACAGTATTTAACTGTGATCTAATTTTTTTTTCTACCCTCAAGGGTTAATTTTGATTTTTTTTTTAACCCGTAGGGGTTAATTTTATTTAATTTGTTATTTAATTAATTTAACGTTAATTCCTTAGTTAGCTGGAGTGGGTGGACTTTAGTGGGAATTTGGGAAATTGAGTGTTAGGCTAGTTAGAGACGTAAAGTTTAGAAAAGTTTAGAAACTTTCTGAAAAGTTCTGAAAAGTTTTTAAAAGTATAAAAAAAAGATTAAAAAAAAGGATAAAAAAAAGAAAAAAGTTTTAAAAAAAACAGTTTAAAAAAAAGTTTGTTAAAGTTATACCTTCATAATGTCTAGAAGGTACACTGCTGAGGAGGCTTATGATATACTAGCAGCCGACTCTGATGCCACAGACACTGCCTCTGAGAGTGGTGATGAGACTGTGCCAGATACTGCAGGGCCCTCTGTTGTAAGCGCCGAGTCCCCTGACCTGGCTCATGACGCTGGTGACTGGGAACCCCTAAATGATTTCACGCCTGAAATCCCACTGTTTACTGGCAGTCCTGGAATCCAGTTGGACGTCACCAACTACAGTGCACTGGATTTCATGCAGCTATTCTTGGGGGATGATATTTTAGGGGAAATAGTCACCCAGACCAACCTTTATGCTGTGCAGTACCTGACACTTAATGATCAGAGTCTCATCGCCAGGCAAGGACTTGCACTAACAATGCTAATGGACATTATTAAAAAACCCAGCATCAGGATGTACTGGTCCAAAAATCCTGTATGCAGCACCCCTGTTTACTCCCAGACCATGAACAGGTCAAGATGAAGCAATGCTTTGCTTTTTACACTTCAGCGACAATTCAAAGTGCCCCCCAAGAGATAATCTCTATAAGTTTTGCCCCCTTATTTCCCACTTCAACAGACAGTTTGGCTCATTGTACACCCCACAAAAAAATATTTGTGTAGACGAGTCTCTTATGAAATACAAGGGCAGACTGGGGTTTAAACAATATATCCCGGCCAAAAGATCCCGAAAGTTGAATAAACTTTGTGAAAGTGCCAGTGGGTATGTTTACACCTTCCGTGTGTACGAAGGTAAAGACAGCCACTTGGATCCACCAGGTTGCCCGAATATCATTGGGACGAGTGGAAAAATCGTATGGGATTTAATTAACCCATTGCTAAATAAGGGGTATCATTTATTTATAGACAATTACTATAATAGCATCCCTCTTCTTAGGATGCTTTATTGATTTGAAACTGTGGCCTGCGGCACTATCCGAAAGACACGTGTTGGTTTCCCAAAAGCCCTGGCACAAAAAAAGCTGAAGAGGGGGGAAACGGCTGCTCTCTGCCAGGACGAACTGCTGGCTCTCAAATTCAAAGATAAGGAGGTGTTCATGCTAACATCTATGCATACGGAGCACACTCTTCCCCCCCCCTCTTCCTTTTTTTTTTTTTTCTCTTTTTCTCTCTCTCCCTTCTCTCCCTCCTCCTCTACGGTACCCCCTTCCCCCACAACCCCAACAGAAACGGGATGAGATACTGCCAACAACCAACAAGAGAAGCTCATAGACCTCGGGACCAAGTACCCCAGTTCACCCCTACCCGGTTAAAAGGATAATGTACACCAATCAGTCAGATTGGACATGGGATAAATTTGTGAACTGTTTGGGGGGCGGGGCTTGACCCTGGAACAGAGCAGACGCACGATACCGAAGCTCCTGCTCCTGGCGGCGATATTTATCGATTTAAACCCACACTAAGCGACTACCAACTCGATGTCAGCTGCTGGAGGCAAGGGGAAAGCAAGCCCTACTTACTGATACCACATATGCACCCCCTCGAGCCGAAATCACACAAGCGACCGATGCGGCCTACAAGCATGGCCGGGGCGGGGGAGACGGCCGCTCTCCCGCCGCGGCATAGAGAGAAGCTTCCTCGCAGGGACACCCGTCCCCCCCCCAGTGGACCGGTGGGGGTTATCCCGGTCCCCATCGACAAGCAACAAGCGCCCATCTGCAGTTTCACTTGGCATGAAAACTCGGGCACGACACAAGACGGGCCTCGTGCACAAACCGTAACACAAATGACGCCGATACATGCTGATCCTGGCGGAGACATGATTGAGCGCTCCATCAAACGTATAGATGAGGCCTTCCAGCGCTTCTGGGAGAGACTGGAGCAGCGCATGGCACCGCAGTCACCAAAGTATGTACGGGAGGACAAGGAGAAAAGACCGAGCACGCCCCGCTCGGACAGATTCCGACCTGGGGCACACGCCAACCAGGCTCCCTGTCATCCTAGGCCGAAGGCCAAACGGGGTATACCCCCGCAGCATCGCCCACAACGCCGGAGGACCACCCGCCGCTGGCGGCGCCAGACCACCGGGGCCCTCCGCAGCGCCCATAAAGGGGTAGACCCGGCTGCACTGCATACCCGAGTCTGTGGCACACAGATGCGGTCCTTCCAAAAGGCCTGGGGCTGGAGCGGGGCCCGCTACGGCACACGCAACACTGCCACCATCAACAGAGCCGCAGGGGCCTCTGGACTCCCCACCGACCGGAGCATACAGCTACAACCCTCCTCAAGTTTGCGCAGACCACAGGATTACCGTGCGACTGCATCACAGCTGCCAACCACGGGAATCGGATGATCCAGGAACTACTCCCGTACCCTGGGGTCAGCTCAGCAGGCAACAGCGGACACATACCCGTACCCCACGGAACATTTGACTAGGAACTAGCCTCAAGTTCCTGTTGGACTCTAACCCCCAGTTTCCGAATGCGAGGTTTACGTTAAACCCGAGACTGCTCCACCTGCCAGCCGTAAATATAAAACTACCGCTGCAACCTCTATATTCCATTTCCCATAAAACGTTGCTGAGCTTATTAGTGCATAAACCGTAGCTCTGCTTACCCGCTATACCTGGCAAGCTACTCAAGACCGAGCCTACCTATAGACCACTGTGCATGTTGTATTATGATATTCCTGTCATGCTGAATGATATTACATAGCTACTGGTTAATAGATGCTAAGTATTACAACCTATAAGATTTGCCTTTGAACAGCATACAGCTTGTACTATTGTTGCCTACCGTGGTAGGATTGTAAACCTTATATGACTTCTTGCAGTTCTAAAATGTGCAGCTCAAGTACACGACCGTAGGCTACCACTATAAGGATGCTCTTACAATGCTAATAATCTTTGCTGCCTAGGTCCACTACGGTGAGGCATATAGCTGGCCCTGCACCCAGAGATGCATTGATGGTGATCTAACTAGTATGGTTACTTACGATATGATAGAAGCACCCTAGTGATAATATACCCGACATAACCTATACCCTAGTACTGAGCACCCACGTGAGCAAAACGCACAAGGTATAAGTAAAGATGATAATTTTGCTTTGTGATATATGTTTACTAGCACCCCCCTGTTCACCTTTAGGGCATAAGCAGCCTACGAGAACCTGTAAATGCCTGCAACACTACTTTGGTAGTATTTTGTTGTGTTCTGACTCGGTGGTTTCTGGAGCGAATCCAGCCTGACTCGCGCTAAATTTGCTTAATGCATGTCTACGAAACTGAAGTGTACACTGTTTATCCCCTGACAGCCTAATTTGACGGGCATTGTTCTCGGTTCTAATATGTTTTTGTTACAACTCAGTCTAACTCGCAGGAATAAGCAATAATCATTTACTTCATTTTATTTTATTATCCTGTTTAGCTATGATCACCAACTTGTATGTGAAGCTTGTCTACGCTATTTTGATCACTTTTGTTTCTTATCCAAGCTTGTAACACTATGTTTACTTGAACGTTTCACAAAAAAAAAAAAAAACCCATGGCAATCTTTCTTTGAGGTGCATTGTACACCATCTTGATATTATCTCATGTTACCCCTCAATGCCTCCTTTTTCTCTTCTGTTCCCCATGACGTATATGCCATAATAAAAGAAAGATTTACAAAAAAAAAAAATTTGTGAACTGTTTGTGCTCAGCAGCTAGCAACAGCAACACTACCATGAACAACGCGACAGTGTTAAGAAACCGGCTTTAATTGATGTACCACCATGTCATGATCTGTATGTAAGCCTAAATATGCACCTTTGAAAATAAAGAATTTATCAAAAAAAAAAAAAGGCAGAAAAAATGCTAATTGCTACTAGACTTGGTACAAACTAGCAAAAAAATGATCCTACGCTAGGGTTTAAAATATGCCCTTTGAAATACCCTGGAGTGTCTACTTTTACAAATGGTAGGCCTTTGTGGGGTGGTTTGAAGTATCAGCCTGCTAAGAGGCTCTAAAATTGCACATGGACCCAGCGTCAAAACTCAAAGTTTGAAAAAAACTGATATGGCTTAGTCTCCAATGTGCCCCTTCAACATCCCCATATCCCTGAAAAAGGTACACTTGGGGGTATTGTTGTACTAAGACGACATAGCTGAGCAACATAATAGGTGTTATACTGCCGTAGCACACATAAGGATTGCAAACTATACAGTAACATCTCCAAGTGTGTGTCAAAAAGGCAGAAAAAAAAATGCTACTTGCTATTAGACTTGGTAGAAACTAGCAAAAAAATGATCCTACGCTAGGGTTTAAAATATGCCCTTTGAAATACCCTGGAGTGTCTACTTTTACAAATGGTAGGCCTTTGTGGGGTGGTTTGAAGTATCAGCCTGCTAAGAGGCTCTAAAATTGCACATGGACCCAGCGTCAAAACTCAAAGTTTGAAAAAAACTGATATGGCTTAGTCTCCAATGTGCCCCTTCAACATCCCCATATCCCTGAAAAAGGTACACTTGGGGGTATTGTTGTACTAAGACGACATAGCTGAGCAACATAATAGGTGTTATACTGCCGTAGCACACATAAGGATTGCAAACTATACAGTAACATCTCCAAGTGTGTGTCAAAAAGGCAGAAAAAAAAATGCTACTTGCTATTAGACTTGGTAGAAACTAGCAAAAAAAATGATCCTACGCTAGGGTTTAAAATATGCCCTTTGAAATACCCTGGAGTGTCTACTTTTACAAATGGTAGGCCTTTGTGGGTTTTTTTCCAACAGTCAAACTGCTATAGTGGCCCAAATTGAAACATAGGCCCATCAAATCAGTCTCTCAGCATTCTACTGTAAATACCGAAATGGACAGGTCTCCTATATGGCGCTATAGCTTCACGAAATAGTGCCAAAGACATACAATAGGGGTATCGTTGTACTCAGCAAATGTAGCTGAACACAAAATTAGGTTTTGTACAGGAATAGCACACACTAACTTTACGAAATACACATGAGAAGTTGTTTGTTATAATTTTGTGTCAAAAAAAAACAAAAAAACTTTTTGTCAAATATTTAGCAGGGATTAGCGGTGAAATGGCTACGTTAAAAGTGTCAAAATAATGTTAGTTAAATAGCCTGTGATGTCTGCTTCATATAAATATATACTTTTGTGTGGCAATTTTGTTTTCTTTTATGGCTATTACGCTTAGAAGACAAACATACCAAATTCTAAAATCGCTCCACATTAAAAGTTTATTTTACTCCTTGTGTTTTGTGAGCTGTAACTACCAAAACAAACTGAAAATCCCAGACACATTATATATTCTGTAAATCAGAACAACTAAATGAATTTATTTTTAATTGCTTTCTTTAACCTGCACTAATTAGGCACACATTATTATTGCAAAAACTGAAGAAAAAAACCAATATTTTTACATTTTTGGGCATTTTTTGTATTTTTTTATGATAAATAAGCATTTATATATGTATATGTTACATCAATTTAAAGCCCTTTTTGTCCTTTAAAAACAGTATATAATATGTGTCGGTGCAATAAAATAGTAAAATGCAAATTGCAGTTGAACGCAAGCAGCAAAAAATTTGAAAATGTCTTGGGTCCTTAAGTGCAAGACAAGCTTTTGAAGCTGTGTCCTTAAGGGGTTAATGGGGGGTACTGTTGTACTCGCGAGACATAGCTGATTACAAATATGTGCTTTTTTTTCAGTAAAACCTAACAGTATTATGACATTAACAGCTAAAATGTCAGACGGAAATACAAATGTAAAAAAAAAATCTTATTTTCTCACATCTTTTTTACATTTTATTCATAATAAATTATGCTCCATATATGAATAGTTAATGATAAATTAAAGCCCTGTTTCTCCTGAACAAAATGATATATAATAAGTGTGGGTGCACTTAATGTGACAGCGGTGAATTACGGTTGAACAGACATATAGCTCAAATTCCAGTTTTTGTTTACGTTTTGTTTTGATCAGTTTTGTTTTAACCCCTTAAGGACGCAGCTTCAGAAGCTGCACATACCCTTAACCCCTCAAGACCGGAGGGCGTACTATTACGTCCTATTATAGGCGGCTCTAAACGCCGCAGGGCGTAATAGTACGCCCTCCGGACTTTCCTTACTTACCCGGTCGCCGGCGGTCCCACACCTGCGATCGCGGTTGGGGGGACTCCCAGGGAGCCCCCCCACGGCAGATCTTCCTCCTCCGGTTCCTCCCGGCCATGTGAGAGTGAGGTCCTTGCGAGGACCTCACAATCACATGGCAGGGATAGCTGGCTTCTGTATTGCCAGCAAGGGGACTGCCTGTAATGACAGGTGGTCCCCCTGCTGGCTGAAAATAAAATAAAATAAATGTTAAAAGTGTAAAAAAATATATATACTTAGATCATATATATATATTACACGTAGACTGATACTGATTAAATATATATATAATTGTTGTTATATATATATTTATATATAATATAAAAAAATTAAATATGTAAATACGTTAAAAAATACAATAATAGGGCGGGGCCTGGCCGCCGGCCGGATCAGACATGCTTTGTCTGAGCTCCTGCCTCGGAGCTGTTAAATCGGAGCAAACTGCGGGCCAGGGGCACACACCAGCCTGAAAAAGCAAGCACAACATCACCCAAGCGATGGCGATTCCAGGGGTACCCGATAGGACCCCCAACGGCTCCAAAGTCACCCGATCGAGGCCTGAGGCCTACGGGCTTGAGCTCAGGTGGGACGGCCGCTCACCCAGTTCTCCGGCCGGCGGTCTGCCACCCCCCCCCTCTGGGCCGGGGGGGTCATCCCGGTCCCCACGGGCGACCACCACCGCACACAGCTACACTTCTACTCGGATCGAGCACTGTGCAGCGGAAGGCGCATACCAAGATGGCCGACCCCCAGCCATGCGGCATAACTACAAGCAGCGCACAAACGAGCCTATTACCTCGTGGCGGAGAACTGCTGCGGCTCCCTCACTAAGCCCACCTAGTGCAATCCGAGCTAACGACCTCCGTGGGCATTCCTCATCAGGCAACGAGGCAGGCACACAGGAGACTAATTTCCATCCACACAATCGGAAGCTATGACTCCACGCACCGCCAGTGGCCCCAAGGGGTCTCTAGCTGGACTTTCACTCTGCCCACACAAAGCAGCGGACACAGCACATAGGCAGTATTCTACACCCAAAGCTGAAGCTGGAAGACGCACAAACGCAAGTACAACCATGGCGGGCAAATCTCGAAGCAATCAAGCACCAAGCGGGAAATTATAAATGGACTTGATGATCCCCAGGACGCCAGCCGAACCAGTGCAGCAGCAAGAGTCGCTAAACTGCTGTATATATGTAACTAGCATTCTAGCAGAGCACTGTCTATTAATTGAGTCTAGCAGACCCCTCTTATTATTATTAATTTCCTTGATTTTAATGCAATATTTAGTATCACTGCTAACCTGCATAGATATTACCCAAAATTGCCTGAACCTTGCATGAAAGCGAAACCTGGCTAGCTCAGTGGCTCACTGCCACCTGGTGGTCAACCTTAAGCAGTGGGAAGAAACTTACACCTGACACAAATTTACACAAGCCTGTAACTTACTACTAGTAGCATACCTACTTAAATAAGCATGTATAGCTCAGCTATAACGTTTTATCAACGTACGCCAAACCTGTTATATCTAAAAGCTAAATGAGCTGTTTACATTACCATACCTTTGTAAGATGCTATTGTTTAACCCTTTTCTTCTAAAAAAAATAATGTATGCATACCTAACTTGTCACAATAATGATATCATATGTCTACAAAAATCGAGCCTGTCAATGCTGTTGTGGCGACACAGGCAATGTTGTAACTAACTGCATACCAAAAATAAAGATTTAAAAAAAAAAAAATACAATAATAAAAAAAATAATTAAAAAATATATAGATGTGTGTTATTGTGTTCTAACTGTATTGTGATATTAATATATATATTTATATCAAAAAACATGTAGAACGAAATAATATATATATATCTATATACATAAATATATACGTATATATCATTATATATATATACCTATATATAAATAAAAATATTTTAAAAATTATATATATATATATATATATATATACATATATATTCACATACGTATATATATACATATATTAATTCTACATATATATTTATGTAATATTTTTACATAATTGGGTATCCTAATTAATTACAATTAGCGGGACCTGCCTGACAACCCATGCCGAAAGTAAAGGGAATTTAATTTGCTAGCACAATATTTAACCCTATAACTTTCCAAGACACTATAAAACCTGTACATGGGGGGTACTGTTCTACTCGGGGGACTTCGCTGAACACAAATATTAGTGTTTCAAAATAGTAAAATGTATTACAACAATGATATCGCCAGTAAAAGTGAAGTTTTTTTGCATTTTTCACGCACAAACAGCACTTACACGGACGATATTATTGCTGCGATACTTTTACTGTTTTGAAACACAAATATTTGTGCTCAGCGAAGTCTCCCGAGTACAACAGTACCCCTCATGTACAGGTTTTATGGTGTTTTCAAAAGTTACAGCATCAAATATAAGGCTTGTGTTTCATTTTTTTCACATTAAAATTTGCCAGATTAGGTACGTTGCCTTTGAGACCCTATGGTAGCCCAAGAATGAAAATTACCCCTATGATACCATACCATTTGCAATAGTAGACAACCCAAGGTATTGCAAACAGGGTATGTCCAGTCTTTATAGTAGCCACTTAGTCACAAACACTAGCCAAAATTGGCGTTTTTTGCATTTTTCACACACAAACAAATACTAACGCTAAGTTTGGCCAGTGTTTGTGACCAAATGGCTACTAAAAATGACTGGACATACCACATTTGCAATACCTTGGGTTGTCTACTATTGCAAATGGTATGCCATTATGGGTATAAATTTCATTCCTGGGCTACTATAAAGTCCCAAAGGCAACGTAACCAATCTGTCGAATTTCAATTTCAAATGTAACGTGCTATATTTGACCCCGTAACTTCCCAAAACTCCATAAAACCTGTACATAGGGGGTAATACAAATATGTGTATTTTATTGCAGTAAAAGCAAACCGTATTATGACGTTGACAGTTAAAATGTCATGTAGAACTAAAAAAAAAAAACATTTCTTATTTTCTCCCATTTTTTTCATATTAAATTATGTTTCATAGCCAAATATTTGATATTAAATGAAAGCCCTGTTTCCCCTGAATAAAATGATGTATAATAAGGGGGGGTGCATTTAATATGAAAGAGGTGAATTACGGTTGGACAGACATATAGGGCAAATGCCAGGTTTTGTTTACATTTTGTTTCTTTCACAACGTGTACATTTGGCTCCGTCCTTAACCCCTTAAGGACGGAGGACGGTTCAGGACCGTCATTGGCATTTTTGCGTTGCCGACCGATGACGGTCCTGAACCGTCCTAACTTTAAGATGTACTTACCCGATAGCCGTCATTCCCCCGGCGGCAATCGGCGGTGCTCCCGTTTTGGGGAGACTGCCTGCAGCCCAGACCGTCTCCCCATGGCGAATTAGGACCCCTGGGGCCATGTGATCGCTCAACAGGGCGACCACATGGTCACAATAGGTGTCCATGTGTCTGCCTGCAGAGGGACTGTCTGTGCTGACAGGCAGTCTCCCTGCTAGTGTAAAATCATTAAAAAAAAAGTTAATGTTAATAAAAAAAAATTATATATATATGTGTGTGTATATATATGATATATAAAGACATATATTATATTTATATAATATATGTCTATATATCATATATATAATATCATACTATGTGTATTTTTATATTAATATGTGCATATATTAATATAAAAATACACTTATAATTAAATTACACACGTATATATATAATATGTATAATTATATATATTGTATATATATTATTATAAAATACAAATAATAAGTAAATTAAATTAAATATTTTTTAAAAAAATAATAATAGAAAAATTAAAAAAAATTATATCTATATGGAATTTTATTCTAACTGTATTTTGATATTAAAATATATACATTTATATCAAAATACACTTAGAATGAAATTGTATATATATCTATGTATATATAAATAAATAAAAATAATACAAAATTTACATTTGTTTATATACAAAATTACATAAATAATTATATAAATATACACGTAGACTTCAAATATATAAAAGTGCATATATTTTTAAATTCTACGTGAGTATTTATGTAATATTTTTACATAATTAAATAATTTTATTAATTGCAATTTGAGGGACCTGCCTGCCAACCCAGGCCGAAATTGCAGAGAATTTAATTTGCTAGCACTGTATTTTACCCTGTAACTTTCTAAGACACCCTAAAACCTGTACATGGGGGGTACCGTTTTACTCTGGAGACTTTGCTGAACACAAATTTTAGTGATTCCAAACAGTAAAACCTATCACAGTGATGATATTGTCAGTGAAAGTTACTTTTTTCAAATTTTTCACACCCAAACAGCACTTTTACTGATGATATCATTGTTGTGATACATTTCCTGTTTTGAAACACTAATATTTGTGTTCAGCAAAGTCTCCCGAGTTTAACAGTAACACCCATGTACAGATTGTATAGCGTTTTTGAAAGTTACAGGGTCAAATATATGGGTCAAATATTTTTACATTGAAAATGGCCAGGTTGGTTACGTTGCCTTTGAGAGCGTATGGTAGCCCAGGAATGAGAATTACCCCCATGATGGCATACCATTTGCAAAAGAAGACAACCCAAGGTATTGGAAATGGGGTATGTCCAGTCTTTTTTAGTAGCCACTTAGTCACAAACACTGGCCAAAATTAGCGTTCAATTTAGTTTTTTACTTTTTCACACACAAACAAATATGAACGCTAACTTTGGCCAGTGTTTGCGACTAGGTGGCTACTAAAAAAGACTGGACATACCCCATATTGAATACCCTGGGTTGTCTACTTGAAAAAAAAAATATGTACATGTGGGGTGTTATTCAGAGAATTTTGACAGATAATAGTGTTACAATGTCACTATTGATAAATTTGAAAAAAATGTATGTTTTGAAACCACAATATCCTACTTGTACCTATAGCCCTATAACTTGCAAAAAAAGCAAAAAAGCATGTAAACACTGGATATTTTAAAACTCAGGACACAATTTCGAATCTATTTAGCAGTTTTTTTAATTGCTTTTGTAGATGAGTAAAAGATTTTTCAAGTAAAAGTAAAAAAACATGTATTTTTAAAAAAAATTTCATCATATTTTTACATGAGATTATATAAATAATGGTATGTAAAGAAAGCCTTTTTTGTCCTGAAAAAAACAACATATAATTTGTATAGAAACAGTAAATGAGAGAGCGGAAAATTACAGCTAAACACAAACACCACAAAAGTGTAAAAAGAGGCCTGGTCGCAAATGTACAACATCGCAAAAACAGTCTAGTCCTTAAGGGGTTAAGGGTTAAGGACTCAAGCTATTTTTTAATTTTTTGCTGTTTGTGTTCAACTGCAATTTGCATCGCTCTCAATTATTGAATCAACACATATTATATATCATTTTTTAAAGGACAAGATGGGCTTTACTTTGATGTGATTTATACATATATAAAATCTAATTTATTATTAAAACAAATGAAAAATATATATTTTTTTTCACACTTTTGGCAATAATAGTGTGTGCATATTATGTCCAGCTTAGGAAAAGTAATTCAAAATAAATTCATTTAGGTGTCTTGTTTTTCAAAGTGCATAATATGTAAAGGATTTCAGCTTATTTTAAAAGTTACAGGTCTCAAAATACAAGGAGTAATATCAAATTTAAATGTGAATTTTTTTTAGAAGTTGGTATGTTTGACTTGAAAGTTTACTAGCCGTCACAGAAAACAAAATTGCTACACACAAGTATATATTTATATAAAGAAGACATCACAGGCTATTTATTTAAGGGTATTTTGACACATTTTACATAGCCATTTTCCCACCAATACACACATATAACAAGTTTTTTTAAATGTGTATTTTGTAAAGCTGCTGTGTGCTATTCCTGGTCAAAATCCCATTTTGTGTTCAGCTACATCTGCTGAGTACAATACCCCCATTGTATGCCTTTGCCACTATTTTGGGAAGCTACAATGACCTATAAGAGGCCAGACTATTTTAGTTTCTACAGATAGAAAATTCAAAGATGGATTTAATCAGGGGAGGGCTGGCAGCCTTAGGCCTGGGGGGCAAAACCAGTCAAGTGGCCCATTGCGCCACCAAATCAGTTCACCATCCATGCCCACCTTTTTCTGGTTTTATAACGGATATTGATGTTATGCTAATCAGTAGCTCTTTGCCATACCCGCTCCTTCACGGCTCTGACTTTCAATGTTGTCAGAGCACAGGCTGAGAATCTCTGAGCCTGTGCTCTGACTCACTAACTGAGCCCCGGAACCACGAGGGAGAGGATTTGATCTGACTGCACCTACTGCTGGTGCGCACCAGTGGACCACCAGCGAATCGTTTAAATTAAATATGCTGGTGTACCCAACTTGTGAGCTGTGTTGGCTGCCGGGCGCCTCTGTTGTCATGGCACCCTGCGTGACCGCACAGCTTGCCCACCCTAACGGCTGGCCCTGCTGACACACACTGATGTTACTACTTAGACATCCCTCAATATTAATACAGAGATGAGAGTAAACACCAATAAACTGTGGAAACAGAGCTGATCCCCCCAAATTTATAAAGGTTTGCTTAGAGGATTTATTCAAGATTAAATCATGCCTCCTCCTCTCTCCCCCATGTGCTGCTCTGTAGGCTGGGAGGAAGTGAAGAGTAATCACAGTCTCCCAGCACAACGCCACCTGTGGCTGCATGGGGAACAGCTGTTTAATGTAATGCTTGCAGGACGGCCAGCTGCCGCAGAACCTCTTTGTTTCCGTCTCTGCAAAGGGCTCTAGGCACTGCTTGTTGTGAGTGTGAGCCACTGTAAATTAGGGGCAGAGGGCACTTGCACTGCGGTCAAGACGGGTCTGGGCAGGAGGAGAGTGCAGTGCAATCAGTGCACTCCCCTCCTGTGGGTCAGGATCAGAGCCGGTGCAAGGATTTTTGCCGCCCTAGACAAAATATAAATTTGCCGCCCCCCCCATGTGACATCACAATGCCCCACCCATATGATCTGCCATATGAACTAACGCCAGTGCTGCACACAGAGTGTGTTTACATTAAAAAGCCTGCAGGGACCAGCTATAGACACCAGAACCACTTCATTAAGCTATAGTGTCCCTTTAATGTGAGGTAAATTATAGATTAGTGTCACTAATAATATACTAGATTGCCTACTTACAATTAGATGAGGATGATGATGGGCTGCAGTTTGGCTCCACTGGTCTGGTGTAGAACAGGACCTCTGGAGGCTGTTTGCAACTGTGGTCACAAAATTCAACGTTCTGGGAGAATTGGAAGCAGCTCCATTTTTTGGGGGCCTCTTACACAGCTCAAGGTCTGGGCCCCAGTGCCTGACGGTGAGTATGCCCATAAGGCCCACTCATAAGTCCACTTATATGTTCCACCCACCCATGAGCTCGCTCACAGGGAGTGGAGTGTGTAGGGGATGTGTTATGTGTTATCTCATATGTGTGCTTATGGTATGTAGTGTATAGGGATACCAGTTTGTGCAGGTGATGCAGTGTGTTTGTGTGTAGTGGAAGCAGTGTGTATTTGTGTATAAGGGATGTATTATGTGTTTCTGGTTGTGTGTGAGGGATGCATTGTGTGAATCTGTGTTTGTATGCATAAGGGATGCAAGGTGTGTGTCTGTATGTGTGTGCATTGAGTGTAAGAGATGCATTGTGTTTCTGTGTGTATGTAAGAAAAACAGTGTGTGTTTGCATGTGTGTGTAAAGGGTTTGCATTGTATGTTTCTGTGTATGTGTGCAAATGATGCATTGTCTTTGTGTGTAAGGGTTGCATTGTGTGTGTGTGTAATGGATGCATTGTGTGTTTCTCTGTGTGTAAGTGAAGCATGTTCTGTTTCTGTGTATGTATAGGGATGCATTGTGTGTTTCTGTGTATGTATAGGGGTGCATTGTGTATTTCTGTGTACGTATAGGGATGCATTGTGTGTGTGTGTGTGTGTGCGCATAGTGTTAAAGAGCTCCCTGTCTTGCCCCCTGTCCTATAGAGCTGTCCCTTCTGTCCCTTAGAGCTCTCCCCTGCCCCTTAGTGGTCTCTCCTCTCCCCCACCCTCCCCTAGCGGTCTCTTCTCACACTCACCCACCCTCCCTGTGCTCTTCTCATCCCCCCTCCACCCTCCCTGTATTCTTCTCACTCCTCCCTCTGTGTGTTCTCACCCCCCCGTGTTCTTCTTACCCCCCTCCTCCCTGTGTTCTTCTTACTCCCCCCCTTGTTCTTCTTACCCCTTCTTCTTATTACTCCCCCCTTCTTCTTAACCCTCCTACTTCTTCTTACCCCCTCTTCTTCTTCTTACCCCCTCCTTCTTCTTCTTACCCCATTCTTCTTCTTACCCCCTTCTTCTTACCCCCCTTCTTCTTACCCCCCTTCTTCTTCTTCTTACTCCCCCCTCTTCTTCTTACTCCCCCTTCTTCTTCTTACTCCCCCTTCTTCTTCTTACCCCCCTCTTCTTCTTACCCCCTTCTTCTAATTACTCCCCACTCTTGTTCTTACTCCCCCCTTCTTCTTCTTACCCCCCTCTTTTTCTTATCTCCCCTCCTTCTTACTTCCCCCTTCTTCTTACTCTCCCCCCTCCCCTCTTCTTACTCTCCCCCCTCTTCTTACTCTCCCCCCCTCCCCTCTTCTTACTCTCCCCCCTACCCCCTCCCCTCTTCTTACTCTCCCCCCCTCCCTTCTTCTTACTCTCCCCCTCCCCTCTTTTTACTCTCCCCCTCCCCTCTTCTTACTCTCCCCCCTCCCCTCTTCTTACTCTCCCCCCTCCCCTCTTTTTACTCCCCCCTCCCCTCTTCTTACTCTACCCCCCTCCCCTCTTCTTACTCTCCCCCCCTCCCCTCTTCTTACTCTCCCCCCTCCCCTCTTTTTACTCTCCCCCCCTCCCCTCTTTTTACCCCCTCCCCTGTAGGTGGCCGAGCTGCACTCCGGTCCACGGTCCCGGCCGGAGTGATAGGAAGGTGCTCAGTGTGCACCTTCCTGTCAGTCCGGCTGGGTACAGGAAACAGAAACTCCTGTTCCACGCGGAACAGGAGTTTCTGTTTCCTGTACCCGGCCGGACTGACAGGAAGTGCACACTCAGTGTGCACCTTCCCATCACTCCGGCCGGGACCGCGGACCGGAGTGCAGCTCGGCCACCTACAGGGAAGGGGAGGGAGGGCTGCAGCATTTAAAGGGCCGGCCCGCCGCGGCCGGTCCTAAAATAATTTCAGGAGGCCTGGGGGGCAATTGCCTCCCTGCCCCCCGGCCCAGCCCGCCCCTGGATTTAATGGACCTATGTCTTATTTTGGGGCATTATAGTAATTTGGTTGTTCAAATGACCACACAATGGCCTTCCATTCGTGAAAGTAGACACTCCATGGTATCTCATATGGCATATATTTTGCCTTATTGGGTCACCATTTATTCACCATTATATGTCAAAGTTTGTGTTAAAAAAATATTTTTAAAATTTTTTACTTGAGCATTACATTTGTGCTGGCCATTTTGTATATTTGATATGTTCCACTATGATCAAACACCCCTAATTATGCTCAGCTAAGTCTTCTGAGTAAAACAATTCCCCCAATGTATGCCTTTGACACTATTTCGTGACGCTACAGTGCCATAAAGGAGACCTGACCATTTCAGTTTTTAGAGTAGAATTTTGAGAGACGGATTTGCAGGGCTTATGTTTCAATTTGGGCCATTATAGCAGTTTGACTGTTTCAATAACCACAAAAAGGCCTACCAAAATGAACCCCTGTGGGTAAAAACAGAAATCAGATCACCGCTAAACACAGTGCTTACACCTAGCAAAGCAGAAATGCTTTGACTTAAAATAAACTACTTTTTTCCCTCTTTTTTCACTTTTTTTATACTTTTATAAACTTTTAATAACTTTTACAAACTTTTAATAACTTTCTAAAACTTTTCAGCTTCCTAGCTACACTAATGCTAGATTCCCCAATTCCCCATAGCTTCAATCCACCCTAGCTAACTAATTAACTGAAAATAATAATAAAAAAATTCAATATATTTAACCCCTGAGTACTGTGATCAGTATTGTGATCACTGCTGTCAGTGATTAAAGGGTTAAACCCTTGTTAATTTTAAAAGGAAGAGTAGTAAACACTTTGTGTCTGTCAGGGACACAAAGTTTCAAACGATCTGTCTCTCTCCACTTCTAATCACACACAGAGGTGGAGGGAGGAGGATCAGAAGTCCCAGCTGCACTGTGATCGCTGTGACTGGCTGTCACAGCGATTACAAGTTGCGTTGGACAGCGCTATTGGCTGTTGCTGGGCTTCCTCAAACGCCGAGGCACCCAGCAACAGCATTAACCCCACGATCGCTGTGATCTGGCGTTAACTTTAGTAATTGACAGAAATTTTCCGTCAAGCGTCCTTAAGGGTAGGTCTGCCTTGATGGAAAATTTCCGTCGAGCGTCATTAAGGGGTTAAGGACTGAGCCAAATTTACAAGTTGTGAACAAAACAAAAGGTAAACAAAACCTGGCAAGTGCGCTATATGTCTGTCCAACCATAATTCACCTCTTTCATATTAAATGCACCCACCCTTATTATATATCATTTTATTCAGGGGAAACAAGGCTTTAATTTAATATCAAATATTTAGCTGTGAAACATAATTTAATATGAAAAAAATTTAAATTTTGTTATTTTTTTAGTTCTACATGACATTTTAACTGTCAATGTCATAATACTGTTTGCTTTTACTGCAATAAAATACACATATTTGTATTCAGCAAAGTCTCACGTATAAACCAGTACCCCCTATGTACAGGTTTTATGGTGTTTTGGGAAGTTACAGGGTCAAATATAGCACGTTACATTTGAAATTCAAATTCGCCAGGTTGGTTGCGTTGCCTTTGAGACTGTATAGTAGCCCAGGAATTAAATTTACACCCATAATGGCATACCATTTGCAATAGTAGACAACCCAAGGTATTGCAAATAGGGTATGTCCAGTCTTTTTTTTAGTAGCCATTTGGTCACAAACACTGGCCAAAGTTGGCATTAGTATTTGTTTGTGCGTGAAAAATGCGAAAAACAACAATTTTGCCCAGTGTTTTTGTCTAAGTGGCTACTAAAAAAGACTGGACATACCCCATTTGCAATACCTTGGGTTGTCTACTATTGCAAATGGTATGCCATCATTGGAGTCATTTTCATTCTTGGGCTACCATAGGGTCTCAAAGGCAACGTAACCAATCTGGCAAATTTTAATGTGAACAAGCCTTATATTTGACGCTATAACTTTTGAAAACACCATAAAACCTGTACATGAGGGGTACAGTTGTACTCGGGAGACTTTGTTGAACACAAATATTTGTGTTTCAAAACAGTAAAAAGTATCACAGCAATAATATCGTCCGTGTAAGTGCTGTTTGTGCGGGAAAAATGCAAAAAAGTCACTTTTACTGGCGATATCATCATTGTAATACATTTTACTGTTTTGAAACACTAATGTTTGTGTTCAGCGAAGTCTCCCGAGTAAAACAGTACCCCCCATGTACAGGTTTTATGGTGTCTTGGAAAGTTATAGGGTTAAATATAGTGCTTGCAAATTAAATTCCCTATACTTTTGTCATGGGTTGCTAATTGTAGTTAATTGAGATACCTAATTATGTAAAAATATTACATAAATATATATGTAGAATTAATATATGTATATATATATATATATATATATATATATATATATATATATACGTATGTGTATATATATGTATATATATATATATATATATAATTTTTTTAAAATATTTTTATTTATATATATGTATATATATATAGTGCTATATACGTATATATTTATGTATATAGATATATATATTATTTAATTCTACATGTATTTTGATATAAATATATATATTAATATCACAATACAGTTAGAATGAAATAACACAAATCTATATATTTTTAATTATTTTTTATTTTATTTTTGACTTATTTACATTTTTTTTATATTATATATATATATATATATATAAATCAATAATTATATATATATATTTAATCAGTATCAGTCTACGTGTAATTTTATATTAATATATATATATATATATATATATAATTATATATATTAATAGTAAAATACACCTAGACAGTGTATGTGTGTGTATGTATATGTGTATGTGTGTGTGTATATATATATATATATCTAAGTATATTATTATTATTTTTTACACTGATTTTAACTTAATTTTCAGCCAGCAGGGGGACTAACTGTCATTACAGGCAGTCCCCCTGCTGGCAATGCAGCAGCCAGCTAACCCGGCCATTTGATTGTGAGGTCCTCGCAAGGACCTCACTCTCACACTGCCTGGTGCAGGCGGAAGGATCTGCCGTGGGGGACTCCCTGGGATTCCCAGGTGTGTCCCCCCAACCGCGATTGCCGGCGTGGGATCGCCGGCGACCGGGTAAGTAACAAAAAACTGGAGGGCGTACTATTACGCCCTGCGGCGTTTAGAGACGCTTAGAATAGGGCATAATAGTATGCCCTCCGGTTTTAAGGGGTTAAACTGTTAATAGTGTTCCCTCCCGGCACCTGGATTTTTCTCCTGCAACTGTAATAAAAAAAACAAAACACTAAGCCCTCAGTGAACACTATTCTAGCAACCTACTTCCTACCCTTACCTTCTGTCATGATACCCCACTTCCTCTAGCAAGTAAGTTCATTTGAGCAGGCAGGACCGGCCTTAGGGGTGTGCGAGCTGTGCGGCCGCACAGGGCGCCATTGAGCAGGGGGCGCCCTGTGGCCGCACAGCCGGCCGGGATTGAAAAAAAATAAATATTCGTGGTGGAGGCGGAGCTTCCCGTGCGGCAGGGCAGAGCTTCCCGTGCGGCAGGAACGGAGCTAAGTGCCATAACTGCTGCAGGGGAAGCAGGAAGGAGTCTGTCTGTGTGTGTGTGTATGACTATCTGCCTGCTTGTGTGTGTGTGTGTGTGACTGTCTGCCTGTGCGTGTGTGACTGCCTGTGTGTGTGTCTGTGTGTGTGACTGTCTGCCTGTGTGTGTGTGACTGCCTATGTGTGTGTCTGTGTGTGTGTGTGTGTCTGTGTGTGTGTATGACTGTCTGCCTGTGTGTGTGTGTGTATGACTGTCTGCCTGTGTGTGTATGTGTATGACTGTCTGCCTGTGTGTGTGTGTGTGTGTGTATGACTGTCTGCCTGTGTGTGTGTGTGTGTGTATGACTGTCTGCCTGTGTGTGTGTAACTGCCTATGTGTGTGTATGTGTGTGTGTATGACTGTCTGCCTGTGTGTGTGTCTGTGTGTGTATGACTGTCTGCCTGTGTGTGTGTGTGTGTGTGTGTGTATGACTGTCTGCCTGTGTGTGTGTGTCTGTGTGTATGACTGTCTGCCTGTGTGTGTGTGTATGACTGTCTGCCTGTGTGTGTGTGTCTGTGTGCGCGTGACTGTCTGCCTGTGTGTGTGCGAGTGATTGTCTGCCTGTGTGTGTGCGAGTGACTGTCTGCCTTTTTTTGTTTGTGTGGCTGTCTGCCTGTGTGTGTGTGACTGCCTGCCTCTGTGTGTGTGGATGTCTTCATGTGTGTGTGTGGATGGCCACCTGCCTCTGTGTGTGTGTGTGTGGCTGTCTGCTTGTGTGTATGTGTGTGGCTGTCTGCGTGTGTGTGGGGGGTTCTGCCTGTGTGTGTGTGGCTGTCTGCCTGTGTGTGTGTGGCTGTCTGCCTGTGTGTATGTATTTGGCTGCATGTGTGTGTGGCTGTCTGCCTGTGTGTGTGTGACGGTCTGCATGTAAGTATGTGTGTGTAAGACTGTATGCGTGGCTGTGTGTGTGTGTGTGTGTGTAAAACTGTATGTGTGGCTGTGTGTGTGTGGCTGTCTGCCTGTAATTGTGTGTGAGTGTGTTTACCTGTAACTGTGTATGTGTGTTACTGCCTTTACCTGTGTGTTTCTGTCTGATCCTGTGTATGTGACTATATGCCTGCGACTATGTGCATGTGGTGGATTTGACAGTGTATATGTATAACTGTGTGCATCTGACTGTGGGAATGTGTGCACATAACTCTGCAAAAATATACACCTACATTCACACACAGGCCTAAATGCATGTTTTTATCTGAATTAAATAACCATCACACACAGCCAATAAACCCAGCACAAATATCACATACAACCAATACACGCATATCACAACCTGTTAATACACCCATTACAAATATCACACACAGCCATCACATAACATACATATCACACACAGTCATCATATCTATCACATACACAGACAACACAAACATTACATCATACATGGATGACGGGGGGAGGGGCGCTGTGAAGATTTTTCGCACAGGGCACCTAAAGGCCTAAGGCCGGCCCTGTGAGCAGGGCGCTCAACACCCTTCTGTTCCTGTCTGTCCAACTTGTCAGGTTACAATTACATGTCTGTTAGTTCACCCATTGCACAGCGCTTCGGAATTTGTTGGTGCTTTATAAATAATAATATGCATATTGTGAGGGCTCCTCTATACAAGCCATACGGTTGCAGACTTGTCCAAAGAAATGTTAAGGGAGGACTACTGATGCTGGTCTTTCCACCTCAATGATTTTGTTGTAAGTATTCCATGATTCTGATGTGGTCGAAGATCTCATTTGCTCACTGTAGCGGAGTGCAATATTAAAATCCACGATCTCTGCTGGTATTAAGGGTAAATCCACAGTCAGCGCTGAAAAGTAAGGCAATATCCCAAATCCACCAGTAACCGGACTAAACACAGTTCTGGGGGGGCGGGGCGGGGCCGACTGGACGCCATCTGGATGGGCTCCAGCGGCATATCGCCTGAAATAGCACCAAACATGGCCCAAAACCGCTCAAAAAAAGCAAAACATGCTGCATCTAAGAGGGGGAAAGCTCCGACACCCACCTGATACCTGCAAGAAGTCGACCGAGTGGCAAGCGGGCGTAGAAGACTGGCCTACACGCGGCTTCTGAGCATCGGCCGCCAATGCATGCAGCGTGGCGCCGTGAAATGGCGCAACACAGAGCCAACCCGCCGCAACACAAGCATACCTGGCGTGGAGAGACCCTTGGCCCGGGGCACGGCCCCGTTTCCCCCCCCCAGCCGGCGGGGAAATCCCGACCATATGGTGGCGACATGTACCACAGCGGGAACCCCCGCATGGACACTATGCCGACCACCTAAACTGGCAATGGCAAAGAGGCAGCCAGCCAGATGTAATGAACACCAACACTGAGGAGCAATATATTAAACTGGGAACGCATCCTGGCGGGAACAGAGGTGATACAAGTTGACACAGAAGCCCAGGAGGCCGGTGATCCGACGCAACCGTGCCATACTACTGACACGGCTTCTCCACAAAGACATTATCGAAAGAGGAGTGCAGAGGCACCAAAGGAGACAACTTACCTTGGGGCAACGACCTGGACGGCCTGGGCGGACCCCGGCGCTGCCGGGTCCCTAATGGACCCCCCGCGATGCCTGCCGACCCGCAGGAAAAGTGAGTGTCCGGGCCTCCGGGTCTGGGAGGTCCCTGGAGAGCCATGTCCCTGATGCTGAGAACCCTGTGGGGTGGGTCTGCGCGGCCCTTCCGGCGGACCGGTGGCCGGGGGCTGCGCGCACCGGTCCCAAGTATGAGGCCGGCACCGGGAGAGACACTGGGACACAACCTTCACTGAGACTGGGGTGGTGATGGGGAGGTGCAGGGCGCGGGCGGCCCGCGGATTCTAGGTGTGGGGGTCCAGCGGGCCGTCCCTGCTCCCGAGTGCCCACAACATCGCGGAGGACTGGGACTTTCCCGGGGGGGACTGTCGGAGACTCGGCGTCCCGGGAGATGCACCACGGCCAAGCCATGGGAGGCCCTCATCGGACCGACATTATGGACAGCTCTGCTCCTACACTGTTGTAATTCCTATAGTTGATATTTGTTTATGCATTCCCTAATATCGTAAGCCAGAGATGAGACGCGCAATGCCCGACCAACGCACCTACTATAAGTTCTTGATGCATATTAGGGTTCTTAGTCTCATTTTTAAACTCATGATTGATGCAAACATTTTCTCACTCTGTCACTTAGACACAGTTTAAGCTGCCTAGTAACCAGCAGTAATTGCACATTTGTTTTGCTTAGAATGGCTAAAATGCTCCTACAGGGGCTAAACTATACGGTTAACTGCTTAGTCAATCAGCCCTATACGTCACTGCTACATTGACATACTTGAGTGACTCTCCGCATTAGCTCCAGTATGCATACGGCACCCATGGTTGCTCACTAAAATGGCCAGGCGATTGCATTGTACAACGTAAACCACTACGCCTCAACCTAACTATAGACACAACCATGCTCATTGAGGCATATACTTATAAACTAACAGCTCTGATGATATTGCACTCAATCTGCGGCATGCTTATTTTGCGATTAATTGGCCGCTGCCATAATGCTTATAGATAGGATTATTCATTACATCGAGACGCCTGCCTCTTATAATACTATTTTCACATATGATTACCGTACTGCACGCTGTATTAAATTCCCAGAAATGCTTGTTCATTCTGACCTATATGCCTCTGCGCAGGCAACCACATACTACATTTATCACTCTATACTGTGCCTGCTCATGATCTTTTGCGCAACCAATAAAAATATAAAAAAAAAAAAAAAAAACACAGTACTGGGAGTCAACTGAGGTCTTTATTCACAGCTTCCAGTATTTATACAATTCCCCATGCAAGGGGTTTCCAGACAGACTTAGCAGGGGTAATACAGGAGGGGACTTCATGGAGGACTTAACATTCTGGACATTTCTCCCATCAGGCACTGCTGCACGAGAGGGATACTCCCACTGGGATATACCGTTAAGTGGATTATCCCTCCGTGCAACAGAACCGACATTTCACGTTAAAATCTATAACTTCTCCATCATACACTCTATTTGCACGAATGGACAGTCGGTAGATAGCTGGGGTCTGGGGTTATATTTCGTGAGAAGACCGCTCAGATCCCAGCTAAAACTACCGAACGCCGCACGAAATAGACTTAGCCATCGAGTCCGGTTTAAACTACCGAACACCGATGGGGAACATTAATGTGATGCGGGCGGAACTCCCGAACGCTCTGGAAGTCCAGCGGTGTTCGTGTCGTCGAGTAGCCGTTTTCAGTTCCAGGCGCTCGACGACCAAACACCGCTGGAGAGACAAAGGATCCAAGATGGCCGACCGCCGCGTGGTCGGTAGTCGAACGACGGCCACCTAGGAGAGCCTTTAATTACCGATTGCAACATTGTTGCAGTCGGTTAACGAGTGCCACACATCCCTTAATGTGTGGTCTATCATGGGGGCCCGTATTCGTTTCACGAACCGCCCGTATAGGCGCGGTTCGTGAAACGAACTCCATGAATGCTAGTGGCTTACGGCTGCTAGCATACGAATTCCAATGGCACATAATATACATCCAAGTTACATAAACAACACAGCAGAAAATACAGACAACCTTTTGGCATATAAAGTTCAGTGTCCTAGAAGTGGCTAGGTTTGCCACACTCACACATCAACTTCAAAAGGAGTAAAACCTATTTGAACTGGTTTATGTTTTTTCTGTAGTTTTTGTTTCTTATTGCTGAACTTATGCATTTACAATCTGGTAAGTTTTCTATCAAATTTATTAGATGTCAGGAAGTGTGTAGATATATACAAATTACAAATATACATGACTTCATATATATTTACAATCGAACTTGAGTTTTTTTGTATTTTTTTTCATCAGAATGCCCTATTGGGTATTTGTAGCAAGATCCTCCACCTTAAAGCGGCACTGTCATGGCCTCATCTGTTTTATTTTTTAAACCCCCTCCCCCCCTGATTCCACTACATCTAATTTCCCCCCCTAGTTACTCCCCAAATGCTGGCATATTACCCCTTTTTTTTTTTTTTACTTTATTTTGTGCCCGGACCTAGGTCATGGGCGCCACCATCTTTGTGTGGCCAAATGAAGGTCCTATGGGACACGTCATCTGCCCACACGAGATAGCGCTGTGAAATTCCTGAGCATGCCCAGTTAAACAGGCATTCGCCATTGTCTGAAATTCTGGTCCATTAATAAAAAATTTAATGCAAACAAAGACCGAATGTCTGTGTTCGTTTGTTCTGTTTATTACAAGAAGGGAGCTACCGTAAAAATAGAAGCGACAGGGAGCCCCCCTTGTCCTCCCTCACTCTGTTATGGGCAAATGCAGATATTGTATTACTCAAACTGTGTACTTTTGTCTATAAGATATATTGCAAACTGACAAGGTGTTAGAAATGGAACGTATTGTTTTTCATATATGTTTCTTTAAGCAATGACCTGTTACCTACTTTCAGTACAGAATATATTTTTGCCAATTTGTCTTGGCTTAATACAAAACAAGTAATGCAATAATATCTTCAAGGCTATGCTATGTCATCCTGATTTTGTCCTGGGATAATTAAAATTTAGTATAAACAATAAATAAGATGTCTAGTTCATGACGAATAAACAATAGGTAAGCTGTCCAGACTTTAAGACGCCATCTTGTCCTAAGACAAGATCTTATAATGACAGAGAGGCTGACATGATGACATGCTCAAGAGGGTATGTTATTCTATTTAAAATGCAAGCATTATTTGCAAGCATTTAGTTTAATCTTATAAACTTTGCTATAAGTTATTGTAATGGATGTTATATGTCTATATTTATATTTTTATATAATGAATATCTAAAAAGACAAAAGTTTATTGCTTCCAAGACAATCCCTATTTTATACTGTATTCTCAATTATTTAAATATTAAGTGTGACAAAATGCCTTTTGTCACTGGGTTTATTGGCGACAAGCTGCCCTTTACCCCTGGCTGTTGGAGGAGCCTGATTGCCAGCCTCTTACCTGTTGACTATGGTCCCTGGGAGATTTGGCCCTTCAGGTGCAACAGGTGGGCATATTGGATTTGTATGGTGCTGCTGCTGGCCTTTTAAAAACCATCCGTGGACATATTATGACTTTTAGGAACAATGTCCCTTTAAGACTGTGTAGCAGATTGCATTCAGGCTGTCTTCAATATTATGTATGCTATTATATGTTCAGTAAATAATAAATGTGTAGGTTCTGTGTGATAAATGTAACAGTATGTATTTGTATGTCTTTTATTGTCCTTTGTCTGCCATGTGGCTAATGGAGTTTTGCCTCTGTCCTTGGAGATAATTGGATTACTTCCCAATTATCTCCAGGATAGAGACTCTGTGGAACTTTTTTGGGCAGAAAAGCCATGCTTCATTTGGTCCAAAAGGACTTTCCCTAAACTTTTGATTCACTGAATGGATTTTTGGAAGGGTTTATGTTTAAAGTGTGCTGATTCTAAATATGTAGTTTTTATGAAGATTGGATGTACGGTTTTAAAGTTATAGCACATGTATAACAACTGTAGTTTTCCTGGCTGTAATAATTATGTAAACGGGTTATCTGAGGGGAGGGAACCTGTGGGTTGCAACCATTATGCTATTGGCTATTTTACCCCTCCCCTGTGGGCGGTCTTATATGTGTAAGATGGAAATAAAAGCAGACTGGGTGTGCTAGCACCTCAGATCATCTTGTACCTTCATGAAGTTTCGGCTCATGTTTGGGGGATTGGAGAACTACACTCTGGGGATTGCTATAATCACTATACTCCCCAGGGTATTATCGCTGAGCTCTGCTAAGAGCTTGTTCCTGTTCCTGCTCTCTGGAATTCGGAGAGGTCCATCTACTGGAAGCTAGACCCTGGTCTTGGGTCCAGAGTGGGTGGAGTCGGCGAGACCCCAACCAAGCTGCGGCAGTTCGTGGGGTCTGCAGTGGTTATGGTGTTAGGCAGAGTTCTTGGAGACCTCGGAAAGCACTAGGAGCATCCGTCAGCGGAGGGTACCCGGTCGGGGTGCCAGCGGTTCTGTTACCTTAAGTATTTCTTACTAACTATATAATATTATGGCTAAAGATATCTGTATGGTTAGCCCTGCTAAATTCTATAGGAGGGAAATAATTGGAAGCCTAATATAGAAGAGAATCTATAGGGCAGTGGAGGGGATGACCATAATAAAGAATTGTAAAAGAGGAGAGAAACACTGTCCAAAAAATAATAAATGATAAAAATTAAAACATAACTTTTAATTGTGAAAAATCAGTAATAAATGTGTGGGGAAAAAAGAAGAATCACTCTCAGAGAACCCACTAGTATATACAGGGATTGAAGGAGAGAAAATAAGTATAATAAAACAATTATTAAACTAATTGACACAAAAAGAGAGTGTCAATATAGATAGTCCAAGACAAAAGCAGAATATCTAGCCTCAGTATCAGCTAACAGATAAAACCGGGCAGACCACTAGAAACTTGTTGCAACTAAAGTAACTGTTCAATGTTGCAATAGGAACTAGAAAAGCTACAATTTCTGGGGAAATTGTTTGAAGTGTTCTTGCCTCCACCAGTAGTCTACAACTGAAGTGGGCGGAGTATCTGTTATCATTTATACAGCACATTTAATTGCAACGTTGTTGCACAGTTACATTAACACATACATTTATAAAAACCTTAGCAGGTGTACAAAAGGCTCTGTCTATGACATCACTTGCTGCTGCAGCCTGGCACAGGTCAGAGTATTTTGGCGGTAGCCATCTTCAAACGGTCGTATTTTAAAAACTATAAATCCTATAGCGAAGAGCTTTATATTGTGAGAATCACAAGACCCAGACCTACATTTTGATGCATAGTATGTCTCTGCAATATTAACAATGAAGGCACAGTCGTAGTTTAGAAATTGCCCTTCAAATGTGAGCATTGCAGAGTGGAGTTTCAATGAATGTCAATGGACGGTGTGAGTTGCAAACAAATGGTCATATTGTGAAAACTATCAGGACTATGGCTTAGCTGTGGACATTTTTAGTGGCAGCAGGGATAGCTGAACCTTTGATATAAGATTTGTGTAGGTGGGCCTAACAATGAGGGAGTGGTGGCAGTTTAGAAATCATGTCCTGATTTTTCAGCTTTTGCCAGCTCCCACTCTAGCTTTGAACATTTTGCCATTCATTCCTATGGGACCAATTTTGCCTCGAGAACAACGATGTTCCGTGAACCATTCGGCGAAAGGTTCCACAAAGTAATAGCACACCAATCGGGAACAATCCGCACGTTTTGGTATATTTTTGTCTATGTAGTGTAAAAACTGTGGGAGGAGTTAGGGTGGTAAATTTGGCTATAATAAGAATAATAATATATATGTGAGATAACATTAAGTGGTCTTGCTATGCAAGAACACTTAATAACTAGAAAAGCTACAATTTCTGGGTAAATTGTGTGAAGTGTTCTTGCCTCCACCAGTAGTCTACAACTGGAGTGGGCGAAGTAACTGTTATTATTTGCTTATATAGCACATTTAATCGCAACGTTGTTGCCCAAAGTGCTTCACAGTTACATTAAAACATACAGTTATAAAAACATTAGCAGGTGCAAAAGGCCCTGTCTATGACATCACTTGCTGCTGCAGCCTGGCACAGGTCAGAGTATTTTTGCGGTTGCCATCTTCAAACGGTCGTATTTTAAAAACTATAAATCCTACAGTGAAGAGCTTTATATTGTGAGAATCACAAGACCCGGACCTACATTTTGGTGTATAGTATGTCGCTGAGATATTAACAATGAAGGCACAATCGCAGTTTAGAAATTGCCCTTCAAATGTGAGCTTTGCAGAGTGGAGTTTCAATGAATGCCAATGGACGGCGTGAGTTGCAAACAAATGGTCATATTGTGAAAACTATCAGGACTATGGCTTAGCTGTGGACATTTTGGCAGCAGGGATAGCTGAACGTTTTGATGTAAGATTTGTGCAGGTGGGCTTGAAAAATGAGGGAGTGGTGGCAGTTTAGAAATCATGTCCTGATTTTTCAGCTTTTGCCAGCTCCCACTCTAGCTTTGCCATGCATTCCTATGGGACAAATTTCACCACAAGAATGACAATATTCCGTGAACCATTCGGCGAAATGTTCCACAAAGTAATAGCAATCCGATCGGGAACAATCTGCACGTTTTGGTATATTTTTGTCTATGTAGTGTAAAAACTGTGGGAGGAGTTAGGGTGGCAAATTTGGCTATAATAATAATAATATATATGTGAGATAACATTAAGTGGTCTTGCTATGCAAGAACACTTAACTATGTATGCAATGGCAACAGCCCAGATCACGTTAGTACGATACTGATTCAACAGAGTGTGAGAGTAGATAACTATCAAAAATAGATAGTGCTAGACAAACGAGAGAAGTCAAAGCTGCCGGTGAATTAAGAACACTGCCTAAATTATTGGCAATGCTATAGAGTCTGTGCTGCTGAGTGTTCAAACGTAAGGATGATATAACCAGAAGATATAACTATAGTCAAAAAACAGGCTGTCAGTAGGTTTAAATGTATAAATGATGATGAGGAGTTAAATTCCTCCTACAGCCATAACAGTGCCTGCACAGATGTCTGTCACAAAAGTGAAAGGTTATTAGCTAAATCTTAGGCTAGTATAATAAATTGAATAGCAAGAGGTATGTACCTAGAGATCAGTAAAGCAGTCTACTGACAGCCTGTTTTTTGACTATAGTTATATCTTCTGGTTATATCATCCTTACGTAAAGCACTATCTGCCACCCTCACCCTAAAAATTGTGAGGGGGAACAATAAAACTAAAATTACCATTTGATGTCTTCTTTTTCTAAAATAAAAAAAGACCCAAGCGCAAAAAAACAACAACTGATCAGCAATTCACAAAGACATCCAAACATACCCGAACTCTATATAAGCAACGGTAAATAAATTTGGAAACATAGTGCTGTAGGGATCAAGAGGCCTCCGTTTCAGGTCCATATAGGGAAATTTACTTATAAGCTACCTGTCATATATATATATATATATATATATATATATATATATATATATATGTGCCCGCTCGTATTAAAAGGGGAGGGGACTCCTCCGTATATGATATTGTGTCATGGTCAATATTCTCAGGTAACCAACGTATCTATCAGAAGTGTATACAGCACATCCGTGGGTTTTAGTTAACCCTGTAAGTAACACACATACTCACTAACAGACACACACACTAACACACACACACAATAACACACACAGTGACAGACACACACACTAACACAGTCACAATTTTAAATTTATATTTTTAATTTATTTTTTAAAGTTCAATCCACCCAGCCAACCTTTGGGAGTGCTGGACTGGTTTCTTCCCTGTGGCTGCAGATCGACGGACAGGCGGGCGGGCTGGCAGGCAGGCAGAGAGGAGGCGGGTGGCGAGGGAGCTCTGATCCTCATGCTCAGCTCCCTCACGTGCCTCTTGTTGATGCCGGGGCTGGAGTGGCGTCATATTCCGGCTCTGGCATTACTGCGTGAGTGCAAAAGAGCTGAGCACGGAGAGCGCTTCCTCGCCGCCCGCCTCCAACATCAGTGCATGCCAGCCTTGGGGGGGCCCTGAGGTGGCCAGCTCCTGGGCCCCCCAGGACAAGAGGCTGGCAAGGCATTTGCCAGGGTATTTGGGGAGCGGCTTTTTTTGCCACCCCCCTGAAAGTGCCCCCAAGGCAAATGTCTTGCCAGCCTCACGGCAGATACATCGCTGCCCAACATCATAGTGCGAGCGGACCAATAGTGGTGCTTGCGAATGATTAGGGCACCAGGTCCTGTATTGAAACTGTGCTCCCTGTAGGGTCTGCTCTCAGTGGGCCGGCCTGTTTGAGTGACCTGTGGACCCATTTTCTGCACAGACCCAATCCTTTGGGGGCAGAGCTAGTGACACAATGGCATCACTGGCCCACTCCCTTCACCTCACTCCCACAGGCATCCCAATTCTTAGGAAGCCAGAGTTGGCATGTAGTTGTAGCATAAACTTTTTAATAAAATGGAGACTAATTGAAACAAGATGGGCATTAGACCTACAAGCTCTGTGTTCTCCTTGCTTAAGCTAAATAATCAGTTATTTTGAGTTGCAAACAAATGGTCATATTGTGAAAACTATCAGGACTATGGCTTAGCTGTGGACATTTTTAGTGGCAGCAGGGATAGCTGAACCTTTGATATAAGATTTGTGTAGGTGGGCCTAACAATGAGGGAGTGGTGGCAGTTTAGAAATCATGTCCTGATTTTTCAGCTTTTGCCAGCTCCCACTCTAGCTTTGAACATTTTGCCATTCATTCCTATGGGACCAATTTTGCCTCGAGAACAACGATGTTCCGTGAACCATTCGGCGAAAGGTTCCACAAAGTAATAGCACACCAATCGGGAACAATCCGCACGTTTTGGTATATTTTTGTCTATGTAGTGTAAAAACTGTGGGAGGAGTTAGGGTGGTAAATTTGGCTATAATAAGAATAATAATATATATGTGAGATAACATTAAGTGGTCTTGCTATGCAAGAACACTTAATAACTAGAAAAGCTACAATTTCTGGGTAAATTGTGTGAAGTGTTCTTGCCTCCACCAGTAGTCTACAACTGGAGTGGGCGAAGTAACTGTTATTATTTGCTTATATAGCACATTTAATCGCAACGTTGTTGCCCAAAGTGCTTCACAGTTACATTAAAACATACAGTTATAAAAACATTAGCAGGTGCAAAAGGCCCTGTCTATGACATCACTTGCTGCTGCAGCCTGGCACAGGTCAGAGTATTTTTGCGGTTGCCATCTTCAAACGGTCGTATTTTAAAAACTATAAATCCTACAGTGAAGAGCTTTATATTGTGAGAATCACAAGACCCGGACCTACATTTTGGTGTATAGTATGTCGCTGAGATATTAACAATGAAGGCACAATCGCAGTTTAGAAATTGCCCTTCAAATGTGAGCTTTGCAGAGTGGAGTTTCAATGAATGCCAATGGACGGCGTGAGTTGCAAACAAATGGTCATATTGTGAAAACTATCAGGACTATGGCTTAGCTGTGGACATTTTGGCAGCAGGGATAGCTGAACGTTTTGATGTAAGATTTGTGCAGGTGGGCTTGAAAAATGAGGGAGTGGTGGCAGTTTAGAAATCATGTCCTGATTTTTCAGCTTTTGCCAGCTCCCACTCTAGCTTTGCCATGCATTCCTATGGGACAAATTTCACCACAAGAACGACAATATTCCGTGAACCATTCGGCGAAATGTTCCACAAAGTAATAGCAATCCGATCGGGAACAATCTGCACGTTTTGGTATATTTTTGTCTATGTAGTGTAAAAACTGTGGGAGGAGTTAGGGTGGCAAATTTGGCTATAATAATAATAATATATATGTGAGATAACATTAAGTGGTCTTGCTATGCAAGAACACTTAACTATGTATGCAATGGCAACAGCCCAGATCACGTTAGTACGATACTGATTCAACAGAGTGTGAGAGTAGATAACTATCAAAAATAGATAGTGCTAGACAAACGAGAGAAGTCAAAGCTGCCGGTGAATTAAGAACACTGCCTAAATTATTGGCAATGCTATAGAGTCTGTGCTGCTGAGTGTTCAAACGTAAGGATGATATAACCAGAAGATATAACTATAGTCAAAAAACAGGCTGTCAGTAGGTTTAAATGTATAAATGATGATGAGGAGTTAAATTCCTCCTACAGCCATAACAGTGCCTGCACAGATGTCTGTCACAAAAGTGAAAGGTTATTAGCTAAATCTTAGGCTAGTATAATAAATTGAATAGCAAGAGGTATGTACCTAGAGATCAGTAAAGCAGTCTACTGACAGCCTGTTTTTTGACTATAGTTATATCTTCTGGTTATATCATCCTTACGTAAAGCACTATCTGCCACCCTCACCCTAAAAATTGTGAGGGGGAACAATAAAACTAAAATTACCATTTGATGTCTTCTTTTTCTAAAATAAAAAAAGACCCAAGCGCAAAAAAACAACAACTGATCAGCAATTCACAAAGACATCCAAACATACCCGAACTCTATATAAGCAACGGTAAATAAATTTGGAAACATAGTGCTGTAGGGATCAAGAGGCCTCCGTTTCAGGTCCATATAGGGAAATTTACTTATAAGCTACCTGTCATATATATATATATATATATATATATATATATATATATATATATATATGTGCCCGCTCGTATTAAAAGGGGAGGGGACTCCTCCGTATATGATATTGTGTCATGGTCAATATTCTCAGGTAACCAACGTATCTATCAGAAGTGTATACAGCACATCCGTGGGTTTTAGTTAACCCTGTAAGTAACACACATACTCACTAACAGACACACACACTAACACACACACACAATAACACACACAGTGACAGACACACACACTAACACAGTCACAATTTTAAATTTATATTTTTAATTTATTTTTTAAAGTTCAATCCACCCAGCCAACCTTTGGGAGTGCTGGACTGGTTTCTTCCCTGTGGCTGCAGATCGATGGACAGGCGGGCGGGCTGGCAGGCAGGCAGAGAGGAGGCGGGTGGCGAGGGAGCTCTGATCCTCATGCTCAGCTCCCTCACGTGCCTCTTGTTGATGCCGGGGCTGGAGTGGCGTCATATTCCGGCTCTGGCATTACTGCGTGAGTGCAAAAGAGCTGAGCACGGAGAGCGCTTCCTCGCCGCCCGCCTCCAACATCAGTGCATGCCAGCCTTGGGGGGGCCCTGAGGTGGCCAGCTCCTGGGCCCCCCAGGACAAGAGGCTGGCAAGGCATTTGCCAGGGTATTTGGGGAGCGGCTTTTTTTGCCACCCCCCTGAAAGTGCCCCCAAGGCAAATGTCTTGCCAGCCTCACGGCAGATACATCGCTGCCCAACATCATAGTGCGAGCGGACCAATAGTGGTGCTTGCGAATGATTAGGGCACCAGGTCCTGTATTGAAACTGTGCTCCCTGTAGGGTCTGCTCTCAGTGGGCCGGCCTGTTTGAGTGACCTGTGGACCCATTTTCTGCACAGACCCAATCCTTTGGGGGCAGAGCTAGTGACACAATGGCATCACTGGCCCACTCCCTTCACCTCACTCCCACAGGCATCCCAATTCTTAGGAAGCCAGAGTTGGCATGTAGTTGTAGCATAAACTTTTTAATAAAATGGAGACTAATTGAAACAAGATGGGCATTAGACCTACAAGCTCTGTGTTCTCCTTGCTTAAGCTAAATAATCAGTTATTTAATATTAGATTATGCCTCTCATAACTTTGTTACTTGTCTTTTTAATTGTTTTGTAGTAAAACATCAGAACCAAGTTTACTGACACCATTGAATGCAAAGTTTAAAATATTTTTCCAATAACATTTTTATTAAATGATGCTCAAAACAATATGGCAGTATTACAATAGTATAAATGACTTGAACAAAGTATATAATGGGGTCCATAAACTATATAGTTTGAAACAAAATATAATCTGAGAGTTATCACATTAAACAAGAAAAAACAGCAATTTTGTGCATTGGTTTGTCCTCAGAGGAAGACAGATTTTCAGAAAGTGATTGTCTGAAAGCTTCAATGTGTAATTGAGACTTTGTATTTGTTCTTATGCTGTTCTGCTCCTGCACACTCCCATTTGAATTATTATATTATATTGACTGTGACAGGACTAGTAAGAAAGTTTAAAGATATACGTGGGTACTTTTCAAAAAAGGTAAACAAGCTGTTCAAGGAGGAGTTTTTTTTTTTTTTTGTATCACAGAAGATCACCAAATAAACCATATCAAGTGTTGTATTCCTCATTACCTGTTAGTGTCTCCCCTTCATTCTGTCTATTACCAAGCCAACTCCACTGAGTGATCTGTTTCCTAACATGGGGTTCGATTTAATATCTTTGGATAGACATTTCAAATTATCTTATTATTACTATTTTTTTTTTTTTAGTTTACTAGAAATATTAAAGTGGCACTGTCACCCTCTCCTCCTCCAAAATGGGTATTTCATAGATAGAATCTGTATTAAATACTCATATTGCTTGTGTTAGAATTTCATAGAAATTCCAAACAAGTCAAAAGATATACCGAGGCAAAGTAAGGATTACTTTGACTCAATATTTTTCCTGTGTCTGACTAAGCTTGGCACTAGCCGGAGATACCGCCGTCAAGCTTGTCATTTCTCCCAGCCATCACCAGTAACAGCTGTAGGGCAATTAAATGACCACTATAGGCACCCAGACCACTTCAGCTCAATGAAGTGGTCTGGGTGCCAGGTCCCTCTAGTGTTAACCCTGCAGCTGTAAACATAGCAGTTTCAGAGAAACTGCTATGTTTACACTAGGGTTAATCCAGCCTCTAGTGGCTGTCTCACTGACAGCCACTAGAGGCCGCTTCTGCTATTCTCACTGTGAAAATCACAGTGAGAAGTTGCTGATGTCTATAGGAAAGCATTAAGCAATGTTTTCCTATGGGCGGTTTGAATGCGTGCACGGCTCTTGTTGCGCATGCGCATTCAGCTATGACAGCGGCAGGAGGAGGAGAGTTCCCCAGCGCCGAGGGAGCCTGGCGCTGGAGAAAGGTAAGTGTTTTAACTCCTTCAGCCCCCTTCAGCCCAGCGGGAGTGGAACCCTGAGGGTGGGGGAGACCTAAAGACCTTATAGTGCCAGGAAAACGCGTTTGTTTTCCTGGCACTATAGTGGTCCTTAAAGCTCTTTCTATGGATTTTCTCGCTGGATTCTCCATAGATCTCAATGCTGTACTCCTTATGCATGCATGTACAGCGATAAAGAAGAGGAACAAGAGGATGGCGGTGCCCACAAGGGACAGGTTTAGATACCTAAATCTCACTGTTGCTGCTAGTTTAATGCTACAAGCCAGGCATTAAAGGATACTTGTCACTGCAAGTCTGTGAATGTGCAAGTGAATTCATCAGGCTATTTGCTAGGGCTAAATTTTCACTCACCAATAGCAAAATTTTGAGCCCTGATATGTGTGTTGATTTAATGTTCTTACATATGTTATTGTATGTAAGTCTTGTAAATTATTTTACATGTTGTGTCCCATATGACAATCTGTCTAGAATGGCTGCTTTTTAGCAGATCTTTTATGAAACAAAAAACACAATGTGCAATACAGTGCAGCAAATACAAAACTCTCAGGTATCTAGGTTGCTTGTTTTCATCTTAGATATGTTTTGTAAAAATAAATAAATAATAATAATAATAAAGTGCGTGGATCCTTATTATGTAAGTGGCATATACCACTATGGCTTTCATAAGAACTCTATAGGCACCAAGATAACTTCATCCCAGCGAGGTGGTATGGATGCTATGTCAACTCCGTCTTAACCCTGCAGCTGAAAACATTGCCGTTCTGCAGGGACGGCAATGTTTTCATTGCAGGGTTAACCTAATTCCAGTGGCTGTCATACTGATAGTCACTAGAGATGCTTCTGCAAAATAGTGAAGTAAAATGCCACTATTTCTATCACATGGTCCCAGATAGACCATCGGATTGGCGAAGCACAGTGTTTTGCCACACATGCACACCAGCCACCCAATGTATTGGCTGAGATCACTGGTTTCGATGATCTCAGCCAAAGAGGTAGAGATTCCCTGAGGAGACCGGTGCTGCGAGGGAGAAATGGTATGTAAAATCACCTTTTTGATCCTAGCAGCAGCGGCCTGGTCACCTAAACAGTGACTAGGACACTATAGTGTTTGGGATACATTTTTGCATTCATAGCACTATAGTGTTCCTTTAAGAATGGCCTAGTTTTAAATCTCACATGGCATGAAGGTTCAGTGTCCTACCTAGAATCAAATGTGATTATCCTTGAAACATACCAAGGATAGATGCTGAGAATCATTTAAACACTTATGGCTGCACAGGATCCTCTGTTTCAAGCATTCCTTGTCCCATATTCAGTTGCTGTGGCTCTCGAATTGGGTCTTGGCCCTCGTGTGGATTGGCTGCTCCTGAGAAGGACACAGAGATACACAGAGAAATATGTCCATCTAGAAACTTGAAAGTAGAGGTATATTTTGACTTTTTCTGTTATAGTTGTAATATATATTAACTGAATGCAACATTTTTGGGCTTTTTACATCTTAGTACAATGAAAGTATTTTGTTTGCAAAACATCTATTATCTTGCACTTTTATTTGAATCCCCATATGTTTTAACAACTGCATGTAAATGTGAATATTATTGAGGCTATAGAAATTACGGGTCAATGTATTCTACTCATTCTTCTAGCAACAGTATTCTAGCAGACTACAGCTTTCCATAAATAGCTTTATGTTAACAATGCAATAACTTTTTCCCCTGTAGTAACCTCTCTCACTTCTGTTTGAATGCTCATCCATGAGTCCACTACCCTTTCACTGAGGTAGTATTTCCTTACATTTGCTCTCTTTGAGAGTGGGATCTCTCTTTGAGTGGCAGAGTGCCTTCTATGTTTGTTTCAGTAGTATTTCTGGACAACTTACGGCTGTGTTTTAGACTCTTGATGTGCTCGCTGAAATGTCTTCTGAACTTCTTGGTGAGGAAACAGTAGATAATTGGATCTAGCATGCAGTTTGTGCTCATTAAACACAGTGTCACCTGATGCACATCATTCAGTGTCTGGCGGAAACTGCAGTCATTTTCATGCCACATTCTCAGGACAGTCAAAGTCCATGGGCCATCTACAATATGGTGAGGGACAAAACATATGACAAACACGCCCATAACCGCGCACACCATCCACAGAGCTCGATGCTTCATTTCTGCACTCTGCTTGGCCTGGATAGGTTTGGTTAATAATGTCCTGATAATTACAAGGTTGCATACTAAAATGATGACAAACACAACAAAGAAGGCTCCAACCAGAATGAAGTGGATGATGGCAACAGGACCACTGTTTTCAGTGTCATAGCCTTCAAAGCAGCGAGTAAAGTTGACACCATTAATATTAACCGTGTTGGTTCCGGGATTAATAAGGAAAAATAAAGAGCTGGAAAATACAAGGATCCAAACAGCAGTTGAGACACAGATGCCTCTTATTCTAGCAGTTGACTGAGCTGTTTCCACTGGCCGTGTCACAGCCTGGAACCTGTTGTAGCTAATGACTCCAAGAAAAGCCACTGAACAATAAGTATTTAGGAAAAAAAGGCAGCCAGCCACATTGCACAGAAATGGTGGCATAAGCCAGTCACCTTGATAATGGTAATATGCTATCCAAAGAGGCAGTGTCACCAAGAACAGCAGGTCAGCCACAGTCAGATTGATCATGAATATTTTAATTTCGCTCAACCTTTTAGCTGGATAAACCCGAGTAAATACCCACAAAACATAGCAGTTGGCAGTGAAACCAAAGATAAAAATAATTATGTATGACACAGTAAAGAGAGTGTATCGAAAATGAGAATCCACTGTGCAGGGGTCAACAAGCTTTTGCTGGTTTTCCATATCTGTTAGGTTCTATTTGGAAGTTTTTCTTTTGTCCTCACCGCTTTGAGTCCTACAACAAAATAGATAATTTAATGAGAGAAATATTGTCTTCTGCGAATGATAGTATACATTTTTATGTGAAAAATTATATTAAATTTGACTTAACTAATGCAGTTCTTGAAAAAAACAAAACAATAACGTAGCTGAATGGGTTCTTCAGAAACTTAAAGCAGCACTGTCATGGCCGAATCCAATTTTTTTTTAACACTCCCCCCGACTCCACTATATCTAATTGTCCCCCTAGTCACCCCAAATGCAATTAAGCCCCCCATATTACCTATTTTTGTATCTTAATTTTGTGGGACACGTCATCTGCCCACACTAGATAGCGCTGTGAAATTCTTGCGCATGCCCAGTTAAACACTTGGGCATTCGCTATTGCCCGAAACTCAGATGGGAATTTTGTCTATTCATTCATTCGTCAGAAAGACAAAGGAATGAATAGAAATTTCAGACGAAAAAACAAACACAGAATATCGGTGTTCATTTGTTTGTTTGTTCAGTTTATCAATAGGTATATGTAAATATGTACTCCCCGCCACTTCCTAAGCCCCCCCATGTCCTCTCTCACTCTATGGAGGTCAATGTGATGCCCATATTAGCATAAACATAAGAGAGATTGAAATCTCCTGAATGACCCTAAATGACAATGGGGACCCTAAATGACAATGGGGGTGACCTATTGTCCCCCCCCCAAGGTCCCCACCCATGAGCAGTGGGTGGGGCAATTTATTTTTTGGGGGTGGGGGATGCTTTCTTTCTTTTTTATTTTTTACAACAGTGAACAGCCACAGGCATAGCGAGTAGGGGCAGAATATACTAATACTAAGTAATTTTTACTTAGTGTTACTAAAGTCGGCTGAAAGACCAATCTTCTTTCAGCCAACTTTATTAATATTCTAGCCTTTTAGTAGATAGGTAACTAATACCGTGGGCAAGATGCAGCCACAGCACGGATCAGATCGGATTTTCATTCATTCTAATGAAATTTTGAACCAACCTAAAAGTACCAAATGTTGTCCTAACATGATTGAACAAACTGTTCTCATTCTGTTAGGACAAAATTTGGTAATTTCGCCAGCGTTCTGTTTAAATGACAGGAGGTTTGAAAATACTGAAAGCAGGCATCGCAAGATAACAAAGGAAAGTGTGAGTATTGTGGGAAAATTTCTCTGACCCACAGGAAGTAGGTCAGAGTGGGTCAAGCGTAGGAAAAATACATAAGACAAAGTAAAAGAAAACTAGAGCAGATAGGACAAAATGGAGAACAGATCCTGAGAGAGGGAGAGAAGAGGACGTGATTAGGTAAAGGTAAGTTTGGCATGACAGTGACGCTTTAAAGGACCACTAAAGATACTTAGAAGACTTCACCTCATCACTTCATGAAGTAGTCTGGGTCAGTGGCACTTTAGGGGGAGCAGCAGATTGGTTGAGATAATTGATCTTTATATCATCAGCCAGGTAGGTGGATCAGCCACGATGAGGGAAGTAAGGAAATTGATACTCTCCCTTTCATACCATCACAGTCATGGAGGACTACTAAATAGGTAGGGGGATATTAAAGTATTAGGAATACATGTTTGTATCCTTGGCACTAAGTTTTCCTTTAAAGAGCAGTAAGACATCATGCAAAATATCCTTCCCCTGTAAGATTGCAATAGCACAGTGAAAAAATGGCCAGATATGGAATGTTGACAATCATTTTACCCATTCCTATATTTTTTTATCTTTTACTTTACATTTGTTCAAATATGGCTTGCTAATCAAACCTATCAAACGGAATTTCCTATAACCTCATCATGTGTGATTACTTGAACGTGCTCGCAGGTGTATGTTTATTCATGTTTTAGATGATGTATGTATGCTCATATAGGCTTGCAATTCCATAAGACAAAATGTACAACTTGAGTAATTTAATTTAGGTAATAAATCTTGATTTTTCATTTAAGACTTACTCTTTGGTACTTGGACCCTGAAGATCACCACATTCAAAGATTATCTTTAAATTTTCATCAATAACCACAGACATCTTTTCCAGAAATTGAAATCTTGATTTTTAGACATAGGAAATGTTAATATTAACCCTCAAGAATTAATAGGCTTACACTTATGGCCCTAACACCTATCCCCCTTTCACAGGGCTAATGAATCAGCCCAAACTTAGGGATTTATAAACCAGAGGTATTTTTAATGTCCTCCTGAACCTCTTTTTGGTTTAGGCAGATGCCTCACCCTGTCTGCCCTGCCTAACCAGCCAAAAATATTTCTTTCCCTCATCTTTAATTTGAAGACTAAAGTAATACTGTAATTAAAAAAAAACAAAAAAACAACACGTGTGTGCATAAGATAATATTAAGATATTTTCTTTTAATTTATTTAATTGTAGTGTTTTTTGTTGTTGTTTTTTTTTTTTTTCCTGTTCCCCCATTTTATCACTGGAAGTGTTAAATTCAATAAGATGCACTTTAATTTCAACACCAGGAAAGCAGCAGTTCCAATCTCCAATCCCCCTACAGTGAAAATCATTACTGATGACTTGTATCCAATCAGGTGCTTTTCATAGAGAGGCATTATTGCCATGCTTTACAAACTATTTTTTACAAGATGCCCTCTTTTTCAATTTGAACTATGGGTAAAAGTAAGTGAGACAGGAACACAGCAAGTGATATAGTCAAGTAGACAGCCAGAAGGTGTTAAGGTGATTTCTATAAAAGGTCAACACTTTAAAAAATGAATCCTTTAGGCACATGCAGTTAACCCTTAAATCATTTGTGAAAGAAATTGTTGAGGACCTGTGACAAGGAAGCCATGCTTCCACGATGACATTGTGATGTGAGCAGTTTTACAGCCAAGGGAGTCTTAGCGTTGTAAAAAGGTGAGTAGTTCTCAACAGGAAAGTGATGGCAGCCAGAAATCTAACTAGGGACAGAGGCACTATAGCGTTAGGACTATGTATTCCTATGGGTATAGTGTTTCTTTAGATCAAAATAGCCAAGCTGGAAAAATTCTCTGGCTACTTGGCCTTAAATTTGAAATTCACTGAAACTGAAATTCAGTTTTATTTCCCAAGAGTTCTCAATTTTGTGAATAACCCTGTTTGTTTCAGCAGCGCATAACTAATATAGCCTTTCTACTCAATAGACTTACATGCACAACCATTGCATACATATATGAACGTTAAAGATAACTCATGTGGAATCGTGTTCCTAAACCCTATTCCTAAGACTTGCCTGTCCCTGTTTCTGAAGCCTACCCTATTCCTAGATCCTGCACACTTTATCCTTGTCTTCATTGGACCAAACACCATGACTCCACTATGGTTCTAAGCAAAACAGCTTTAATAATCATTCACCCACAATGCCGGGTATATTACATATACAGTGCCTTGCAAAAGTAATCACCCCCTTGACTTTTTACCTATTTTATTGCATTACAGCCTTGAGTTCAATGTTTTATTAATCTGAATTTTATGTGATGGAGCAGAACACAATAGTCTAAGTTGGTGAAGTGAAATGAGAAAAATATATACATAAAACTATTTTAGAAATAGAAAACAGAAAATTGGCATGTGCGTATGTATTCACCCCCTTTTTTAAGAAGCCCATAAAAAGCTCTGGTGCAGCCAATTACCTTCAGAAGTCACATAATTAGTGGAATTATGTCCACCTGTGTGCAATCTAAGTGTCACATGATCTGTCATTACATATACACACCTTTTTTGAAAGGCCCCAGAGGCTGCAACACCTAAGCAAGAGGCACCACTAACCAAACACTGCCATGAAGACCAAGGAACTCTCCAAACAAGTAAGGGACAATGTTGTTGAGAAGTACAAGTCAGGGTTAGGTTATAAAAAAATATCCAAATCTTTGATGATCCCCAGGAGCACCATCAAATCTATCATAACCAAATGGAAAGAACATGGCACAACAGCAAACCTGCCAAGAGACGGCCGCCCACCAAAACTCACGAACTGGGCAAGCAGGGCATTAATCAGAGAGGCAGCACAGAGAGCTAAGGTAACCCTGGAGGAGCTGCACAGTTCCACAGCAGAGACTGGAGTATGTGTACATAGGATGACAATAAGCCGTATGCTCCATAGAGTTGGGCTTTATGGCAAAGTGGCCAGAAGAAAGCCATTACTTTCAGCAAAAAACAAAATGGCATGTTTTGAGTTTGCGAAAAGGCATGTGGGAGACTCTGAAATTGTATGGAGGAAGGTGCTCTGGTCTGATGAGACTAAAATTTTATTTTTCGTCCATCAAAGAAAATGCTATGTCTGGCGCAAACCCAACACATCACATCACCCAAAGAACACCATCCCCACAGTGAAACATGGTGGTAGCAGCATCATGCTGTGGGGATGTTTTTCAGCAGCCGGGACTGGGAAACTGGTCAGAGTTGAGGGAAAGATGGATGGTGCTAAATACAGGGATATTCTTGAGCAAAGCCTGTACCACTCTGTGCATGATTTGAGGCTAGGACGGAGGTTCACCTTCCAGCAGGACAATGACCCCAAACACACTACTAAAGCAACACTTGAGTGGTTTAAGGGGAAACATGTAAATGTGTTGGAATGGCCTAGTCAAAGCCCAGACCTCAATCCAATAGAAAATCTGTGGTCAGACTTAAAGATTGCTGTTCACAAGCGCAAACAATCCAACTTGAAGGAGCTGGAGCAGTTTTGCAAGGAGGAATGGGCAAAAATCCCAGTAGTAAGATGTGGCAAGCTCATAGAGACTTATCCAAAGCGACTTGGAGCTGTGATTGCCGCAAAAGGTGGCTCTACAAAGTATTGACTTTAGGGGGTGAATAGTTATGTACATTGACCTTTTCTGTTATTTTGTCCTATTTGTTGTTTGCTTCACAATAAAAAAACAAAAAACATCTTCAAAATTGTGGGCATGTTCTGTAAATTAAATGATGCAAATCCTTAAACAAGCCATGTTAGTTCCTGGTTGTGAGGAAACAAAACACGAATAATGCCAAGGGTGTGAATACTTTTGCAAGGCACTGTACAATATTTCATTACATACAACAATACTTTGAAAAATCCCTTCTCCCCAACAAAAAGTGCATTCAAGACAATTTCATGGTATATGGAGGGGAACTGAGCAAACCTCCTACCCTCCACATTGCCAACTCTTCTTGACCACTATATCTTCTGGCCTCAACAGAATTGACATTAGGAAGATGTGTATCCTCAGAGACTTTAAAACAAGCGTCAAACTCAAAGGCTAACAGGCAAAATAAACAAGGTTTAAGTTTATGTGGGCTGCAAAATAACAAAAACTTCACAAACGTAGGTTTATTTAGAAAAGTACAGTATAAAAATGTTGACTAGTTGACACTTGACGTCCTGACGCTTGTAGGGCTTTAACGTAAACAAAAGAGTGAATTTATTTTAAAAAGACGTGCATGTGCATATAACAAATGTTTCAGTCCAACTACCTTGACATATTAGGAAACGTTTGGTAATGGGACTGAAATTGTGACTGTATGCTGTTGCACAGCTTTAAAAAACAAATGATTTCAGCCAATCCAATGCTTTCCCATAGAAAAGCATTGGGGGACTATTGTGCATGTGTGTCAAAAGGCTGCGCGGCCAATCAGAATCTCCAAAGGGAGCTTTCAGCACCTCCATTCAGACTCAATCTAATACTCTGCCCCCTCCACCAATTCTAATACACTGCCCACAAATCCAATACACTGCCCCTCCCCCCAATCTATTAAACTGCCTACAAATCCACTACACTGTCCCCTCACCCCATTCTAATACACTGCCCACAAATCCAATACACTGCACCTTCCCCCCATTCTAATACACTGCCCACAAATCCAATACACCGGTCCCCTCCCTACACTCTAATACAGTGCCCACTCCACCCAATCTAATACACTGCCCCTCCTCCCCAGGGGCGTATTAGCCGCGAGGCAAACAAGGCATTTGCCTTGGGCGGCATTTTGCGGCTAACTGACATGCTGGGCTGTCAGGCGGGCGGCTGGCGAGGGAGGACTTCCTCTGAGCTGTCTGCTCAGCTCCCTCGCGCGCTGCAGAGTGAGGCTGGTAGCCGGAATATGACGTCATATTCCGGCTCTCAGCCTCACTCTGAGGCACGCAAGGGAGCTGAACAGACAGCTCAGAGGAAGTGCTCCCTCGCCAGCCGCCCTCCAGCCAGCCAGTTCCGATCGCCCAGCAGCCACTGGACCACCAGGGAGGAAGAGACACCCCCCCCCAGCATTCCCAAAGGTAAGGAGGCGGGGGGGGGGGGGGTGTTTAAATACATTTTTAAAAATGTGTTAATGTGAGTGGGTGAGTGTGTGTGTCTGTTAGTGTGTGTGTCTGTTAGTGTGTGTGTCTGTTAGTGTGTTTCTGTTAGTGTATTTGCCTGTGAGTGTGTGTGTCTGACTGTGTGTGTCTGTTAGTGTGTGTGTCTGACTGTGTGTGTCTGTTAGTGTGTGTGTTTGCCTGTGAGTGTGTGTGTATGTTAGTGAGTGTGTGTGTCTGCTAGTTTGTGTCTGCTAGTGAGTGAGTGTGTGTCTGTTAGTGAGTGTGTTTGTCTGTTACTGAGTGTGAGTGTGTCTGTTAGTGTGTGTGTGTTTCTGTTAGCGAGTGTGTGTTTCTGTTAGCTAGTGTATGCGTATCTGTCAGTTAATGTGTGTGTGTGTGTATTTAGAATGCGGGGCGGGGTGAAAGGTTGGGTGGGGGTGGCGCAGGGTGGGGGGGAGGTGCCTGAGTTTTGTCCTGCCTAGGGCAGCACAAAACCAGGATACACCACTGCTCCTCCCTCCATTCTAGTTTAACACACTGCCCCTCTTTCTCCCCCAAATTTATACACACCCTTCCCCTAAATTTAACACACTGCCCCCTTCCACCACACTAATACACTACCCCCATCCCTCCTCCAAATTAATACATTACCCTCCCCCAATTTTACACTGTGCCCCCCTCACTCCCCCAATTTAATACATTGGCCACCTCCCTCCCCAGATTTAATACAGTGCCCTCTCCCTCATTCAAATTAATACATTGCCCCCCTCCCCAATTTAGCACACTACACAGGAAGGTTTCCAAGCCCCTCTTTACCTACCTCAAGATGAGCTGCCTGTCCCTCCAGTTCCAGTATTGCTCTTCTCTGCTCAAACAGACCAGATGCTCCTCTGGCACTGCAAGCAGAAGGGAAGTGTGAGTGGCTGGCCTGCGCAAGCATGCGATCGGCCGTGGGAGGGAAGTCAAAAATCAGACAGGAAAGATCTTTCTTGTCTTGTAGCTGATCGCAACCCCAGGGCAGGTGGGCAGCAAATACATCCATTGTGGGGCGCACGTTTGACATGCTTGCTTTAAAACATTCTACAACAACCTAAATTGTATTAATGAGCTTAATGGGATTTTTATTTTCAAATGTTTGACGGTTAATGGATGATTGCCTAATATCCTTTGTGGCCCTTTCAGCTCTTATTGATTCTCTTCTAATATAAACCCCCCCAAAACCTGAATTATAGAAGGAATTTATTTGGGCATAGCCTCTGTTGTGGTTATTTCCTAACCTATAACGCAGCCAGTGATGTCAGTAGTCCAAAATAAATGAGGTGTTCTTTTTCTTTCAAAATTGTCAAAGGAATTTTTTTTGTGTGTGTGTGTGCGTAACATTACAAACAACAGCCACGACAGCTCATACAAGCGTTATTGTAACAGATATCGTAAGACAATAACATGGCTTTTAATAAAATTGTAAATTTTTATGAGCGTAATGTGATAAAAGCCCCTTTCTACGGACGTTTGCCACGACTCCTGGAGGAGTCTGGAACTTGGCCTCCTGCCCATCGACTATGGTCCAGGTCTGAGAGCCTTTTCGGGAGTTACCCTGTCTAGCTGCCATTAGCAACTTTAGCTCGGTGTCCCTGGTTCAGCACTTTCCCTTAATTCGAATGGAACCGAATGCTAGCTGACTGGCAGCCGTTCAAATGAACAAACCCATGAATGGACCTCAGCAGTACTTATCCGCGACCGATACGATTTCGGCGTAAGGACTTTGTGGTTCCCGGTCACCTCAGTGGTACGCGAATGTTATGGAACTGTTTTTTGCATGAGGTGACCTTGCGGTTCCCGGACAACTTTTTGTAGGGAAGGTGCCTGAGACTAAAGGGAATAAACGCTCCCTGAGAGCCAGGTGGAGTACCCCATATTTTGGACGCAGGAGCTCCCGAAAGTTGACCGGCAGTGGAACTATTTGGTGTTAGGACCCCGTTTGCAGCCGGTCAGAACTTTGTTTCTGTGGTGCTTCTCCTACACTGCATGTTTCTGAGTGCTATTTGGACAACTTGGGCACTCAGATCAGGGCTGTTTAGGGATGTATGACATGTGGGGTTATTATATGTTTTCATTATGTTTTTGAGTACTTTTATGTTTTGTGTTGGGCTCTCTGTTCCTGGGAGATAATTAGCTTACCCGTCTTTAACTCAATTATCTCCCAGGCCCAGAGATTCCTGGGAAAGGCTTGCATTATATTGTTTGGAGACCCTCTGCTATGGTCTGTACATAAAAGGCTGAGTTTGGCTCAATAAAATCTGTTGTTCTCCCAGAACTATGTGTCATCCAGTTACTGGGAGGGGAAAGGGCTATTCACTGCTCAGCACCTTGTTCCAGCTTTTTGGAGGATTCCGCGGGGAAAGTCCTTGTAAGGACTAGAGCTCCCAGGACTGTGTGTCGTCCAGTCCCTGGGAGGGAATAGAGCTAGTCCCATATCCTGTTCCAGGATGGAGAGACTCCAGTAGGACCACAGTCAAGCCATGGTGACTGGGGCAGAAGTGCTTTTACCCGGTTCCAGCTAATAAGCAATCCTTGGAAGAGGTACCCAGCCGGGGTACAGGGAGCCTTGCTACAAGTAATATCATTCAGGCTAATCTATCACGTCTAACTGTGAGGTAAGAGGATGCTGAGACACAAGCCAGCATATTGTATTTAACTAGATATGCAACTTAACATAGGCTTAAACTAGCTTAACAAGAGGTATAAGCACTGGATTATTAAATTTAACCACTACAGATGATTAATTAGGGAACAATAAAAGAGCAAATATAAATAGCTTGTGACTTATAAAGAAGTACTCAGTGTTAAATGATCAAATTGGCCTTCTGTTCAGGAGACTAAACATGCGAGAAACAAATTACACATGGATTAATAAAACAGAAAATAAGAACAGCTGTGGAGAATCTGCGGGCTTGTCATACTGTTGCTTAGCCGTCAAAGGAGATCTTAACTAGAGTCCGTGAGTTTCACTATAATGAGTTAGTGAGAATAAAGTTATATTTAGGGTTATCTTTTACCAATATGCGTGTGTCCTGCACTATTCCTATATTTTAAAGACCATCAGTCTTTGAGACTTGCAATGCTGATTATTTTTGTCTGTATATTAGGTGCTAAGGTGCATCTTATGGAGGCCATAAGCTAATTCCCAGAACACACCAGAAAACATACTATACTTGCATTTTAAAAACATAAAAAAATAATTTTATATTAACACATATATATATACAAAAATAATCTGCATTGCAAGTCTCAAAGACTGACGGTAGACAAGTGGGAGAAATGTAAGAAATATATACACATGCATATATATACACACACACATACATACATACATCTCTCTCTCTCTATATATATATATATACAAAAACATATACACACACACACATATATATACACCCACACATATATATATATATACACACACATTCATATATACACACACACATTCATATATACATACATAGATATATATATATATATATATATATATACATACACATCCAATATGCAAATAGATGGCTGCACTCATAAACCTAATCCTGAGCAAAGTCCTATAGGGGACTGAAACGTTGATCCAATTTTTAACTAGTTTGGAATAAAAGCAAATTTTTATTGAAAGACCGTGAGTGCAGCCATCTATTTGCATATTGGATGTTGGAGCCCTGGTATCGCACCCAGCCACAAAGTTTTGCAGCCTGAGTGCAAGGTATTGTAGTATATATATTATATATATATATATGTATATATATATAATCTTCTTTTGAATCTGATAATTGTATGACCATAATCTAAATTTATTTAAAGAAAGTGGATATGAAAGTCAAATTATTTAAAGGGTAAAAAGAAGAGGAAAAAAAATGTCTCACTGTAAATTACTGGATTATAAAACATATTAATTAATGAATCTTGTAAACTGCAACAAAGAGATTGAGAGGTAAATTTCCCAAAGAATATGATGTAGAGCGAGAAGAGAATAGCAGATTACTGAGCAACTGAAGAGAAGTGCAGTGGGCAGACTTACCTGGTCTGTGATAAAGATACTTTAAATAATTACACGTTTTCAAGCAGCAGTTATATGATGAGATTAGAGAAGTTCTATTCAGAATCAAATGTCAGCAATCTTTCATTTTGTTTTATTCCTCTTTCTAATCATGTCTGATACTTTTCTTCAAGAAAGAGTTAGGAGGGTGTGGATTAAGCAAAGGGCAGTGGGCAGGAAACATGTAAGTCTTAAACGGATGGACGGAAAAAAAATAGAGAAGTGTAGAAATACACGTTCCTAAATATGTTTCGTAAGTTTGGATTTTTATCAGCCTAGGGCTAAATGATGTTAAAACCGTATAGCTAGATTCCATTATAAGGGGAAAGCATTTCTCATGTAACTAGATAGCTATTTTCCAATAAATATCAGTGCGTGAGAACTGTTATTTCAGTTACTAGATTTAAGATTATCTCTAGTAATAGGATCCACCCCTAAACTTGATTTAAAAAAAAATATGATTAACTTGCTAACTCGAAGGTACAAACTCGTGGTATGTGGAGAGAAAAATCAGTTTTGTCTTGACACTGCATACCTGGGAATTACCTCCTTCTTTGACATCTGGAAAAAGACTAATGGTGATTTAAATACAATTTATCATCCATATGTTTGGCGGTTTCAAATTCAGCTTATAGTTGCCTATTCATTGAAAATAGTTTGTTTAAGAAAAATAAAACTATAAGTACATGATAGCCTCTATTATGCCCCCCTCTCGCTCTCCCTGCCCCCATCCAACTATGCCACAGGGGGTGATTTTAGGAGTCCAAAAGAAGTAAGTTTGTTTTCATTCACAATTGATAAAAGACTTCTTAGCTAGATTTCATGAGAGTCTGTTGGCTGGTTAACTGAATATATGCTCTATAACTTACTGTGTCTGTATATGTACAGCTATCAGTCAAGCATATGTAAATGTATTAGTATTATTACTGACAGTGACCTGCTATAGCTAACATGAAACCCTCCAATAAATACACTACCCTACAATTATGTTCAAATAGCCCTGCTCTTAGATAAACAAAATATATTAGAAGAGTGTGATATCAACAAGATATCACTGTCCCCAATTCCATGTTCTTGAGGATAGTCATGTATCACTTCTATGTTCCTGATTAGTCTAGGGAGAACACATGCCAGGATGATGCACATCTAAATCTTAAAAGTCCAATGCAAGTGGGCAGCTTTTTCGTTTTTTTCCCCAATACTCATAACCATTACTTAACAGTGATTGAATAATGAGATAATTAATTATTTAATGTTTAAGAGCGCACTAAGCAGCATAATCACTACAACATAGAGTCTCTGGCTACTATCCCCTGGCTTTGCTGAAATGGTTATGGTGCAAGGATGAGCCATACTGAAATACTACCAGACCCAAGATATTAAATTTTTAATGAAATGCTGCTCCATCTCTGAATCTTGCCTTTTAGCTGTCATCTCATACTTGGTATGTCAATTGTATCCATGTTCTGAATGTGATGTCTGTATACCTCAAACACAACTTGGTCTAAGCTCTCACCTCACCTCACATTGTAGGAGAAGTGGACCTGCTTTGCTATTTGTTTTTATTTATTTATTTTGTACATTTTTATTTTTGACAGGCATCGAGAAAGAATGTTTATATACAGGCATAAGGGGAAAGATTTACATGAGGTCATATGCAGAGATATAGAGGATGGTTTATTGAGTAACAGAAAATCAACCTTTGCAGATGTATAGAGTAGACAATAACTATTGAGTAGGTAACAAACAAAAATGTATTTTTTTTTTAACAATAAACATGCTAATAATCATCTCAAAAGCAAGAGCTAGTAAAAATAAAACGAAACACCTTTAAATGTAATCATCAGCTTGCAGTATAAGAGTGAGCGAATATACAGAAGAAATTATAACTAGCAACTCCGTGTCTTGTTGATATTGTTGATACAGTGAGGGAAAAAAAAGTAATCGATCCCCTGCTGATTTTGAACGTTTGTCCACTGACAAAGAAATGATCAGTCTATCATTTTTATGGTAGTTGTATTTTAACAGTGAGAGACAGAATCAGAAAAAAAAATCCAGAAAAACGCATGTCAAAAAAGTTATAAATTGATTTGCATGTCAATGAGTGCCCTATCAATCAGTAAGATTTCTGTCTCCCAGGTGTCTTTTATACAGGTAACAAGCTGAAATTAGGAGCACTCTCTTAAAGGGAGTGCTCCTAATCTCAGCTCGTTACCTGTATAAAAGACACCTGTCCACAGAAGCAATCAATCGGATTCCAAACTCTCCACCATGGCCAAGACAAAAAAAGCTGTTCAAGGATGTCAGGGACAAGATTGTAGACCTACACAAGGCAGGAATGAGTTACAAGACCATCACCAAGCAGCTAGGTGAGTAAGTGACAACAGTTGGTGCGAATATTCGCAAATGGAAGAAACACAAAATAACTGTCAGTCTCCCTTGGTTTGGTGCTTTGTGCAAGATCTCACCTCGTGGAGTTTCAATAAGAGAATGGTAAGAAATCAGCCTAGAACTACCTGGGATGATCTTGTTAATGATCTCAAGGCAGCTGGGACCATAGTTACAAAGAAAACAATTGGGAACACACTACGCCATGAAGGACTGAAATCCTGCAGCACCTGCAAGGTCCCCCTGCTCTAGAAAGCACATGTACAGTCTGAAGTTTTCCAATGAACATCTGAATGATTCAGAATAGAACTGGGTGAAAGCGTTATGGTCAGATGAGACCAAAATCGAGCTCTTTAGCATCAACTCAACTTGTCGTGTTTGGAGGAGGAGGAATGCTGCCATATACCCCAAGAACACCATCCCCATCGTCAAACATGGAGGTGGAAACATTATGCTTTGGGGGTGTTTTTCTGCTAAAGGGATAGGACAACTGCACTGCATCAAAGGGACGATGGACAGGCCACGTACCGTCAAATCTTGGGTGAGAACCTCCTTCCCTCAGCCAAGGCATGGAAAATGGGTCGTGGATAGGTATTCCAGCATGACAATGACCCAAAACACACAGCCAAGGCAACAAAGGAGTGGCTCAAGAAGAAGCTCATTAAGGTCCTGGAGTGGCCTAGCCAGTCTTCAGACCATAATACCATAGAAAATCTATGGAGGGAGCTGAAGGTTCCAGCTGCCAAACATCAGCCTCGAAACCCTAATGGCTTGGAGAGGATCTGCAAAGAGGAGTGGGACAAAATCCCTACTGAGATGTGTGCAAACCTGGTGGCCAACTACAACATCTGACCTCTGTGATTGCCAACAAGTACTAAGTCGAAGGGGTCAAATACTTATTTCTCTCATTGACATGCAAATCAATTTATAACTTTTTTGACATGAGTTTTTCTGGATTTTTTGTTTTGTTTTTGGTATTCTGTCTCTCGCTGTTAAAATACACCTTCCATTAAAATTATAGACTGATCATTTCTTTGTCAGTGGGCAAACGTCTCATCATCAGCGCGGGATCAAAACTTTTCCCTCACTGTAAGCATACTGCCAGCCCAGACTAACTGGGGAAAACTACAGGGTGTACATATGAGATAAAAATTTAAACTTGAGTGACATCATACAGCCATGCATTCAGTCACCCAATACCCATGTTTGTTATTAAGGTCTCATAGTGAAACTTAGTCCCAGTTACCCAGAACAGGCCACTCCTCTGACCCCAGTCCTCAGCAAGAGCCTACATGTGGTTCCCACTGCTCTGGTTAATCCTGGAACCATGAAAAATGTCCTGGAAGGTTGTGGTCACAGACTGCCTCAGAGGGTAGTAATGCGTTTTCTAGGCATATGCATGGGGAAAATTTTCGGTTCGGCATTCCGAAATTTCGGACTTCCGCAATTCGGCACTTTAACACTGCGGAACTTCGGCAACTTCGGAACTTCAGCACTTCGACACTTCGGAAATTCGGCACTTCGACACATCGGAACTTCGGAATTTCGGGACTTCTCTTGCAGCCGCTAAGTAGATAACTCCCTAATTCCCACGGTATTAGGGAGCTATCTACCAAAAGGCTGAAAGACCTAAATTGGTCTTTCAGCCAAATTTACTAATACTAAGTAAAAATTAATTAGTATTAGTAAATTTTGCCCCTACTCGCTATACCGCGAGTAGGGGCATGTCTATTAAACAGTGAGCAGCCTGTGGTTACTTAATCCACCAATCAGAGAGTTATGAGTCAAATTACGCAGTGTGGGAAAATTACAAAGAACTTTCCCAGGCTGTGTAAAATGACAAAGAGCACTCTGATTGGTGGATTTCAATCTTCAATTCACCTGTCAGTCTCTTCATTTACCTGTCAGAGCACTCTGATTGGATGGCTTAAACCCACCAATCAGAGTGCTCTGAGCCTAATTGCAGGGCGGGGCAAGGCTTTATAAGCCTTCCCCCGCCCTGCAGAGCTCAGTCTGCGCGGAGCCCTCAACGTCTGAAGATGGATTATTATTTTTTTGCGCTCGTTTTTTTATTTTTTTTAAGTGCGTCGGTTATTATGGATTTTTATTTGGCCTTCTTTGGGGCTGAAAAAAGAAGATTTTAAAAGAAAGAAAACATCGAATGGTGAGTTTTAATTTTTTTACAGGTACTTAGTTAAAGGTCCCCCCCTCATTATTTTTAGGGTGAGGGGAGTAGGTAGGTTAATATTTGTTGAGGGGGCAGGGGGTGACTAGGGGTTTGGGGACCCCTAGTCTCCTGGGGGGGTAACATTTTTATTTAGGGCCCCCACCCGCCGCTCAGGGGTGGGGGCCAGGGGGGAGGACATTACATCCCCTCTTATTAGTATTTAGGGCCCCCACCCACCGCTCAGGGGTGGGGGCCAGGGGGGAGGACATTAGGTCCACCCCCTTATTAGTATTTAGGGCCCCCACCCGCCGCTCAGGGGTGTGGGCCGGGGGGAGGACATTAGGTCCACCCCCTTATTAGTATTTAGGGCCCCCACCCACCACTCAGGGGTGGGGGCCGGGGGGGAGGACAATAGGTCCCCCCATTGGTATTTAGGGCCCCCACCCGCCGCTCAGGGGTGGGAGTCAGGGGGGAGGACATTAGGTCCCCCCCCCTTATTAGTATTTAGGGCCCCCACCCACCGCTCAAGGGTGGAGGTCAGGGGGGAGGACATTAGGTCCCCGCCCCTTATTAGTATTTAGGGCCCCCACCCGCCGCTCAGGGGTGGGGGCCAGGTGGGAGGACATTAGGTTCCCCCCCTTATTAGTATTTAGGGCCCCCACCCACTGCTCAGGGGTGGGGGCCAGGGGGGAGGGCATTAGGTCCCCCCCATTATTCCAATTTAGGGCCCCCACCTGCCGCTCAGGGGTGGGGGCCAGGGGGAGGACATTAGGTCCCCCCCCCCTTATTTTACTGTAGGGCCCCCACCCACCACTCAGGGGTGGGGGCCAGGGGGAGGACATTAGGTTCCCCCCCCTTATTAGTATTTAGGGCCCTCACCCACCGCTCAGGGGTGGGGCCAGGGGGGAGGACATTATGTCCCCCCCCTTATTTTACTGTAGGGCCCCCACCCGCCGTTCAGGGGTTGGGGCTGGGGGGGCTATAGGTCCCCCCTTCAGGTTTGAAGCTCCCATCTGCGCAGCATGAGTGGGTGCTCGGGAGGGTAGGACCTTTTTTTGTTTTTTGTTTTTTTAAAGTGAGCAGCCATAAGCTGCTCACTGTTTAATAGACATGCCCCTACTCGCGGTATAATCTTTACTTAGTATTAGTAAACTATATATGTATCATGATTCCCTCATATCTTCCTTTCCAATCGGCATTACCCGTATGACTTCCGGGTTTCGCAGATCTGACTCCGCCCATGCGCCTGACTTCACGCGCTTCCCTTTGAAAAGAAAGCTGCAAACTAATCAAGATTGCTCAATCAATTTGTGCTACTTTGTTGCAGATTTCCATCTGAGCTTTAGTACTAGTTTCTCCGTGTACCAAACCTTTTGGCTTGCTCCTGACAAACACTGACTTCTCTGTGTACCAAATCCATTGGCTTACTCCCAGGGGCGTACCTAGAGCATTTGGCACCCGGGGCGGACCCTGAGTGTGGCACCCCCCCCCCCCCCCCCCCCATAATAAAAATGTAAGAAAACACCCACATTTTTTTCAATGTTTTCAATAATATTTATTGCTCACATTTGTAAACTGCTTGTAAAATTTGTAAAATTTGCCAGTTTTGTAGAAGGGGGAAGACCAGTGCTTTTGTAGAAAGGGGCTGGTGAGAACCTTATAGAAAACTCCTGCCCTGCCCCTTTCTACAAAGCCCCTTGTCTCGCCCTTCATATAAAAACGCTGCACCCCGATCACATAAATGTCATACACTCCCTACACATAAAAACCCTGCACCCCAATCACATAAATTTCATTCACTCCCTACACATAAAAATCCTGCACACCCCCTTAATAAAAAACCCTGCACACCCCCTTAATAAAAAACAAAAACGTGCACAACCCCTCTTAATAACAAAAAACCTGCACACCCCCCTTATAAAAACCCCTCACACCCCATTAACAAAAAACAAAAATCTGCAGTGCACATCCTCCCTTAATAAATAGAATACTGCAGCCCCCTTAATAAAAAAACCTGCACCCCCATTATTTAAACCTCCCCCTTTAATTCTTTAATCCACAGCCCCCTTTAATTAATCCACACCCCCCTTAATTAATACACACCCCTTAATTAATCCACACACCCCTTAATACACCCCCGTTAATTAATACACCCCCCTTAATTAATCCACACCCCCTTAATTAATACACCCCCCTCAATTAATACACACACCCCTTGATTAATCCTCACTGCCCCTTAATTAATACACCCCCCTTAATTAATACACCCCCCTTCATTAATACACCCCATTAATTAATACACCCCTTTAATTAATCTTCACTCCCCTTAATTAATACACCCCCTTAATTAATCCTCACTTTCCCTTAATTAATACACTCCCCTTAATTAATACACTCCCCTTAATTAATACACCCCCCTTAATTTATCCACACACCCCTTAATTAATACACCCCCTTAATTAATCCTCACTGCCCCTTAATTAATCCACCCCCTTAATTAATCCTCACTCCCCCTTAATTAATACACCCCCTTTAATTAATCCACACACCCCTTAATTAATACACCCCCTTAATTAATCCTCACACCCCCCTTAATTAATCCACACCCCCTTAATACACCCCCTTAATTAATACTCACCCCCATTAATTAATACACCCCCCTTAATTAATACACCCCCTTAATTAATCCTCACTCCCCTTAATTAATACACCCCCCTAAATTAATACACATCCCTTAATTAATCCTCACTCCCCCCTTAATTAATACAGCCCCCTTAATTAATCCACATCCCCCTTAATTAATACAGCCCCCTTAATTAATCCACACCCCCCTTAATTAATACACCCCCTTAATTAATCCTCACACCCCCTTAACTTAATTAATCTACACCCCCTTAATTAATACCCCCATTAATTAATACACCCCCCTTAATTAATCCTCACTCCCCCCTTAATTAATACACCCCCTTAATTAATCCACACACCCCTTAATTAATACACCCCCTTAATTAATCCTCACACCCCCCTTAATTAATCCACACCCCCTTAATACACCCCCATTAATTAATACACCCCCCTTAATTAATCCTCACTCCCCCCTTAATTAATGCAGCCCCCTTAATTAATACAGCCCCTTAATTACTCCACACACCCCTTAATTAATACACCCCCTTAATTAATCCTCACACCCCCCTTAATTAATCCACACCCCCTTAATACACTCCCTTAATTAATACTCACCCCCATTAATACACCCCCCTTAATTAATTAATACACCCCCCTTAATTAATCCACACCCCCTTAATTAATACACCCCCCTTAATTAATCCACACCCCCCTTAATTAATACACCCCCTTAATTAATCCTCACACCCCCCTTAATTAATCCACACCCCTTAATTAATACTCACCCCATTAATTAATACACCCCCCCTTAATTAATACACCCCCCTTAATTAATCCTCACCCCTTTAATTAAACCTCCCCTTCTTTAATTAATCCATTATCCACCCCCCCCCTTTAATTAATTTAGCCCCATCACATAAAATGACTACTCACATTTTGATGATGCCTTGACCGCCTGAATATCCGTGAAGGCGGGCTGACGGCGCTGCGCACGACGTCATCATGTTGCGCGACGTCGCGGCCCGCAACACTCCTCCCCCTTCTCCTTGAATTAAGTCCCGCCGGGCGCAAAGGTGCTGCGGCTGTGCGCAGCCGCCGCAGCGTAATGATGGGGGGTGACACATGACACTGGACGTCATGGCACCCCCCTAGTCAGTGGCACCCGGGGCGGGCCGCCCCCCCCGCCCCCCCTTAGTACGCCACTGCTTACTCCTGAGTGCCAGACCTCTCCACTCCCAGACTTCGGAAAAGACATCACCACTTCCTCTATTCCTCTACATACTTCAAAGAACCATAACCCTCATCATTTATGGAAAGGACTTCGATGCACATTATTCAAAGTAAGAAAAATAAGTTCTCCACTTCTTGGGATTATTAATTGGTTCGCACCTGAAGTTATTGGGAAGGATAAGAAGGAATATAATTGTCTTCCCCTGGGATTTAGCTATATCTATTCATGATTTACTTCTACCAGAACCTAAACGACTTTTCTAAGAAGAATTAGCTTTGTGTTATTATTTTTGACGTTAAAAGAACTTTATTATTTGTTCCTAATTAAGGAGTTGCCTTATTTAATGTAATTTTGCCAAACGTTATTCAGATTGAAGCAAATACCTGCAACATTATCTTTGCTCATGCATTATCATTGTAACGGATCAACGGGCACCCCGACTGGGTACCTCCGTTGAAGGATGCTCCTAGCGCTTCCTGAGGACTTCAAGCACTGCAGCAGACACCACAACCACCGAACCGGAGAAGCATACGAATGCTCTCAAGCATAAGAATGCTGTAAACAGCTGAACAGGAAAGGCATACAATCAACTTACACTCCTGGCAATCAGCATACAATCCAATTCCCCCAACAACGAGACGACACTTCGTTTTGAGGTCAAGCAGAACTGACTGTACTGGCACATACAGCCTCTTTTATTACACACTCCCAGCAATTACACACAAAATCCTCCCCTCTGCCTGTGATCTAATTATGGAACACAATGGGTTAACATAATTATCACAAGCAGGAAAAATACAGTTTTTATATATGTACTATAACTTTAAAAATATACATCCAAAATTACATATTATTAATCAGCGTACTTGAAATATAAACATACTCAAAAATCATGCAAATCCTTGCATTAGTTAAAAAGTTAGCTGGAATTCCTTTGTGACCGAAAAAATGTCCCATTCAAATGTGCGTTCGAATCTTCGAACGGTCTGTGGCTGAAAACTCAGTGCAGGAGAAGGTAAGGGTCAGCGGTGTTCGTTGAAATGTGTAGCCGATTTCAGTTCCATGAATTTGGCTACACATACCGCTGACCTCATTCGAATGAACAAAGATGGCCGCCGCCACGTGTTCGTTTGTCGAATGGCGGCTGCATGGAGCTGCAGAACTGCTCCAATACAATTTAAAGGGGCAGCAAGTCTTTTAAAATCCAAGCCGCTAAAATATTCTTTAACAGGCAATATCTTCCAAGGGCCATAGTCTTAAAGGGGCATTGTTCCCAAAAGTCACAGTATGTCCCCAGATGGTTCTTAAAGGGTCAGCAGCAGCATAATAAAATACAATATGCCCAAATACTGTATTTAAAGGGTCAAATCTCCCAGGGGCCATAGTCAGCAGGCAAGAGGCGGGCAAACAGTCTACTCCAATGCCCAGTGGTGAGGTTGGTTTCGCCACATTCATTTTAGAATTTTATTACAAAAGAAGAATGCCAAAGCAAAAATACTTTATTTCAATAAATATTATTTTCTTAAAGTGACAGTATAAAATCTCTTCATTCACCTGCGGTTGAGTTCCAAATAACTTTTCCACAAGTATTACAATATGTTATCATTGTGTGGCAGGGTTTAAAAATGGGCTTACGTACGAAGGTGGCAAATCAGTGGGAAGAGAAGATCAGATGCAGCATGTCCTTGGAGGTGGTAACCAGACTACCATGTGTATAAGACAATTATAATTTAGCATAAATAATACCTGGTAAATAAAGCAAAACAGCCACAATCAACTTTAAGTTATTATGGAATATAGTATCTGTTAACTCTGTTCCCCTTCTATGTAAAGCAGCAAGGGGGCCATTCGGACTGCTTTCCCCCCTGGTTTGGGTTTGCCATTGATGCAAGGTTGGCCTACCATTGTTTTAAAAGGAGATTTATATTTTCAGGTTTGTGATGACTCCTTATTGCCTTGTTGGCATATAACATTATGCAAATTAGGATATTGTAAAAACGGACAAGTTGCATCTATATATCTCTCTGTTCCATAGTTTGGAAAGTTGTAATTATGTTATATATTAGAGGCTTTATTATGTTACTTGTTCTTCACATTATGTGTGTTGTTTATTTTTATGGTTTTCACCACATGCTTAAGGACTACTAGGCAAAGGCTCGTTCTTGTTTAAATAAAGTATTGTCTCCTAGTTCTTTTTGGTACTGTGTGTCCTATTTAATTTGCTCAGGGGTAAACAGTCTTTGGACCTGCTGGCTGGCTGCATGGTGCCTGAGATCCACATGTGCCTTTATAAAGGCAGGAGCTAATCATATTACAGGCAGAGGTGGGATACGTGCCTGGAAGGAGAGATGCAGAGGAATAGTCAGAGAGGACGATACCTGCCTGGAAGGAGATAGCTGCAGCCTGGTCAGGTGGAAAAGCTCAGGAGAAACCCCAGTCAAGCTTTGGCAACTGGGTCTGAAGTGGCACTGTGGAAGCAAGGAAGTGAACTTTGGCATAGGTACTCGGTTGGAATACAGGAGCTCCATCACATTATATTCAGCATTATTCCTATTTTGACACATCCTTGTCTAAATATTAAGAGATAGGGCCACATTATTACGGATTATTGTATTAAAAGATCTTTCTGATGGATGTCATTTCAAATTTCTGCACTTTTTTTTTTCTTTCACATGACCAGTTCTTCTACACAACAAGAGATTTCCTGAACAAAAAACAACTAAACCACAAACATGTGTGGCAAACTATGATGACAGTTTGATTTAGAACTGAGCATTTTTGTCAGTAATTCAAAAAGAAATGAGGCAATTCTATACATAACTGCTCTTTCATTATGAGGAGCTTCTACAAACATTATTGATTTTACAAAGTATATGACTAAATGAAAAATGAAAAAAAATGAATGCATAATGAGAAAAGCATATTGAGATGTTGGATGTAACGGATCCCCCTATACTCCTAGTGATTTATCATGGCCGTTACCAGTAATTCCTGTCTCTTCCGGGTTGACAGACTGTAGCCACACCCCCTCTCTGACGCGGTCTCATTACGCTACATAATGCGACCACGCCAGACAACAGACGCTGGATTAATGAACAGCGTACCGTGGAATTTAACTGGCTACCACTCTTCTCTTCAACTTACCTGTGTACCGAACCGGACCTGTACCCGACTGACCTCCTTCTCCTTCCCTCGACCACGGCTAGTACTTTGACTCCTCTCGACCTTTCTCCAACGGAACCTCCCCGGAGGGGACTCTGGGACCATCTTCACCCTCTGGAAGCTAAGTTACCGTACTTGTGTTATACGAACTTGTCCACAGACTTCTGAGCACTCAAGCTTCAGCCTGCTCTCACGTTCTCCTATCATTATTGGAATAATCCCTGCTCATTAACCCTTCAGTCTCCAGCTGATAACGTTTTCTACCAATTAAGCTAAAACAAATCTCTGCAGGTTAAACTCCATTATATTTCCTTCATTGAATTATTGCTGCAATTCAACTGTATAAAATAGTCTAAGAATCCACTCTCCAATACTGAAGCATTTAAAGATACAGTACCTATGTTTTCTTCAATCAAAATATTAAAGACACAGTACCAGTGAATTCTATAGTGGACTGTCATCTCTTTATTATTCTCAATAATTTCACATTCACATCTATTTAGATTGAAATCTGCAGTTGAGCTCCATCTCAATCTATGTGAACGTGACATGATTATAGCTCTGATCTACCTAAACATCAGCCAAGACTTGGCTGTTTATATACACAGACACCCGAGCATGGGTTCTCCATTCATTTGTACAGTACCCAGGCGCCTCTGTGTCTGGGAGATAGGTGTGCTTGCTTTTGCTTAACCTAATTATCTCCCAGGCACTAGACGTACAGAATTTTACAATAAACACCACAAAATACACAGAATATCTATAGGAACCCCCACAAGTATTATATCCCCAGATAGCTGAGAACTGAGTGGCTAAGTTGTCAAAATAGCGCTTAGATTCATGGATTCTAGCTGAATCGCAACCAGGGTAAAGTCTGGTGGCGAATAAAGTCTGAATCGCCACCAGGGTAAAGACATTCTAAAACAAACAAATTCCTCCCCTAGCTCGTAGGTAGCAAATGTTCTCCTAGTTCGTGTGAACATTCCTACTGAACAGCACTCTCCTGCCATGTCGGGAATGGAAGCAGGTGTCAACACAATGTCACCGGGGTTCGCACGTGTTTTAATCTGACTTAAAGTTCCAGACGCTCGACAACCAAGTGCCATTGCCTGCGTTCGGGAGACAAGATGGCCGCCATTTCCCAGCGCACGTGTTCGGTTATATGAATGGTGGCTACACAGCAAGAGCACTTAGGTTTGGGGTTACTTTGTAGTTAACGAGCCAGGGGGGTGATCAGTGGGTTGCAAAATACCGAATGGAGAAAAGCACTTGAGTTTCCCAAAATTATATCCCAGACCAAAATATTTGTATTGACGCATGCCTTATTAAATTTAAAGGTAGACTGCTCTTTAAACAATATATCCCATTGAACTGGTCACCATATGGAATCACAGTTTATCAATTACGTGAATCCATTACTGACTATAAATGGGTGCTTTTAATTTTCTAAGGAAAGGATAACCATCTTGACCCACCAGGATGTCTTGATTCCGTTGGCACAAATGACAAGATTGTGTGGGATCCGATTATTCCCTTGTAAATAAAGGTTATCTTCTATGGGTTGATAATTATCATACCAGTATTTTAATTTAAAACAGTAGTGTAATTAAAAATATATATTTTGTTTTGAAACCCTAGCATGTGGCACAGAGTGTAAAACCGCATAGCTTTCTCCCAAACCCTGACAAGTGGCAGAAGCAGTAGAGGCTAGCTCTGTGCTAGAATGAGGTGCTGGCCCTTTGGTACACCGATAAGAAAAATTTGTACATGTGGTCTTTAATGCACGACAAAGTACAGTGCCAGTGCTATTAGAGGAAGAGCTAAGCAGCTGGAAAAACTGAAGTGCACTGTAGACCAGCAATTATATGAGGGAGTAGACTTGGCTGATCAATGTATAGAGCCTTATCTGGTGAACCGATAAAGTTGGATTTGGTAGAAGAAAATTGCAATCTATTTATGCTACATTGCAATTTTCAATTTCTATTATTTCTATGTGCTGTACAAAAATTCAGCCATTGATAAGTCAGGGAGGCGCAAAAAAATCCAATCCCTGGCTCCCAGCCAGAGACTTGGATTTTTAATTTTCTCTGGCAGAACACGGTTACAGGTGTCCTTTGGACATCAATAAGCCAAAAGCAGACGCTCCTGACAACTCCTACAAAGGCAGTTTTGAAAAGCAGTGCTGGTGCTATGGCCATTACTGAAGTCTGGATGATGCAGGACCTTCCAATGGCTGCCGCTTGCTGCCTGCCAAACTCCATTCCCTAGCCCTCAATCAGGTACCATGTATCATCGGACCGCATGGGAGTTGGAAAGAAGCTTCCACTCTGAAGGTTGAAGGCTCCAGCTTCCTACAGGTAGGATCTGCCACACCACACATACTTCCTGGTTACAGTTAGGAATGGTATAGGGCAGTAAGGGAGTAAAATTAATAGCAGTCAGCAACAGGAGCTCAATGTACATTATGTGCTGATGAGCTACAAGGACCACCTATGTTGTTTCTGTGTGAGTTAATGTCAGTGTGTGTGTCAGAGTGTAAATGTGTTACTGTGAGTGTGCATGTACTGGATGCATATTTGTATATCTGAGTGTGTTTGTGTGATTTTGTGCATCAATCAGTGTGCCTATAGGTTTATAGGAATAACCATTTTGATAAAGTCCCAGTGGTGAAACGCGTTAATGGTTATTTATATTGTGTTATTTATAAAATAAATGATTTTTGCTTATATATCTGTACCACTATCATTTTACACACAATTATTATTTTTTATTTATTTTTTCCTGTCATTTTATACTACTTATCCTGAGGTGGGGATTATACCACCAACGCTATTTTTAAAGTGCAGTGTGACCTGCACTTTACTTGTGAGTATATTTTATTTTATTTTATTCACTACTCTATTATATCATCAGAGAGCACTATTTGCTGTTTTTATCTCCTTCTTCTCCTGAGAATTGGACAAACCCCCTGGAAGACAAGCACCAACATATCCTATAAGCGGGGATTATTCCACTGTATGCTTACAAATCCTGAGCTGGCCATAGCTCATCCAAATGTGAGTGTAACATATATATTTTACTATTGTTACATTTATTTTATACACTCCGCACGATTGGTCCTCTCTTCTTGTGTCTTCCATATCACGAGACGGTGTGAACTACTATAACAAGAGAAGATACCCCCTACAGCGGAACCAGTGACTTTATCCATTTTACCTTCTGATATTTATACCTATTTTCATTTATATTTTTTTTTTTTTTTTTCTTATTTTGTATTTATTTATTTCTGGCGCAGCCTTTCTTTTTCCTTAATGTAAACAAATAAATGTGTAAACTCACATATTTCTGAGCCACTTAAAATAAAAGCTGGCTCAGACTAAGAACGTTGAATGGATTGGTGTAGTGATAGCTGAAATCAGATGCTAACTGCTTGCTCGTCCTTTCTTTAAAAAAAAAAAAACAGGATGCAGGATCTTAGTAAAAGGTTTATTATTCCAGAGTAAAAACAGCAGCAAAAATAAAGGTCAGCAATCTCACTCTCCACACACTTTGTTTATTTATAAATTATCTGTACGTTATTACCCTATGTCTGTTTTTCCTGATTTTGTCTCTACATGATTTTAATTGAACATAGGGGTAACTTATTTGTCATTTTATTCTGTGTGTGCTCTCACCACTTCTACTATTTTATTTACTTATTTATGTGTGGTGGAGTGACCCACATTGGTGATTGTAGCACTCTTTTTAACCTAATATTTACACCTTTTTTCTAAGTATAATTGTACGCCTTATGAATATACCTAGTGACACATAAAGAGCTGCTATCTTATGAGTTAAAAAAAATATACACCATATAGATAAACAAACAAAAAGATAGAAAGCTGGATAGATAGATAGATAGATAGATAGATAGAAATATACCTCAGCACAGAATGTCATGTTTGAATATATTTATTACCTGTTATGTATTAAATGTATATATGTGTGTATATATATAGTTTGTATATTGTATTTTTGTAATATTGTATCCTATTGTAACAATGCAATGTTTTGTGGACAAAGACCCAGGACATACTTAAAAATGAGAGAAATCTCAATGTATCCATCCTGGTAAAATATTTTATAAATAAATAAACAGACAGACAGACAGACAGACAGATAGATAGATATCCCATGGTCTTTATGGTAAAAATTTGAAGTTAAACAGATTAAACCTTTCTTCATTTAAGCATTGCCTTACCTTGGAAATATTCAGACTGAAGTAGATTGACAGCAGTATATTACATTAAGGCATGCAAGCGTAGGAAAAGCAGTGAGGGTAGAGTACTCAGACATGACTCATTTACTGGAATTTGTAAATGTCATCTAGGTGACTTCACTTCCGAACCTGATGCCTTCAGGTGAAAAATAAATAATGAAAAAACACAGATTGCAAAACATTTTTTTTTTTTGTCAATCACTTTTTATTGAGGTACGTGTAATAAAGGATGCAAAACACCATGTTCTGATATTGCATTGCAGTTCACAGACAATAAATAATGCCTTATATTTTTGTATAATAATATCAAGTTAATATAGGCTAGAACACATAATTAAAATGAAGAAAAAAATAAATAAAAAATGCAATAGAGTAGAATTTGACTTTCACACTGGATGCTAATTAATAAGTATAGGAAAACATTGCAGTAGCAAAACAAACATTAATATCAATAGCCTGGTAGCCCACGCCAACACAACATTCAAATACACAAAAGGCCAATCTGAAATTAACTGTGAGTATCTAAGAGGCACTTAAGAGCTTAAAGGACCACTATAGTGCCAGGAAAACATACTCATTTTCCTGGCACTATAGTGCCCTGAGGGTGCCCCCACCCTCAGGGACCCCCTCCCGCCGGGCTCTGGGGAGAGTAAAGGGTTAAAACTTACCTTTATTCCAGCGCCGGGCGGGGAGCTCTCCTCCTCCTCTCCGCCTCCAATCCTCCCTTTCGGCTGAATGCGCATGCGCGGCAAGAGCTGCGCGCGCATTCAGCCAGTCGCATAGGAAAGCATTTACAATGCTTTCCTATGGACGCTTGCGTGCTCTCACTGTGATTTTCACAGTGAGAATCACGCAAGCGCCTCTAGCGGCTGTCAGTGAGACAGCCACTAGAGGATTTGGAGGCTGGATTAACCCTATTATAAACATAGCAGTTACTCTGAAACTGCTATGTTTATAAAAAAAGGGGTTAATCCTAGAGGGACCTGGCACCCAGACCACTTCATTAAGCTGAAGTGGTCTGGGTGCCTAGAGTGGTCCTTTAACCCCAGTTTATATAGAGCTTGTAACTGGCTTGTAACTTGCCCTATATGAATGATTTCCAGTCCCCTCCGATCAACATGTCATGTCGGAATAATGGCGGTCCAATGGGAGGGGGAACGGAATCAGTAGGATGTTAGGAGCTGATATGCAGCACTCGGTCAAACAAGTAAAGCAGCTCCAGTAGCTTCCCACATATAATATCCCTTTGACTAATGTATTTCAACTGAAGATTCCTCTACCTTTAGTGTACCTATAACCTTAATTTGACTGCAGGCACATATTTTGCTAAAAAATATCTGTAGTAATGCAGCACAAATAAGAAAGATAAACATAGTAAAAATATAGTAAAAAAAAAAGTAAAAGGTAATATAAAAGCATGTTCCTAAAATCAACTCCTATTTCATTGGTGTGAAAGTAGTAGTAACAATACAAATAAAAAAATAAGAAACTGCAACAACGAACAACTGTAATCGAACAATCCATTGTTAAAATCACAGAAACAAGGTATATGAGATTCCAAAACTTCCAAGATCACATACAAAATCCAGGATGAATCTAAAAAAAAAAAAAAAAAAAAAGACAGCATGTGAAAGTTATCTCAAAATGAAAGCATTTCAATAGTATACAACATTAATACACTAAACAAAATTATAAACGCAACACTTTTGGTTTTGCCCCCATTTTTCATGAGCTAAACTCAAAGATCTAAGACTTTTCCCATGTACACAAAAGGTCTATTTCGCGCAAATATTGTTCACAAATTTGTCTGAATTTGTGTTTGTGAGCACTTCTCCTTAGTGCCGAGATAATCCATTTACCTCACAGTTGTGGCATATCAAGTTGCTGATTAGCCAGCATGATTATTGCACTGATGTGCCTTTGACTGGCCACAATAAAAGGCCACTCTAAAATGTGCAGTTTTACTTTATGGGGGATCAGTGGGGGGGGGGGGGGCGGGTCCGAAAACCAGTCAGTATCTTATATTGCACTCCCCGTTCAATATAACGGTGCAAGGAACCAGGATCCATTAAAAAAAAACGGGTTATAATGCTGCATTTTAACCTGGTTTGAAGAAGCCACGTTTGTAGTGGCGAAACGTGTCCCGGTCTTTTAAGCACATTGAGGCTTTTTTATTTATATATCAAAGTGTATTAATAAAATATTTTAATTGTTTTAATCGATCCTGGTTCCTGGCACCGTTATATTGAACGGGGAGTGCAGTCCCGAATCTGCACAACGCTACTAAATTGAGTCAGTATATTTTGACTCCACACTTGTGAGTACCCACTTGGGATGAGCATATTATATATTTTTTAGAAATATTTTTAACAATACTGCGCAATTGGGTGTACCTCTATTTATCCACAGACCTCAGAATTATATCGGAAGAAAGGGGTGGGTCACCTGTATGGACCCAGAGGCTATCCAAACCAGAGCTGGGTCTATAGCTCTCCGTTTGTGAGTTTGCACATCATATAATAATATTAACCATTTCATATAAGTGTGATCTATACTATATGTGATTATTTTTTATAGATATTTCCCTGTTGGCTTGTCAGTAGAACTTTGCTCCTAAAAGTTCTAAAAGGTGATTAATTTCTCTATACATAAGCGCTACATTCTTAATTTGTTTTGTACATGTTATATTGAATAGGAATATTTGAATGTTTAGCAGCTAAACTAATTGACACAAGATATATCTATATTTATTCTTATTCTCATTACTAATAAGCGCTGGTTGCACCATTCATTTTACTAATAATGCAAGGAGCCTAAATAACAAAATGGCAGTAGCATACACTAAACAATATGATATAATAGGCATAACTGAAACATGATGGGATGAGACACATGAGTGGGCAGTAAACTTAAATGGGTACATGTTATTTAGGAAGGATAGGAACAACAAGAAGGGTGGGGGGGTATGTTTGTATGTCAACCATGATTTAAAGCCAAATCTTAAGCAAGTGGAATGCGATGAGGAAAATGTGGAAGCTGTATGGGTAAATATCTGCTTGGGGGAAAAGAAGGGAAACCAACAATTGGTTGGGATATGTTATAAACCACCTAATGCTAATATTGACGAGGAACAACAGCTGTTTGAGCAAATTGAGAAAGCTGCAAATCTGGGTAACACGTTAATTATTGGAGATTTTAATTACCCGGACATAAAATGGGACAGAGGGACTAGTAGCTCAGCAAAGGGAATTAAATAACACCTTCATGTCACAACTTGTACAAGCACCAACTAGAATGGACGCTTGTCTGGACCTGGTTTTAACAAACAACGTTGATCTTTTGACCAACATCCAAGTAGGTGAGCACTTGGGAAATAGTGATCACAATATAGTGTCCTTCGAAATAAACTCAAAAAACCAAAAGCACATGGGGTATACTAAAACATATAATTTTAAAAAGGCCAATTTCAATAAGTTAAGGGCAGCTTTACAATATATTGACTGGCATAAACTCTATAGTGAAAAGAACACTGAGGATAAATGGATCATCTTCCAACAAATATTAGAAAGGTACATTTCTCAGTATGTACCATTGTGAAATAAATATAAAAGAAACAAATTAAAACCAATGTGGTTTAATAGAGAAGTAAAACAAGAGATTAAAAATAAGAAAAGGGCATTTAAAGCATTTAAATCGGACAAATCAGATGCAACTTATAAAAGATATAAGGTAGCAAATACTGCGTGCAAAAAGGCAATTAGATTTTCTAAACTTCAAAATAACTGGTAAGACCACATACTGAATATAATCACTGGTATCTCACTGGTAAGACCACATATTGAATATGCTGTGCAATTTTGGGCACCTGTTCTAAAGAAGGATATTATGGCACTAGAAAAAGTGCAGAGGTGGGCTACAAAATTAATAAAAGGAATGGAACATATCAGCTATGAAGGTTAACAAATTTAAACCTATTTAGTTTAGAAAAACATCGCCTCAGAGGGGATATGATAACATTATACAAATATATCCAGGGCCAATACAAACCATTGTGTGGAAATCTATTCACAAACCGGACTTTACATAGGACACGAGGTCATGCGTTTAGACTGGAAGAAAGAAGATTTTGTTTTTTTTACTGTAAGAACAATAAGGATGTGGAATTCTCTGCCTGAAGAAATAGTTTTATTAGAGTCCATACAGATGTTCAAACAGCTACTAGATGCATTCTTGCAAATACAGAATATTCAAGGATATAATCTTTCAATGTAACTGCTTGATCCAAGGATAAATCTGACTGCCATTCTGGGGTCAAGAAGGAAATTTTTCCTTGCTTGTTGTAAAATTGGAAGTGCTTCAAACTGGGTTTATTGCCTTCTTTTGGATCAACAGCAGAAAACAAATGTGAGGAAGGCTGAACTTGATGGACGCAAGTCTCTTTTCAGCTATGTAACTGTAGCGGAGTGCAATATTAGAATCCACGATCTCCGCTGGTATAACAGGTAAATCCACAGTCAGCGCTGAAAAGTAAGGCAATATCCCAATCCTCCCAATAACCGGACGAAACACAGTTTGGGAGTCAACTAACTGGCTTTATTCACAAGCTGACATATGTATTCAGTTCCCCATGCAAGGGGTTTCCTTACAGGGATTTCAGGGGATTTATCCCATCATGCAATATAATTCTCCCAACAGGCATTGCTGCACAAGAGGGATACTCCCACTAAAATGGACGGTTAAGTGGATTATCCCCTCGTGCAGCGAAACTGACAATTCACATAAAAATACAGTTTTTGAGTTTTATTCGGTATATTGACATAACCGAACGTTCGGTAGATAGCTGGGGTCTGAGCGCATCTTTTGAGAGAATACCGCTCAGCTCCTAGCTGACATGACCGAACGCCACAACAAATAAGGTTCTACATTGAAGTTCCCCTCAATCTGTCGATCGTATTGAGGGGAACAATCCTACCGAACACCGGGCTCCCGAACGGTCTGGAAGTGCAGCGGTGTTCGTGTTGTCGAGTAGCCGTTTTCAGTTCCAGGCGTTCGACGACCAAACACCGCTGAAGAATAGCGAATGTAAGATGGCCGACCGCCGCATGGTCGGTAGTCGAATGACGGCCACCTAGGAGAGCCTCTAATTACCGATTGCAACATTGTTGCAATCGGTTAACAAGCGCCACACAACTCTAAGTGTGTGGTCTATCAGGGGAGCCCGTATTCGTTTGACGAACAGACCGGGTAGGCGCTGTTCGTCGAACGAAGTACTGGCATGCTGGTAGCTTACGGCTGCCAGCATGCGAATTACCATAGCACAGTACACACACAGCAAAATATACATAGCACACAGTACAGCCTACAGACAACCTTTCTACATTATAGTTCAGAAGTGGCTAGGTTTGCCACAATGCTCCCCCAGAACCAAGCCAGCATACACAGTCTGATCCCAACGGATCGGCTTGGGGAGGTCCGGGAGAGTACTCACAGATCACTTTTCAAGTTCAGTCTGTCTATATAACCCGTCGGCATTACCGTGTTGTTTCCCTGGGCGGTAATGGATTGTAAAATCGAAGGGCTGCAGTGCCAAACTCCAGCGCAGCAGCCTGGCGTTGTCCCCAGCCACACGGTTTAGCCACACCAACGGGTTGTGATCTGTGAGTAGGGAAAAAGGTTGTCCATACAAATACGGCTGTAACTTTTTGAGGGCCCACACCACGGCCAGGCATTCTTTTTCAATGGCGGCGTAGCTTACTTCACGGGGCAACAAATTTCGGCTTAAGTAAGCTACGGGGTGTTCTCTGCCATTTGCTCCCACTTGGCTCAGCACTGCTCCCAATCCAAACATTGAAGCATCTGTGTGGACAAGAAATCTTTTAGTTGGATCAGGAGCGGCAAGTACAGGAGCATTAGTTAAAGCAGTTTTGAGTTGTTGGAATGCCTGTTCACACTCTGGGGCCCAGACAACCTGTCGAGGAAGGTTCTTGCGGGTTAAGTCAGTCAGGGGTTTGGCCAGGGCACTGTAATTGGGCACGAATTTTCTATAGTACCCCGCAGTACCCAGAAATGCTAGCACTTGGGTTTTGGTCCCTGGGGTGGGCCACTTGGCTACGGCTTCAATTTTGGCTGGCTCGGGTTTCTGTTGCCCACACCCCACCCGGTGGCCCAACTACTGCACCTCTGCCATCCCTATATGACACTTGCTGGGTTTCAGGGTTAACCCTGCCTCTCCAATACGATCTAGGATGGCCCCTATATGTCGTAGGTGTTCCTCCCAGCTTTGGCTAAATATGGCAATGTCGTCTAAGTACGCACATGCATAACCCTGGAAACCGTCCAGTAGCCGATCTACCATCCGCTGAAAGGTTGCCGGAGCGTTTTTCATCCCGAATGGCATGACCCGAAATTGGTACAGGCCAAACGGGGTGACAAAGGCCGACTTGGGGATGGCATCCTCGGCTAGTGGAATTTGCCAGTATCCCTTACACAAATCTATAGTAGTGAGATACTGGCCACGGGCCATCTTATCTAGCAGCTCGTCTATCCAGGGCATCGGGTAGGCATCAGACACTGTTTTGTCATTTAGCCTCCGGTAGTCGACGCAGAAACGCGTCGTGCCGTCCTTCTTAGGTACCAGCACTACCGGCGATGCACAGGGGCTATCGGAAGGCTCGATAACCCCTAGCTGCAACATTTCATTCAGCTCAGTCTTCATATGTGTCCTGACTGATTCCGGGACACGATATGGAGCCTGTCGCATAGGTAGCTGCCCCAGGGTTTCGACTCGGTGGGCGGCTAGCGGAGTGTACCCAGGCAAATTGTTGAAGATAGCCCCTTTAGCTTCGATCAGCTCTTGTACCTGGGCACGCTCCTGAGGGCTTAGCCGCTCCCCCAGCTGAACCCCCCGGGACGGCTCTATCTGTTCTTCGGGCTCTAGTAGGTCAGGTATCGCTGCCACGTCCTCTATCCTCTCATGGTAGGGTTTGAGCATGTTTACATGGAGCATGCGTCTCTTCCCTACCCCTGAGCAGGGGCCAATCACATAGGTGGTGTCACATCTCTGTTCCACCACCTGGTATGGGCCTTGCCAAATGGCCTGCAGCTTGTCTGTGCGAACGGGTTTTAAAATCAAAACCTTCTGCCCCACTTGAAAGCTGCGGTCTCTGGCTCCCCTATCGTACCAGCGGCGCTGGCGTTGCTGGGCCGCCTGGAGGTTGGTGCGCACAGTCTGAGTCAGCGCCTCCAGACGGTCCCGAAACTCCAGTACGTAAGATGCGATAGGGGTTCCCTCTGGGCTACTCTCTCCCTCCCAATGCTCCCTAATTAGGTCTAATGGCCCTCGTACCCTCCTTCCGAACAGTAATTCAAAAGGAGAAAACCCGGTTGACTCTTGGGGTACCTCCCTATATGCGAAGAGCAGGTGGGGTAGAAACCGCTCCCAGTCTTTGTGCGCTTCTCCAAACGTACGGAGCATTTGTTTCAGCGTACCATTAAACCTTTCGCATAACCCATTGGACTGGGGGTGGTATGCCGAATTTATTATGGGCTTAATGCCACATATTTTCCACAGTTGTTGGGTGACCTCGGCGGTGAATTGGGTGCCCCTATCGGATATTATTTCTTGGGGAAACCCCACCCGGGAAAATATCTTCATTAAATCCTCGGCCACCGTCTCCGCATGGATATTAGTGAGGGCTACGGCCTCAGGGTATCGGGTGGCATAGTCCACTACCGTCAAGATGAACCTTTTCCCAGAGGGACTGGGTTTGGGTAAGGGTCCCACTATGTCAACGGCCACCCTACTGAAAGGTTCTGAAATAATAGGGAGGGGACATAATTTAGCTTTATGACGGTCACCTCGCTTGCCTACTCGCTGGCATATATCACAGGATGTGCAGTACTGTCTCACATCTTTAGAAATCCCTGGCCAGAAGAATGCATGGGTTAACCTATATCGGGTACGGGTCATTCCTAGATGCCCAGACAAGGGGATATCGTGAGCGATCCTAAGCAGCTCTTGACAATATTTCTGGGGAACCACTAACTGTTTAGTGGTCACTGTGACTGACCATCCTACTTCCCATTCAGCAATGCGGTAAAGTAGCCCTTTCTCCCAAGTGTACCGCTCCCCCTCTAGCTCTGCTTGGTCGGTGCGTACCCTGTCCCTGTATACCTGAAGTGTGGGATCGGACTGCACCTCGGCCTCAAACTTAGCTGGGGTATCCCAGGACATACGTGTCGGGTGGGGGTCTTGGTCTCTTACCTGAGCCTCAGAGTGTGGTGGTGGAGCCGTGGTGCGAGCCTGTTGCCGTGTGGTGACTGGATGGGCTTCCTGGTAAGGAGCCTGTGGGACAAAAGCAGAGGTCATCTGGCCCAAATCATTCCCCAGCACAACATCTGCTGGTAAATTTTGCATCAGTCCCACTTCTTCTGTCCCCTCTCCCACACCCCAATTCAAGTGTACTTTAGCGGTGGGTAGTTGATATACTGCCCCCCCCGCTACTCGTACCACCACAGATCCGCCAGTGTGTGCCAAATCGGAGACCAAATGGGGTGCTATCAGGGTTAAGGTAGCTCCTGAATCCCGCAGCCCCTGGACCTCTTTCCCCTCTAGGGTTACCAGCTGTCGGTGGTGCTGCCGGTTATCTGTGGCTCGGACGGACATTACTTCATGCAATATGCCCAGGGGTTCCTCTGCGTGAACATTCCACAACTCCTGTGCAGCCGGTTCCCTTTGATAATGATGGGCAGCAGCCCTGGGTGCTGGGTTGGGTCGTCCTTGACTCCAGACGGGCTTGCCCTGGTTTTGGATACACTCACGGGCCATATGCCCCCACTGTTTGCACGTGTGGCATTGGATGTTGGCACGCCCGTTATACCTGGAGGGTGGGGGTAAATTTCCTTGGGAAGAACGAAACGGGGAGGCTGTGTGAGCTGGAGGTGGCATAGTGCTGGGTAGTCCCGTGGGTCGAGGGTAACTTTTGGCTAGGGGTCCATGATGTCTCCGTGCATCAAAGTGTTGGTCTGCCAATCTAGCTGCTTCAGTTAGGGTGAGGGGTTTCCTGTCCCGCACCCATTCTTGTGCCTCTGGGGACATCCCATTAAAAGATTGTTCCAACAACATCAACTGTCGCAATCCCTCCATGGTGGTGGCTTGGCTGGCTTGTATCCACCCTTGGGAGGCCTGGTCCAGCTTGTGGGCCCATTCAGCATGAGAATCTTTCTCTGGCTTGCGCAGGTTTCTAAACTTGCGCCGGTATGCCTCTGGGGTAATGGCATACCTCTCTAATATCGCCCACTTTCTCATAGTCCTTGCTGTCCTCACTGGGCACAGCGCGATACGCTTCGGCTGCCCGACCTGCCAGCTTGCCTGCCAGCAGTGGGACCATGCAAATCACACAGTCTCTCAAAATCCTGCAAGTACCCATCGTTCTTTCGCTGTATTCTGCTTGCCATTCCCTTTTCTTATTCGGCAGTTACAATTGCACGAATTGCGCTTTTCGGCTGTAAGGTTGGATCCCACCGCTGCCACCAATTGTAGCGGAGTGCAATATTAGAATCCACGATCTCCGCTGGTATAACAGGTAAATCCACAGTCAGCGCTGAAAAGTAAGGCAATATCCCAATCCTCCCAATAACCGGACGAAACACAGTTTGGGAGTCAACTAACTGGCTTTATTCACAAGCTGACATATTTATACAGTTCCCCATGCAAGGGGTTTCCTTACAGGGATTTCAGGGGATTTATCCCATCATGCAATATAATTCTCCCAACAGGCATTGCTGCACAAGAGGGATACTCCCACTAAAATGGACGGTTAAGTGGATTATCCCCTCGTGCAGCGAAACTGACAATTCACATAAAAATACAGTTTTTTGAGTTTTATTCGGTATATTGACATAACCGAACGTTCGGTAGATAGCTGGGGTCTGAGCGCATCTTTTGAGAGAATACCGCTCAGCTCCTAGCTGACATGACCGAACGCCACAACAAATAAGGTTCTACATTGAAGTTCCCCTCAATCTGTCGATCGTATTGAGGGGAACAATCCTACCGAACACCGGGCTCCCGAACGGTCTGGAAGTGCAGCGGTGTTCGTGTTGTCGAGTAGCCGTTTTCAGTTCCAGGCGTTCGACGACCAAACACCGCTGAAGAATAGCGAATGTAAGATGGCCGACCGCCGCATGGTCGGTAGTCGAATGACGGCCACCTAGGAGAGCCTATAATTACCGATTGCAACATTGTTGCAATCGGTTAACAAGCGCCACACGACTCTAAGTGTGTGGTCTATCAGGGGAGCCCGTATTCATTTGACGAACAGCCCGGGTAGCCGCTGTTCGTCGAACGAAGTACTGGCATGCTGGTAGCTTACGGCTGCCAGCATGCAAATTACCATAGCACAGTACACACAGAGCAAAATACATAACACACAGTACAGCCTACAGACAACCTTTCTACATTATAGTTCAGAAGTGGCTAGGTTTGCCACAGTAACTATGTAACTATGTAATTATGGACTGTAACGGTGCAAGATGGGAGCACTGAAAAGCGGATTACAGTAGTCAAGGCGAGAAAGGACAGTGGAATTGACCAGCACCTTAGTCGCATCTGGCGTTAAGTAGGGTCGAATGCGCACAATGTTTTTGAGATGGAAGCGGCAGGATTTGGTGATTAGCTGAACATGAGGCATGAAGGAGAGGTGGGAGTCAAGAGAGCACATAGGCAGCGAGCCTGCATGGTGGAGCTGATGGTAGCAACGTTGACTTGGAGGGAGACAGACACAGGAGTAGCAACACTCGAGGGAGGAAAGACCAGAACTTCAGTTTTGGTCAAGTTGAGTTTAAGGAAGTGGGCAGCCATCCAGTTAGAAATAGCAGAGAGGCAGTCAGAGACACTAGTCAAGAGGGACGGGGAGAGATCAGGAGAGGACAGATAGATTTGTGTGTCATCCGCATAGAAATGATATTGGAAGCCGAAAGAGCTAATGAGTTTACCAAGGAAGGCAGTATAGATGGAGAACAGTAGGGGACCAAGGACTGAACCTTGGGGGACACCAACAGAGAGGAGTTGGGGAGAAGAAGTAGAGCCAGAGAAAGAAACACTGAAAGTGCGCTGGGAGAGGTAGGAGGAGCACCAGGAGAGAGCAATATCTTGTAGACCAAGAAGCTGTTGATAATCAACAGTGTCAAAAGCCACAGAAAGGTCAAGGAGAATTAGGATAGAGTAGTGACCACGCGATTTTGCAGCGAGTAGATCATTGGATACTTTGGTCAGTGCCGTTTCTACAGAGTACTTAGCGCGGAAACCAGACTGAAGCGGGTCTAGTAGAGAATTGGACTCGAGGAAGACGGTCAATCTCGCATACACAACTCTTTCAAGGATCTTGGATGCAAAAGGCAGTAGCGAGATAGGACGGTAGTTGGACGGGGAGTTAGGGTCAAGGTTGGGCTTCTTTAGAATTGGGGTTACAGTTGCATGTTTGAATTGCGATGTAAATATGCCAGAAGAGAGAGCGAGAATGAGAATTTTGGTGAGAGGTAGAGAAAGAGAAGAAGACAGAGTACGTATGAGATGCGAGGGAATTGAATCTAGTGAGCAGATAGTGAGGTGGGAGGACTGGAGCAGAGCAGAAATCTCTTCTGCTGTAGCAGAGGGAGTGAGTTTAGGGGAAGTATTGTAAGGGGAAGAAGAAAGATGAGAGATCTCTTCCCTGATTGTAGAGATCTTGTCTGTGAAGTGATTTGCAAAGTCTGAAGCGTTCAAGTTACTAGGTGGAGGAGGAACAATAGGGCGAAGAAGAGAATTAAATGTTTGAAAAAGTAATTTGGGTTCGCGGGAGAGTGTGGTTATGAGGGTATTGAAGTAATTTACTTTTGCAGAGGAAAGAGCCAAGCTGTATGAGCACAGCATAAATTTATAGTGGAGAAAGACAGACGCACAGTGAGACTTTCTGCAACAGCGTTCAGCAGTTCTGGAGCATTTTTGAAGATATCGAGTCAGCTTGGTGTGCCAAGGTTGTTGGGGGCGCTTGCTGCATTTAAATGTAGGAGGTGCCATGATGTCTAGTTGAGAGGAGAGGGTGGAATTGTAGAAGGAGGTTGCAAAGCTAGGACAGGTGAGGTTTGGGATAGGTAAAAGGAGAGTTTGGAGATTAGTGGAGAAATGCTCTAGGTCAAGACATTGGAAGTTTCCCTGAGTTTGGTGTTAGACGGTGGTGTCAATTGGGTCTTAGGTACTCCAGTGTCAAGAGTCAGCAGATGGTGGTCAGATAGAGGAAAAGGAATATTGGAAAGATTAGTGATGGTGAGATCAAGAGCATTTCCCGCTGTATGGGTTGCTAAATTGGACCATTGCATAAGGCCAAAGGAGGAGGTTACAGAGAAAGACGAGAGGCATCCGTGCAGTTGGGGTTGTTGATTGGTATATTGAAATCCCTAAGTATAAGGGAAGGATTGCTAGATGAGAGAACATGGGGAAGGCAGGTAGAAAAGTGCTTCATAGATAGTCTAGGATGACCGGGAGGTGGGGGGGCAGTAGATGATAGCAATTTTAAAAGGAGTGGTTTTAAATAGGTGGACAGTGTGAACTTCAAAAGAAGAAAAGGATAGGGCAGGGGGAGTTATGTGCAGTGTATATCAACTTACAGTCAATGACATCAATACAAGTATGGCAATCAAAATTGGCACTCATCAAAAACAAAAAACTATTTTTGTAGAACATTAAAATACAAACACAAGTGAATGAAATGGCGATATAATAATTGTAGAAAATAATTATAAAATAGAAAAAGGAGCTGCACCTCTATAGTGTAAACAAGCTCTAACACACATGGTCAGTAAGCTATACTGTCTTTAAGACAGGCAAAATATCACAAATAACCATGTAGATAATAAATATTTTGTCAGGTCTCCGCGGGCGGCTGTAAGGGGAGGCTGCAATCCACTTGCAGCACTCACCCTCAGTCCTTCGCCGCCTGCGGTCTCCCCTTCCCCTACCTGTCGGCGAGCGGCGTCCTCACAGCCGCTCGCGTCCTCCTCGCCTCCCAGTGGCAACATGGATAACGCTGCACGCTGGGAGCCCGCACAGTCATACGAGCGCCGGGGTCAGTCACGTGACCCGGCGTTAAAGCCACAGTACCATAATCACAGTGGGAGGTGTAAATATCTCCCACCTGTGATTGTTAATTCTGATTGGAAGTTATCCAATCAGAATTAACCACAGGATTTATATACTTACCTTTTTTGTCTCTCAGTGCCCTGTTGTGGTCTTGTGATACCTGTATTGCAGTCTGCTTGTGTTTCTCTCTGGTTACCGATTACTTGGCTTGTTATTCCGATTTCCCTGTATTCTCCATTCCTTTGACCTCAGCTTGTTTCTCGTTCTCCTGTTTTCTGGCTCCCTTTACTTGGCTTGTCTCCTGACTATTCTTAGTGTGCTTAACCCGGCCATTCTAAGGGCCGGTATTGCACCCTTTACTTTCTGTGACCTGTTAGCGTGTTAGGTTCCCGAAACGTGACATATTTAGTGCCAATATGTGCAAATTGAATGCTGTGCAGGATATTACATCTATCACTTTAAATACATAAAGTTCAAAAAATGCCACCCCAAGCACCCAGGCTAATGCCTTGTTTGCCTTATGTCCTGGTGGGCCCAACAGCTGGCTGGCTACTTTAGCTCCTTCCCCACACCCGTGGTGTTAAACTACTAATATTCTATCTGGGTGGTGAGGGAGTACTGTCCTCCGCTCTTCTTGCTCCCTTGCGCTCCCTTCTGTGATGCCAGGAGCCAGAATATGATGTCACCCTGGCCCCGGCATCACTAAGCGGTGCAGAGGGAGCTGAGCAATAAGAGCTCAGTTCCCTCGCCGCCTCCATTGAGCGCCAGCAGCCCCAGCAAAGCCAGCAACACCAGCAGAGCCAGCCCGACCAGCAGTCCCATTAGAGCCAGCAGCCCCAACAGAGCCAGCCCAGTCAGCAGCCTCAGCAGAGCCAGCCTAGTTAACAAGGAGCCTGCCGAGCCAGCCAGGCAGCTGTCAGGGTTGGGACAGCATCCACTCCAGCTCTCCCAAAGGTAGGGAGGCTGGGTGGATTTAAATTTAAAAAAAAATAATAATTTGTGAGTGTAATGAGTGTATGAGAAAATGTGTGTGTGTGTCTGTGAGTGTGTGTGTGTGTCTGTCATTGAATGTGTGTGTGTGCCTGTCAGTGAATGTGTGTGTGTGCCTGTCAGTGAATGTGTGTTTGTGTCTGTTATTGAGTATGTGTCTGTCATTGTGAGTCTGTGTGTCTGTCCGTGAGTATGAGTGTGAGTGTGTGCGTGTGTGTACGGCTGTAAGTGAGTGCATGTAGCTGTCAGTGTGTGTCTGAGTGAGTGAATGTGTGTGTGTCTGTTAAATCAGTGAGGATTTGTGTGTCTGTCTGTGTGTGTCTGTCAGTGTATGTGTATCTGAGAGTATGTGTCTGTTGTTGAGTGGGTGTGTCAGTGTGTGTCTCAGTGAAAGTGTGTGTTGGTTAAACAGTGTGTGTGCCAATGACTGTATCTGTCAGTGAGTGTATGTCAGTGCATGTATCAATGAGGGCGTTTGTCTGTCAGTCAAAAAAATGGCCCTGACATACGGTCTCCCCTTCCCCTACCTGTCGGCGAGCGGCGTCCTCACAGCCGCTCGCGTCCTCCTCGCCTCCCAGTGGCAACATGGATAACGCTGCACGCTGGGAGCCCGCACAGTTATACGAGCGCCGGGGTCAGTCACGTGACCCGGCGTTAAAGCCACAGTACCATAATCACAGTGGGAGGTGTAAATATCTCCCACCTGTGATTGTTAATTCTGATTGGAAGTTATCCAATCAGAATTAACCACAGGATTTATATACTTACCTTTTTTGTCTCTCAGTGCCCTGTTGTGGTCTTGTGATACCTGTATTGCAGTCTGCTTGTGTTTCTCTCTGGTTACCGATTACTTGGCTTGTTATTCCGATTTCCCTGTATTCTCCATTCCTTTGACCTCAGCTTGTTTCTCGTTCTCCTGTTTTCTGGCTCCCTTTACTTGGCTTGTCTCCTGACTATTCTTAGTGTGCTTAACCCGGCCATTCTAAGGGCCGGTATTGCACCCTTTACTTTCTGTGACCTGTTAGCGTGTTAGGTTCCCGAAACGTGACATATTTAGTGCCAATATGTGCAAATTGAATGCTGTGCAGGATATTACATCTATCACTTTAAATACATAAAGTTCAAAAAATGCCACCCCAAGCACCCAGGCTAATGCCTTGTTTGCCTTATGTCCTGGTGGGCCCAACAGCTGGCTGGCTACTTTAGCTCCTTCCCCACACCCGTGGTGTTAAACTACTAATATTCTATCTGGGTGGTGAGGGAATACTGTCCTCCGCTCTTCTTGCTCCCTTGCGCTCCCTTCTGTGATGCCAGGAGCCAGAATATGATGTCACCCTGGCCCCGGCATCACTAAGCGGTGCAGAGGGAGCTGAGCAATAAGAGCTCAGTTCCCTCGCCGCCTCCATTGAGCGCCAGCAGCCCCAGCAAAGCCAGCAACACCAGCAGAGCCAGCCCGACCAGCAGTCCCATTAGAGCCAGCAGCCCCAACAGAGCCAGCCCAGTCAGCAGCCTCAGCAGAGCCAGCCTAGTTAACAAGGAGCCTGCCGAGCCAGCCAGGCAGCTGTCAGGGTTGGGACAGCATCCACTCCAGCTCTCCCAAAGGTAGGGAGGCTGGGTGGATTTAAATTTAAAAAAAAAATAATAATTTGTGAGTGTAATGAGTGTATGAGAAAATGTGTGTGTGTGTCTGTGAGTGTGTGTGTGTGTCTGTCATTGAATGTGTGTGTGTGCCTGTCAGTGAATGTGTGTGTGTGCCTGTCAGTGAATGTGTGTTTGTGTCTGTTATTGAGTATGTGTCTGTCATTGTGAGTCTGTGTGTCTGTCCGTGAGTATGAGTGTGAGTGTGTGCGTGTGTGTACGGCTGTAAGTGAGTGCATGTAGCTGTCAGTGTGTGTCTGAGTGAGTGAATGTGTGTGTGTCTGTTAAATCAGTGAGGATTTGTGTGTCTGTCTGTGTGTGTCTGTCAGTGTATGTGTATCTGAGAGTATGTGTCTGTTGTTGAGTGGGTGTGTCAGTGTGTGTCTCAGTGAAAGTGTGTGTTGGTTAAACAGTGTGTGTGCCAATGACTGTATCTGTCAGTGAGTGTATGTCAGTGCATGTATCAATGAGGGCGTGTGTCTGTCAGTCAAAAAAATGGCCCTGACATAAATTGGTGAGGCAAATTTAGATTAGAGGGGTGCCTGAATTTAGTCGTGCGTAGGGCAGCACAAATCCAAAACACACCACTGCCAATACCGCTCCCTATACAACCAAGTATTCTGCTAGAATTTCCAGCTGCTATATTACATTGTCTTCCTATCTTTAAGTCATCTAAATAATTACTCCTAAATCCCTTTCCTCGGATGTTGAGGTTATTACTGTATCAAATATTCTATACTCTGCCCTTGGGTTTTTCCATCCAAGGTGCATTATCTTGCACTTATCCACATCAAATGTCAGTTGCCACCCCTCTGATAATTTTTCTTGTTTGCCTAAATCATTTGGCTTATCCCCCCTGAAACATCAACCCTTCTATAAAAAAAAAAAAAAAAATATGAATGATAACTTTAGCCAGGGTTTGTGACTAAGTGGCTACTAGAAAAGACTGGACTTTGGCAAATGGTATACCTGTCCCGTATTCATCCGCTTATAAAAATGTGGTTAATGACATTTACTGTCCACACAGGAAAAGTTGTGCCGAGCAGCAACCTAATCCACAGAAGGGTTAATGCTGAGCAGCAATTATGCAAATGAAACCTGGTAACTGACTTTGGGGTCAAAGGCCGGTTACAGCCTATCAGATCTAGAGGAGGGGTATTTAGGCCCAAATATCATCCTGCTCAGTGCCCTGTCGTGGTTTCCCTTGTGGTTGTCCGAGAGTGTGTTCCTGTTTATAGTTTTCTACCTGGTTTTTGACTTTGGCTTTGTTTATTGACTTCTCTATATTCTGGTATCCTGGCTCCTGGCTTTCCTCATCGCTGTGTCCCTTTCTGTGTTCCCTGACCTCGGCTAGTATTTTTGACTATTCTTTGTACGTTAAATCCGCCCATTCTAAGGACCGGTAATACGTTACTTATTTGTCATCCGTGCTGTACAGTTCTACGTGCTGGATCAAACAGTAATCCTGACAATACCATTATGGGGTAATTCTCCTTCCTGGACTGTTGCGTCTTAAAGGCAACATAGGCCCAGCTAACCAAACTGGCAAACTGAAACGGGAAATTGGATCTCAATAGTATTATGCAGAACATGTCTTATTGTCTTATAATTACTGTCAGCAGTCAATATGTAGCTCAAGCACCTGGAGGGTAATTAGGGACAAACATCTACATAAGTGGCACAATGTACAAAAAAATCAGTATAAAATAAATAAAAACTGGATAAAAAAAATCTGGGTAAAGACTGTGTGAGATCCTCAGTGGGGACGAGGAGGAGACTGCCATCACTGAGGATCTAACACAGTCCTTACCCAGATTTATATCTAATTTTTTATTTATCTGCTGCAATAAAGTTATTATGCATACCTTTACTCCTGAGTCCTGACCTCTGATAACCGGAAGACTGTAAAGGGATATTTGGAGCAGCAATGATGCAACTTCTACATGTGTATATAGCCAGAGCCTACTCTAAGTGGCTCTGGAAATTCTTAGTTACCAATGGTCTCTTATGGTTATTATTGTATACATTTTTATATTGATTTTCTCTACATATCGCCCCTTATCTGTTTTTATTGTGGTGTCATTTATTGAAGTATGTATAGTAAGTGGTAATAGACACTGGTGAGCTGCATTCACTTTCTTCACTAGCGCCAGTAACACATATAAGGGGGCTCATCCTAGGTAGACACCCTACGGCAAGGTGTAATCTACCACATACAAAAAAACAAGTTCTGCGCTCACTCCCATCACTCTTGGGCGGCAGCAACGACCACAGTACACATCAGCCCCAATACAAACAGTAAAAACCAAAGAAAAAAGTTACCTGCGCTCTCTCCTAAACCCACTTAGGGGGGTCTGCCTTGACGTTGGCAGGCGGGCATTCCCTCCAATGGCCATTGGAGTAACTAAATGACATCCATTTGTTTAAATATACATAGGGATTAAGGAGAGTGCAGGTAACTTGTTTTTCTTTGTTTTTTACTATATATATTGGAGCTGATGTGTTCTGTGGTCATTGCTGCCTGGTCAGGTATGCTTATTAAAGGGCCATCACTCTTGACTCTGCCCCTGATCAGAGAATGAACTCTAATAGGACCCATTGTGCAAGGATGATCATCAAAACCCTTAGATGTTTGTGGACTAAGTTCCCCAAGCCATGTATCTAGGCCTATGGATGGCATTACTTCTATATATGTGTTTTGTTTTTATTTTATGCACAACACATGTTACCAATGCCTGTATATTCATTTATTTATAAAATATTTTACCAGGATGGATACATTGAGATTTCTCTCTTTTTCAAGTATGTCCTGTGTCTGTTTAAATATCAAAAAGAGATAGTCATGTTTTTCAAATCCCCGTATTTTGCTGATTTTCAGTAATATGGATATGAAGTCAAAATTCCCAAATATTACTTCCAGAGCATATCTGCTTTTACTGTCCACAAAGTAGAGTTTCTTCTGGAAACAATCTAAAACTGAAAAAGAAAGACAGAGTACCGTATATACTCGAGTATAAGTCGAGTTTTTCAGCACATTTTTTGTGCTGAAATACCCTAACTCGACTTATACTCGAGTCAATTGTCTGTATTATGGCAACTTACATTGCCATAATACAGACAAGGACCGCCGGGCTCATTACAAGCCCGGCGGTCCTGTTGGGGGCTGGCAGCAGGGGCGGGCTGGGCCGGGGGGCAGGGAGGCAATTGCCCCCCAGGCCGCCCGAAATTCTTTTAGGACCGGCCGCGGCGGGCCGGCCCTTTAACCCCTTAAGGACCAAACTTCTGGAATAAAAGGGAATCATGACATGTCACACATGTCATGTGTCCTTAAGGGGTTAAATGCTGCAGCCGCCGAGCGCTCTGTAAAGAGCGCTCAGACGGCTGCAGCTGCTTTTCCCTCCCTCCCCTCCCCTGTAGGTGGCCGAGCTGCACTCCGGTCCGCGGTCCCGGCCGGAGTGATGGGAAGGTGCACACTGAGTGTGCACTTCCTGTCAGTCCGGCCAGGTACAGGAAACAGAAACTCCTGTTCCACGCGGAACAGGAGTTTCTGTTTCCTGTACCCGGCCGGACTGACAGGAAGGTGTACACTGAGAACCTTCCTATCACTCCGGCCGGGACCGCGGACTGGAGTGCAGCTCGGCCACCTACAGGGGAGGGGGTAAGAAGAAGGGGGGGAGTAAAAAGAGGGGAGGGAGTAAAAAGAGGGGAGGGGGGGAGAGTAAGAAGAGGGGAGGGGGGAGAGTAAAAAGAGGGGAGGGGGAGAGAGTAAAAAGAGAGGAGGGGGGGAGAGTAAAAAGAGGGGAGGGGGGAGAGTAAGAAGAGGGGAGGGGGGAGAGTAAGAAGAGGGGAGGGGGGAGAGTAAGAAGAGGTTAGGGGGAGAGTAAGAAGAGGTTAGGGGGGAGAGTAAGAAGAGGTTAGGGGGAGAGTAAAAAGAGGGGAGGGGGGGAGAGTAAGAAGAGGGGAGGGGGGAGAGAGCAAGAAGAGGGGAGAGGGGAGAGTAAGAAGATGGGAGCGGGGAGAGTAAGAAGAGGGGAGGGGGGAGAGTAAGAAGAGGGGAGGGGGGAGTAAGAAGAGGGGAGGGGGGAGTAAAAAGAGGGGAGGGGGAAGTAAGAGGGGAGGGGGGAGTAAGAAGAGGGAAGAGAGGGAGTAAGAAGAGGGAAGAGAGGGAGTAAGAAGAGGGGAGGGGGGATAATAAGAGGGGGGAGTAAGAAGAAGGGGGAAGTAAGAAGGAGGGGAGATAAGAAAAAGAGGGGGGTAAGAAGAAGAAGGGGGGAGTAAGAACAAGAGTGGGGAGTAATTAGAAGAGGGGGTAAGAAGAAGAAGGGGGGAGTAAGAACAAGAGTGGGGAGTAATTAGAAGAAGGGGGTAAGAAGAAGAAGGGGGTAAGAAGAAGAGGGGGGAGTAAGAAGAAGAGGGGGAGTAAGAAGAAGAAGGGGGATAAGAAGAAGGGGGGTAAGAATAAGGGGGTAAGAAGAAGAAGGGGGGTAAGAAGAAGAAGGAAGGGGTGAGAAGAAGAAGGAGGGGTAAGAAGAAGAAGAGGGGGTAAGAAGAAGAAGAGGGGGTAAGAAGAAGTAAGAGGGTTAAGAAGAAGAAGGGGTAAGAAGAACAAGGGGGGGAGTAAGAAGAACACAGGGAGGAGGGGGGTAAGAAGAACACAGGGGGTGAGAACACACAGAGGGAGGAGTGAGAAGAACACAGGGAGGGTGGAGGGGGGATGAGAAGAGCACAGGGAGGGTGGGTGAGTGTGAGAAGAGACCGCTAGGGGAGGGTGGGGGAGAGGAGAGACCACTAAGGGGCAGGGGAGAGCTCTAAGGGACAGAAGGGACAGCTCTATAGGACAGGGGGCAAGACAGGGAGCTCTTTAACACTACGCGCACACACACACACACACAATGCATCCCTATACATACACAGAAACACACAATGCACCCCTATACATACACAGAAACACACAATGCATCCCTATACATACACAGAAACACACAATGCATCCCTATACATACACAGAAACAGAACATGCTTCCCTTACACACAGAGAAACACACAATGCATCCATTACACACACACACAATGCAACCCTTACACACAAAGACAATGCATCATTTGCACACATACACAGAAACATACAATGCAAACCCTTACACACACATGCAAACACACACACTGTTTTTCTTACATACACACAGAAACACAATGCATCTCTTACACTCAATGCACACACATACAGACACACACCTTGCATCCCTTATGCATACAAACACAGATTCACACAATGCATCCCTCACACACAACCAGAAACACATAATACATCCCTCATACACAAATACACACTGCTTCCACTACACACAAACACACTGCATCACCTGCACAAACTGGTATCCCTATACACTACATACCATAAGCACACATATTAGATAACACATAACACATCCCCTACACACTCCACTCCCTGTGAGCGAGCTCATGGGTGGGTGGAACATATAAGTGGACTTATGAGTGGGCCTTATGGGCATACTCACCGTCAGGCACTGGGGCCCAGACCTTGAGCTGTGTAAGAGGCCCCCCAAAAAATGGAGCTGCTTCCAATTCTCCCAGAACGTTGAATTTTGTGACCACAGTTGCAAACAGCCTCCAGAGGTCCTGTTCTACACCAGACCAGTGGAGCCAAACTGCAGCCCATCATCATCCTCATCTAATTGTAAGTAGGCAATCTAGTATATTATTAGTGACACTAATCTATAATTTACCTCACATTAAAGGGACACTATAGCTTAATGAAGTGGTTCTGGTGTCTATAGCTGGTCCCTGCAGGCTTTTTAATGTAAGCACACACTGTGTGCAGCACTGGCGTTAGTTCATATGGCAGATCATATGGGTGGGGCATTGTGATGTCACATGGGGGGGGACGGCAAATTTATATTTTGTCTAGGGCGGCAAAAATCCTTGCACCGGCTCTGATCCTGGGCAGGTGCACCAGTCTACTGGTGACCCACAGGAGGGGAGTGCACTGATTGCACTGCACTCTCTCCTGCCCAGACCCGTCTTGACCGCAGTGCAAGTGCCCTCTGCCCCTAATTTACGGTGGCTCACACTCACAAGCAGTGCCTGGAGCCCTTTGCAGAGACGGAAACAAAGAGGTTCTGCGGCAGCTGGCCGTCCTGCAAGCATTACATTAAACAGCTGTTCCCCATGCAGCCACAGGTGGCGTTGTGCTGGGAGACTGTGATTACTCTTCACTTCCTCCCAGCCTACAGAGCAGCGCATGGGGGAGAGAGGAGGAGGCATGATTTAATCTTGAATAAATCCTCTAAGCAAACCTTTATAAATTTGGGGGGATCAGCTCTGTTTCCACAGTTTATTGGTGTTTACTCTCATCTCTGTATTAATATTGAGGGATGTCTAAGTAGTAACATCAGTGTGTGTCAGCAGGGCCAGCCGTTGGGGTGGGCAAGCTGTGCGGTCACGCAGGGTGCCATGACAACAGAGGCGCCCGGCGGCCAACACAGCTCACAAGTTGGGTACACCAGCATATTTAATTTAAACGATTCGCTGGTGGTCCACTGGTGCGCACCAGCAGTAGGTGCAGTCAGATCATATCCTCTCCCTCGTGGTTCCGGCGCTCAGTTAGTGAGTCAGAGCACAGGCTCAGAGATTCTCAGCCTGTGCTCTGACAACATTGAAAGTCAGAGCCGTGAAGGAGCGGGTATGGCAAAGAGCTACTGATTAGCATAACATCAATATCCGTTATAAAACCAGAAAAAGGTGGGCATGGATGGTGAACTGATTTGGTGGCGCAATGGGACACTTGACTGGTTTTGCCCCCCAGGCCTAAGGCTGCCAGCCCTCCCCTGGCTGGCAGTGAGCTGTTACCTACCTTTCCTGCAGCTCCTGTCAGCTCCCTTCTCTCACCTCTGGTCCGTGCAGCTCCCTTCTCCTCCAGTGTAAGTCTCGCGAGAGCCGCGGGGTCAGAGCTGAAGGAGAAGGGAGCTGCACAGACCGGAGGTGAGAGAAGGGAGCTGACAGGAGCTGCAGGAAAGGTAAGTAAACGCTTCCTGCCAGCCCCCTCTTACACAGCCCATCCACTGGACCACCAGGGAATGAGAGCCCCCCTCCCTGGCCAGCTAACAAGCAGGGAGGGGGGACAAAAAAAATATTTAAAAAAAATAAAAATAAAATAAAAAATATTAATAATATAACAGAAAAAAATGAATATTAAAATAATAATTGAAAAAAAATAATAATAACAATGCCCACCCCCCACCAATGCTCTGCATCACATACACAAACACACTCTGCATCACACACACACTCTGCATCACACACACACTGCATTCATACACACACACACTGCATCACATACACAAACACACTCTGCATCACACACACACTCTGCATTCATACACACACTGCATTCATACACACACACACTGCATTCATACACACACTGCACTCATACACACACACACTGCACTCATACACACACACACACTGCATTTATTATATACACACACTGTAAATAAATATTCAATTAATATAATTTTTGGGGATATAATTTTATTTAGAAATTTACCAGTAGCTGCTGCATTTCCCACCCTAGTATTATACTCGAGTCAATACGTTTTCCCAGTTTCCCGACTTATATTCGGGTCGACTTATACTCGAGTATATACGGTATATACCTTACTAAAAATTATATTATAAATTTCATTGGGGAAATTTTTTTTAAAAATGATTAAAGCAGATTTATCCCTAAACAGGGAGAAAGCTGAACACAGTGGTAGAATTCTGGTATCTGCCTGCAGCATCCAGCACAGCTTGTCGTACCAACAATAATATGGAGTGACATTTTTTTTTTTTTTTTTTAATCAAATTTACTTATATGAGTGCATATTGTTCCATCCAAATTGGCAGCAATGCCGCAGGATTGAATGTAACTTGTGCGCTTTTTTTTTTTTGTATGGTGTACAGGTAAGATTATACATGCAGAAAAAACAAATGTCGCTGAGTACTCGATTAATACAAGATAAAACATTTCTAACTAAGTTTTGCGCTAAGTGCATGCCTAGCGTGTGTAGTACAAGGTTTTAACGATATGCTATATCATGGTGCTCAATATAGAAACATGCTGGGTCTAAACCGTAAGCTTCATGTAGTTTTTTCACCCTCGCTGGTCTAGAGTTCGTGAGCGGACGCAAGCTCCAGGAGCCTTGCAGTAAACTCGGGGTTAGCCAATGCCTGTTCTGCCATGTCGGTGTGGCCGGGCTCGAGTGTCTGTCAGTGTTGGGAGTCGGGCGAAGTCTAGCAATGCGTGTCGCCGGGCTCCTCTTTGGTTTCTCTTGGGCCGCAGCCTTGTCGGATTAAGACTGCCAAATCTGGGCATCAGGAGGATAGTGTCCACCGGGATGGTTAGTTGGTCGTAGCTCAGTATAGCTTGTTGCTGGGTGCTACTTTTATTGCCTCTTTGGGGCCGCCGCTCTGCAGGATGTGCGTAAGGTGCGTGTATGGTCAGCCCTGCTGTAGGAGTACCTTGCTTGGCGGCAGGTTTAGTAGTTGCCGGCGGGGTATTGTGCGTCCCGTTCCTCCAGCCCCGCAGCCATTATTGGTCCGGCTTGGTTTCCGTCGCTGCTCGCCGTTGACTTGGCTTGTGTAGTGGACAGGTAAGAGATCGCCTGTAGGGCTGCGGTGCGGGGTGGAACCCATCAGTCCTCCTGGGCATCTCGCTGATTGTTGAGAGCTCGGTGGAAGAGCAGTTCTTTCCGCTGATTCCGGAGCGCATGGCATCCGCCATCTTGTGTGCTGCGTCCGGGCCCTCGAGCGGGGTGGCGGTGTCGTTGGGCCTTGGACACATAGCCTCTGGGTGAGGACCGGGATCACCCCCACCGGTCCATAGGGGGGGGGGGAACTGGGCCGGGTCCCCCGGGTCTGGGTCTCAGGCTGGGCACCGTTAGGCAGGATAGTGGGGCAGCGGGCGTCCACCCCTCTCACCGCCGGAGTAGGCCTCAACTGGGTCGTCGAAGGTCTCACCTCCAGGGGACTGAAGCTCAGGGAGCCAGCCTCGCCCTGGATCCAGTGACCCCTCAGAGTCCAATGCTGTCGGTCTGTATTTAGGTTGATTTTCATGTTTTTCATGCTCAAAGATTTGTAAGTTGTAGGAGCTGGTCTCTCTTGGGACCGCTCAGCTCGGCGGTCCGGCCCCGCCCCCTGGAGTGACATTTTTGATTGGGTAACTAAAATAAAAGAAATGGGTCACTAAAGTTTGAATACCTCTTTCTTGTGATAGGAGGACACAAGCTAAGGGCTCAATAAACTCATCTATCAAATTATGGGAACAAGCACAAACAGGTATTAGATGCCAACGGGGGACAAGTGTATTCAGGGAACACTCAATCAAACACAAAATCTTAAGACTCGTATTGCGGAACACATGGGGAATATACAGAGGGGATACACCAAACATAGCGTGTCAGCTCACTTTTTAGAGCATCACAATAAAGATCCCTCGTTATTAAGTTTTAAGGCTATTTAAAAAACAAAAACAAAGTAGAGACTATTTTTGTCTTATGTATTTTCCCTTGACCAGCTTTGACCACAATTCTCACCTTTTGTCCTAACAAAATGAGAGCAGTTTGTCCATTCGTATTAGGACGCAATTCTAGACTTTTGTTCGGATCAGATTTTCATTCGAATTCCTATTCGTGCCGTTAGTAGATAGCTCCCATGCGCAGCGGGTGGGGACCCTAAGATACAATGGGGGGGGGGACCTACTGTCCCGTCCCCCACCCATAAGCTGTGGGTGGGGGCAGTAAGTTACAATAGAGGGGGGGACCTTCTGTCCACCCCCCCGGGCCCCAACCCATGCACGGCAGGTGGGGACCCTAAAATACAATAGGGGGAGAACCTACTGTCCTGTTCCCCTCAGCCCCCACCCATGAGCGGCGAGCGGGGGCAATAAGTTACAATAGGAGGGACCTATTGTCCCCCCCCCCGACCCTTACCCATGGGCAGTGGGTGGAAAAAAAAACTAACTCTAAAAACTCTAAAAATAGTGAGGGGGGAACCAATAAACCTAAATACCTTAAAAAAAAAATGTAAATCATACTTACCATTACGAGTCTTCTTTCTTCTAAAACCTTGTTTTTTTTTCAGCCCCAAAAAAGGCCAAATAAAAATCCATAAATCCCGTCATACTTATAAAATAAAAAATCCCCGAGCTCAAAAAATAAATAAAAATCGCAGAATAAAAATCCGGACGCTAAAAAAAAGAATCTATTTTCACCCAGGGAGGGCACCGCGCAGATTGAGCTCTGCAGGGCGGGGAAAGGAGTATAAAGCCTTCCCACGCCCTGCAATTTGACTCAGAGCGCTCTAATTGGTTAGTTTAAGCCAACCAATAAGAGTGCTCTGATAGGTAAATCTTGAGCCTTGCAAGTAACCAATCAGGCAAGGCTCAAGATGTATAAATGTATGTGACTATTAAGAGATGATTAAACCATTAGATGAGCAGCCAAAAAATTTGAATAGCCAAAAACTGAAAGGATTCATGATTCATGTATCATGCAAAAGTGGGATAGTGAAAAAAGTTTAGTTTCAAATGGTTGCAAACAAAAGGTAGCAGGGATTATTAGATGCATCAGTATAATGTCATATTACCACATAAATGATAAAGATCAGAATCCAATGTGTATTAAATATATTATAGAAGGCGGATTAAAGAGCTACAAGGTTGAATTAAATAAAAGGGGAAAATGAGAAACCCCCATTTAACCCTAAAGGTTGGAGGGTTTTTAATTTGTATATCTATCTGCACTCCCTTTGTCTTAGAACTTTGTCAAAGTCACCTTGTCTCTGTTCTCATTTAAAGGATCACTATAGGGCCAGGAACACAAACATGTATTCCTGACCCTGCAGTGTTAAAACCACCATCTAGTCCCCCTGGGCCCCTCATGCCTCCCTAAAAATATCTTACTTTTTTTTTTTTGTCAATCTGTATTTTATTGAGGCACATTAGATGGGATACAAAATAGAGAGAGGGAAATGTGCATTTAGAATACAGTATAGGGTTCAATAACAATGGTATCTAACATTTCCTTAGTATTTGTATCTCTTTTTTTTTTATAATATGGTTTAACGTTGCTTTTGTAATCAGGTTTAGTCAATATTCAGTTTAAGTCGTTTAACATTAACTAGTTGTAAGCGATTAAGTGCGCAAGCTTAGTATAAAATAAATGTGCAGGTTCAATATTTCCCTGTTGTGTAAATTTCAATTCAAATAGTAGGAACACGCTACCACAATAAGCGATTAGCTGCGTGCAAAGTTATAACATGCTATAAACAAAAACAGGCTAGTGCGGTTGCATGAACTAGTGATAGTATACGTGTCATGTAAACAGGCTGCTTATCCAAAATGTGCTAGATTCACGTATTAAAGCCACTGGGTATAATCCGAAGACTTTTCGTGAGGCTATTGACATCAGGCTGAAAAGTGCTAGACATTTGTGGCTGTGTGTAGGCAGGCTAGCTAAACATGAAGTCATGTAGGCAGTGGAAACAGTATACCACTGGGTATAGGCCCAGGCACAGCAAATTGCGGGACCTGTAGGGTCAAAAATTATAGGCTACAAACTGAACAAAGCTAAGCTAGTATGTCCTCAACAAAAAATGGGGAGTCTCTTATCTGGCATGTCCCTTCGCTCGGTGTCTTCAGTGAGGTACCAGAAGCTCTGGGTGAGGTTTCAGGTGCCCAGTCATCCGATCCCCAATAACGGCAGGGGCGATACAAGTGTAGGTGAGTCCCATTGATTATCTACGGCAGTGTGCCGTTTCATGGCTCTCTTCCAGCTCCAGATCTGCAGATGGGGAAATGTCGTTGCTCTTTCGTCCCCGGTGTTCATGTGGATCAGGTCTGTGCCTTGCTGTGGTTGCATGGGGGGTTGTAGGGGACCGCGGTCATGGCGGGCGGCATTCCGCTTGCTTGGCTGTTGCAGAGAGACTGTGCTTCGGGTCGTTGTCAGCTTGGGAGAGTGGGCAGTTTGGCGGGTCGTTAGCTGCAGATAGCGGTCGTAGGGTACAACCGGAGGGCAACGGGTGCGGGGGACTATCCTCCAGCCCCAGGCTGTTGTGGTAGCCGTCACCTTCTGTCCACGGACTCGGTACCTGAGTGCGGCCCGGTCCCGGCCCCTTAAGGGGCAGGTAGAGAATCGCGGTGACATCCGCCGCCTGCGGCGTGCGTTCTTCTCCCTGTGTGGTCGATGTCTCGAGGCCAGGCCTCTGTTGGCTATCAGCCCGGGCGGGCGGTCACTGGTGCGATGAGGCGCTATGCGGAGTGTGATACCCGGAGGGGAATCACCCGCTTCCTGCTCTGTACACCGGCTGGGTTGGTCAGCAGTGGCACGGGTCTGCAGTTTGTCCCAAAATGCCTGGAATAGAGCGTTCAGCCTGGCTTCAAGAATGTCTGGGAACAGCTCACATGCCTGTGCGGGAGTGTGCCGTGACTGCGGTATGGCCTCCGCCATTTTGTGAGGTTGGAGTGCCTCGTGTCGCCTGCTGCGTTCAGATAGCTGGGGTGGTGATTGATGCCACAGTCTGTTCCCCCAGTGGGGACCGGGATAACCCCCACCGGTCCAGAGGGGGGGGGGGGGGTAGGAGACCTGTAGAGACGCTTGGTGTGTCTGGCGTCGGGGTGAGCGGCCGTCTCTCCCCGGCTCCAACTTTAGTAGGCCGCACTCGGCGTTTCGGTTTCCCGGCCTCGACGGGTTTCAGAGGGGTGTCCTTCGGTTCCGCAGTGCATTCCCAGCATGGGTAGCACAACCCGGTGAGTCTGCGGTCAGTGTAGCCGTTGAGTTTGACCCAAATTCGGCCCGGCAGGCGAGAGCTCGTGGTGCCCACGTCTGTACTGCTTGGAGGTCTAAAAATATCTTACTTTTATTCAAGCCTGAAGCTGTAGCTCTGCATGCTGTTTGACTCAGAATAGTCAATAGTCAAAACCTGTCTGCTGACATCAGCAGAAGTGGTGGCCTGATCCAATCACAATGCTTCCCCATAGGATTGACTGAGACTGACAAGGAGGCAGATCAGGGGCAGAGCCAGCATGATTCAAACACAGCCCTGGCCAATCAGCATCTCCTCATAGAGATGAATTGAATCAATTAATCTCTATGAGGAAAGTTCAGTGTCTGCATGCAGAGGGAGGAGATACTGAATGTTTGGATGCATTTTACGCAGCCATGACCCAGGAAGCATCTCTAACAGCCATCTGAGGAGTGGCCAGTGAAGTTATCACTAGACTGTAATGTAAACACTGCATTTTCTCTGAAAAGACAGTGTTTACAGCAAAAAGCCTGAAGGTAATGATTCTACTCACCAGAACAAATTTGATAAGATGTAGTTGTTCTGGTGACTATAGTGTCCCTTTAACTAGTTCAAAGCCGCAGAATCTTAGATCTTTTGATTCCCCCCCATGGCACTCTTTTAGATGTCTGGGGATGGGTGTCTTAACTCGATTTTTGGGAGATCTCACATACTCCTTTATTTTTTCCTTGAATGGGTCAAAGATTTTACCCACATATTTCAAGCTACAGCTGCAGGTAAGTAAATATATCGAACCCAGGGCCGGTGCAAGGATTTTTGCCGCCCTAGGCAAAAGAAAGATTTGCCACCCCCCCAGTGACATCACAATGCCCTACCCATATGATCTGCCATATGAACTAACTCCAGTGCTGCAGTGTGTGTTTACATTAAAAAGCCTGCAGGGACAAACTATAGACACCAGAACCACTTCATTAAGCTGCAGTGGTTCTGGGGACTAAAGTGTCCCTTTAATGTGAGGTAAATTACTAGATTGCCTAGTAATATACTAGATTGCCTACTTACAACCAGATGAGGATGGTTATGGGCTCTGGCTGCAGTCTGGCTCCACTGGTCTGGTGTAGAACAGGATCTCTCATATTCGGACCGAAACAAATTGCACATGTCTAATGCAAAGTGTGTTTCTGTGTATGTAAGGGATGCAGTGTGTGTGTCTGTAAGTGGTGCGTTGAGTGTGTTTAAGAGATGCATTGTGTTTCTGTGTGTGTGTAAGAGAAGCAATGTGTGTTTGCATGTTTGTGTGTGAGGGATGAAGTGTGTGTGTCTGTAAGGGTGCGTTGAGTGTGTTTAAGAGATGCATTGTCTTTCTGTGTGTGTGTAAGAGAAGCAATGTGTGTTTGCATGTGTGACGAGAGCAATCTCGCCACATTGCATTGGAGAAGCCTGGTTGCCTGCCTGCTGCCTTTGGACTATGGACCAGACTTTAAAAGACTTATTTTCCCTGCAGAAAGGCTTATTCGTGCCTTTCTGCCAGGGTGTTTGGTAGATTTTATCTACCGAACAAACTGCCGAAGGAGCGACCACCTGGGAGCTGGAGTATGCAGCCAATTTACCTCCCTGAAGCTGCGGTTAACCGCAGCTTAATTGATTGTTACTGGGTGGCCACGGTTACACTTAGCGGTCGCTAGGTGGTGGTATTATGGAGCTCCCCGGATGGCCAGCGGTGCTCAGCCCAGAATCAGTGCACTAAAAGCGGACACTTTTACGTGCAGGCACCGCTGAGCCTCCAGCCCCCTGGTTCTTATACGTGCAGATTTAACCGAATACATGTTAATTCGGTAGTTTGTATATGTGAATGTGTAAACCCAGATAGCACAGCCATGGAGCCAATTTGTGTAATTAAAGACTTTGACTCCATGGCAATTGAACTGTGTGTATAGGATCTGAGCGCTATTCGGTAGTTTTGTGCGCTCAGATCCTAGCTATCTGGGGATATGTGACATGTCTGTGTTTTATGTATAAAATGTGACTTTGTGTATTTTATGGTGTTTTACTGTCTTTGTGTCCCCACGTGTATAATGGAGTTTGCCTCTGTCCTGGGAGATAATTTAATTACTTCTCAATTATCTCCAGGGCAGAGGAGAGGAAGCCATGATGCATTGTGGGAAAGTATTGTGACTGTATGTCCTAAAATGATACATGTCTGTCTGTGTTACAGTCTCCCATCTGGTCCCGTAGGAGAGTGTCCACCAGGTGGGAGACCTGCATAAATACCGGGCATGTAGCCCTGAATAAACAGTCCACTGCTTGACCCTCAACACTGAGTCTTGTCTCGTTCTTGGGGGGATTCACTGTATGCTGTTAGAGACTGATTGCCGCTTGGGAGCTTTTCCTGTTCGTCTGCTAGCAGCTATTCGTGAGGTTCTGGTTCGGGAGTTTGGAGTGCTACCTTATTCCCTTGTATGCAGTTCAGGAGTTTGGTGCATTCACTTATATTCAATTCGGGAGTTTGGTGTTCTGCAGTAGCTGCCTTTATATCTGAAAGGGGAATATCGCCTAAACGGATTTTAACTCCTTGTCTGCTGAAACGGTCCGTTACAGCATGTGCGTGTGTAAGGGAGGCAGTGTGTGTGTCTGTAAGGGGTGCGTTGAGTGTGTGTAAGATGCATTGTGTTTCTGTGTGTGTGTAAGAGAACCAATGTGTATTTGCATGTGTGTGTAAGGGATGCATTGTGTGTTTCTGTGTATGTGTGCAAAGGATGCATTGTCTTTATGTGTAAGGGTTGCATTGTGTGTGTCTGTGTCTGTGTGTGTGTGTGTGTGTGTGTGTGTGTAATGGATGCATTGTGTGTTTCTCTGTGTGTAAGGGAAGCATGTTGTGTTTCTGTGTGTGTAGGGATGCATTGTGTGTTTCTGAGTATGTATAGAAATGCATTGTGTGTGTGTGTGTGTGTGTGTGTGTATGCGTAGTGTGAAAGAGCTCCCTGTCCTATAGAACTCTCCCTTCTCCTTCTCATCCCCCCGTTCTCCTCTTTTTCTCCCCCTATGTTCTCCTCCCCTTCTCCCCTTCTCCTCTTGTTCTCCACTTCTCCCCCCTGTAATCTTCTCTTCTTCTCCCCCCTGTAATCTTCTCTTCTTCTCCCTCCCTCCCTGTAATCGTCTCTTCTTCTCCCCCCTCCCTGTAATCTCTTCTTCTCCCCCCATAATCTTCTCTTCTCCCCCCTCCCTGTAACCTCTTCTTCCCCCCTCCCTCCCTGTAATCTCTTCTTTCCCCTCCCCCCCTGTAATCTCTTCTTCTCCCCCCTGTAATCTTCTCTTCTTCTCGCCCCCTCCATGTAATCTCTTCTCTCCCCCTGTAACCTTTTCTCCCCACTCCCTCCCTGTAATCTCTTCTCCACCCTCCCTCCCTGTAATCTCATCTTTCCCCCTTCCTCCCTGTAATCTCTTCTTTCCCCCTCCCTCCCTGTAATCTCTTCTTCCCCCCTCCCTCCCTGTAATCTCTTCTTCTCCCCTCCCTCCCTGTAATCTCTTCTTCTCCCTCCCTCCCTGTAATCTCTTCTTCCCCCTTCCCTCCCTGTAATCTCTTCTTCCCCCGTCCCTCCCTATAATCTCTTCTTCCCCCCTCCCTCCCTGTAATCTCTTCTTCTGCTCCCCCCGCCCCTGTTTTCCTCACCTCCCCTTCCCTGTAGCGTGGCCGAGCTCCTCTTCGGTCCGCAGTACAGGAGTTTCTGTTTCCTGTACCCGACCGGACTGACAGGAAGTGCACACTAAGTATGCACTTCCTGTCAGTCCGGCCGGGACTGCGGACTGGAGAGGAGCTGGGCCACGCTACAGGAAGGGGAGGTGAGGCAGTGTGGCAGCCGCCTGAGCGCTCTTTATAGAGCGCTCAGGCGGCTGCAGCATTTAAAGGGACGGCGATGGAGGCGCAGGGTGCCCCCTCCTATATGGCGCCCTTGGCAGCTGCCTAGTTCGCCTTATAGGAAGCGCCGGCCCTGATCGAACCTGTAGTTTTACAATTAAAAAAATGTGTAACCTTGAAGGTTTGGTGTCCAGACTTTTGTTTTCTTTAGGTTTATTCTGTTTTCAATTACTAATATATAATAAAATAACAAAAGGGGTTAATAGATGATGGATATTCAACAGCAGATGGTAAAGGGACACTCCAGGCACCCAGACCACTTCTGCCCATTGCACCCTGCAACTGTAAATATTGCAGTCTTCATAAACTGCAATAATTACATTGTAGGGTTAACTCCTCCTCTAGTGGCTGTCTATTAGACAGCCACTAGAGGGCACTACCTGGTCTATAGCACAGGTTTTGTGCTATAGGGTCGCTGGACATCCTCACGCTATGTGAGGACCTCCAGCATCGCAAAAATTCCCATAGGAAAGCATTGAAAGCATTTTCAATGCTTTCCTATGGGGAGGTCTAATGCGCGTGTGCGGCATTGCCGCGCATGCGCATTAGATCTCATCCCGCCGGCAGCCGCAAATGCGCAATCTGTCTCCCCCGCCGGCTGATGTTGGTGGAGGAGGAGCGTGGGCCATCGGCGGTGGTCTCAGGTAAGTCACTGAAGGGGATGGGGGGTGGGAGGGAGAGGGGACCTGCAGTGCCAGGAAAATGATTTGTTTTCCTGGCACTGGAGTGTCCCTTTAATTGCTGGAGTGAGGAAGGCAGAGACTTAGTCTTCAAAGTCAGAGAAGAAACAGACAACAAGCCTCTTTGTTCTTTTTCCACTATTCTATATAGCTATGACTTTAATCATGTCAGACGTTTTAGCTAAAACTCTGCAATAAAGGGACACATATGAAGATCCTTTTTATATGCAACCACATTCCAGATTTCTCAGACAAGAAAGTTCTGTAATTTATTGATACCATCTGTTCCCAATGCTCAGTCCAGACACCCACATCTAATGTGAATAGAATATGCAATACTCAAGACCAACTATGATCCGACGGAAACTATTCTACAGGTTTAGGATGACAAAGGTCATCCAGATCAAATATGAATTCACTCTGAGGATCTAATAGATTCTCTAAATTTTTTATCAGAATTTATACAAAAAGTGGTTTAGACAGAGGATCGAGAATGATCTGATTCAAGAATAAAAGCAGAATTCAAAGAAAACACGTCATCAGTCTGAACTATGTGTGCATTAGCACATTTCCATTGTCATGTGTTTTCTATCTGATGGGCCTGGACTCATCAGTCTCACTTCCTCAGGTTACACCCTTAGCAATGATCTTTTTAACAGCCTTTTTTCCCATTAATTTATTAATTTAGGCTTATTTTAAATAATTTCCTCTTCAGAACAAGAATTGTGAGCTTCAGATATAGCCTTTGTCATGGTAGAGGACTCGTTGTTCATAGCTGAAATAATAGCTCGATGAACAGATTTGTCCATGGCTGAGTTTAAGACTAGGGTTTATTAAATCAGACATTGCAGTGAGAAAAACATTATCTTCATTAGACGATGAATGGTCGACCTGTCCAGGATTAGCAGAGAAAAAGGAGCCTGTGGGTGTGTTAGTATACCCATAATATAATAATCTCAGCCAAGATCCCCATGAGCATAGCATTGCCTAACAACACAACAAACTCTAACAATGCAACAAACTCTAACACTGAGACAAGGCTGGCACACTCTGTTATTTGGGATAAGCAGGTGAGTAAATTGCCCAAATAAAATTCTGCTCTGAAAATGGAGTAAAGGGAAAACTCAGGAAAAAAAATAAAAACAGTTTTCTTGGGGGTGGGGAGGAGGGGTTGTGTTTTTTTTTTTTTTTTTTATCTTTATGGTATCTGACAAAACCATGTATTTAGGCAGAGAATTCCACATCTTTAGCTTTGTTACTGAAAGGAACCCTTTCCTTTATTGTAAGCCAAATGCAATTTTTTCAAAGTTCAAATGAAGACATACAATCCAGTTACAGAACAGTTACCAAACAGCTGTTTGCACTGGCCCTGTATGTATTTGTATTGGACTATCATATCCCTTCTGAGATGTAGCTTTCTAGCCTTTCTTAATGAGTGACATTTTTCATTCCTTGTTCAGTATGGACACAATTCTCATTGATAACACAGAAGAGTTAAGTGCATAATATTAATGGTGCAAGAATGGGGGTCAGTCCACGGGCACAGATAAGAGCCTTTATCTATTTTAAACCATTCCTACACATAGAAGTCATGATACTAAGAGTGCCCCTTTAATAATAAATGTGGTAATACAGGGTTTAAACAAACACGGGGTTTAAACCTGCAAGGTATTTATTGTTTTACTGTTTTTGGTAACTGTGGAAATGAGTGTTCGCAAGATTGCTGGTCATGCACATCTTGTTACATGTATGCATGCCTAGATGTATCCATCCGGGGTCCATACCTCTCTGACAGGTGAGTGCAAGTGGCTTCTCTAGATGTTTAGATTGGAGATCTGGAGAAGCAAATTGCGACATTGAGGGAGATTGACAATGTTGAAAGGGGTCTGCTGCTCACTGAGCAAAGGTTAGTGGAGCTAGTAGTGGAGTGGGAGGAGATAAGAGAGCTGGGGAACAGGCATGTAGCTGGGTGACAGTGGGGCGAGGTAGTGGGGGGGAGGAATGAGGAAAGGGCTAGCTAGTCCTAACTTTGTAAAACCTAGCAGGTTTGGATTTGCCCGTTTGAGCATGGGCATCTGCAGGACAGGGCAAAAGGGAACACTTGCCCCCCCCCCCGGGTTTTTCATCTTGCCCCCTCCCCAGAGGCAAATTTCCTGTGGGCTATGGCATCTTAGTCCGAGGGAAAGAAGAGGGAGGTGCTAGGGGCTGGAGGGAGGTGCTGGAGGGTGCATTTAGGTTTCCAAGGGGTGGATGGAGCACTGTGAGGCTCCCTCCCGAATCCCCAGCAATTTGGTGCCTCTATGCTCCGCCGCCCCCGCATTCAGGCAATTTGGTGCCTCTATGCTCCGCCCCCACATTCAAGCCCCACCACCCGCATGCAAGCACCACTCCAAAGCTCTGCCCCCACACAGGCCTAGTGCAAGGCTTTTTGGGTACATAGGCAAAGATGCATTTTTCCCCCCGCCCCCACCCCCTCCCCCCCCAAAAAAAATTAACATCTTCACCTGGGAGCCTCTTAATCTCCCTTGTGTGTTTCTTATCCCCTTTAGTGTATTTTATCTCATATTTTTCCCCATTGTGTGTCTTACAACTCCCTTGTATATCTCTTACAACTCCCCTTGTGTGTCTCTTATCCCCCCTCTCTGAATCACTCTTACATCCTCCCACATTTTGTGTGTCTTACTCCTCCCAGCCCCTTTGTGTGACCCCTTTTCTCCCAGCCCCTTTGTGTCTGTTGCTCTTCCCAGCTCCTTTGTGTGTGTCTCTTTCACCCCCAGTCCATCTGTCTCCTCCCTAGCCCCTCAAGCCCTGCTGTGTGTTTCTTTCAAAACCAGCCCCTCTCCCCTCCCCGTTCCTTAGTGGCCCACTCCCTTCCCTGTCCCTTAGTGTTTCTCTCCTCTCCCCTCCCCTCCCCTCCCCCTTCCTTTCCCTGTCCCTTAGTGTTTCTCTCCCCTCCCCTCCCTGTCCCGTGGTGCACTCCCCACCCCTCTCCCCTTCCTGGTGTGCCTCCTCGAGCGGATCCCTGTACAGGAGCTTCAGTTTTCTGTACCCGGCCAGACATGCAGGAAGTGCTCTCTCAGTGAGCACCTTCTGTCAGTCCGGCTGGTTACAGGAAACAGAAGCTCCTGTACCATGCTCCGCTCTGCCACGCTACACTCCGTGGTGTATACACACTGACAGTCACACACACATGTCACTGACAGACACAGACTCACTGATTTGATGCACACACATCCCCCAACAGACACACACTGGCAGATACGTACTGACAGTCACACACACACTCAATGACAAACACACAGATGTCACTGACAGACACAGACTCACTGATCTGACACACACTCATTCATTGACAGACACACACACACACACTGACAGACACACACACTGACAGACACTCATTGACAGACAGATCTACCCTCCTGCCGGTCACTATAATCTTCTGCCCCCAGAACCGGTGCACCCTAAGGTGGCCGCCTGTGCTGCCTTATGGGCATGCCATTCCTGCCCCTGCACTCACGCTGCTGACCTCACTGGAAGGAAGAGGACAGAACATGGAGACTTCACCTCCCAGTCTCCCACAGCCTTCTGTGACAGGTAGGCTTCAGCCCATGACAGTGATTGTGTGTGTGTGTGCCTGCTAGCAAGTGAGTCTGATGTGTGTGCGTGTGTGTGTCAGTGAGCTTATCTTTAAGTGAGCATGTGTGTGTGTCAGTGGGTTTGTAGTGAGCATGTATGTGTCAGCTTGTCTCTTGTGAGCTTGTGTGTGTGTCAGTGAGTGTGTCTGTAGTGAGCAAGTGTGTCAGTGAGCTTGTCTGTAAGTGAATATGTGCATGTCAGTGAGCTTGTCTCTACTGAGCATGTGTGTGTGTGCCTGAGTTTGTAGTGATCATGTGTGTGTCAGAGAGCTTGTCTGCAGTGAACCTGTGTTTGTGTGTGTGTGTCAGTGAGATTATGTGTAAGCGAGCTTGTGTGTGTCAGCTAGCTTTTCTGTAGTGAGCATGTGTGTGTCAGTGAGCGTGTCTGTAGTGAGCATGTGTATGTGTGTCAGTGAGCTTGCGTGTGTGTCAGTGAGCTTATGTGTAAGCAAGCGTGTGTGTGTCAGCTAGCTTTTCTGTAGTGAGCATGTGTGTGTCAGTGAGCGTGTCTGTAGTCAGCATGTGTATATGTGTCAGTGAGCTTGTGTTGTGTTGGTGAGCTTGTGTGTGTCGGTGAGTTTTACTATAATGAGCATGTGTGTCAGTGAGCTTTTCTGCAGTGAGCATGTGTGTGTCAGTGAGCTTGTCTGTAATGAGCATGTCTGTCATCAAGCTTTTCTGTAGTGAGCATGTATGTGTCAGTGTGTGTATCAGTGAGCTTGTCTGTAGTGAACATGTATGTCAGTGAGCTTGTCTGTAGTAAGAATGTGTATGTGTGTCAGTTAGCTTGTCTGTAGTGATCATGTGTATGTCAGTGAGCTTTTCTGTAGTGAGCATGTGTGTGTGTCACTGAGCTTGTGTGTGTCAGTGAGGTTTTTCTGTAGTGAGCATGTGTGTGTGACAGTGAGTTTGTCTGTAGTAGATTTGTGTTTGTGTACCAATTAAGTTGTCTGTAGTAACCTTGTGTAAGTGTCAGAGTTTGTACTGTGTGTGTACCAGTAAGTTTGTCTTTGTGTCAGTGAGATTGTCTGTCAGTGAGCCTATTTGTGTGTATCAGTGAGCTTGTGTTTTTATGTCAATGAGCTTATGTGTATAATGAGATTGTCTGTCTGTCTGTGAGCATGTGTATCAATGAGCTTGTGTGCTTGTGTCAGTGAGATTGTCTGTGTTTGTATGTGAGTACGTTTACTGTATAATTCTTTTTTTTTACACTGACAGAACCAATACTTTGAATTATAAAAAGAAACATATATATATATATATATATATATAATATATATATATATATATATACAGTGGGGCGAGGTAGTGGGGGGGAAGGAATTCAAAGTATTGTTTTTTACACTGACAGAACCAATACTTTGAATTATAAAAAGAAACATACTTATATATATATATATATATATATATATATATGTGTGTGTATATATATATATACACACACATACACACACTACATGGCACAATGACTTATGGGACTGGCATACATTTTTTTTCCAGGGCTGCTTTTTACCCCAAATAGGGGCAGAGCATGGATATCATTACAATTATGCCCCGTCCACGCACCTGGAAAACATCCTGCGGACACCCATGCGTTTGAGTGAAGATGCTGGGAGTGTCAGCTCAGGAGTAGCTGTACTAGAGGAAGCTGTTTCTTCTAACAGAAGAGTGAACAGCCTCTCTAGTATGGGTGGGGAGGAGAGTGTAAGGAAGGCTAGACAAACTGTTGTGGTAGGGCACTCTATTATTAGGAGAGTAGATAGGTTAATCTGCCGCTCTCATTGGCTCAACCAGACAGTTTGCGGTCTCCTGGGTGCTTGGGTCCAGCATGTTACTGACAGAGTGAATGGATTATTGCGAGGGACTGGGGATGACCCAGCGGCCATGGTCTCTGTTGGTACCAATGATAAAGTTAGAGGAAGGTGGAAGGTCCTAAAGAATGATTTAAGGGGATTAGGTAGTAAACTTAAGAAAAGCACCTCCAAGGTGGTATTCTCTGAGATAGTACCTGTGCCACACGCTACAGGAGAAAAGCAGCGGGAGATTAGAGAGGTCAATGCATGGCTGAAGTTTTGGTGCAGGAAGGAGGGTTTTTTGTTTTTAGAGCACTTGGCCAATTTTGCACTTGGGTACAATTTTTAAAGCCATATTGGATTGCACTTGAACAGGAGAGGGACTGCAGTGCTGTGTGACAGTATGACTAGAAGGTTGGAGAAGATTTTAAACTAGTGGTGGGAGGAGAGACATAGTAATCTACAAAATGGAGATAGGACAGAAAGAAGATGGACTTTAGCTCAGTACAAGGGTGGTGGAGATGGGGATCATGCAAGATCAGAACAGAGGAGGTATGTAATAGTAATAAAAATTCACATAAAGTACAAGTGACTCTTGATAATATTAAATGCATGCTTACTAATGCAAGGAGCCTAAATAACAAAAGGGGGTGGAACTAGAGGCAATGGCATACACTAAGCAATATGACATAATAGGCATAACAGAAACATGGTGGGATAAGACACATGACTGGGCAGGAAACAGGAAAGGGTATGTTTGTATGTCAACCATGAGTTAAAGCCAGATCTCAGTAGACGTGGAAGCTTTATGGGTAAATATCTGCTTGGGGAAAGGAAATCCAATATTCGTTGGGATTTATTGTACACCACCTGATGTTAATATTGATGAGTAAGCTCTTTGAGCAAATTGAGAAAGTTGCAAATCTTGGAAACGCGTTAATTATTGGAGATTTTAATTACCTGGACATAAATTGGGACTAGTAGTTCAGCAAAGGGAATTAGGTTTTTGAACTCGTCAAATGACACCTTCATGTCACAACTTGTACAAGCATCAACTAGAAAGGACGCTTGCCTGGTTCTAACAATTCATTTAGATCTTTTGACCAACATTCAAGTAGGTGAGCACTTGGGAAATAGTGATCACAATATAGTGTCCTTTGAAATAAACTCAAAAAAACAAAAGCACATAGGGTATACTAAAACATATAATTTTAAAAAGGCCAATTTCAATAAGATAAGGGCAGCTTTACAATATGTTGACTGGCATAAACTCTTTATTGACAAAAACACTGAGGAACAATTGAATATCTTCAAACAAATATTAGAAAGGAACATTTCTCAGTATATACATTTGGTAATAAATATAAAAGAAACAAATTGAAACCAATGTGACTTAGTGGGAAAGTGAGTCAAGAAATTATAAATTAGAAAAGGGCATTTAAAGCCTTTAAATGGGACAAATCAAAGGCACCCTATAAAAGCTATAAGGAAGCCAATAATGTGTGTAAAAGACGATTAGATTCGCTCTACTTTAAAATGAAAAAGCGATCGCCAAAGAGAGCAAAACCAACCCCAATGCGAGCTCCCACCATCAGGCGCCAAATAAAGCCACTAAATCAGAGAAAATCAGCATGCAGACTCCCCAAAAACACAGGCACACACACACCAGGATGCCAGCACCCACTTACTGACATGGGCGGCAGCCGCAAAAAGCAGGATCAAACACCCTCGATAGACATAATGTTCCGGTTCCAGCACGGTCTGGCGCCATCTTCCCCACAACAGGCAGACGACACAGCCTCAAACTCAGACGAGAGTGAGGCAGCAGACTCAGCAGCAGCTCCTCTAACAAAATGAGATCTGCAGCTCCTTCTAAAGGAAGCAGCCACAGACATCAAGACAAACATGGCAGCTGAGCCGGAGAAGCAGCTGCACAGCATAAAAGCAGTAATAGCAGACCTGGGGGAGAGAACAGACCAGGTGGAACAGAGAACAGACGGACTCCTAAACACCTTAAAGGCACAGGAGGAAGACATTTCCACATTGAGACACAGAGTGGAAACTCTGGAAACAGGTATGGAAGACCTGAACAATCGCTCAAGACAGAATGATATAAGGATAAGGGGCCTCCCTGAGACGTTAGCGCCGGACATGTTACCCGCCACCCTACACAAAATTTTCATGTCCCTCCTACCAGAAGCTACGCCACAAGATCTGACCATAGACTGGGCACACAGGGCACTGAAGCCCGCCAGTCAAAACCAATCCGCACCCAGAGATGTCATAGTACGCCTACATTACTTCACCTTCAAGGAAGCCATCATGACAGCCATGGGCGTAGGAACCCCCAAAAATCTGGGCGGGATAGCATTTTTACTCGCCGGGCATATTCTTATTCCGTAAACTAGGAGTTGTTTATCCCATTGTACAGCGCTACGGAATTTGCAGTCGCTATATAAATGATTAAATAATAACATTAAACAGTCACTACAGGGAAGGGGTTTTACTTTCCCGGATACAGCGCCGGGATCCTCCTATTTAGAACCACCCCTACCCTTCCCATGAATATTAGAACCACCCCTACCCCTTCCATGCACAAAAGAACCCCACCTACCCCTTCCACGCATATTAACCTCCTACCCCTTCCATGCATATTAGTACCCCCTAACCCCTTCCATGCATATTAGAACCCACCCTACCTCTTCCATTCATATTAGTACTCCCCTAACCCCTTCCAATAATTTTTCTACCTCCCCCTTCCTCCCATCCATATTAGTAGCCCCCTAAACCCTTCCAATTATTTTTCTACCTACCCCTCTCCCCCCATCCTTATTAGTAGCCCCCCTAACCCTTTCCAATTATTTTTCTGCCATGTTAACTAACGCCAGTGCTGGAGTGCCGCCGTGTTTACATTAAAAGGCCTGCAGGGACAGGCTATAGACACCAGAACCACTACATTAATCTGCAGTGGTTCTGGGGACTATAGTGTTTCTTTAATGTGAGGTAAATTAGAGATTTTTTCCCCATAACCTGTCCCCCCTACATGATTTGCTGGGGGGGATGCATCCCCCCCATCCCCCCCGGTTCCTACGCCCATGATGAAAGCCACCAGGAGAACACCGCCAAAATTCAACGCCACAATGTTGCAATTTTATCAAGACATATCACCCATCACCCTTGCAAACGCAGATAACTCAAACCTCTCACTAACGCACTGGCACAGGTGAACATTGCGTACCGCTGGGGGCACCCATTCAAACTTCTAGTACGCCAGCATGACACCACACATGTCCTCCAAGACATCTCCAAAATGGCGACCTTCGCAGCAACACTGGGCATCCGAATCCAGGAACCACTGATAAGATCTACAAACCCAGCGACCAGCACCAGAATCCCCCAGGCACCACTTTGGGAAACACCACGACCACATCAGAACCGTCCAGCCAAGAGGCAGCTGCAACTCATCCGACAAGCACAAGACCATGACCCGTGAACACAACAAAGCTGAAGCCCAACGGGCGCAAAGGAGAACCTGCAGGGACTGCTCTGGGCAGCAGAGCGGAATAACCGCCATCGACCACCCAGACGAAAAGTACTGAAACATATATCCTTTATTGGAACTGTATACCTGTTAATAATTACAAAGTTTAGTGAAAGGACAGAGCAAGAATACTGGGACGCTACTTAAAGAGTTGGGGGAATGGGGCCGGAATAGAAGGGATAGGAAAAGGAGCTAAACAGGATAAGGGGGAAAAAGAAGGGGTGGAAGGAATAAGCAGGGACAGGGGACACATTTGGATATCAGTGAAGTGGGGGGGGGGGTGAAGGGAGGGGAAGGCGGGGAACTGTGATGATCAATGTTAACGAAAGCACACCCAAACACTGCTCCAGGTCCTCAGTACCCTCGCACTTAAACACGCCATACACCATAGCAGCCCAAAAGAACGGGGAATCCAGGCTAACCACCCTGGCCCACTAGCAAGCTCCAATACCCACAGGAAAGGCCCAGTACAGACCCCCTACACCCCCTGCGCGCGAACCCTAAACTAAACCAGCCCATAGCGGGATGCACTGAGAGGACCCCCCGTGTGATGCACCACAACACACGGGACGAAAGGCGCATACCCTATCCAAGTCAGGATGAAGCCGCGCACCCCACTCCACCACGCCTGGCAAAAGCCCTAAGACCAGGCAGTTGTTATTGTTTCTGTTGTTACTGGTTAAATATTTTAAGTTGGTCTCACTTGGTCTCACTTGGTCTCACTAAGGGGTAACACATTGAGCTCCCAAACGGGGTCCCAAAAGTCTACACGGGACAGGCAGGCAGGTCATCCCAATACCCAGATGCAACAAACCCAACCACACCACCATGCCAGCTAGTCTAACCTTGTGCATCTCTATAAACTGCAAAGGGCTAAACAATCCTACAAAACGACATACACTCATGCGATGGGCCATCCGCACCAAAGCAGACATCATCCTCTTACAAGAAACACACTACTCCGCAGAGTGCCCCTTCCCCCTCCTGAGCCGCCACTTCAAGGCCTGCCACTTAGCCAATTCTGACACAGGTAAACACAACGGAGTGGCAATCCTTCTGAGGAAATCACTACAAGTCAAGTCCACTCACAAAGACCACCACGGACGCTACCTAACGATAACAGGCACAATAGGGCAATCTAAATATGCTATCTCCGCCACATATGCCCCTACATATTGCATCCCCAAACCCTTCCAAGATGCAATCAAAACAACCCCACGGCCATCCTCCTCATACCGAACACAAACCCACCTACCTTCTCCATAAAAAATGGAACGAGGCAAGGCTGCCCACTGTCCCCTGTCCTCTTTGCCCTCTCCCTCGAACCCTTAATGCACCTCATTCGCACTACACACATGATCACAGGTATCACAGTATGCACACATACATACAAAGCAGCGGCGTACGCCGACGACCTCCTATTGTCACTCACAAACCCGTCACACTCCCTCCCACCTCTCCTCAAACTCATAGAAGAATATTCCGAAGTATCGGGATACCGGTTAAATCTAGATAAAACCGAGGCACTCATGTTCAATATAGAACCAAACCACAGACAAGAGATACAAAACACAAATCCATACATGTACAACACCTCACACATCTCATTCTTAGGAATCGCTCTACCAGCGGAACTACACCGCACATACGCACTGAACTTCACTCCACTTATACAAAAAACAACAAACGACCTGCTCCGCTGGGGGGACTTGTCTTTGTCGTGGCTGGGACGCCTAGCCTCCATAATGCTGAATCTGCTACTACGCTTTCTTTACCTTTTCCAGACCCTCCCCATCCCAATACCCAACTCAGGTTTCAAATACATACAAACACATATAGACAAATTCATCTGGGTGAATAAACGACCCCCAATAAAACGAACAACGATGTACATCCCCGATAGAACCGGAGGTCTGGGTTTACCCCATCTCCAACACTACTACCATGCTGCCCAACTCACCCACATACAAAACCTCCACGCACCACCATGGATCAAACAGTGGGTTGAACTGGAACACAACCTATTTGGCTTCGACTTCCCCTCCTTCTACCTCTGGGTACCAAGAAAATCCCGATCCATGCCACCACCCCCAACACTATCAAACTCCATCGCCATATGGGACAAACTCACCAAGAAATTCCCCATCATCAATAACCCAACACCACTAACCCCCATACTGCGCAATAAAGCCTTCCCCCAGGCATTAACCCAAAAGACTTTGCACACTATGAATGCAATCGTTGGGCCTAGAACCTCCCGTCGCCGAGGGACAGGGCCTACCAGCTCCCAGGACTGCTCCCAGGTATATCCACCATGCGTCCTCATTAAGGCTCTCCAGGTGTGTCGAGCAGTCCCAGAGCCAGTGCAGCATCTGTTTGCTGCTTTGCTGTGGCGTCCCTGCTGTTTCTTCATGGCTCTCTTGGGGTAAAATCTGAGCAGGGGTTGGTTGAGCCCACGGGCCTGCATCTTGTAGAGATTTGATTCTCTTGCTCCAATGCGCCCCGTGCCAGGCGGCAACGGGTGTCCCAGAGATCTTTTTGATTCCCGAGTAGGTAAGTTGGTGCAGGGAGGCTTGAGGTGTTTTTGGACTATTGTTAGGTGGTGGGAAAGTCCAGATCTTGTTGCCAGCTTCCGCCAGAATGCTTCACATAGGCGATCAAAGTTGTGCAGCAAGTTCCAGACTGCATGATCGAGGGTGTAAGCCACTTGATCTACTTGGATTTTGCGTTCATTGGCGTGGGATCACCGGCCACCGGGTAAGTACATAGGACGGCTTGGGCGTTCTATGGCGCCTGCCGGCGTTTAGAGCCAGGTCCCCAAGGACGGCATAGAATGCCCACCATCCTTAAGGGGTTAATGGTACATTTTCAAGCTGGACAGAGGTGGTAATTTGTTTCCCTCATGGTTCTGTTCTTGGACTGCTTCTATTTAACATATTTCTAAATGATCTTGAAATAAGCATTGAAAGTCATGTTTCAGTGTTTGCAGATGACACAAAACTCTATAAAGTAATATAATATGAGCAAGATACTACTTTGCTACAGAGAGATTTAGATAGACTGGGGGACTGGGCACTCAAATGGCAGATGAAATTTAATGTAGAAAAAGACAAAGTTATGCACTTCGGGGTAAAGAATGCACAAGCAACTTATACTCTAAATGGTAGTGAATTAGGGATAACAAAACACGAGAAGGATTTGGGAATTATTATAGACCACAAACTTGGCAACAATGTGCAATGTCAATCAGCAGTGGCTAAGGCCGGTAAGGTATTGTTATACATAAAAAAGAGCATTAATTCTCAGGTTGAAAATATAATTTTGCCTCTTTATAAATCACTGATAAGACCACATCTCGAATATGCAGAGCACTTTTGGGCACCTGTTCTAAAGAAGGATATGATGGTACTAGAAAAAGTGTAGAAGCGGGCTACAATTACTATTAATAAAAGGAATGGAATTTATCAGCTATGAAGAAAGGTTAACCCATTTAAACCTCTTTTAGTTTAGGAAAATGTTAACTCAGGGGATATATTTGTATAATGTCAACTCAGGGGATATGATAACATTATACAAATATATCTGGGCAATGCAAGCCTGTAACGGACCGTTTCAGCATAAAAGGGGAAAAATCTGTTTAGGCGATAATCCCCTTTTTGAGAGACAGGCACAGCTACTGCAGAACACCAAACTCCCGAACTGGATACCAGATAACACTCCGAACTGGAACAGAAGAGGATAAAACCCAGTTTAGGCGATATCCCCCTTTCCAGATGCACAGGCAGCTACTGCAAACACCACTCTCCCGACTGGAGACACACGAACACTGGATCCGAGAAACCTTTTAAATTCTCCCAAGCATATGAATGCTGTAGACCATTGAATAGGAACCATACGAATAGGCTTGTACTCCTAGCAGTCAACTGGAACAGCATGCAATAAATCCTTCCCCCCAATAATGAGACGACACATCACTTTGAGGGTAAAACAGGAACTCAGGACTGGCTCATCCAGCCTGGCTTTTATTTCCACCTCACACATACAGGCCACACCCAGGGGGAGGCATAAAAGAACCAATGACATAGATGTTACCTCCCACACATCCCCTCCCCTTAGTGTGACACATAATCCCATTATGCATACAGTTTAAAATATACTTTTACACAACTTTCCTAACTCTAAAACCATACATCACATTCACATAAAAATACATATCCAGAATCAATCCATTCAGGGGAACAACATATTAAAAAATGGCATGGATCAGACCAGGGGTTCAAAAGTTAGTAAAGTATCTTTTAAAACCCCTAGCTTTCCAGCTCAGACTGTTTTTTACAGTTCCTTCTCTGTGCTGGAGAAGTAATCTAATTATCTCCAGCACAGAGACAGACTCCATTAACCACATGGTTACAGAAAGACATAAAACACTTTAAAATACAGAAAGTTACTTTTTAACCATAACACACAGACATTTCACATATCCCCAGATAGCTGGGATCTGAGCGCACAAAACTACCGAATAGCGCACAGATCCCATTCACACAGTACAATTGCCATGGAGCTAAAGTCTTTCCCATAGTCTTTCATTATATGAATAGGCTCCATGGTATAGCTATCTGGGGTATCACATTCCCATAAAGTCTGGTCCATAGTCCAAAGGCAAGAGGCAGGCAAGCAGCCCCCTCCAAGGACACGTGGCGAGGTCGGTTTCGCCACAAAGCCATTGTCTGGAAATCTATTTACAAACAGGACTATACATAGGACACTAAGTCATGCGTTTAGACTGTAAGAAAGACGATTTAGTCTAAGGCAAAGGAAAGTTGTTGTTTTTTTGTTTGGTTTTTTTACCATAAGAGCAATAAGGATGTGGAATTTTCTTCCTTGAACAAGTCAGAGTCTATACAGTTGTTAAAACAGTATTCGATTATATAATTTTTCAACTGTAGGGTAACAGCATCTTGATCCAAGGATAAATCTGACTGCTATTATGGGGTCAAGAAGGTAGGGCCGGATTAACATAGGGGCTGATGGAGCTGCAGCTCCAGGCCCAGGCCCATGGAATAGGCCCATTTAAAAAAAAAAATAATAATAATAATATTTTTTTTACACACTACTCTTAGGTTTGCCACCTGACTGGTATTTTACTGGCACAGCTGGTATTTAAGGGCTGCCTGGCCATGTCGGTATAGCAGTAATACCGGCAATACAAATGCAGGTATTTTTCTCAGTATAAACGGAGATTACTCTGCAATACCAGCACCAGCCAGTAGGAGTCACTGTGTGTGTGGAGAGAGGCAGGGATAGGAAGTTACAGCATATCCCTGCCTCTCTCTACTACTCACTGATCCGCGGGGGAGCAGCTACACAGCACAGAGAGTCCAGACAGCAGCTCTACAGCTCAGGTAAGTGAGGGATGGGGGGAAAGGCAGCAGGGAGACATGGGGACACAGACACTAGGGGACACATGGGGACACAGACACTAGGGGACACTGATATACTTGGGGACACTGGAAAATATAGGGACACTGAGACACTAGGGGACACTGTGACACATGGGGACGCTGAGACACATGGGGACGCTGTAAGACATAGGGACATTGGGAGACACTGAGACACAGAGACACTGTCCTATGTCTCCCAGTGTCCCCATGTCCCCCAGCCAGTGTCCCTAGTGGCTGAGTGTCCACATGGCTCCCAGTTTCCCCTAGTCTCCCAGTGTCTGTGTCCCCATGTCTCTCAGTGTCCCTAGTGACTCAGTATCCCCAAGTCTCCCAGTGTCTGTTTTTCCTATGTCTCCCAGTGTCCCCAGATGTCTGTGTCCCCATGTCTATGTCCACAAGTGTCCCCATGTCTCCAAGTGTCTGTCTTACAGCCAGTGTCCCTAGTCTCCCAGTGTCCCCTAGTCTCCCAGTGTCCCCATGTCTCCCAGTGTCTGTGTTCCCATGTCTCTTAGTGTCCCTAGTGTCTTAGTGTCCCCAAATGTTTCAGTGTCCCCATGTCTCCCAGTGTCTGTGTCCCCATGTCTCTGTGTCCCTAGTGTCTGTGTCCCCATATCTCCCAGTGTCCCCAAATGTCAGTGTCCCCATGTCTCCCAGTGTCTCCATGTCTCCCAGTGTCCCCATGTTTCCTACTGTCCCCATGTCTCCCAGTGTCCCCATGTCTGTATTCACAAGTGCCCCCATGTCTCCCAGTGTCCCCATATCTCCCAGTGTCCCCAAATGTCAGTGTCCCCATGTCTCCCAGTGTCTCCATGTGTCCCCTAGTATCCTAGTGACATGGGGACACTGGGAGAAATGGGGACACTGGGAGACTAGGGGACTGGGCGATATGGGGACACTGACTGTGATACATCGGGACACACTGAGACATGGGGACACTGGGAGAAATGGGGAGACTTGCAAGACTGAGACACTGGGAGACAGGGAGACACTGGGAGCAATTCATCTATACAGCAGAAGCAAACGGTGAGTAGTTTGATGGTGATTTTACAGAATTTTCTCTTATGTCACTCCTTGTGATTTACACCATGTGATGTCACTCATAACTAATGAATTATCATGTATTTCTGACCATATTATGTAAAAAACATCTTTTAGCCCCCCTGGCCCTCTCTTGCCTCCCTAAATATAGTGCAATCTTACTTGTATTCAAGTCTGCAGCTGCTGGCTCTGCCTCTGAACTGCCTCTGTCTGCGGACATAATCAGAAGTGGTGGTCTGAGCAAATTACAATGCTTCCCCATAGGATTGGCTGAGACTGTCAACTAGGCAGCTCAGGGGCAGAGCCAGCACAAGTCAAACATAGCCCTGGCCAATCAGCATCTCCTCATAAATATAAATTGAATCAATGCATCTCTATGAGGAAAGTTCAGTGTCTGCATGCAGAGGGTGGAGACACTGAATGGCAGTGCTGCACACTAGGCAGTACTGCCCCAGGAAGCACCTCTAGCAGCCATCTAAGGAGCGACCAGTGGAGTTATTTTCTCTGAAAAGACAGTGTTTACTGCAAAAAGCCTGAAGGGAATTATTCTACTTACCAGAACAAATACAATAAGCTGTAGTTGTTCTTGGGACTATAGTGTCCCTTTAAGTTTGGAAGCTTAAGAGGGATGTATGGCAACAAAACCTGTGTGGACTGGCTGACAATAAAATTAGTTTACGTAATGCAGACTTTGGTTTCTCTAACACTGTGGCATGTCCCCTTTCTTCTACACTCACTACATACACCTTTACTCTGTCCCAGACTATATACCAGGAACTTCTGCCTGCTAGTAAGAAGGTAAGGAGACAAGTGGACATGTGAGTGCTAGCGGACAGTCCTTAGAAAGCATTTATGTCAAGTTCAGGGTGCTGCCTGCATAGTATGCCCTTAGTTGGACAGCCTGTATGATTGGCAGGCCCTTTTTGGGCATGTTCAACACGTTTGTAAGGTCTAGTCATGTGATTTGCACCAGTGGCTCACCCTTTTACTCCGCCCATTGACCAACTTCTTCAATGGACACTGCTGTTAGAGGGTATGGATTTACTTGAAAGATGAAAGCATAAATTAGAGCGAGATTAGCATAGAGTATGTGTTTTCTTATAGCTGCATCCTTTGAGTTTCAGATACATGACGCTTGGGAGGTATGGATGTTTTAGTGTTTTTGGTCAATAAGATTCTGTAACTAGGCCCATCATAATTGTCAGCTCCAGGCCTACTGGGCTCTTAATCTGGCCCTGCAAGAAGGAATTGGTTTCCTAGTTTGTGGCAATATTGGAAGTGCTTCAAATATATATATATTATGCTTTAGGTTTACACTCTATATATATATATATATATATATATATATATATATATATATATATATATATATATATATATATATATATATATATATATATTGTAAACCTAAAGCATAGCATTAAAACTTGGCATCTAAAACTCTGGAATTCTATAAATATTTGATATAGTGCTGTCCAGGAAATTGATAAAAATAAGAGAAGTAGACTTATGGTTTAACATTTGAACTTTCATGGCAGTGGTTAAATCAGAGAGCAGAAGGTTGCTATAAACATAACTTCTTCTTTATTTCTTGTCTTAATATAGCGTTGGTTAATAAACACATCATGCACATTTTCCCAGTAACGGTTGTTGTGAGTCTCAGTTTGTGTTTCGTTTTCTTTTCTTGCATTGCAGTATTTGGTGCAGGCCGTGGGTCCGGTTATATGCCTTAGTTTCCTGGGCATCGAGATCGATTCAGTGGCCGGAGAATGTCGGTTGCCCCTGGCTCAGGTTCAAAACCTCCGACATGTGGTGTCGCTGAGGTTCGGGTGTTATAAAGTTCAGCTGCGCTGCCTGCAATGTCTTCTGGGGAAGCTGAATTTTGCCTGTCGGATTTTGCCCATGGGGCGTATCTTTAACAGGCGTTTGGCGGCGGCGACGTCTGGAGTCACTCGTCCTCAACCCTTTATTCCGCTTACGCGGCCCTTGCGAGATGACTTGGCTGTCTGGGATTCCTTCTTGGCCTCTTATTACGGTAGGACTTACTAGCAGGCCCCGGAGGTCTCTAATACTGACCTCCACCTGTTTACCGATGCAGCTGGCTCGGTGGGTTTTGGGGCCATCATGGGCTCGAAATGGTGTGCTGACTCGTGGCTGAGCTCATGTGGAACTTGGCTTTCCTGGAGCTCTTCCCCATTCTAGTGACGTTGGAGGTGTGGGGTCCCCAACTCGCAGACAGGCGGGTGGTTATCCATTGCGACAATTTGGGGGTGGTGCAGGCTATTAATCAATTGACCACTTCTTCTCTCCCAGTGGTACGCTTGCTGCTGCGCTTGGTCCTGCACTGTTTGGGGCTTAATGTGTCTTGTAGGGCTGAACGTATCCCCGAGGTTCACAATGTAATGGCCGATGCTCTTTCTCATTCGCAGTGGAACGTGCTTCGGGCAGTGGCTCCGCAGGCCGAAGTGGAGGGCGTCCCATGCCCAGTGGAGATGTGGTCGCTAGGTCTGGCAGACTGATGGAGTTGGTCCGAAGGTCGGTCTCTGCGACCACATGGGCCCATTATAATAAGGTGTGGAGTGAATGGGAAAGATGGAAGCAGTCCCTTGGGAGTTTCCAGGGTCTCCCCTGTTCCCAGGCGCTCATGCCTCTTAGAGGCGTGGAAGGCTGCGGGGTTGTACCCCTCTGTGATTTATTTGTGTTTTGCGGGGCTTAGCTTCATGTTCAAGTTGTCCAGTCTGTGCAATTCATTACCTAGGATTTGCCATTCTGTAGTTGAGGCCTGTCTATTTCGGCTGGCTTTTTCTCTGGTTTTCTTTGGGGCCATGTGGATTGGGAAGCTGGTGTGCCTTAATCGTCAGCAGATGGGGGAGTGCTGTTTGGTGATGTTACTTGCACAGCGGACCGCATTTCCTTCAGGATTCGCCGCTCGAAGACTGATGTCTTTGGGAGGGGTAAGTGGGTCCGACTGAGGGCTGTGCCGCGTTCCGGCATTTGTCCCATTTTTCCTTCAGTGAGTACTGTTCCTTACACCCGGCTTCTCCAGTCCTCCCCCTTCTGGTGCATGAGGACAGTAGCTTTCTCTCCCACTTCTAATTCATTAGTGTGTTCCACTTGGGGCTCGAATTTCTGGGTATTGATGGCAGGGAGTTCGGGGGGGCACTCATTCCGTGTAGGGGGGGGCTAAATAATCAGGAGGTGGGAGTCACGGTTTTATATATCTTATGTTCAGTAGACCAGCTGGTCTACTGAGCTGATTTCTCTCCACAGATCCATTTCCCCCCATGATTTGGATCATGGAACACTCCTATGTCTATTGAGCCAGGCGGAGTGTAGCCGTCTGGCTGTCAGGCGAGTGGTTGAGGTTTACACCTTTCGAAGCGGAGTTTCGGTGGTTTGGTGCAAGAGGCATGAGGTGGGTGTGGCTCCTCCCTCCTGGCGGGTGCGGCTCCTGGTTCAGTTGTCCCGCCTCCTGGGGGTTCCAAGTGTCCTGGTGATCCATCTGGGGGGGAATGACCCGGGTTCGTGGCCATATGGGTTTTGTTGCCAGCTGGACATGGCACGCATTTTAGTTTTATTTCCTGATGTACGCCTGGTTTGGTCTGAGGTTATCGCTCGTAATTTCTGTAAACTGAATAGGAGGGTTTCTAGGTTTGTCTTGGAGGTTTGGGGAATTCCGGTTCGCCATAGGGTTCTTAAGTGGGTTGCAGCCAATCTATTTCAGGGGATTGGGTGTACTTGACGGAGGTTGGGCATCTGAAATCACGCTCTTTGTCGTGGCTGGGACGCCTAGCCTCCATAATGCTGAATCTGCTACTACGCTTTCTTTACCTTTTCCAGACCCTCCCCATCCCAATACCCAACTCAGGTTTCAAATACATACAAACACATATAGACAAATTCATCTGGGTGAATAAACGACCCCCAATAAAACGAACAACGATGTACATCCCCGATAGAACCGGAGGTCTGGGTTTACCCCATCTCCAACACTACTACCATGCTGCCCAACTCACCCACATACAAAACCTCCACGCACCACCATGGATCAAACAGTGGGTTGAACTGGAACACAACCTATTTGGCTTCGACTTCCCCTCCTTCTACCTCTGGGTACCAAGAAAATCCCGATCCATGCCACCACCCCCAACACTATCAAACTCCATCGCCATATGGGACAAACTCACCAAGAAATTCCCCATCATCAATAACCCAACACCACTAACCCCCATACTGCGCAATAAAGCCTTCCCCCAGGCATTAACCCAAAAGACTTTGCACACTATGAATGCAATCGTTGGGCCTAGAACCTCCCGTCGCCGAGGGACAGGGCCTACCAGCTCCCAGGACTGCTCCCAGGTATATCCACCATGCGTCCTCATTAAGGCTCTCCAGGTGTGTCGAGCAGTCCCAGAGCCAGTGCAGCATCTGTTTGCTGCTTTGCTGTGGCGTCCCTGCTGTTTCTTCATGGCTCTCTTGGGGTAAAATCTGAGCAGGGGTTGGTTGAGCCCACGGGCCTGCATCTTGTAGAGATTTGATTCTCTTGCTCCAATGCGCCCCGTGCCAGGCGGCAACGGGTGTCCCAGAGATCTTTTTGATTCCCGAGTAGGTAAGTTGGTGCAGGGAGGCTTGAGGTGTTTTTGGACTATTGTTAGGTGGTGGGAAAGTCCAGATCTTGTTGCCAGCTTCCGCCAGAATGCTTCACATAGGCGATCAAAGTTGTGCAGCAAGTTCCAGACTGCATGATCGAGGGTGTAAGCCACTTGATCTACTTGGATTTTGCGTTCATTGGCGTGGGATCACCGGCCACCGGGTAAGTACATAGGACGGCTTGGGCGTTCTATGGCGCCTGCCGGCGTTTAGAGCCAGGTCCCCAAGGACGGCATAGAATGCCCACCATCCTTAAGGGGTTAATGGTACATTTTCAAGCTGGACAGAGGTGGTAATTTGTTTCCCTCATGGTTCTGTTCTTGGACTGCTTCTATTTAACATATTTCTAAATGATCTTGAAATAAGCATTGAAAGTCATGTTTCAGTGTTTGCAGATGACACAAAACTCTATAAAGTAATATAATATGAGCAAGATACTACTTTGCTACAGAGAGATTTAGATAGACTGGGGGACTGGGCACTCAAATGGCAGATGAAATTTAATGTAGAAAAAGACAAAGTTATGCACTTCGGGGTAAAGAATGCACAAGCAACTTATACTCTAAATGGTAGTGAATTAGGGATAACAAAACACGAGAAGGATTTGGGAATTATTATAGACCACAAACTTGGCAACAATGTGCAATGTCAATCAGCAGTGGCTAAGGCCGGTAAGGTATTGTTATACATAAAAAAGAGCATTAATTCTCAGGTTGAAAATATAATTTTGCCTCTTTATAAATCACTGATAAGACCACATCTCGAATATGCAGAGCACTTTTGGGCACCTGTTCTAAAGAAGGATATGATGGTACTAGAAAAAGTGTAGAAGCGGGCTACAATTACTATTAATAAAAGGAATGGAATTTATCAGCTATGAAGAAAGGTTAACCCATTTAAACCTCTTTTAGTTTAGGAAAATGTTAACTCAGGGGATATATTTGTATAATGTCAACTCAGGGGATATGATAACATTATACAAATATATCTGGGCAATGCAAGCCTGTAACGGACCGTTTCAGCATAAAAGGGGAAAAATCTGTTTAGGCGATAATCCCCTTTTTGAGAGACAGGCACAGCTACTGCAGAACACCAAACTCCCGAACTGGATACCAGATAACACTCCGAACTGGAACAGAAGAGGATAAAACCCAGTTTAGGCGATATCCCCCTTTCCAGATGCACAGGCAGCTACTGCAAACACCACTCTCCCGACTGGAGACACACGAACACTGGATCCGAGAAACCTTTTAAATTCTCCCAAGCATATGAATGCTGTAGACCATTGAATAGGAACCATACGAATAGGCTTGTACTCCTAGCAGTCAACTGGAACAGCATGCAATAAATCCTTCCCCCCAATAATGAGACGACACATCACTTTGAGGGTAAAACAGGAACTCAGGACTGGCTCATCCAGCCTGGCTTTTATTTCCACCTCACACATACAGGCCACACCCAGGGGGAGGCATAAAAGAACCAATGACATAGATGTTACCTCCCACACATCCCCTCCCCTTAGTGTGACACATAATCCCATTATGCATACAGTTTAAAATATACTTTTACACAACTTTCCTAACTCTAAAACCATACATCACATTCACATAAAAATACATATCCAGAATCAATCCATTCAGGGGAACAACATATTAAAAAATGGCATGGATCAGACCAGGGGTTCAAAAGTTAGTAAAGTATCTTTTAAAACCCCTAGCTTTCCAGCTCAGACTGTTTTTTACAGTTCCTTCTCTGTGCTGGAGAAGTAATCTAATTATCTCCAGCACAGAGACAGACTCCATTAACCACATGGTTACAGAAAGACATAAAACACTTTAAAATACAGAAAGTTACTTTTTAACCATAACACACAGACATTTCACATATCCCCAGATAGCTGGGATCTGAGCGCACAAAACTACCGAATAGCGCACAGATCCCATTCACACAGTACAATTGCCATGGAGCTAAAGTCTTTCCCATAGTCTTTCATTATATGAATAGGCTCCATGGTATAGCTATCTGGGGTATCACATTCCCATAAAGTCTGGTCCATAGTCCAAAGGCAAGAGGCAGGCAAGCAGCCCCCTCCAAGGACACGTGGCGAGGTCGGTTTCGCCACAAAGCCATTGTCTGGAAATCTATTTACAAACAGGACTATACATAGGACACTAAGTCATGCGTTTAGACTGTAAGAAAGACGATTTAGTCTAAGGCAAAGGAAAGTTGTTGTTTTTTTGTTTGTTTTTTTTACCATAAGAGCAATAAGGATGTGGAATTTTCTTCCTTGAACAAGTCAGAGTCTATACAGTTGTTAAAACAGTATTCGATTATATAATTTTTCAACTGTAGGGTAACAGCATCTTGATCCAAGGATAAATCTGACTGCTATTATGGGGTCAAGAAGGTAGGGCCGGATTAACATAGGGGCTGATGGAGCTGCAGCTCCAGGCCCAGGCCCATGGAATAGGCCCATTTAAAAAAAAAAATAATAATAATAATATTTTTTTTACACACTACTCTTAGGTTTGCCACCTGACTGGTATTTTACTGGCACAGCTGGTATTTAAGGGCTGCCTGGCCATGTCGGTATAGCAGTAATACCGGCAATACAAATGCAGGTATTTTTCTCAGTATAAACGGAGATTACTCTGCAATACCAGCACCAGCCAGTAGGAGTCACTGTGTGTGTGGAGAGAGGCAGGGATAGGAAGTTACAGCATATCCCTGCCTCTCTCTACTACTCACTGATCCGCGGGGGAGCAGCTACACAGCACAGAGAGTCCAGACAGCAGCTCTACAGCTCAGGTAAGTGAGGGATGGGGGGAAAGGCAGCAGGGAGACATGGGGACACAGACACTAGGGGACACATGGGGACACAGACACTAGGGGACACTGATATACTTGGGGACACTGGAAAATATAGGGACACTGAGACACTAGGGGACACTGTGACACATGGGGACGCTGAGACACATGGGGACGCTGTAAGACATAGGGACATTGGGAGACACTGAGACACAGAGACACTGTCCTATGTCTCCCAGTGTCCCCATGTCCCCCAGCCAGTGTCCCTAGTGGCTGAGTGTCCACATGGCTCCCAGTTTCCCCTAGTCTCCCAGTGTCTGTGTCCCCATGTCTCTCAGTGTCCCTAGTGACTCAGTATCCCCAAGTCTCCCAGTGTCTGTTTTTCCTATGTCTCCCAGTGTCCCCAGATGTCTGTGTCCCCATGTCTATGTCCACAAGTGTCCCCATGTCTCCAAGTGTCTGTCTTACAGCCAGTGTCCCTAGTCTCCCAGTGTCCCCTAGTCTCCCAGTGTCCCCATGTCTCCCAGTGTCTGTGTTCCCATGTCTCTTAGTGTCCCTAGTGTCTTAGTGTCCCCAAATGTTTCAGTGTCCCCATGTCTCCCAGTGTCTGTGTCCCCATGTCTCTGTGTCCCTAGTGTCTGTGTCCCCATATCTCCCAGTGTCCCCAAATGTCAGTGTCCCCATGTCTCCCAGTGTCTCCATGTCTCCCAGTGTCCCCATGTTTCCTACTGTCCCCATGTCTCCCAGTGTCCCCATGTCTGTATTCACAAGTGCCCCCATGTCTCCCAGTGTCCCCATATCTCCCAGTGTCCCCAAATGTCAGTGTCCCCATGTCTCCCAGTGTCTCCATGTGTCCCCTAGTATCCTAGTGACATGGGGACACTGGGAGAAATGGGGACACTGGGAGACTAGGGGACTGGGCGATATGGGGACACTGACTGTGATACATCGGGACACACTGAGACATGGGGACACTGGGAGAAATGGGGAGACTTGCAAGACTGAGACACTGGGAGACAGGGAGACACTGGGAGCAATTCATCTATACAGCAGAAGCAAACGGTGAGTAGTTTGATGGTGATTTTACAGAATTTTCTCTTATGTCACTCCTTGTGATTTACACCATGTGATGTCACTCATAACTAATGAATTATCATGTATTTCTGACCATATTATGTAAAAAACATCTTTTAGCCCCCCTGGCCCTCTCTTGCCTCCCTAAATATAGTGCAATCTTACTTGTATTCAAGTCTGCAGCTGCTGGCTCTGCCTCTGAACTGCCTCTGTCTGCGGACATAATCAGAAGTGGTGGTCTGAGCAAATTACAATGCTTCCCCATAGGATTGGCTGAGACTGTCAACTAGGCAGCTCAGGGGCAGAGCCAGCACAAGTCAAACATAGCCCTGGCCAATCAGCATCTCCTCATAAATATAAATTGAATCAATGCATCTCTATGAGGAATGTGGTGTCGCTGAGGTTCGGGTGTTATAAAGTTCAGCTGCGCTGCCTGCAATGTCTTCTGGGGAAGCTGAATTTTGCCTGTCGGATTTTGCCCATGGGGCGTATCTTTAACAGGCGTTTGGCGGCGGCGACGTCTGGAGTCACTCGTCCTCAACCCTTTATTCCGCTTACGCGGCCCTTGCGAGATGACTTGGCTGTCTGGGATTCCTTCTTGGCCTCTTATTACGGTAGGACTTACTAGCAGGCCCCGGAGGTCTCTAATACTGACCTCCACCTGTTTACCGATGCAGCTGGCTCGGTGGGTTTTGGGGCCATCATGGGCTCGAAATGGTGTGCTGACTCGTGGCTGAGCTCATGTGGAACTTGGCTTTCCTGGAGCTCTTCCCCATTCTAGTGACGTTGGAGGTGTGGGGTCCCCAACTCGCAGACAGGCGGGTGGTTATCCATTGCGACAATTTGGGGGTGGTGCAGGCTATTAATCAATTGACCACTTCTTCTCTCCCAGTGGTACGCTTGCTGCTGCGCTTGGTCCTGCACTGTTTGGGGCTTAATGTGTCTTGTAGGGCTGAACGTATCCCCGAGGTTCACAATGTAATGGCCGATGCTCTTTCTCATTCGCAGTGGAACGTGCTTCGGGCAGTGGCTCCGCAGGCCGAAGTGGAGGGCGTCCCATGCCCAGTGGAGATGTGGTCGCTAGGTCTGGCAGACTGATGGAGTTGGTCCGAAGGTCGGTCTCTGCGACCACATGGGCCCATTATAATAAGGTGTGGAGTGAATGGGAAAGATGGAAGCAGTCCCTTGGGAGTTTCCAGGGTCTCCCCTGTTCCCAGGCGCTCATGCCTCTTAGAGGCGTGGAAGGCTGCGGGGTTGTACCCCTCTGTGATTTATTTGTGTTTTGCGGGGCTTAGCTTCATGTTCAAGTTGTCCAGTCTGTGCAATTCATTACCTAGGATTTGCCATTCTGTAGTTGAGGCCTGTCTATTTCGGCTGGCTTTTTCTCTGGTTTTCTTTGGGGCCATGTGGATTGGGAAGCTGGTGTGCCTTAATCGTCAGCAGATGGGGGAGTGCTGTTTGGTGATGTTACTTGCACAGCGGACCGCATTTCCTTCAGGATTCGCCGCTCGAAGACTGATGTCTTTGGGAGGGGTAAGTGGGTCCGACTGAGGGCTGTGCCGCGTTCCGGCATTTGTCCCATTTTTCCTTCAGTGAGTACTGTTCCTTACACCCGGCTTCTCCAGTCCTCCCCCTTCTGGTGCATGAGGACAGTAGCTTTCTCTCCCACTTCTAATTCATTAGTGTGTTCCACTTGGGGCTCGAATTTCTGGGTATTGATGGCAGGGAGTTCGGGGGGGCACTCATTCCGTGTAGGGGGGGGCTAAATAATCAGGAGGTGGGAGTCACGGTTTTATATATCTTATGTTCAGTAGACCAGCTGGTCTACTGAGCTGATTTCTCTCCACAGATCCATTTCCCCCCATGATTTGGATCATGGAACACTCCTATGTCTATTGAGCCAGGCGGAGTGTAGCCGTCTGGCTGTCAGGCGAGTGGTTGAGGTTTACACCTTTCGAAGCGGAGTTTCGGTGGTTTGGTGCAAGAGGCATGAGGTGGGTGTGGCTCCTCCCTCCTGGCGGGTGCGGCTCCTGGTTCAGTTGTCCCGCCTCCTGGGGGTTCCAAGTGTCCTGGTGATCCATCTGGGGGGGAATGACCCGGGTTCGTGGCCATATGGGTTTTGTTGCCAGCTGGACATGGCACGCATTTTAGTTTTATTTCCTGATGTACGCCTGGTTTGGTCTGAGGTTATCGCTCGTAATTTCTGTAAACTGAATAGGAGGGTTTCTAGGTTTGTCTTGGAGGTTTGGGGAATTCCGGTTCGCCATAGGGTTCTTAAGTGGGTTGCAGCCAATCTATTTCAGGGGATTGGGTGTACTTGACGGAGGTTGGGCATCTGAAATCACGCTCTTTGTCGTGGCTGGGACGCCTAGCCTCCATAATGCTGAATCTGCTACTACGCTTTCTTTACCTTTTCCAGACCCTCCCCATCCCAATACCCAACTCAGGTTTCAAATACATACAAACACATATAGACAAATTCATCTGGGTGAATAAACGACCCCCAATAAAACGAACAACGATGTACATCCCCGATAGAACCGGAGGTCTGGGTTTACCCCATCTCCAACACTACTACCATGCTGCCCAACTCACCCACATACAAAACCTCCACGCACCACCATGGATCAAACAGTGGGTTGAACTGGAACACAACCTATTTGGCTTCGACTTCCCCTCCTTCTACCTCTGGGTACCAAGAAAATCCCGATCCATGCCACCACCCCCAACACTATCAAACTCCATCGCCATATGGGACAAACTCACCAAGAAATTCCCCATCATCAATAACCCAACACCACTAACCCCCATACTGCGCAATAAAGCCTTCCCCCAGGCATTAACCCAAAAGACTTTGCACACTATGAATGCAATCGTTGGGCCTAGAACCTCCCGTCGCCGAGGGACAGGGCCTACCAGCTCCCAGGACTGCTCCCAGGTATATCCACCATGCGTCCTCATTAAGGCTCTCCAGGTGTGTCGAGCAGTCCCAGAGCCAGTGCAGCATCTGTTTGCTGCTTTGCTGTGGCGTCCCTGCTGTTTCTTCATGGCTCTCTTGGGGTAAAATCTGAGCAGGGGTTGGTTGAGCCCACGGGCCTGCATCTTGTAGAGATTTGATTCTCTTGCTCCAATGCGCCCCGTGCCAGGCGGCAACGGGTGTCCCAGAGATCTTTTTGATTCCCGAGTAGGTAAGTTGGTGCAGGGAGGCTTGAGGTGTTTTTGGACTATTGTTAGGTGGTGGGAAAGTCCAGATCTTGTTGCCAGCTTCCGCCAGAATGCTTCACATAGGCGATCAAAGTTGTGCAGCAAGTTCCAGACTGCATGATCGAGGGTGTAAGCCACTTGATCTACTTGGATTTTGCGTTCATTGGCGTGGGATCACCGGCCACCGGGTAAGTACATAGGACGGCTTGGGCGTTCTATGGCGCCTGCCGGCGTTTAGAGCCAGGTCCCCAAGGACGGCATAGAATGCCCACCATCCTTAAGGGGTTAATGGTACATTTTCAAGCTGGACAGAGGTGGTAATTTGTTTCCCTCATGGTTCTGTTCTTGGACTGCTTCTATTTAACATATTTCTAAATGATCTTGAAATAAGCATTGAAAGTCATGTTTCAGTGTTTGCAGATGACACAAAACTCTATAAAGTAATATAATATGAGCAAGATACTACTTTGCTACAGAGAGATTTAGATAGACTGGGGGACTGGGCACTCAAATGGCAGATGAAATTTAATGTAGAAAAAGACAAAGTTATGCACTTCGGGGTAAAGAATGCACAAGCAACTTATACTCTAAATGGTAGTGAATTAGGGATAACAAAACACGAGAAGGATTTGGGAATTATTATAGACCACAAACTTGGCAACAATGTGCAATGTCAATCAGCAGTGGCTAAGGCCGGTAAGGTATTGTTATACATAAAAAAGAGCATTAATTCTCAGGTTGAAAATATAATTTTGCCTCTTTATAAATCACTGATAAGACCACATCTCGAATATGCAGAGCACTTTTGGGCACCTGTTCTAAAGAAGGATATGATGGTACTAGAAAAAGTGTAGAAGCGGGCTACAATTACTATTAATAAAAGGAATGGAATTTATCAGCTATGAAGAAAGGTTAACCCATTTAAACCTCTTTTAGTTTAGGAAAATGTTAACTCAGGGGATATATTTGTATAATGTCAACTCAGGGGATATGATAACATTATACAAATATATCTGGGCAATGCAAGCCTGTAACGGACCGTTTCAGCATAAAAGGGGAAAAATCTGTTTAGGCGATAATCCCCTTTTTGAGAGACAGGCACAGCTACTGCAGAACACCAAACTCCCGAACTGGATACCAGATAACACTCCGAACTGGAACAGAAGAGGATAAAACCCAGTTTAGGCGATATCCCCCTTTCCAGATGCACAGGCAGCTACTGCAAACACCACTCTCCCGACTGGAGACACACGAACACTGGATCCGAGAAACCTTTTAAATTCTCCCAAGCATATGAATGCTGTAGACCATTGAATAGGAACCATACGAATAGGCTTGTACTCCTAGCAGTCAACTGGAACAGCATGCAATAAATCCTTCCCCCCAATAATGAGACGACACATCACTTTGAGGGTAAAACAGGAACTCAGGACTGGCTCATCCAGCCTGGCTTTTATTTCCACCTCACACATACAGGCCACACCCAGGGGGAGGCATAAAAGAACCAATGACATAGATGTTACCTCCCACACATCCCCTCCCCTTAGTGTGACACATAATCCCATTATGCATACAGTTTAAAATATACTTTTACACAACTTTCCTAACTCTAAAACCATACATCACATTCACATAAAAATACATATCCAGAATCAATCCATTCAGGGGAACAACATATTAAAAAATGGCATGGATCAGACCAGGGGTTCAAAAGTTAGTAAAGTATCTTTTAAAACCCCTAGCTTTCCAGCTCAGACTGTTTTTTACAGTTCCTTCTCTGTGCTGGAGAAGTAATCTAATTATCTCCAGCACAGAGACAGACTCCATTAACCACATGGTTACAGAAAGACATAAAACACTTTAAAATACAGAAAGTTACTTTTTAACCATAACACACAGACATTTCACATATCCCCAGATAGCTGGGATCTGAGCGCACAAAACTACCGAATAGCGCACAGATCCCATTCACACAGTACAATTGCCATGGAGCTAAAGTCTTTCCCATAGTCTTTCATTATATGAATAGGCTCCATGGTATAGCTATCTGGGGTATCACATTCCCATAAAGTCTGGTCCATAGTCCAAAGGCAAGAGGCAGGCAAGCAGCCCCCTCCAAGGACACGTGGCGAGGTCGGTTTCGCCACAAAGCCATTGTCTGGAAATCTATTTACAAACAGGACTATACATAGGACACTAAGTCATGCGTTTAGACTGTAAGAAAGACGATTTAGTCTAAGGCAAAGGAAAGTTGTTGTTTTTTTGTTTGTTTTTTTTACCATAAGAGCAATAAGGATGTGGAATTTTCTTCCTTGAACAAGTCAGAGTCTATACAGTTGTTAAAACAGTATTCGATTATATAATTTTTCAACTGTAGGGTAACAGCATCTTGATCCAAGGATAAATCTGACTGCTATTATGGGGTCAAGAAGGTAGGGCCGGATTAACATAGGGGCTGATGGAGCTGCAGCTCCAGGCCCAGGCCCATGGAATAGGCCCATTTAAAAAAAAAAATAATAATAATAATATTTTTTTTACACACTACTCTTAGGTTTGCCACCTGACTGGTATTTTACTGGCACAGCTGGTATTTAAGGGCTGCCTGGCCATGTCGGTATAGCAGTAATACCGGCAATACAAATGCAGGTATTTTTCTCAGTATAAACGGAGATTACTCTGCAATACCAGCACCAGCCAGTAGGAGTCACTGTGTGTGTGGAGAGAGGCAGGGATAGGAAGTTACAGCATATCCCTGCCTCTCTCTACTACTCACTGATCCGCGGGGGAGCAGCTACACAGCACAGAGAGTCCAGACAGCAGCTCTACAGCTCAGGTAAGTGAGGGATGGGGGGAAAGGCAGCAGGGAGACATGGGGACACAGACACTAGGGGACACATGGGGACACAGACACTAGGGGACACTGATATACTTGGGGACACTGGAAAATATAGGGACACTGAGACACTAGGGGACACTGTGACACATGGGGACGCTGAGACACATGGGGACGCTGTAAGACATAGGGACATTGGGAGACACTGAGACACAGAGACACTGTCCTATGTCTCCCAGTGTCCCCATGTCCCCCAGCCAGTGTCCCTAGTGGCTGAGTGTCCACATGGCTCCCAGTTTCCCCTAGTCTCCCAGTGTCTGTGTCCCCATGTCTCTCAGTGTCCCTAGTGACTCAGTATCCCCAAGTCTCCCAGTGTCTGTTTTTCCTATGTCTCCCAGTGTCCCCAGATGTCTGTGTCCCCATGTCTATGTCCACAAGTGTCCCCATGTCTCCAAGTGTCTGTCTTACAGCCAGTGTCCCTAGTCTCCCAGTGTCCCCTAGTCTCCCAGTGTCCCCATGTCTCCCAGTGTCTGTGTTCCCATGTCTCTTAGTGTCCCTAGTGTCTTAGTGTCCCCAAATGTTTCAGTGTCCCCATGTCTCCCAGTGTCTGTGTCCCCATGTCTCTGTGTCCCTAGTGTCTGTGTCCCCATATCTCCCAGTGTCCCCAAATGTCAGTGTCCCCATGTCTCCCAGTGTCTCCATGTCTCCCAGTGTCCCCATGTTTCCTACTGTCCCCATGTCTCCCAGTGTCCCCATGTCTGTATTCACAAGTGCCCCCATGTCTCCCAGTGTCCCCATATCTCCCAGTGTCCCCAAATGTCAGTGTCCCCATGTCTCCCAGTGTCTCCATGTGTCCCCTAGTATCCTAGTGACATGGGGACACTGGGAGAAATGGGGACACTGGGAGACTAGGGGACTGGGCGATATGGGGACACTGACTGTGATACATCGGGACACACTGAGACATGGGGACACTGGGAGAAATGGGGAGACTTGCAAGACTGAGACACTGGGAGACAGGGAGACACTGGGAGCAATTCATCTATACAGCAGAAGCAAACGGTGAGTAGTTTGATGGTGATTTTACAGAATTTTCTCTTATGTCACTCCTTGTGATTTACACCATGTGATGTCACTCATAACTAATGAATTATCATGTATTTCTGACCATATTATGTAAAAAACATCTTTTAGCCCCCCTGGCCCTCTCTTGCCTCCCTAAATATAGTGCAATCTTACTTGTATTCAAGTCTGCAGCTGCTGGCTCTGCCTCTGAACTGCCTCTGTCTGCGGACATAATCAGAAGTGGTGGTCTGAGCAAATTACAATGCTTCCCCATAGGATTGGCTGAGACTGTCAACTAGGCAGCTCAGGGGCAGAGCCAGCACAAGTCAAACATAGCCCTGGCCAATCAGCATCTCCTCATAAATATAAATTGAATCAATGCATCTCTATGAGGAAAGTTCAGTGTCTGCATGCAGAGGGTGGAGACACTGAATGGCAGTGCTGCACACTAGGCAGTACTGCCCCAGGAAGCACCTCTAGCAGCCATCTAAGGAGCGACCAGTGGAGTTATTTTCTCTGAAAAGACAGTGTTTACTGCAAAAAGCCTGAAGGGAATTATTCTACTTACCAGAACAAATACAATAAGCTGTAGTTGTTCTTGGGACTATAGTGTCCCTTTAAGTTTGGAAGCTTAAGAGGGATGTATGGCAACAAAACCTGTGTGGACTGGCTGACAATAAAATTAGTTTACGTAATGCAGACTTTGGTTTCTCTAACACTGTGGCATGTCCCCTTTCTTCTACACTCACTACATACACCTTTACTCTGTCCCAGACTATATACCAGGAACTTCTGCCTGCTAGTAAGAAGGTAAGGAGACAAGTGGACATGTGAGTGCTAGCGGACAGTCCTTAGAAAGCATTTATGTCAAGTTCAGGGTGCTGCCTGCATAGTATGCCCTTAGTTGGACAGCCTGTATGATTGGCAGGCCCTTTTTGGGCATGTTCAACACGTTTGTAAGGTCTAGTCATGTGATTTGCACCAGTGGCTCACCCTTTTACTCCGCCCATTGACCAACTTCTTCAATGGACACTGCTGTTAGAGGGTATGGATTTACTTGAAAGATGAAAGCATAAATTAGAGCGAGATTAGCATAGAGTATGTGTTTTCTTATAGCTGCATCCTTTGAGTTTCAGATACATGACGCTTGGGAGGTATGGATGTTTTAGTGTTTTTGGTCAATAAGATTCTGTAACTAGGCCCATCATAATTGTCAGCTCCAGGCCTACTGGGCTCTTAATCTGGCCCTGCAAGAAGGAATTGGTTTCCTAGTTTGTGGCAATATTGGAAGTGCTTCAAATATATATATATTATGCTTTAGGTTTACACTCTATATATATATATATATATATATATATATATATATATATATATATATATATATATATATATATATATATATATATATATATATATATATATATTGTAAACCTAAAGCATAGCATTAAAACTTGGCATCTAAAACTCTGGAATTCTATAAATATTTGATATAGTGCTGTCCAGGAAATTGATAAAAATAAGAGAAGTAGACTTATGGTTTAACATTTGAACTTTCATGGCAGTGGTTAAATCAGAGAGCAGAAGGTTGCTATAAACATAACTTCTTCTTTATTTCTTGTCTTAATATAGCGTTGGTTAATAAACACATCATGCACATTTTCCCAGTAACGGTTGTTGTGAGTCTCAGTTTGTGTTTCGTTTTCTTTTCTTGCATTGCAGTATTTGGTGCAGGCCGTGGGTCCGGTTATATGCCTTAGTTTCCTGGGCATCGAGATCGATTCAGTGGCCGGAGAATGTCGGTTGCCCCTGGCTCAGGTTCAAAACCTCCGACATGTGGTGTCGCTGAGGTTCGGGTGTTATAAAGTTCAGCTGCGCTGCCTGCAATGTCTTCTGGGGAAGCTGAATTTTGCCTGTCGGATTTTGCCCATGGGGCGTATCTTTAACAGGCGTTTGGCGGCGGCGACGTCTGGAGTCACTCGTCCTCAACCCTTTATTCCGCTTACGCGGCCCTTGCGAGATGACTTGGCTGTCTGGGATTCCTTCTTGGCCTCTTATTACGGTAGGACTTACTAGCAGGCCCCGGAGGTCTCTAATACTGACCTCCACCTGTTTACCGATGCAGCTGGCTCGGTGGGTTTTGGGGCCATCATGGGCTCGAAATGGTGTGCTGACTCGTGGCTGAGCTCATGTGGAACTTGGCTTTCCTGGAGCTCTTCCCCATTCTAGTGACGTTGGAGGTGTGGGGTCCCCAACTCGCAGACAGGCGGGTGGTTATCCATTGCGACAATTTGGGGGTGGTGCAGGCTATTAATCAATTGACCACTTCTTCTCTCCCAGTGGTACGCTTGCTGCTGCGCTTGGTCCTGCACTGTTTGGGGCTTAATGTGTCTTGTAGGGCTGAACGTATCCCCGAGGTTCACAATGTAATGGCCGATGCTCTTTCTCATTCGCAGTGGAACGTGCTTCGGGCAGTGGCTCCGCAGGCCGAAGTGGAGGGCGTCCCATGCCCAGTGGAGATGTGGTCGCTAGGTCTGGCAGACTGATGGAGTTGGTCCGAAGGTCGGTCTCTGCGACCACATGGGCCCATTATAATAAGGTGTGGAGTGAATGGGAAAGATGGAAGCAGTCCCTTGGGAGTTTCCAGGGTCTCCCCTGTTCCCAGGCGCTCATGCCTCTTAGAGGCGTGGAAGGCTGCGGGGTTGTACCCCTCTGTGATTTATTTGTGTTTTGCGGGGCTTAGCTTCATGTTCAAGTTGTCCAGTCTGTGCAATTCATTACCTAGGATTTGCCATTCTGTAGTTGAGGCCTGTCTATTTCGGCTGGCTTTTTCTCTGGTTTTCTTTGGGGCCATGTGGATTGGGAAGCTGGTGTGCCTTAATCGTCAGCAGATGGGGGAGTGCTGTTTGGTGATGTTACTTGCACAGCGGACCGCATTTCCTTCAGGATTCGCCGCTCGAAGACTGATGTCTTTGGGAGGGGTAAGTGGGTCCGACTGAGGGCTGTGCCGCGTTCCGGCATTTGTCCCATTTTTCCTTCAGTGAGTACTGTTCCTTACACCCGGCTTCTCCAGTCCTCCCCCTTCTGGTGCATGAGGACAGTAGCTTTCTCTCCCACTTCTAATTCATTAGTGTGTTCCACTTGGGGCTCGAATTTCTGGGTATTGATGGCAGGGAGTTCGGGGGGGCACTCATTCCGTGTAGGGGGGGGCTAAATAATCAGGAGGTGGGAGTCACGGTTTTATATATCTTATGTTCAGTAGACCAGCTGGTCTACTGAGCTGATTTCTCTCCACAGATCCATTTCCCCCCATGATTTGGATCATGGAACACTCCTATGTCTATTGAGCCAGGCGGAGTGTAGCCGTCTGGCTGTCAGGCGAGTGGTTGAGGTTTACACCTTTCGAAGCGGAGTTTCGGTGGTTTGGTGCAAGAGGCATGAGGTGGGTGTGGCTCCTCCCTCCTGGCGGGTGCGGCTCCTGGTTCAGTTGTCCCGCCTCCTGGGGGTTCCAAGTGTCCTGGTGATCCATCTGGGGGGGAATGACCCGGGTTCGTGGCCATATGGGTTTTGTTGCCAGCTGGACATGGCACGCATTTTAGTTTTATTTCCTGATGTACGCCTGGTTTGGTCTGAGGTTATCGCTCGTAATTTCTGTAAACTGAATAGGAGGGTTTCTAGGTTTGTCTTGGAGGTTTGGGGAATTCCGGTTCGCCATAGGGTTCTTAAGTGGGTTGCAGCCAATCTATTTCAGGGGATTGGGTGTACTTGACGGAGGTTGGGCATCTGAAATCACGCTCTGCAGGCAGCGGTAGAACAGGCCATGGGTGGTCTTGGTGGGGTCCCCCGCTTATTTTAGGAGTAAAACAGCAGGGTTGTGGCGGGTGTATGTCCTTGCCAATTAAGGTTGAGGTGGTTAGGTTAATTATGTGGAATGAAGTGAACAAGTTTCAGGTCTCAGTCTCACCTGCTCTAAAGGGTTAACCTTAGGTTACCTGTTTTGACGTGCCCACCGAGCGAGGAAAAGGTTGGCTGGTGGTAAGTGTAAGGAAAAGGAATTTACACCGAGAGGGGAGGTAAAAGGAAGTGGTACATAGGTGCATGGTCAGTTTATTGGCAAGGATGGTTGGGTTACACTGTATGACACTATGTGTTAAATTGTATGTTAAGTTATGGTTATTTATGTTTTGACATTTTGGTTATATCAAAGAAAAGAGAATATTAAAATAAATTATGGATTTGTTATAAAGTAATTATCATATGTTATAATAAATGCTGTGGCCTGTTTCATCCATACTACATTGTCTGTCTTTATTTGGAGGGGGGGGGATTGGGTTAGTTTATGTTATTATGCTGCATCACGATTACCCACTATGTACATACATGTGCTCAGACTGCAAACTATCACCATTTCAATTCAGCACTAGGTCCAGTGGTGTATCCTGGTTTTGTGCTGCCCCTTGGAAAATGCCGCCCAAGGCAAATGCCTTGTTTGCCTCGCGGCTAAAACGTCCCTGACTAGGTCACACTACATATGCACAGCAGTCATCCCAATCCACCAACAGAGCTTCTTATAGTGGAGAATTGAAACTAATGTTTCTTTGTGAAAAGCACTTACGGTACTTCTGCTTTGAACTAAAGTTCAAATTGAGTGAGTTAGGAAACTGTCACGTCCTGCTCTGTTCGGTGGAGATGTCTGGCCTTGGCTTCTGGTATCCAGTACTCTTTTTACAATTCTTGTTTTGCTTTTCTTGGTTTTTGGTTTGTCTATTCTATGTCTGGTTTTCTTTATGCTGGGATTTCTGGGTTCATTCCTATAGTGGATTTCCCAGTCTCCAGGTTTCCTTTAAATGTTTGTTTTATTTGCCACACCCGTATGTTTCCATCTTTTATTATGTTTCAGTGTTCCTGCAGGCAGCTGCTCTCTGCTTCTGTCCTTTCTTGCAGGTAAGTGCTATACATGTGTTCTGAATCTGTGGTTGTTTTAGTATACATTAGGCAGTGTAGGACCTGCCAGATATGGGGTACATTGGCGTTGTTGGCAGGCTTATGCAATGTATGATCATATAGTGTGACTAAATCCCCATGATTTCCATATGTAGTACTTAGTTATATCTCCTTGTTTTGCCTATGTTGTCTTGTCTTGTCTTGTTTTAGTTTGTATACCCAGTCCATGTACAGTCCTGTCTAGTCATGCCCATGTTATGTTCATGTTTTCCTCATGTCTTGTGTATATGTTCTGGGTTTAGCTTACTATCCATCTCTGGTTCTGGGTTCTCCTAGTTTTGTCTTGTTTCCAGGTTTGGTGCCTGTTCTAGTCTTGCCTTGTTTCTAGTAGTGGATACAATCTTGCTGCAGAGCCTCCCTATTAAGCTCCTGGGAGGTCTGCTAATTTCCATGCTCCTGGTATCAGCTTAAGCTGATTCAGGGTCTTGGTATGTGGCTGCACAAACGCTGGTGCTCAAAACCAGGGGGCGTGCGGTCACCCTGCTAATCCACCTCCACGCTGTGACTCCTACTCTGAACATCAGGCATACTGGTTCCCGGTCCTGCTCCGCCGCCTGGATAGTGTCTGGGTCCCGGGCAACGGACCGCCACCCTGACAGAAACTCCCCCAGTTTGCTTGACAACCACAAGATTTTACTAAGGGGATTTCTAATTTGCACTTTTGAAATCTGCACTTTTATAAAATAAGCTTGCAGTAACATGTATTTCAAATGGACTAAAATGTAGCCCCTCGGAGCAAGCTCAGTTTAGTAGAAAGAGGCCCTGACAGCCGGCTAGGAGGCGGGCATAGGTGGAGCAATAACAAGATTGGTAGATTGGGTCTAAGGGGTGGGAGCATATATATAGTGGCAGCCATCTTAGGAATAGGCAATTTAAATGTACTCACCAACGTGGGTTTGTCCCTCCCTCCCACCCTAGGGATTGGGGGATTTTGTTTTCTCCCACTTGGTCACAGCGGCGGGGCTGGTAAAGGGAAGAAAATAGGGGGATAGGGACTTTGGAGCAAGGGGTAGGTAAAAAGGGATGGTGTTATCACCATGGTGTTATCAGTTGGTTATGGTGTTGGGAGGTTTCGAGTCCGAAGGTGGCTCAGAACCTAGGAGGGGTGGGGGTATCTGGGTATACCCTCGCCTCTGGGCTGTTAAGAAAATGTTGGCACTTTATTGTCTTACACATTATTTTTTATTATTATATGTTATGTTCAATAAAAGCTGTGGACAAGTTTTCGCATACACAGACGTGTTGTGTTTCATTAAAGGGGGTGGGGATGGTTTTATAGGTACAGATTCACCTGACCATATGGCAACACTGCACCTGTCATGTAATTTAAAATCTTATTTACACAGGCTGATTTTTAAACACCAAACAAAACAAAATCTCCTTTTGGGAGAAGGTTTGTTACTACATAAGTGCTTTAGTGAAACAATATCAGCAGCTCTATAGTGTGGAAAAAACTTTTCTCCACAAACAATTACACAAAAATGCAACAAGTGGTACAAGTGAAACCTATACATTAAGTGGAGCACTGTAAAATACAATATGGGTGGCTTACCCCTCATGGTCTTGATAAGAACGTGTACGTCAAGTATATATTAAAATATTTAAAGCATAAAATATAGTATAGATGGTAATAAATTGTGACAATTCCAGTTATGAGAAAAATCTGTCACTCACATTTAAAAGAGCCTATACAATTTGCTCAGTAAACATGGCTTGTATGTGCCTAGTGCAGCATCCCACCACTTTTCCATGCTTATATTCACTCCAGCAAAATAAAAGGGAGAGACATTCAATGTGTGGTACAATCAATAAAATCCCATTAAAATATAAAATAGGTATTAAGCTCACCCTTTTCAGAGCCTTAAAATGCTGGCTCTGAGGGTAACAGTGCCAAGAGGGGATGGCACTACACTAATGAAGATTTTTGAGGCTTCAGGGGACTTTTTAATTCTTATAGTATTTAGATCCGAAACCTCTAAGTTGGAAAGGAGGTATGCTAACTATTTAATAGACTCCCAAAATGACCCAAATGATATTGGGGATTTTAATTTATACAAAACACTCACAAACTGTACACTTTATTTGAGGACATTCATCATTCCAATGTATGTAATTATAGGACATTGTCCACATTCACTGTTAATTGTAGATTATACTAGCTTTAGTGTAACTATAATCTTAATTTTATTAACCCCTTAACGACGAGTGACGGACGAGGTCCGTCACTCAGGGGAATGCGTTAATGACGAGTGACGGACCTCGTCCGTCACCCGTTAAAATTAACCCCAGATCGCCGCAATCGCGGCGATCGTGGGGTTAATGGTGCTCCGGTCTGCCTCTGCATTAGAGGCAGACCGGGAGCACCGGATCGGGCTGCCCCAGTACATGTGTCCGCTCTGACAGCATGTCTGAGCGGGCACATGTGCTCTCTATACTCACCTCTGCCTCCCTGCACTTCCTGGTTCTGTGTGAAGTGCAGGGAGACGGATCTTCAGTGATCCTGCCCCCTGGTGGAAAAAAAAATAGTAAAATTAAAATCCCACCCCCCTTTACCCCCCCTTTACCCATTTTAATAAAAAATTAACCCCTTCCCTGCCAATTGATCACTGACTACAGTGATCAATTGGCAGGGATTACATTTTACTACGATCTGATTTTTTTTTTAACCCCTGAGGGTTAATTCTTTTTTTTTTTTTTAACCCTCAGGGGTTCAATTTATTTTATTAATTAATTTAAATATTTTAAAATTATAAATTTAGCTAGCTGGGGAGGGTGGAAGTTAGTGGGGAATTGGGGGATTTAGTATTACGCTAACTAGGGGTTAACGTTAAAAAAGTTTAAAAATAAGCTTTAAAAAGTTAAAAAATTAAGTTAAAAAAAGTTTTAATAACATTTAAGTAAAAAATAAAAAAAAATAAACCCTTTACCCAGTCCAAATAAAAAATTAACCCCTTCCCTGCCAGTCGATCACTGCCTACAGTGATCAAAATACAGATCACAGTATTATACTGTGATCTACCGTATTTTTCGCTCCATAAGACGCACTTTTTTTCCCCTCAAAAGTGAGGGGAAATGTCTGTGCGTCTTATGGAGCGAATATGAAGCTTTACTTACCTGTCTTGCAGCGTTGGCCGGCAGCACAGGGCGCACCGCGGTAGTGGAACTTGAATTTCATGTTCCGGTTTCCGGCGGGACTGAAAGGAAGTGTGCACAAGCTGAGTGCGCACTTCTTTTCAGTCCCGCCGGAAACCGGAACATGAAATTCAAGTTCCACTACCGCGGTGCGCCCTGTGCTGCCGGCCAACACTACAAGACAGGTAAGTAATTATGGGATAAGGGGAGGGGGACAGTATGGGAGAGAAGAATATGGGGAGGGGGATGAAGTCTATGGGGAGGGAGGGGGATGAAGTCTATGGGGAGGGGGTGGGTGAAGTCTATGGGGAGGGGGTGGGTGAAGTCTATGGGGAGGGGGTGGGTGAAGTCTATGGGGAGGGGGTGGGTGAAGTCTATGGGGAGGGGGTGGGTGAAGTCTATGGGGAGGGGGTGGGTGAAGTCTATGGGGAGGGGGTGGGTGAAGTCTATGGGGAGGGGGTGGGTGAAGACTATGGGGAGGGGGTGGGTGAAGACTATGGGGAGGGGGTGGGTGAAGACTATGGGGAGGGGGTGGGTGAAGACTATGGGAGAGAGGGTGGGTGAAGACTATGGGAGAGAGGGTGGGTGAAGACTATGGGAGAGAGGGTGGGTGAAGACTATGGGAGAGAGGAGAAGACTATGGGAGGGGGGGGACACTATGGGACAGGGGAGAAAAAAAATATTCTGTACAAACTGTCCCATAGTAAGAAACACTATGGGACAGTTTGTTCAGAATATTTTTTTTCTGGGTTTCTTCCTCTAAAAACTAGGTGCGTCTTATGGTGAGGTGCGTCTTATGGAGCGAAAAATACGGTAATTATTTTTTTTAACCCCTGACAATTAACTTTTATTTATTTTTTAACCCTCAGGGGTTAAATTTATTTAATTAACTAATTTAAATATTGTATAATTAAATATTTTGCTAGCTGGGGTGGGTGGGAGTTATGGGAAAATGGGGAATTTACTGTTACTGCTGCTTACTGCTAGTTAGGGGTTAACGTAAAAAAAAAAGCTTAGAAAAATTTTAAATCTGTAAAAAAAAGTTTTACGAAAGTTTAGGAAACTTTAAAAAAAAATGAATAATCAAAACAAAAGTTTAAAAAATAGTTTTAAAAAGTAAAAAAGTTTTAAAAAGTAAAAAAATACATTTAATAACGCTCATTACCACTACACCTGGTACAAGCTAGCGGAAAAATGATCCCACGCTAAGGTTCAAAATATGCCTTTTGAAATACCCTGGGATGTCTTCTTTAAGAAATGGTATGGCTTTATGGGGTATTTGGTTTATATAGCCTGGTAAAATACTCTAAAATGGGACATGGGCACAGCGTAAAAATTCAAAATTTGAAAAAAAATGGAATGGCTGTGTCCCAAATGTGCCCCTCCGATGTCCACATATACCTGGCAAAGGTACATACGGGGGTATTTTTGTACTCAGCAGACATAGCTGAGCAAAATATGAAGTATTATACAGTGGTAGTACACATATGGTTTGCAAAATATACTGTGCAAACTCACTTTGTGTGTCAAAAAGGCAGAAAAAAACGCTTATAACCACTACACCTGGTACACGCTAGCGGAAAAATGATTCCACGCTAAGGTTCAAAATATGCCTTTTGAAATACCCTGGGGTGTCTACTTTAAGAAATGGTAGGCCTTTGTGGGGTAGTTTGAATTTAAAACCTGCAAAAATGCTTGGAAATTGCACATAGGCCCGGCGTCAAAATTCAAAGTTCGGTCAAAACTGATATGGCTTGGTCTCCTATATGGCACTGTAGCTTCACAACATAGTGCCCTAGACATACAATGGGGGTGTCCTTTTACTCAGAAGACTTAGCTGAGCATAATTTGGGGGGTTTGAACTTAGTGGCACACATGAAATATACAAAATGCCCAGCAAAAATGCAATCCGTATGTAAAAAATGCACAAAATTATTTTTTACCACATACTTTGGCATGTAATGGTAAAAAAATGGGGGCATGTTAAGGCACAATATGCACCTTATGAGATACCCTGGAGTGTCTTCTTTTACAAATGGTAGGCCTTTGTGGGGTGCTTTTGAACAGTCAAACTGTTATAATACCCCAAATGGAAGCATAGGCTCATTAAATCCGTCTCTCAAAATTCTACTGTGAATACTGAAAAGGACAGGTCTCCTGTATGGCACTGTAGCTTCACGAAATAGTGCCATAGACATACAATGGGGGTGTCCTTTTACTCAGAAGACTTAGCTGAGCATAATTTGGGGGGTTTGAACTTAGTGGCACGCATGAAATATACAAAATGCCCAGCAAAAATGCAATCCGTATGTAAAATATGCACAAAATAATTTTTTACCGCATACTTTGGCATGTAATGGTAAAAAAATGGGGTCATGTTAAGGCACAATATGCACCTTATGAGATACCCTGGAGTGTCTACTTTTACAAATGGTAGGCCTTTGTGGGTTTTTTTTGAACAGTCAAACTACTATAATACCCCAAATGGAAGCATAGGCTCATTAAATCCGTCTCTCAAAATTCTACTGTGAATACTGAAAAGGACAGGTCTCCTATATGGCACTGTAGCTTCACGAAATAGTGCCAAAGACATACAATGGGGGTACCGTTGTACTCAGCAGAAGTAACTGAACACATAATAAAACTTTGTACAGGAATAGCACACACCAACTTTACAAAATACACATGAGAAGTTCTTTGTTATAAGTTTGTGTGCGAAAACCCCCAAAAAACACAATTTTACTCCAATATTTAGCAGAGGTTGGCGGTAAAATGGCTACGTAGAAAGTGTCAAAACAACCTTAGGTAAATAGCCTGTGGTGTCTACTTTATATAAATATATACTTTTGTGTGGCAATTTTGTTTTCTTTTATGGCTATTAGGCTTACAAGACAAACATACCAAATTCTAAAATCGCTCCACATAAAAAGTTTATTTTACTCCTTGTGCTTTGTGACCTGTAACTACCAAAAAAAACTTAAAATCCCAGACACATTATATATTCTGTAATTCAGAACAACTAAATGAATTTATTTTTAATTACTTTCCTTAACCTGCACTAATTATGTACACATTATTATTGCAAAAACTGTAAAAAAAAACACAAATTCATTTTTTTGCATATTTCTGTATTTTTTTTATAATAAATAAGCATTTATATATATATATATGTGTTACATCAAATTAAAGCCCCTTCTGTCCTTTAAAAAACTGTATATAATATGTGTCGGTGCAATAAATTAGTAAAATGCAAATTGCAGTTGAACGCAAATAGCAAAAAATGCAAAAAATGCCGTTGTCATTAAGTGAAAGACAAGCTTCTGAAGCTCTGTCCTTAAGGGGTTAATGACAGGAAGCTTCATATTTGCTTAAGTCTCTCTTTACTAGAACTCCACAGCAGCACATTAACATAGAGACAAAAACACCAATCACAAAAAAGTAAGGAATCCATAAAAGGCTCCTCAAAACCAACTATTTCCTCTTTCACGCTGCGACAAATAAGATACAAAAAACAATACACCACAATAAAGCTAACAGAAGAACAAATATAACAGTACGATGAATGCCATCTGAAATGGAAAACGTGGAACCAGTGGATGAAACCTTGACCTTTATCCTGCAGAATAGTCGGATCTAAGAACTGTAGCCGAACTGAAACGAGCTAAACAGTAGAAAACACTGATTAGTGAATGAAATGTACTGAGAAAAACATGACAGTACAGTATCCTAGATAACACCCAACCCCCCCCAAGAACATAACCAGGAGACCAGGCGAATAAACAATAGTCAGTCAAACTAACAAACAAACAAGGGGAGGGAGAAATAGGGAGGGAAATATTCGCCTCCTGTCATGAATAAAAATAAGATTATAGTTACATTGAAGCTAGTATAATCTACAATTTTATAACACGACAGAAGGCTTCTGTGACGAAGTGCCCTTTTCCACTTGTGCCTGGAGGGGACTACTGGCTAGCCTCCTGCCTTCCAACTATGGCCCCTGTGCTGATAGCTGTATTTTACCCTGCAAAAAGGTTTATTTGGGTATTTCTGCCGGGTTGTTCGGGACTTTCAGTACGTGAGTAGTGCTACCCCAGATAGCTATGCTATGGAGCCTATTCGTGTAACGAAAGATTATGGAAAAGACTTTGGCTCCATGGCGATTGAATTGTATGTATGTGATCTGAGCACCATTCAATAATAATGTGCACTCAGATCTAAGCTATCTGGGGATATGTTGCATGTAAATGTTTTATGTAGTAATTGTAACATTGTGTAATTTTATGTCTTTTTGTAACCATGTGGTTAATGGAGTCTTGCCTCTGTCCTGAGAGATAATTTGATTACTTCCCAATTATCTCCAGGATAGAGAGGAGGGATTGTGATGTCACTGTGGGAGTGCTTTGTTTGTATGGTCTGTGATTGGCTGATATCCAATATGTGTCCCATTGTTCCATCAGGTCCCCTAGGTGTCAGGTGTTACTACTACTTACGTTAGTCCGGCCATTCTAAGGTCCGGTATACGTATCCTGTACCTGTTTGTACTCTGCGTGTTGGATCCCTGTCCCGATCCTGACACCCTAGGGGAGTGTCCACCTGGTGGACACTTGCATAAATACCAGGCAGGTAGCCCTCAATAAATCAGACCTACTTGCACCTTTCTTGAAGCCTTGGCACATGCTTGAGGGATGGGATAACTACACTCTGGGGATTGCTATAATCACATACTCCCCAGAGTCAGCTCTTGCAAGAGCTTGTTTTGTTCCTGGTTCCTGCTATCTGGATTTAGGAGAGGTTCACCCACTGGAAGCTGGATCCTGGCCTTGGATCCAGGGTGGGTGCTCGGAGTCCTCGGCAAGCGCTAAAAGCATCGATTGATGGAGGTATTCGGTCGGAGTGGCAGCGTTACGTCACAGCTTCATATTTGCTGTTTTAACATTCTGACAGCAAAGCAACAACGGTCTAAAATAGAATTGACAAAATGTATCCTCTCGGGACCAGTCCGCTGAACGCATGATATCCTGAAGGGAAGCGCTCACCATGAAAGCTCCAGAAGCTGCGGCGCCTCTAACTGAATGCACTATGAAGGTCGAATTCACCCCCGCCAATGACAATAACCATCTTATCCAACGTGCCAGGGTAGGAGACGAAACCAAGTTGTGGGGTCTGACATATGAAATCAACAACTGGCCGGAGTGAGAAGAACGAAGCGGAGCGGTAATCGCCACACAACGAGCCAGAGCCTTCGCTACACAGAGTTTTGGCGAATAACGGAAATAAAGGTAAAAAACAGCCGTCGAATCTGACTTGGTACGCCTAACAACCCTGAAAGTGACCCCCTCCGGAGAAAGGGAAAAAGCATTGACATTGAAGGCCCAGACATCAGAAACATGTCTGAATGAGACAAGACACAGTAAGAGGGCAAATTTGGTCGAAAGCTGACGAAGGGAAAGGTCCTGATTATCAGGCCAATCCCGTAGGAACGATAAAACCGCGCGTACATCCCAAAGGGAAGAATACTTGGGCACCGGTGGTCGTGCCAGTCTCATCCCATGAAGAAGTCTGCAGACTAGCGGGTCCTGGCCGATGGGAATACCTCCAAGCGGGACATGCGCCGCCGAGATAGCCGACCTTGCCACATTAACCGAACGATATGATCGCCCGAGGTCAAAAAGGTGAGACAAAAAATTCAGCACACTAGTTACAGGGCCTGTAAAGGGATCGGTTTCCCGTTCCAGGCACCAACGACACCAGGAACCCCATGCTGAGAGAGCATCTTCGAATCCCAGAGAAGGTCTTTAGCTGATTGTGATAACGCCTCAACATTACAGGTACCCCTGAAAGAGTCCAGGCCATCAAGCACAGGTGGCCGTCCCTCACTATGGGGTGCGGATTGCCCCGGGGGGGCGAGAGTAGCATCCGAGGGGACGGCAAGAGTAGAGGATCCTGATGGGAGAGATCCAAGAGCTCCAGAAACCAGGCTTGACTCTGCCATAGAGGAGTCAGCAACACCAAAGACACACACTGACGTAGAACTTGCAGCAATACCCTGGGAATTATAGCGAACGGAGGAAATGCATACGCTCCCTGCGAAGGCCACACTTGGAGAAAGGCGTCTACCGCCGAGCACGCTGGGTCCGGGAGCCAGCTGAAGTAAGTCTGGATCTGATAGTTCATCCTGGAGGCGAATAGATCCACCGTGAATGGGCCCCTCTGATTTGTGAGTTCGCGGAAGATGGGTCAAAGGAGTTTCCAATCGCTGGCGTCCCTCCAATGTCTGGAGAACCAATCCGCCGTCAGGTTCGACTCCCCCGGCAGATATTCCGCCTGGAGAGTGATGTTGCGTCGGAAGCAGAAACTGTAGATCTCCTTTGTCACCTCTGACAGTGTTCGAGACCGAGCGCCCCCTAGGCGGTTGATGTACTGTACCGCCGAGATAATGTCCATCCAGAGGAGGACGCAGCAGTCCGAAAGGTGGTTTGCCAGGCTCCGAATCGCAAACAAGCCCACAATCAGTTCCAGGCAATTGATGTGGAACTCCTATTCCCTTTCCGACAAAGGACCCCCCGTGGACCCGGTCTCGCAGGTGGCACCCCAGCCCCAAAGACTCGCATCCGATTCCAACACAAAATCTGGTGTCGGTCCAAATATCGCTTTGCCGTTACAGGCTGACATGTGCAGGAGCCACCAGCGTAGTTCGGTCTTCACATCCGGAGACAGAGGGATCATCTGGTCGTAGGAGGGTCTCTTGCGTAAAAAACAAGCCTTCAGTCGTTGCATGGCCCTGTAGTGTAGCGGACCTGGGTAGATTGCCTGTATCGAGGCCAAGAGGAGACCCACCACGTGAGCTAACATTCGTAGATAGATCCGGTCTTGCCGCAGGTTCCTCCTTATTTCCTTCCGAATGGTCGCTATTAGAGTTGAGCGGACACCTGGATGTTCGGGTTCGCCGAGTTCGGCCGAACTTCGTAAAACAGTTCGAGTTCGGGCTCGAACTTGACCTGAACTTGACCCCAAACCCAAACCCCATTGAAGTCAATGGGGATCCGAACTTTTGGGCACTAAAATGCCTCTAAAAAAGTCCTGGAAAGGGCTAGAGGGCTGCAAAAGGAAGTAAAATGGGGGTAAGAGTAGGACAAGTGCCCTGCAAACAAATGTTGATAGGGAAATCACTTAAAATAACATTAAATACATAAAAATTTAAAATACAGCTGAGCCATAAAATAGCACTAGTTGGAATCTTTGATTTTAGCTTTGGAAGAACATAAATCAAAATCTAAAGCATGGCTGTCAGGAGGATCACCAGAATTATGCATTTGAGAGAGGGTTGGAGTGCAGGGTATGCTCTTTCATTGTTCAAACTGAGCTCAACTCCTGATGCATGGAGAAAAGGCCTTCACAAGCATTTGCTATTGTATACATAGTTTATACTAAGTGACCCATAGGTTGAGGAGGCGGTGACCATGGCGGTGTAGGTGGAAGCGGCGGTGGAGGAGGTAGCCAACACTGACTGTATTTATTTATTTATTTAATTATTTCATTGGGGTAGCCCCGAAAATATTGGGACATATAAAAAAAAATTTGTGGCCTACGGTGCATTTCTTGCGGTCCAATAACGCCATCAGGATTTGAAAACTGTCTGTCTCCACCAGACGGAATTACAGCATTTCAAAGGCCAGGAATTTTGAAATGTTGGCATTCAGGGCCAGGGATCGTGGGTGGGTAGGGGGGTACTTCCTCTTTCTCTCCAGTGTTTGGGAGATGGACAGCTAAACGCTTCCATGGGACAATGTGGAGATGCTGGACAATTGTGTACCTGGCCTATGCTGGTGCAGGAGCCCACCCTCCGAGCCACTTGTGAATGACTGGCCTGATAACCGTGGAAATGACCCCTCTTCCTCCTCCTCTTTCTCCTGTGTCACACCCTCTTCCATCATCGCCCAAAGTGTTTTTTCAAGGAGACGTAGAAGCGGGATAGTAATGCTGAGAACGACGTCATCGGCACTGGCCATGTTGATGGAGTACTCAAAACAGCGCAACATGGCACACAGGTCTCGCATGGAGGCCCACTTGTTGGTGGTGAAGTGGTGCTGTTCCGCAGAGTGACTGACCTGTGCGTGCTGCAGCTGAAACTCCACTATTGCCTGTTGCTGCTCGCACAGTCTCTCCAGCATGTGCAAGGTGGAGTTCCACCTTGTGGGCACGTCGCATATGAGGCGGTGAGCGAGAAGGCCGAAGTTACGCTGCAGAACAGACAGGCGAGCAGAAGCAGGGTGAGAACGCCGAAAGTGCGCACAGACGGGCCACACTTTCTGCAGCAGCTCTTATATATCTGGGTAGTTTTTCATGAATTTCTGCACCACCAAATTGAGCACACGCGCCAGGCAAGGGATGTGCGTCAAACCGGCTAGGCCCAGAGCTGCTACGAAATTTCAACCATTATCGCACACCACCAGGCTGGGCTTGAGGCTCAGGGGCAACAACCACTCATATGTCTGTTGTTCCATGCCTGTCCACAGCTCCTGCGCGGTGTGGGTTTTTCCCCCCAAACATATCAGTTTTAAAACAGCCTGCTGTCGTTTCCCCCTGGCTGTGCTGAAGTTGGTGGTGAAGGTGTTACTCTGACCGGATGAGGAGGTGGTAGAGGAGGAGAAAGCGGAGGAGGAGGCAACAGAAGGCAAAGCTGTGTACCCAAATAAAGATTGTCAAACGTTGTATCCTGGAACTGTGTCCCATCCGGTTACTGGGGAAATAGGTCTGACCTATTCTAATCAAAGGGGATAACCATCGGTTACCCAGGTCCCGCTTCAATTGGTGCCAACAGACCCATGGACTACAGTGCTCTAAAGTGACCTACACTGCAGGACTTGTGTGGAGCCAGAGGAATAACGCCCGGTGGGCGTAACAAGGCCAAATTGACTGCTGCGCTAATGGAGAATGACCAGGCATGCAGTGAGGCAACGAACCCCAGTCAGGGGCTGGAGATGAGGAGGAAGTGCGCAAGGAGGTGGACCGGCGCCTGGCATATTACCGAGAGCCACCCTCAGAGGAGAACGTCAGCAGGACCTTTTTGGAGGTGCAAGCCTCCTTGCCAATAGACAGAGGGCGACCAAAATGAACCCAGATGAAGGGAGTAGAGGGCACCGAGAAGCACAACCACCCTGGCCCACAAGCTACCATACAATGCCCTCAAAGAGTTCAAGGAAGCAGAAGAAGGCATCGATTACTTTTTACAAGACTTTAAGCGCCAGTGCCTACTCCAAGACGTGGACCCCAGCGACTGGATCACCATCCTGGCCAGCAAACTAGTTGGGAAGGCAGCGGATATTTACCGGGCTGTACCAAAAGAGCAGATCAGAGACTATCGCTTTATTACACAAATCCTCCTGGCCCGGTATGCGGTCACCCCTGAGCAATACCGCCAAAGGTTTAGGGAGACCCGGAAAGGGGAGAAGGACTCCCATGCGGAGTGGGCATGCTGCATCACAAGGGCCACCCAGAACTGGCTCAACTCCCATCAAAGGAGAGAACTAGCACCCCTTAGCTTAATGTGTGTCAGGGACGACCTAAAAGGGGTTAACCCTCACTAACGTGCTACTACAGAAGAAAAGATCCCAGGGGGAAACAACACCCCTGGAGTCACAAAATAGGAAGTCCCTCAAAAGTCCACATGTGTGTGGTTAAAACATAACTTTTATTAACCGCTATGAATTAAAATGTAAATAATAATAATAACAAAAACAAAAACTAGAGCTAAAAGGAATGCAGACAGGAGAAAGAATAATAAAGAAATCACTTGTATATAGGAGAGTTACCCTAAAACTGTAGTCACTAATGGAACCAATACCATCATAGGGAAATACCTCATATCCTATATACTGATACCATAATAAGATATAGTAGGACAGGCTAACATGAATTGGGGGGTACGTAACCTATATGAATAACGCATGTAGATGTAATCTACAGCTACCCAAATACCTCCACTAAGATCCTATATCCATAGATTGTGAGAGGTCATAGTATCCTACTAAAGGTTGGTTTAAATGAATTGCTAAAAGTCACCAGATTAAAGTAGCAACCGATAGATACAAATCGCAAAGCATCTCATAATGAAAAGAAGACCCTCATGTCCTTGTTACATTGTGTAAATCTAATAATATAATCTTTCCACTTCTCTGAGTCACATCAAATAGTACAATCCTGCACAGACTAAAGAGAAGAACACCTAATTCTGCCTGAAGAGGAAATGAGAGTCTGAAGGGATACCTGTAGGGGAGAGTAATAACTCTACAAAGGATCCCTAATATCTCCTGACCCTGTATCGACTCCCTCTCTCCATCCAAGATCTCCGTGGAACCAACTGATAATCTCAACTAAATAATGGTATAATAGGACCAAAATAAATAATAAATCAAAGAAAATGCCTGTCTGCTCTGGCTGCCTACAGCAGACCTCTCACAATCTAAGGATATAGGATCTTAGTGGAGGTATTTGGGTAGCTGTAGATTACATCTACATCAGTGGCGTACATACCGGGGTCGCAGGAGCCGGCCACCTCAGGGCCCCCCGAGGCTGGCCCTGCTGTCACCCGAGAATCGCAGAAAATCCTCTAGCGGCTGTCAATGAGACAGCCACTAGAGGCTGGATTAACCCTCAGTGAAACATAGCAGTTTCTCTGAAACTGCTATGTTTTCAGCTGCAGGGTTAAAACTAGAGACCTGGCACCCAGACCACTTCATTGAGCTGATGTGATCTGGGTGTCTGTAGTGGTCCTTTAAGTGTATGTGTTTATGCATGCACTGGCGTACATACCGCAGTCACACAGGTCGCAGCCCTGCGACCCGGTGCCCGCCACCATGTGTTGCGGCCCCAGCCCGCGCAGAGTAATCGCGCGGGGGGGCCCACGGATCAGTTTTCGCACCGGGGCCCCATTGGTTGTGTGTACGCCACTGATCTACATGCGTTATTCATATAGGTTACGTACCCCCCAATGCATGTTAGACTGTCCTACTATATCTTATTATGGTATCAGTATATAGGATATGAGGTATTTCCCTATGATGGTATTGGTTCCATTAGTGACTACAGTTTTAGGGTAATTCTCCTATATACAAGTGATTTATTTACTATTCCTTCTCCTGTCTGCATTCCTTTTAGCTCTAGTTTTTGTTTTTGTTATTATTATTTACATTTTAATTCATAGCGGTTAATAAAAGTTATGTTTTAACCACACACATGTGGACTTTTGAGGGACTTCCTATTTTGTGACTCCAGGGGTGTTGTTTCCCCCTGGGATCTTTTCTTCAACTCCCATCAAGCCAAGTTCCCAGAGGAGATCTCCCAGCTCGTCATGCTAGAGCACTTTTTCAATGGGCTCCCAAACGACACGGCTGGTGAGAGACCGCCAGCCCCAGACCCAAGAAGTATTGGTATGAGCTGCTGAAGCTAGCGCACGATATCCCCTTGGCAGGGCATTTGGGCAGGAGCCGGACAGCGTCTCGGCTCACCCAAAGCTTCTTCTGGCCAGGCATCTCTCAGGATCTCAGTACTGCCAGATGTCTGGGGAAGAGAAGGCACCGGCACAGGGCCCCCCTCCATCCCCTACCTATTAGTGAAGATCCATTCAGCAGAGTAGCTGTCAACATTATGGGTCCCCTAGCTAAGCCTAGTCTTTCTGGGAAGAAGTACATTCTGACCATCGTGGACTACGCGACTCGGTACCCTTGCGACTTCGGGCAAAGACTGTGGCTGAAGCCTTGATGCAAGTGTTCTCCCAGATGGGTTTTCCCCGGGAGATTCTCTCAGACCAGGGCACCCACTTTACTGCCGAAATAACCTACCAACTGTGGAGATTGTGCACATTAAACCAATCCTGAGCTCCCCTTACCACTCCCAGACCAATGGCCTGTGTGAGCGCTTCAACGATACGTAGAAGCAAATGCTCCGTACCTTTGTGGTGACTCACAAGGATTGAGAGAGATTCCTGCCCCATCTCCTGTTTGCCTATCGGGAGGTGCCACAGGAATTGACTGGGTTCTCCTCGTATGAACTGCCATGCCAGGGAACTCCTTAGAGCTGGCTTTGGTGTGCCCGGTCCCTGGGTGCGGTGGGCAGTAGCAGGCGTACTGTCTAGGGGACGGCTGCTCCCCTTTTGCACCCTGCTCTATGAGGAGGAGGTGGATGTGGAGTAGGAGGTTGAGGAGGCGGTGACCGTGGCGGCGGCGACGACGCATTCGGATGTCTGCCCTATCAACTTTCGATGTTACTTTCTGCGCCTACTATGGTGACCACGGGTATCGGGGAATCAGGGTTCGATTCCGGAGAGGGAGCCTGAGAAACGGCTACCACATCCAAGGAAGGCAGCAGGCGCGCAAATTACCCACTCCCGACGCGGGGAGGTAGTGACGATAAATAACAATACAGGACTCTTTCCAGGCCCTGTAATTGGAATGAGTCCACTTTAAATCCTTTAACGAGGCTCTATTGGAGGGCAAGTCTGGTGCAGAGTGACTGACCCGTGCGTACTGCAGCTGAAACTCTGCTATCACTTGCTGCTGCTCGCACAGTCTCTCCAGCATGTGCAAGGTGGAGTTCACCCTTGTGGGCACATCGCATATGAGGCGGTGAGCGGGAAGGCCGAAGTTACGCTGCAGCGCAGACAGGCGAGCAGCAGCAGGGTGAGGGCACCGAAAGCGCGCACAGCCACCACAGTGAAACTGCAAATGGCTCATTAAATCAGTTATGGTTCCTTTGAACACTCCATCTGTTACTTGGATAACTGTGGTAATTCTAGAGCAAATACGTGCCGACGAGCGCTAGGGGACGGCCGCTCCGCTTTTGCACCCTGCTCCCTCTTATGCTGTGCTGGTGCCTCTGTGCGACCACTGCCTCTTCCTTCAAACTGCACACATCACTCACATGACCTTCATGCCATGTGGGGTCTAGGACCTCATCATCCTCCACATCATCTTCCACCCACTCCTCAACCCTGCCCTCCTTGCCGGTCTGCACACTGCAGAAAGCCACAGCAGTTGGCACCTGTATTTTTACAGCATGTAAAATATGCAAAGGACATATGGAAATTATTTTAGAATTGCATCCAGGCAACAGTTTTCCCTATACACTGACCTCTCAGTTTGACTTGTGAGGGTATTGCCCCAGAAATACAATATTGTATAAGTACCTCTTAGCTATTGATAACTGGTTTAAATATAGCAGCTTGTTAAATATCTGGTAGTTTCTAGTGTAGAAAATATCAATCTGTTTTCTATCACTTAGATCTGTTTAACAAGTGTTGTAAGTGTGAAACAATATTACAAGTGACCGATGTAGTAAATTCGAATCAAAGTTCCATTTGCAAACAAAAAATTCTCGCCCATCTTCTCTAGGTTATTGCATTTTTAAGATGTTGACTTATTGCATCAAACTAGCCATGCACAGGTAGATTGTCTGGCATGTTGTTTTGGTGTTTAGTTTTTAACTTTGTAGTTGTGTCTTTACACAATATAGAAATGTATATTAATGCTTCTGTATATGAAGCGATCACAATAACACTTATTTTTCACTTTTTTTATAAAAGTCTTTAGACTTTCTTGAGAAGCGGTAACTAGCCAGTGTTGCACACATAAACCAGATATGAAGTGCACACACCAAATGTACTATTTGGCACCTAACGAATTTGAATGTTTAAAACTGCTATGTCACAGCCATATTTGATGGTTCTATTTGACGCTCAGATATGAAGTGCACCGCAGGCCGCAAATGTACTATTTAGCAGCAAAAAAATAGAATTTTTAAAGCTGCGCTCTAAGCACAGTATTTGACGGTTCTATTTGACTCTCAGATATGAAGTGCAGGCCACAAATGTACTATTTAGCACCTAAGGAATTTGAATGTTTAAAAATGCGCTGTAACCACAGTATTTGACGGTTCTATTTGACTCTCAGATATGAAGTGCACCCCCCAAATGTACTTTTTAGCACCAAAAAAATGTGAATTAGTCAAACTGCAATGTAACCACCGTATATGACGGTTCTATTTGACTCTCAGATATGAAGTGCACCGCAGGCCGCAGATGTACTATTTAGCACCAAAAAGTTTTTTGGTTTTTTAAACCAACAATGTAACCGTAGTATTTAAGGGTTTTATTGCACTGCAAGAAATGCAGTACGCAAATGTACTATTTAGCATAAAAAAAATTGCAGTATTTAAAAATGCCTAGATGTTGCCCACTGAGCTACCAGAACAGGATTAAAGTAATGTGCCTGGCACACATGTAGTTGCAAGTGCAGTTGCAAGTGACCTGCACTCTCTGTGGTACTGGGCTCAGGGCAGGGTACAAAAATGTAGACATGTGCAATTCGTTTTGGTTCGAGTAGGGGCATGTCTATTAAACAGTGAGCAGCCCCGCTCCTGAGCCCCCACCCGCGACGTGCGAGTGACCTATTACCCCCCCTCCTGAGCGGGGTGGGGGCCAGGGTGGAGGACATTAGGTTCCCCCCCTTATTCTAGTTTAGGGCCCCCACCCACCATTAAGGGGTGGGCGCCAGGGGAAAGGACATTAGGTCCCCCCCCTAATTTGTATTTAGGGCCCCCACCCACCGCTCAGGGGTGAGGACAATAGGTCCCCCCCTCATTCTAGTATAGTACACCCACCCACCACTCAAGGGTGGGGGCCGGGGGGAGGACATAAGGTCCCCCCCTTATTCTAGTTTAGGGCCCCCACCCACCGCTCAGGGGTGGGGGCCAGGGGGGGGACAATAGGGTCCCCCCCCTCATTCTAGTTTAGTACACCCACCCACCGCTCAAGGGTGGGGGCCAGGGGAGAGGACATTAGGTCCCCCCCTTATTCTAGTTTAGGGCCCCCACCCACCGCTCAGGGGTGGGGGCCGGGGGGGACAATAGGTCCCCCCCTCATTCTAGTTTAGTACACCCACCCACCGCTCAGGGGTGGGGGCCATGGGAAGGACATTAGGTTCCCCCATTTGTATTTAGGGCCCCCACAGCACTCAGGGGTGGGGGTCAGGAGGGAGGACATTAGGTTCCCCCCAATTTGTATTTAGGGCCCCCACCCACCGCTCAGGGGTGGAGGCCAAGGGTGGGCGGACGTTAGGTCCCCCCCCTATTCTAGTTTAGGGCCACCACCCACCACTCAGGGTTAGGCCCCCCCCCATTTTTATTTAGGGCCCCCACCCGCCACTGAGGGGTGGGAGCCGGTGGGGAGGACAATAGGTCCTCCCCCCTTTTTTTACTTTAGGGTCCCCACCCGCTGCTCAGGGGTGGGGGCCGGGGGCAATTTTTAAAAAATTTTTAACAGTGAGCAGCCACAGGCTGCTCACTGTTTCATAGACATGCCCCTACTTGCGGTATAGCGAGTAGGGGCAAAATTTACTAATACTAAGTAATTTTTACTTCGTATTAGTAAATTTGCCTGAAAGACCAATTTAGGTCTTTCAGCCTTTTGGTAGATAACTCCCTAATACTGTGGCTAAGTTCCGAAGTGTTTAAGTTCCGAATTGCCGAAGTCCCGAATTTCGGAATGCCGAACCGAGACGAAAATGTTCCCCAGGCACATGCCTACAAAAATGTAGTATAGCACCTGCATGTGCGTGCGGTGCTACGTGACTCCAGCTTATATATAGAGGCTGGGTCACATGCTCCACTGGCCAATCACAGCCATGCCATTAGTAGGCATGGCTGTGATGGCTTCTAAGGGCACACGAGTCAAACGCTTGTTAATTGGCTTCCCTGCAGCCTTTCAAAACGCGCCATTAAATCGCCGAACACCGAACTCCAACCCGAACATACACTAATATGTCCGTGTTCGGGTTCCAAAAAACGTAATGTTCGGTACGAACCTGAACTTTACAGTGCGGGTTTACTCAACTCTAGTTGCTATCTTGGCCAGAGGCAGACGAAGAACACAGTCTTTCACATCCACTTCGAAACCCAAGACAAGAACTCCGCTGTCTGGGAAGGATCAAGGGCTGATTTCTCCAAATTGACCACGAACCCCAGGCATTCAAATAAGGAGACCACAGAGTGCGTCTGACACTTAAGGTCTGGAGGGGTCCTCGCAGAAGATCAACAAGTCGTCTAGGTATACGATACAACGGACGCCCTCTAATCTGAGCTGAGCGACCACCGGCTTCAGGAGCTTGGTGAAGCACCACGGAGACGAACTGAGGACAAAGTTGAAACAAGTGAATTGGCATGGACTGCCCTTCCAGAGGAAGCAGAGGAATCTGCGACATTCGTCGTCCACCGGGACGGAGAGGTAAGCGTCCTTCAGGTCCAGCCTTGTGAACCAGTCTCCTGGCCGGAGAAGGTCCCATAGAAGATGGATGCCTTCCATCTTGAAGTAGTGGTAGACCACGAAAGCGTTCAGTTCCGGCAGATTGATCACAAAAGCGTTCAGTTTCCCAAGCAGGGCAGCCAGGAAAATAGACACTAGTGAATAAATAACAATAAAAGCAAATCAATACAATAGGCAAATACAGCGAAATACAGAAAAATAATCCACAGCCACCCATATATAACAGGAGGCAGTGGTACTCTGACCTGTACTGACTGCGGAGCAGCAAAGAAAGAGGAAATAGTTGGTTGGGAAGAGCCTTTTATTGATTCCTTACTTTTTTGTGATTGGTGTTTTTCTCTCTATGTTAATGTGCTGCTGTGGAGTTCTAGTAAAGAGAGACTTAAGCAAATATGAAGCCTCCTGTCATGTTATAAAATTTACATGCACCTAGAAACATTATCCAATCAACCAATGTATGGACAAATACCACTATTATAGCTTGGAAATCAAAAGGAGTTTGGGTTAACCTGTATTTCTAAGCATGATATTAGTCTTATCCATCATTTAGTTGATAATCTCAATTTGTTTCTCCATCCTCTGCATCCAGTCCACCTCCGCCCCTTTTACCCCCTTTTAGATTATTATAGGTAATTTTTTCTTACCATTATCCTGCTGTGTAGGCTATAGTCATGTTGCTTTACTCTTTTCCTTTTGCTTGCTTTCAAGGTTATGTTTAGTAACCAGAGCACTATTTAGTGAACTTTCCCTGTACTAATCCTGTTTATTTGGACCCAACAGCCATCATTGGGGTTTATCATAGCCCCAATAGAACTTGGCTGCAGTGGACATTTGTAGTACTGCCCTATAAGATCGATCTCTAAGTTAGTTATTGTGACAAAACCCCTGTTTTGGGGCTATCAGTGCCCTTTGTTCGTATGCCGTACGTGAATTTCTGCCCTATTTATTCCCTTTGATTGTACTGAACAAACTAACGAACAGCCAGACCACACGCAATGGGAGTGTGCAGCCTGTTAACCTCCCAGAAGCTGTGGTTAACTGCAACTAATTGACGAATGGCTGGGTGGTCGCCGTTCGTATGAACGAACAAGTGGCAGTGGCCATCTTAAGTTGTCGAACGCCCAGCGGTGTTTGATCGTCGACTGCGTTGAACTGTTTTCGGTCACTTTTTCATACGAACACCGCTGGAACCTCCAAACTTCCATCTCTTTGTTTTAGTTTATACGAACGCCACATCGTTCGGTACATTCATAACCCACGAACTAGACTGACCCTGATAGCTAAAAGCCATGGAACTAATGCTGGACAGATTTCTGCCAAACGGTCGGTGAAAACTCTATGGCGATTTGACTGTGTTCATGGGATCTGAGCGCTGTTCGGATATATTGAGCACTCAGATCCAAGCTATCTGGGGGGTTCAGTTATGTGGGATATGAGTTATGTATTTTATATTCTTTATTTTTATTGTGCATGGTTTTTACAGAGCATATCAATGACGCCCCAACATCGTAAACATTTATCATTGCGGTATGAACAGTGGCATTGAAAATGGTGCACATTTTATAGTAAGGGAACGTAAACTGTTAAACATATCATTTGTGCTACGGATTAAACTAAACAATTTACCAGTGGTTAAGTCGGGAATTTCTAGCATCATAAGTTTGAGCTCTAGACATTTTTTATTTTATTCTTTTTTTTTCCCCCTCTTTTCTTAATACTTCATTTGTATTGTGGCAGCAAACAGATAAATCGACAATTGTCAAATGTGCCACGGTTTAGTAGTAATGTCCCAACAGAAATTAATTTAAATCGAGAGCATAGTAAGAGCAGTAGGTTTATAAATGCGGCAGGGGCGGTGAGTGTGGGCTGGTCTCTGAGGCTTCCCCACTGTTGGTATCCCGTTTCTCTATATGTGGCCTAATACGCATAGTTGCCCGCTGTTGTAGCGTTTGGTATTGCATGTCTGGGTATATCTCAGACCTGCCCGTCTATGTCGTCGGTCACTTCTCATTGCCCTCTCTCTAGTTGTTGGTTGTCCCCTCTTAGGTTCCCCGTCTGTCCTGTGTGCCTTACTTGCCCAAGTCGTGTGTGGGTGGCTGGCCCGAGTTTAGGCAGGTAGTCTGTTGGGAATTTCTCGGAGGTCTCAGGCTATCCTGTGTATGGGGTCCCGGGAGTATCCCTGTTCTAATTGATGCATGTGCTCTGCATGTCGCCTTGGCGCCTTATGCAGTCCTTGCGGGCACCCTGTTTGTCTGTATGCCCTCCAGTCAGGTCCACTCTGGGGAAGGAGATTTGTTCTGCCCTAGTGGTAAGTCTTCCCCGCTTCACCTCAGGTCTGTCCTGTGTTCCCCCTCACCCCTGCCTGCCTTATCGTGGTAAATCCTCCGCCCTACCAGTCAGTCTTTATAATCCAGACTAGGGTTAGTGAGAGCCATTAATAGTGGTGTATTCATTACATTGGGGCTGCACTTAGTTTGTTGGGCAACGTGCCTTCAGAGTATAAGGTGGACTTAAGCAACAAAAAAACAAAAAAAAATAGGAAAGGATACCAAACGAAGGCAAAAATAAAAGGAACGTTATATGGGTACCAAGTCCCGTGTGGGCCTGTATTGTTCAGGGCTGTATCCAGACCCTGGTACTAGACATGTCGGTAACAGTCAATGTTTCTTGCAGTGCTATGGGGGTTCTGTGGTCGTTGTTTACCCCGCTTCTTCTCCATTCCGGTGCCTCTCTCTACATCTTCTTCCTCGCAGGTAATGTTTGGAGTCTTACCGCTCCCCCATTCCGGAGACATCTGCTGTTACTGCTGTAAGCTCTGTAGAAATCTTGCGGGGTCTTCCTCTGCGGATAACGTAAGGATAGTGTATTTGTGTGGTACTACTCGGGGCCTTCCTAATCCTGAATGCTGCCGTTATCGGCCAAGTATCGCCATCTTTTTTCACCCCCATGGTTATTGCCACTCTGTTAGTATACCCCAGCAAGGCCTCCGGGCCTATGTCTTCAGGGGCTCCGTGTATGCAGACATTTTTCTTGCGATGGCGTGTTTCCATCGTTGCGACAGTGCAGGTGAGTCGTTGGAGTTGGTGGGACATTGTTTCCATCTGCGTTCTGGTGTCTGTAAGAAAGGTGTCCCTGTCTCCTTCCCGGGCTTCCACTGCGCCAAGACGCGCCGTAATGCCGGCCACCTCTGATTGCACGCCAGCCAGGTCGGCCTTCCAGACCTCCCGCAAATCTAGTAACAGCTTTTTGATGTCTCCTTTTGTGGAGGGTGAGTCATCCGAGTCCGATTCTTCTGACTGGTATACTGCGGTGGCGGCGTGTGGAGCCGGAGGATTTCCTTCCTCCATAGATGAGTCCGATTCACTGGCGCTTCGAGGCCTGCACGGCGCCATTTTAGGCTGTGGTGGCTGCTGTGGCCTTTCAAAGGAGCGCCTGATATCGGGCAGGTAGGAGCCTTCCGGGTGGGCTAGTCGTTTGGTTTTTCACCCCATCTCTCTGTGGGGGGTTTCAGCTCTGATTACAGCTTGGTTTTAGGGTCCCAATGTTGTGGTTTTGTGGCTTTTTAGATCGCTTTTAGGCGATTTGAGCAGGAGCTCTGCACAAACACGTCTTGGTCGTTGCTCAGCTGGCCATGCCCCCTCATGAGTTATGTATTTTAATGTGTTTTGTTACAGTTATAAATTGAAAATATTTGTTGTACCTGGAGATGATTAAGTTTACTACGGCCACTTTACTCAATTATCTCCAGGATCTCCAGGGATTTTACTGTTTTTGCGGGAGTATTTCAGATTGCATTATACTTTGATTGGTTACTGTAAATTGTGTTCCAGTCCTCCACAAGGTCCATGTGGGAGTATCCCTTGCTCACAGACACACATACACTCACGCACACACTCACAGACACACACACACACACTCACAGACACACACACACTCACTCACAGACACACATACACTCACTCACACACACACTCACTCACAGTAACACATACACTCACTCACGCACACACAGAGACACATACTCACAGACACTCACACACACAGACACTCACACACACAGACACTCACACACAGACACTCACACACAGACACTCACACACAGACACTCACACACAGACACTCACACACAGACACTCACACACAGACACTCACACACAGACACTCACACACAGACACTCACACACAGACACTCACACACAGACACTCACACACAGACACTCACACACAGACACTCACACACAGACACTCACACACAGACACTCACACACAGACACTCACACACAGACACTCACACACAGACACTCACACACAGACACTCACACACAGACACTCACACACAGACACTCACACACAGACACTCACACACAGACACTCACACACAGACACTCACACACAGACACTCACACACAGACACTCACACACAGACACTCACACACAGACACTCACACACAGACACTCACACACAGACACTCACACACAGACACTCACACACAGACACTCACACACAGACACTCACACACAGACACTCACACACAGACACTCACTCACAGACACTCACTCACAGACACACACTCACAGACACACACTCACAGACACACACTCACAGACACACACTCACAGACACACACTCACAGACACACACTCACAGACACACACTCACACTCACAGACACAGACACACACTCACAGACACAGACACACACTCACAGACACAGACACACACTCACAGACACAGACACACACTCACAGACACAGACACACACTCACAGACACAGACACACACTCACAGACACAGACACACACTCACAGACACAGACACACACTCACAGACACAGACACACACTCACAGACACAGACACACACTCACAGACACAGACACACACTCACAGACACAGACACACACTCACAGACACACACACTAACACAGACACATCATATACATTCACAAATTATTTTAATAAATAAATAATATCCACCCAGCCTCCCTACCTGGAGAGCTGGTGTGGATCATTCCCTGGGGTCCAGTGGGGCTGCACCGGCCCTGATGGGAGAGATATAGGGGCTTGGGGGAGAAAGAGAGATACATAGGGGCTGGGGAGAAGAATGGATCAAGTATGCTAATTTTACATATGAAAATGGGCCAGTACATAATATGGGTGTATGACAAAAAACAAGGGTTAGGTACTACTGATTTACTGATTCATATGTAAACCCCCTACGAGGTTCCCCTTATTGAAATAAGAGTTACACAGAACTCACTTCCTCTTATTCATGTGAATTTTTGAAGAACAAGTACATTTCCTATGAGTGTCCCTATTCTGTTCCCCCTTGGTAGCTTTGTCTAACTGAACTGTGTTGATGTAGAAAAATTAAAAAAAAAATAAAAAGAAAATAAACCAAATAGCAAAATTCAGACACTCTTCAAAGATAAGACAAAGATATAGTCCAAAACGTTATCACATAAAGATACCTCAACTATGAGAGGAAAGTGCACCTGTAAATGTTGGATAAGACGTGAGATAACTTGGGACTTGAGGGATATAACCTTTTCAGATAGCTTGGATATCCATATAAAAGACAAAACGAGAAAAGCAAACAATAGTGCTCTCAATGTATGATAAAAGTGTATTTATTTATATTTTACATTTCTAGAAGATAATACTCAAAGTGTAGAGCAGACTCACTGCTCTTTGATAACAGCGTTGGTGGTATGATCCCCACTTGGGATTTCTTAAAAAACTAAAGTTTTTAAATTAATTAATTAAGGTATTTTGGTCACTGCACTCACTTACTGTGCCAATTACCTTTTATTAGACATGTGCAATTAATTTCGGTCCGAATGTGAATTTGGACGCATTTCGAACATTCGGGTACTTCTGAATGTCCGAATAGATGTCCCAATTTAGGTCTGAATGTCCCAATTTAGGTATTTCAGCCTTTTACCGTGGGAATTACGGAGTTATCTACTAAGCAGCTGCAAGAGAAGTCCCGAAGTTGCCGAAGTCCCGAATTTCTGAAAATGTTCCCAATGCACATGCCTACCTTTTATTTTGACATTTTATACTTGACAGCAGTGTGTTTGTGTGTGTGTGTGCTGGAGATGCAATGTGTCAGTTTGTGTTGGGGTTGAAGTGTATGTCTGTATGTGCTAGGGATGCATTGTGCGTCTGTGTGTGTGCTGAGGATATAGTGGGTGTCTGTGTGTGCTGGGGATGAAGACTAGATTCAGCCAATTCAATGCATTCCCTTCTCGTGTGAGTGACTGAAATTAGAGGTGTTCCTAGACAGTATTGTCACGGCTTACAGTCAAAATGAGTATTTCATTAAGATTCTATCTTTATGAAATACCCCAAAAAATAATTTTGGTGGGGACATCAAATCTGTAGGTAAGCAGAGCCAGCGCTACCTTCACCTCGGGTACCGGCTCTATGAGGGTAGTACCTGCCTCCTGGAAAGAGGGAGGGAAGGAGATATGGATAGAATGGGGGGAGGGGAGACATGGAGGCAAAGCTTTCCTATGGGGAAGGCCCAATGAGTGCCGGTGCTTGCTGCGCATGCCCACTAGTTTCCCCCGTTGGCTTATGGCAGAGGAGGAACCATTAGATCTGGCATCAGGTAAAATAAGCAGTTATTTAACTCTTTAATGTGTTCTATATGCTTTTTTATTTTTATTTATTTATTTTTTGGTCTTTTCACAATTTCAGCACAATGGATTGGTCAAAATTAAGAAAAGCTGCACTCTTCTTAATGGCACTAAGGAAGTCTGTTGTGTGCTTATTTTAGATAGGGCTTGTCACAGTGGCACCTTAGCTAACCTTATGTGGGAATGACAATTTTTTGAAGGGTATCACTTACAAATTTCAGGGACGGGGTACTTTAGATATACCTCTTTTATTTGGCACCCTTTTTTTAAGATAATAGGCAATGTCACCTAATTTAGCATCCTTAAATACTATCTATCTATCTAGATTTACCTAACCGACTTGTGAATGCTGGTAAAAAATATTTAGGCACGAATCCAAGTAACAGAACAGAACAGTGAGCTGTGCTGTAGTTGCTATGATACCAGAATTAGTGCTCTGAACCTTAGAGTATTCTTAATCTTCATTTGTCTGGGAACACAACTATGGTCTGCTTGTTGCTGGCCAATGAACACGATCGTCACCTTCTCCTTGAGAGCTGAAATTTCCTCTTTCTCCTCAGTGATCAGTGCCCTTTTGTACCTTGTCAAACCATTTCCAAATTATTTAACAAGAGCACACTGCAGTGGTTATGTGCTATTAAAAAAAGAAATACTTGCTAAAGTCAAAACATGATAATAATATTGAAATATACTCTATTGTACAGTATTAGAAATGGTCTGTTGAGTACCCTTTGGCTGCCCATTTCCATAAATTGTAACCCTCATATTAGCAAAATGTTAGTTATTAATAGAGTTGCTGTTCCTTCATATGTTTTTTTCTCTGCCACATCTCCCCCTTTTCTCTGCCCAAAGTTCCCCTGATTCTCCTCTGTCCCAGGCTCTACCTGCTTCTCCTCTGCCTCGGGATGCCCAGCTCCCCCTCTGCAGATAGACACACTGACACACATGCGAATATACAGACGCACACTGACATACATGCAGATACACATACACACAAATACACACACTGATACTGATACATGTGCAGATACACAGATAGAAACAATGACACATATACAGATACTTGAAAGACCATTTAGGTTGAAACGTTGCTGATTGTTGGGTTTCATTAAACTTTGCCACGTCAATTCCCTGGAGTGCCTGGACCTTTTTATATTATATCTACATATACAGATACAGATACAGATATTGACACAAATGCATACACTGATACACATGTGGATGCACAGACACACAGACACATACACTGACATACATATAGATATAGACACTCAAAATCACACAGATACAAACACCGCCACAAAAACAAACACCCGTGCACATGCAGATGCACAAATACACTATACTGACACACATACACACAGATCCAAACAATTACACACTCACACAGATACAGAGATACAGATACACACACTTACACACATGCAGTTACATAAACACACAGATACAAGCACTGACACATACAGATACATTGGACTATAAATAGAATAAGCGCTCTTTCTCATATAATGGATGCAGATTCACCAACAAGGAGTTCCCCCACCATGGGCGTCCGCAGGGGGGGGGGCAAGGGGGGGCACTTGCCCCCCCCCCTGGATTTTTCAGCCTGTTCTGCTATTTTTCGTGTAAGATTTAAAATGACTGCAATACCGGCGCCGGCCAGTAGGTGGCGCTGTGTATGGAGAGAGACAGGGACAGGAAGCTGCATCTATCCCTGCTTCTCTCTGCTGAGTGTAACCCCAAGGGAACAACACATGCAGCCAGAGACAGCCTACAGATCAGGGAAGTGAGGGATGGGTTTGGGGGTTTAAAATAGCCTATATATTAGGGGAGTGAGAGATGGGGGGGCAGCCTATATATTAGGGGAGTGAGGGATGGGGGGCAGCCTATATATTAGGGGAGTGAGGGATGGGGGGGCAGCCTATATATTAGGGGAGTGAGGGATGGGGGGGCAGCCTATATATTAGGGGAGTGAGGGATGGGGGGCAGCCTATATATTAGGGGAGTGAGGGATGGGGGGCAGCCTATATATTAGGGGAGTGAGGGATGGGGGGCAGCCTATATATTAGGGGAGTGAGGGATGGGGGGCAGCCTATATATTAGGGGAGTGAGGGATGGGGGGCAGCCTATATATTAGGGGAGTGAGGGATGGGGGGGCAGCCTATATATTAAGGGAGTGAGGGATGGGGGGGCAGCCTATATATTAGGGGAGTAAGGCATGGGGCGGCAGCCTATATATTAGGGGAGTAAGGCATGGGGGGGCAGCCTATATATTAAGGGAGTAAGGCATGGGGGGGCAGCCTATATATTAGGGGAGTAAGGCATGGGGGGGCAGCCTATATATTAGGGGAGTAAGGCATGGGGGGCAGCCTATATATTAGGGGAGTAAGGAATGGGGGGGCAGCCTATATATTAGGGGAGTAAGGCATGGGGGGCAGCCTATATATTAGGGGAGTAAGGCATGGGGGGGCAGCCTATAGATTAGGGGAGTGAGGCATGGGGGCAGCCTATAGATTAGGCAAGTGAGGCATGGGGGCAGCCTATAGATTAGGCAAGTGAGGCATGGGGGCAGCCTATAGATTAGGCAAGTGAGGCATGGGGGCAGCCTATAGATTAGGCAAGTGAGGCATGGGGGCAGCCTATAGATTAGGCAAGTGAGGCATGGGGGGCAGCCTATAGATTAGGCAAGTGAGGCATGGGGGGCAGCCTATAGATTAGGCAAGTGAGGCATGGGGGGCAGCCTATAGATTAGGCAAGTGAGGCATGGGGGGCAGCCTATAGATTAGGCAAGTGAGGCATGGGGGTGGGCAGCCTATAGATTAGGCAAGTGAGGCATGGGGGTGGGCAGCCTATAGATTAGGCAAGTGAGGCATGGGGGTGGGCAGCCTATAGATTAGGCAAGTGAGGCATGGGGGTGGGCAGCCTATAGATTAGGCAAGTGAGGCATGGGGGTGGGCAGCCTATAGATTAGGCAAGTGAGGCATGGGGGTGGGCAGCCTATAGATTAGGCAAGTGAGGCATGGGAGGTGGGGTGGGCCTAAATGGAGAGTCAGCAAGGAGCAGGAAGGGTCTGCAAGGAGCAGGGGCAGCATGAAGGGTCTGCAAGGAGCAGGAGCAGCAAGGAGCAGGAAGGGTATGCAAGGAGCAGGGGCAGGAAGGGTCTGCAAGGAGCAGGAAAGGGCCAGAAGGAGCACAAAGGTAAAGGAGCAGAAAGAATCAGAAGGAGCACAAAGCTAAAGTAGTAGAAGGAGCAGAAAGGGTCTGCAAGAAGCAGAAAGGAATCAGAATGAGAAAGGAGCAGAAGGGCGCAAAATAAGGCCCTGGGGAGATAGCGCAGCTAAGCGGACAAGGGCACATGTAGGAGTGTGGGGATAGATGCAGGGGAGGGTCTTTGATAGTGGGTGTATTGTGTGGGTGGGGGTTAGGGCTATGTGAGCTAGAAGGGGGGAGGTCTTACCTCAGTGCCACTTGGGATTCGGGCCAGTGAACAGCTTCCTGTCTCTTGCTCCTGTTTGCCTGGGCCTTTAGTCTCCACAGCTTGAGGGATGGATGTTGAGGCGATTCTGTCGTCCCTCAGGGCTGCTGCTGCGCTGGATGGTGGCCGGCAACTGAGGGAGCAATTTGCACGCATTACTGGAGGTATGGCTAGCGGTGTGGGCACCCCCCGTGGCCTACCCTCCCCTGGGGTATCCTCTGTGGTCCCCCCTGCTGCTCCTTCTGCGGTCCCTGCCCCTGGGGGCCGCACCAGCACTGGCAGGCGTTCCCGGCCGCCTGCCAGGCTCTCCCCTGATCCTACTCCTCGGGCCCGGTTGAGGACTGGGAGCCCGGGCCCGAGTCTTCGCCAGAACCGCGTGTCTGGGGCTCCAGACACGCGGCCTACTGCTAGGGGGCGTAATTTGCGGCCTTCTGCGGCCGCGTGCGTGGCACGGCCTTCAGACACGGGGCCTGCCACTGCCGCGCGGCCAGCCGCCTCTACTGCCGCACGGCCTTCCAACTCGAGGCCGGGGACGCGGCCTACGTCTGCCGCGCGGCCTCCGCGGCCGCGCGGCCTCTCACTACCAGGCCGGGGATGCGGCCTGCTTCCGCCGCGCGGCCCCCTGGTGCGGGTGCCGCGCGGCCTACTCGTGGATCCCCCTCTACGCCGTCCGCCCCGGCCGCCTGTGCTGGTTTGCGGTCCGGGGGCGGTGGGCGGCGGAATGTGCCATCCGGGCGGCAGGCGGCCGCCCGGCATCGATCCAGGTCCCCCCGCGGCCGGCGGGGCAGTAGGGCGGTGAGTAGGCCCTCGCGGGCCGCGCGGGGTACCTCTGTACCGCCGTTGGGGGTCCGTGGGGGGTCTCCCTGCCCGTCGGGAGCCTCCTCTGCCAGTGAGGAAGGCTCCCAGGGCTCTGTCTCCCCTCCTTCCCCTGCTCGTTCTCCTGTATCTTCTAGGGGGCCCAGCCTAGCCTTTCCTGGGCCCCCGGGTCCCCCTCCCTCTGGCCCGGTTTCTGTCCCCCCCCTTTCCTCCTCTGGGGGGCCCCCTCCCCCTCTCCCTTCGTTTCTTACCCCTCCCCCCTCTTTCCTTGCTCCTCCTGTCTTTTCTTGCTCCTCCTGTCTTTTCTTCCCCTTCTGCTGGTCCCCTTTCCTCCCTGTCTACCCCCCCTCCTTTCTATCCTGCCTCCTCTGCCCTGTCTGGCCCCCCTCCCCCCCCTGCAAGTCACTTACCTCGGCCATCTCCGCTGGGGCATGGGCTCACGTCCTCTCTGCTGCTCTCTTCTCAGGATACTGCTGCACTTCATGGATCCGTCCAGCAGGTGGCGTCTGGATCCCAGCTGACGTCTTCAGTGGATGCTGGAACTGCAGTTTCCTTGCCTCAGCCTTCTGTGAGCGCAGTACCGGGCTTGGATCGCCAGTCTGCGACCGGTGAGTACTTTATTCCTTCCGTTTCTGGCGCTGCGGGTCCCGGGTTGGGGGGGTTCCTCTTAGGTCTTAGGGGTTTTTTGGATCAGTGGGAGAAGGGGGTGGCGGTTAGCGGTAATGCTATTGATGGTCAGCTCCGGTCAGCGTGGTCCCCTGCCCTGCTCCCTCCTCAGGTTCAGTCTTCTCCTACTACTGGGCCCCTTCCCGGGTCGGGTGGCGGTGCGGTACCCCTGGGTTCCCCGGCGCCCACGGTGGCCAGTGTTGGTTCCGCCGCGGACGATGCTTGTCTCGCGGTCGCAGACGTGGCGCGAGGTGCTGCTTACATGTGCTGGTCTGGCCCCCTGGGCTTGCACTTGAAGCAGGAGACTAAAGAAAAAATTTGGAAGGGGGAGTTTATAGAGATATTTTCCCTTCTGCCGCTGGAGGAGGCTCCTCCAGTGGCGGACAAGGACAGCAAGGAGTCAGAAAAGGATAGGGAGAAGTACCGTTATCGCAAAATTCCCAAAAACTTTGGGAACTGGATTCGGGCTTTCTCTATTTTGGCCAGTGTGGTGGGGGAGAAGTCTCCCCAGAAGTGTTCCGCTCTGTTCTGTTATCAGGACACGATTTGGAACGCTTGTCGCACCTATGGGGGATTAGGTTGGTGGAGGTACGACGAGCAGTTTCGACAGCGGCTGGCAGTGCGTCCCTCGCTGTCGTGGGACCAGATGGATATCGGTCTGTGGCTCTCCATCATGACTCGTCCTGCCCCTCAACAGGGTGCTTTTTCGTCTTTTCTCGGGGGGGGCGGTGGGGGCGCATCCTCCTCCTCATCGGCCTCCAGTCCGAGGTCCGGCTGTTGTTGGAAATTTAACGACAGTCTCTGTAAGTGGGGGTCCTCGTGCCGGTTTAAGCACGAATGCTCCGGCTGCGGTGGGGCCCATCCTGCCTCCCGCTGTTTCAAGCGGGGCAAAACGGGGGAGAAAGGGGACATGGGGGCAAAGGGCGACGACGCCGGTCCTCGTAAACGCGATGCGCCCGTGGGTCGACCTTTATGAGAATCGGGCTGCGGCGCGTATCTTAGTGGAGGGGTTTGAACAGGGGTTTTGGATCCCGTTCACGGAGCGCCCTCCTATGCTCACCGTACGGAACCTCAAGTCCGTGCGGGCTTTTCCCCAAGTGGTGCGGGAGAAATTGGATAAAGAGTTTTCCTTGGGTCGGATGGCCGGCCCTTTCTCCGCCCCACCGATGGCGAATTTGCGGGTTTCTCCCTTGGGTGTGGTGCCCAAGAAGGACCCCGGGAAATATCGTTTGATTCACCATTTGTCATACCCTCGTGGTGGTTCGGTGAATGACGACATTTCCACGGAACTCTGCAGGGTTTCCTACGCATCCTTTGATGCGGCGGTTCGCATGGTGAGAGCAGCGGGCCCGGGGGCGCTGCTAGCTAAGGCGGATGTGGAATCCGCTTTCCGGCTGCTCCCGGTGCATCCGGATTGCCATCATCTTTTGGGGTGTGCCTTCGAGGGCCAGTTTTTTGTGGACATGTGCCTCCCCATGGGTTGCTCGCTATCCTGTTTTTATTTTGAGTGCTTTAGCACTTTTCTGGAATGGGTGGTGCGGAGGGAAGCGGGGGTCGCTTCCCTCCTGCACTACCTGGATGATTTCCTGTGTGTAGGCCCGGCGGAGTCGCACGTCTGTGCTCTCCTGCTGCGGGTTCTCGGGGAGGTGTTTCAGCGCTTCGGGGTCCCGCTGGCGCACGACAAGACGGTGGGTCCGGTCACGTGCTTGAGCTTTCTGGGCATCGAAATTGATTCGATGGCTGGGGAATGTCGGCTGCCGCCCGATAAGGTCTTGGACCTGCGCCTTGCGGTGTCCCGTGCACTGGGTCGGCGTAAGATCCAGCTGCGCTGCCTGCAGTCTTTGCTGGGGAAATTTAATTTTGCCTGTCGGATCTTGCCAATGGGGCGGATCTTTAATAGGCGCCTGGCGGCGGCGACATCGGGGGTCGCTCATCCGCTGCATTTTATCCGGCTTACCCGGCCCTTGCGGGCCGATTTGGCTGTCTGGGACTCCTTTTTGGCCTCCTATAATGGCAGGTCTTACTGGCAGGCACCGGAGGTCTCTAATGCGGACCTCCATTTGTTTACCGATGCGGCGGGTTCTGCCGGTTTTGGAGCCATTCTAGGGGCTAGGTGGTGCGCTGACTCGTGGCCGGAGTCCTGGTATGCGGCGGGGCTCACTCGGAATCTGGCGTTTCTGGAGCTCTTCCCAATCTTGGTAGCATTGGAGGTATGGGGTTCCCTGCTGGTGGATAGGTGGGTGGTTTTCCATTGTGACAACTTGGGGGTAGTCCAGGCTATCAACCAGCTGTCTGCATCTTCCCCCCCCCGTGGTTCGCTTGCTCCGGCGCCTAGTGCTGCGCTGTCTGGAGCTGAATGTGTATTGTAGGGCTGTGCACATCCCGGGTGTGCGTAATGTGATGGCCGATGCTCTCTCTCGTTCACAAATCAGCGGCACCCATGCCTGACGTCAATCTGCACTTCCTGACAATCCGTTTCAGATGCCGAATACCACTGAGGAACCTGGAGCTGGAGGAAGCCTTTGGGGTTAAACCATTTGAGAGCGATTTAGCGCCTTAAAGGAAAGAGCACCCAGGGGCTTCCTGGCATCATCCACTACACAACCACACACATCATCCACTACACAACCACACACATCATCCACTACACAACCACACACATCATCCACTACACAACCACACACATCATCCACTACACAACCACACACATCATCCACTACACAACCACACACATCATCCACTACACAACCACACACATCATCCACTACACAACCACACACATCATCCACTACACAACCACACACATCATCCACTACACAACCACACACATCATCCACTACATAAACACACAAACTGCATCCACTACACAACCACACACATCATCCACTACACAACCACACACATCATCCACTACACAACCACACACATCATCCACTACACAACCACACACATCATCCACTACACAACCACACACATCATCCACTACACAACCACACACATCATCCACTACACAACCACACACATCATCCACTACACAACCATACACATCATCCACTACATAAACACACAAACTGCATCCACTACACAACCACACACATCATCCACTACACAACCACACACATCATCCACTACACAACCACACACATCATCCACTACACAACCACACACATCATCCACTACACAACCACACACATCATCCACTACACAACCACACACATCATCCACTACACAACCACACACATCATCCACTACACAACCATACACATCATCCACTACATAAACACACAAACTGCATCCACTACACAACCACACACATCATCCACTACACAACCACACACATCATCCACTACACAACCACACACATCATCCACTACACAACCACACACATCATCCACTACATAAACACACAAACTGCATCCACTACACACATCATCCACTACACACACACACACAGCATCCACTACACAAACACACACTGCATTCACTACACACATAATCCACTACACACGCACAGCATCTACTACACAAACACACACTGCATTCACTATACACACACTACTTCCACTACACAAACACACTCTGCATTAACTATTCACATACTACATCCAGTACACAAACACACACTCTGCATTCACTATACAAACATACAATCTGAATCCACTATAAACAGCGTATCCACGCACTTTGTATCCACTACACACATTCTATAGCCACTATACACACACAAACAAATTCAGTGCACACACACTTCATCGTTGTGGGTGGACTTAAGATGGGCCCTGTGGGTGGATTTGGGGACGGGTCATGTGGGCGGACTTGGGGCGGGTCATGTGGACTGACTTGGGGGCGGGCCCCAGGGGGCCCAGACTGTGGGCTGTGTCAGGGGCCCAAAAATTTCTGGTGGCAGCCCTGGATGTCAGCAGGAATAACCTAGAGCAAGGATCTGCTCTAGTGTGTAGAACTTTAGGTGGAACAATCCCCACCTGAGGATACACGTGAACCCGTATCAGCGACAAGAACTGGATGTGAGGTAAGTATTCAAAGGACTGGATATAAGTATTATGAAATAGTACTTTTATAAAATATATTAAAAAGAGGGTAAAATGCAATAAAGGCCTGCCGGTACCGAAATAGCGGTTAAAAAGTTATCATCGTATTGCAATACTTTACATTCTTTTCTTAGTATAAACGTCCTAGCTAAGCTATTTGCTAATTATAAAAGTCTGAACACATGTCTGTTTTTCACATATTGCTATTTACTATACACCCGGCCTCAGACTCCAGGCAACTCCCTAGTCTGCCATGCTGATCTACTAACCCAGCATGCTACGTACCTGTGTCAGTCATGTCCAAAGCACTAATATCCTAATCTAACCAACACTACTGTAATGCTTTGAAAAATGTGCCGTTAATCTTATTGTTCACTACTTTGATTCATCTAATTTAACTTTGTTTCACAGCGACTACCTAATTTTAATAATACGATAGTAATGTTGTTGTCCTAGCTTGACGATTAAACGATAATCCACAAAATATATTTCTAAACCTAGAAGAACCTAGAAATATCATATGCATGTCTAGACGGTAACAAACTCGTTGTTCCTTGCTAAAAAATAAAAAAAATGCGCTGTATCAAAATGCCACTTATGGAAATGTCATGAATATGCCTGCAGTTGCTGTCGTGGCCCTGCACGCTTGTCTGTAACCTATATGCACATGCAAAAATAAAGAATTAAAAAAAAAAAAAAAAAAAAAAATGCAATAAAGATTAAAACCTTTCCTCTGTAATGGAGTGTAAGTCCTCACTTCTTCACACTCTTCACAAGCTTTTTCAAAAGTGGATACTTGTCGATCGGGTCTCAGTCTTTTTAAAGTTGTTTTTAATCCATGTTAGCCAGTTCTAGTGTGTATCACAGTTTTAGGTTTACGCTAGTTGTGTTATCGTCATTTCCGCTTCCTTTATGATATGATTCTGTTGTGTACGTCACCTGGAAGTGATGCACGCGCAAGTCCTCTGGACGCCATTTAGTAAAGTCCTGGTGGCAAAGATTATTGTAAGTGGTGGAAATATGTATGGATACTATGCAGGTATATTAAATTGACATACAAATTAAAAGTGGTGCATATCAAATAAAAAATAGAGGAAAATCAAGGCCGCCATGTATTACATTCTACATGACGGCCGCCATCTTTGGTGCTGGTTACTGCCTAGAATATAGCTAAAAATATAAATTCATAGTAGTGTAACTACATTAAAGTGATAAAATTAATTACTTTGGCGAAGTTCAGCTAATTAAGATCTAAAGCAAGAATGTCAAACTCGCGGGCTGAGGGCCGCGGGCCGCATGCAGCCCACAATGAATATCTTTGCGGCCCAGCGACCTGCGAGTTTGACAAGTTAAGGCACAGTAGGCACCTGCTCTCCCCACATTGCAGGTGCTTACTCTGCTAAAATTCACACGGCCGGAAGGACAGGACGCTGGTGGCAGTGAGGGAGCTCAGTCTGTTACATATAGTTACATTGTTACATAGCTGAAAAGAGACTTGCGTCCATCAGCCTTCCTCACACATGTTTTTGCTGTTGATCCAAAAGAAGGCAAAAAACCTAGTCTGAAGAGCTTCCAGTTTTGCAACAAACTAGAAAAAAAAAATCCTTCTTGACCCCAAAATAGCAGTCAGATGTCTCCTTGGATCAAGCAGCTATTACCTCACCAATTTAAATTTTATCCCTGTATGTTATGTTTTTGGAAGTATTTATCCAATTGCAGTTTAAACATCTGTATAGACTCTGTTCTTCCTGCACCTCACTGCTCCATCCACGTGCACCCTCTTCAGTGATGCTGGGTGCTGGAATATGACATAATTCCGACACCCGGCATCACTAAACTGCACGCCTGAGGGAGCAGTGAGGAGCAGGAAGGGAGAGGCCCCACACCAGCTCCCAAAGGTAGGGAGCAATAAATAAAATGATTTGTGAGTGTGTGCAAGAATGTGTCTGTCTGTCTGTCTGTCAGTGAGTGTGTCTGTCTGTCTGTCTGTCTGTCTGTCAGTGAGTGTGTGAGTGTGTCTGTCAGTGCGTGTGTGTTGGTCAGTGTTTCGATGGCCGCGACTGGACAGTGGAGGACCTTGAGGTGCACGGAGGCACACAGCGCCACGTCACATTCAGATGTGATGTCAACGTGCTCCACTTTCACAGAGTTTCAATTAGTAGCACGAGGATCTGCTTTGGCACAGGGAGCGGATGGCGTAATTTAGGGTATACCAGAGGCTGGACTCCAGAGTCGCATACGGGGAGCGGCAATGTAAGTGGAGTCGGCTTGTTGGCTAATATTGTTTTTTTGTTTTTTTTTAAACAGGGGCCGGGGTTTAGTAGAGGGGGTGTTGGGATTTAGTATAGAGGGGGGGACTGGGGTTTAGTAGAAGAGGGTGCTGGGGTTTAGAAGAGGGGGATGCTGTTTATTTTTTTATATACTGTATTTTTCAGAATACACCTAACTTTCTATGAAAATTTAAGTTTTTTTGTTTTTTCTTGCAGCCCACATAAACTTAAACCTTGTTTATTTGGCCCGTGCTAGCCTTTGAATTTGACATGATTTAAAGGAACATATAATAAATAAGTAGGTGTTACTAATTTGGTCTAGAATAGGATATGTCATGTTTATTACAGGCAATTTATCAATATGACAATAGGTAAATAAAAGCTATGTATAAATAGAATTTCTAAGTATTAGAAAAAATACTCATGCGTAATAAAAAAAAACAATGCATGGAAATAAAAATAGACATATTTTTAGTTAGCTGTGACTTTAAATGTGGGGCACCTCCAAAGATAATATTTGTTATTGTTATTAAATTATCTTCTTTAAATTTCTATTAATTATTTTTTAAATATGTTTATTTTTATTATTGTAATCCAATATTAACAAAATACATTTATTTTCTTTTTGACTTTGTGGAGCTTTCTTTACTAATAATTGTTTTCTATCAGTCTTACATTTGTTCTATCACATAATTTATACTTAAGGGATCATAACCTTTTTGTATACATTTTTGCTTCATATCATTAGCCTGTTTGTGAAAGTTAGACTTTTTAGAACATTTCCTTCTGAGCCTTAGTATTTGACTCTTGGGTACACCATTAAGCCAAACTGGATTATGGCAGTTGTCATGGCTAATAAAAGTGTTTGCATGTACTTTTTAAAAAAATGTTTTAGTAAAAAAGGTAGAATTCTCTATGTAAATATCTAAATCTAAAAATGTTACTTCCGGTTTGCAAAAACTAGCAGTTAAAATAATCCCTTCATTGTTGTTTTTTAGATGATCAATAAAATCTTTGGCTTTAGACATAGAGCCCTCCCATATAAATAGGAGGTTGTCAATGTATCTAAAAAAAAATAGGAAACCAGGCTTGCACCCCCAACCATACCCTCCCCATACTTTTTGCTCTTCCCATTCTACATAAGAGGCTGGCATAGCTGGGCGTGAACCTGGTTCCCGTAGTTTCACCATTAGTTTGTAACTAAAAGGAATCTGCAAACCAAAATAAATATTGTTCAAAATTAAATTTATTCATTCTGATATAAAATCGATTTTTCTAAAATATACCTTTATTGTGTGGAATAATGGCATATAATGATTTTACATCACACGTAATTAAAACATACTTTAATTTCCAAGTAAGTCTGAGTTTATTATGAAGGTCTATTGTGTCTTTAAGATATGATTTCATCATTTTTACGTATGGTTCAAGTATACTGTCTATATATAATCTGAGAGATTGGCTACAATTGGTCTCCCAGGTAGATTGTGAGGGTCTTTGTGAATTCTAGGGAGAAAATAAATTATAGGGATCTTTGGATATTGCACATTAATATATTTGAATTCTTGTGAATTTAAATTTAAAACACAGTTTGATTTGATCAAGAGGTAGGGAATTTGAGAGGGTTAATGCAAAGAAGAAAAAAACACCACAAAGACCCTTAAGTGGAGCGCTGATTAATACTCACCCCTAAATTTAGGGGTATTGGGTAGTGATGTCGCGAACACAAAATTTTCGGTTCGCGAACGACGGACGGGAACTTCCGCAAATGTTCGCGAACGGGCGAACCGTGCCAACCGCCATAGACTTCAACGGACAGGCGAATTTTAAAACACACAGGGACACAATAGTGATGGAAAAGTTGTTTCAAGGGGACTAACACCTGGACTGTGGCATGCCGGAGGGGGTTCCATGCAGGGGAGGGCTGGCAGCCTTAGGCCTGGGGGGCAAAACCAGTCAAGTGGCCCATTGCGCCACCAAATCAGTTCACCATCCATGCCCACCTTTTTCTGGTTTTATAACGGATATTGATGTTATGCTAATCAGTAGCTCTTTGCCATACCCGCTCCTTCACGGCTCTGACTTTCAATGTTGTCAGAGCACAGGCTGAGAATCTCTGAGCCTGTGCTCTGACTCACTAACTGAGCGCCGGAACCACGAGGGAGAGGATATGATCTGACTGCACCTACTGCTGGTGCGCACCAGTGGACCACCAGCGAATCGTTTAAATTAAATATGCTGGTGTACCCAACTTGTGAGCTGTGTTGGCCGCCGGGCGCCTCTGTTGTCATGGCACCCTGCGTGACCGCACAGCTTGCCCACCCCAACGGCTGGCCCTGCTGACACACACTGATGTTACTACTTAGACATCCCTCAATATTAATACAGAGATGAGAGTAAACACCAATAAACTGTGGAAACAGAGCTGATCCCCCCAAATTTATAAAGGTTTGCTTAGAGGATTTATTCAAGATTAAATCATGCCTCCTCCTCTCTCCCCCATGCGCTGCTCTGTAGGCTGGGAGGAAGTGAAGAGTAATCACAGTCTCCCAGCACAACGCCACCTGTGGCTGCATGGGGAACAGCTGTTTAATGTAATGCTTGCAGGACGGCCAGCTGCCGCAGAACCTCTTTGTTTCCGTCTCTGCAAAGGGCTCCAGGCACTGCTTGTGAGTGTGAGCCACTGTAAATTAGGGGCAGAGGGCACTTGCATTGCGGTCAAGACGGGTCTGGGCAGGAGGAGAGTGCAGTGCAATCAGTGCACTCCCCTCCTGTGGGTCACCAGTAGACTGGTGCACCTGCCCAGGATCAGAGCCGGTGCAAGGATTTTTGCCGCCCTAGACAAAATATAAATTTGCCGTTCCCCCCCATGTGACATCACAATGCCCCACCCATATGATCTGCCATATGAACTAACGCCAGTGCTGCACACAGTGTGTGCTTACATTAAAAAGCCTGCAGGGACCAGCTATAGACACCAGAACCACTTAATTAAGCTATAGTGTCCCTTTAATGTGAGGTAAATTATAGATTAGTGTCACTAATAATATACTAGATTGCCTACTTACAATTAGATGAGGATGATGATGGGCTGCAGTTTGGCTCCACTGGTCTGGTGTAGAACAGGACCTCTGGAGGCTGTTTGCAACTGTGGTCACAAAATTCAACGTTCTGGGAGAATTGGAAGCAGCTCCATTTTTTGGGGGGCCTCTTACACAGCTCAAGGTCTGGGCCCCAGTGCCTGACGGTGAGTATGCCCATAAGGCCCACTCATAAGTCCACTTATATGTTCCACCCACCCATGAGCTCGCTCACAGGGAGTGGAGTGTGTAGGGGATGTGTTATGTGTTATCTAATATGTGTGCTTATGGTATGTAGTGTATAGGGATACCAGTTTGTGCAGGTGATGCAGTGTGTTTGTGTGTAGTGGAAGCAGTGTGTATTTGTGTATGAGGGATGTATTATGTGTTTCTGGTTGTGTGTGAGGGATGCATTGTGTGAATCTGTGTTTGTATGCATAAGGGATGCAAGGTGTGTGTCTGTATGTGTGTGCATTGAGTGTAAGAGATGCATTGTGTTTCTGTGTGTATGTAAGAAAAACAGTGTGTGTGTTTGCATGTGTGTGTAAGGGTTTGCATTGTATGTTTCTGTGTATGTGTGCAAATGATGCATTGTGTGTAAGGGTTGCATTGTGTGTGTGTGTGTAATGGATGCATTGTGTGTTTCTCTGTGTGTAAGGGAAGCATGTTCAGTTTCTGTGTATGTATAGGGATGCATTGTGTGTTTCTGTGTATGTATAGGGATGCATTGTGTGTTTCTGTGTATGTATAGGGATGCATTGTGTGTTTCTGTGTATGTATAGGGGTGCATTGTGTGTTTATGTGTATGTATAGGGATGCATTGTGTGTGTGTGTGTGTGTGTGTGTGTGCGCGTAGTGTTTAAGAGCTCCCTGTCTTGCCCCCTGTCCTATAGAGCTGTCCCTTAGAGCTCTCCCCTGCCCCTTAGTGGTCTCTCCTCTCCCCCACCCTCCCCTAGCGGTCTCTTCTCACACTCACCCACCCTCCCTGTGCTCTTCTCATCCCCCTCCACCCTCCCTGTGTTCTTCTCACTCCTCCCTCTGTGTGTTCTCACCCCCCCGTGTTCTTCTTACCCCCCTCCTCCCTGTGTTCTTCTTACTCCCCCCTTGTTCTTCTTACCCCCTTCTTCTTATTACTCCCCCCTTCTTCTTACCCCCCTTCTTCTTCTTAACCCTCCTACTTCTTCTTACCCCCTCTTCTTCTTCTTACCCCCTCCTTCTTCTTCTTACCCCTTCCTTCTTCTTCTTACCCCCCTTCTTCTTCTTACTCCCCCCTCTTCTTCTTACTCCCCCCTCTTCTTCTTACCCCCCTATTCTTCTTACCCCCTTCTTCTAATTACTCCCCCTCTTCTTACTCCCCCCTCCCCTCTTCTTACTCCCCCCTCCCCTCTTCTTACTCTCCCCCTCCCCTCTTCTTACTCTCCCCCCTCCCCTCTTCTTACTCTCCCCCCTCCCCTCTTCTTACTCTCCCCCCTCCCCTCTTCTTACTCTCCCCCCTCCCCTCTTCTTACTCTCCCCCCTCCCCTCTTTTTACTCCCCCCTCTTTTTACTCTCCCCCCTTTTTACTCTCCCCCCTCCCCTCCCCTCTTCTTACTCTCCCCCATCTCCTCTTTTTACTCCCCCCCCCTTTTTACTCTCCCCCCTTCCCCTCTTTTTACTCTCCCCCCTTCCCCTCTTTTTACTCTCCCCCCCTTCCCCTCTTTACTCTCCCCCCCTTCCCCTCTTTTTACTCTCCCCCCTTTTTACTCTCCCCCCCTTCCCCTTTTTACTCTCCCCCCCTTCCCCTCTTTTTACTCTCCCCCCTTTTTACTCTCCCCCCCTTCCCCCCTTTTTACTCTCCCCCCCTTCCCCTCTTCTTACTCTCCCCCCCTTCCCTTCTTCTTACTCTCCCCCCTTCCCCTCTTTTTACTCTCCCCCCTTTTTACTCTCCCCCCTTCCCCTCTTTTTACTCCCCCCCTTCCCCTCTTCTTACTCTCCCCCTTCCCCTCTTCTTACTCTCCCCCTTCCCCTCTTTTTACTCTCCCCCCCTTTTTACTCTCCCCCCTTCCCCTCTTTTTACTCTCCCCCCCTTCCCCTCTTTTTACTCTCCCCCCCTTCCCCTCTTTTTACTCTCCCCCCCTTCCCCTCTTCTTACTCTCCCCCCTTCCCCTCTTTTTTACTCTCCCCCCCTTTTTACTCTCCCCCCTTCCCCTCTTTTTACTCTCCCCCCTTCCCCTCTTTTTACTTTCCCCCCCTTCCCCTCTTTTTACTCTCCCCCCCTTCCCCTCTTTTTACTCTCCCCCCCTTCCCCTCTTTTTACTCTCCCCCCCTTCCCCTCTTCTTACTCTCCCCCCTTCCCCTCTTCTTACTCTCCCCCCTTCCCCTCTTCTTACTCTCCCCCCCTTCCCCTCTTTTTACTCTCCCCCCCTTTTTACTCTCCCCCCTTCCCCTCTTTTTACCCCCCCCCCTTCCCCTCTTTTTACTCTCCCCCCCTTCCCCTCTTTTTACTCTCCCCCCCCCTTCCCCTCTTCTTACTCTCCCCCCTTCCCCTCTTTTTACTCTCCCCCCCCCCTTCCCCTCTTTTTACTCTCCCCCCCCCTTCCCCTCTTCTTACTCTCCCCCCTTCCCCTCTTTTTACTCTCCCCCCCTTTTTACTCTCCCCCCTTCCCCTCTTTTTACTCTCCCCCCCTTCCCCTCTTTTTACTCTCCCCCCCCTTCCCCTCTTCTTACTCTCCCCCTTCCCCTCTTCTTACTCTCCCCCCTTCCCCTCTTTTTACTCTCCCCCCCTTCCCCTCTTTTTACTCTCCCCCCCTTCCCCTCTTTTTACTCTCCCCCCCCTTCCCCTCTTCTTACTCTCCCCCCCCCCTTCTTCTTACCCCCTCCCCTGTAGGTGGCCGAGCTGCACTCCAGTCCGCGGTCCCGGCCGGAGTGATAGGAAGGTGCTCAGTGTGCACCTTCCTGTCAGTCCGGCCGGGTACAGGAAACAGAAACTCCTGTTCCGCGCGGAACAGGAGTTTGTTTCCTGTACCCGGCCGGACTGACAGGAAGTGCACACTCAGTGTGCACCTTCCCATCACTCCGGCCGGGACCGCGGACCGGAGTGCAGCTCGGCCACCTACAGGGGAGGGGAGACGCTGCTGCAGCCGTCTGAGCGCTCTTTACAGAGCGCTCGGCGGCTGCAGCATTTAAAGGGCCGGCCCACCGCGGCCGGTCCTAAAAGAATTTCGGGCGGCCTGGGGGGCAATTGCCTCCCTGCCCCCCGGCCCAGCCCGCCCCTGGTTCCATGGCAAAACTCCCATGGAAAATTATATAGTTGATGCAGAGTCTGGTTTTAATCCATAAAGGGCATAAATGCATTGCTTTTGCTTAGTTTCTTGGGCTCATGAATCATCATGCTTCCCTGACAGGTGGTACTGGAAACAAAGTATCATTTTATAAGAGCGTGGGAAAGTAGGAGCCAATTAAATAGGCTTTTACATACTGCCAGACAAAACTGTAAAAAATAAAAGTATCAACTCAAGGCAGTCCTTCAATGCAAAATCTATCCAGATTTTCTATAGGCCAGCCATTCAGCCATTTTGGAGGTCAGCCAGCCCACCACCCTGTCAGCCATTTTAGGCACTTTGATAGGGACCTTGCCAGAAGTGGTCATGTCCTCCTCCAGCTCCTCAAGTGACATAGACATGGATATAGTGGAGGGGGGCATTGGCCACTCTGGCCAGGAGGATGGAGAAGCAAGAAGAAGCAAAGAGAGCCTAGAATGTTAAAGGCAGTATGTCCTGGGAGGAAGAATAAGTACGCTGATAGCTTTCGTGCAGAGGAGAATACAGTACTGGTAAACAAGCTTTGCCAGTACTACCAATGTATGTTTGGGGGAGCAGCCAAAAAGACTTCAAGAGCAAAGAAGGACAATCGGTGGAGGAAGATTGTGGCAGCGGTGAATGCTGTTGGAGGGAACAACCGCACCCAGGAGGTGGTGAAGAAACTAAAAAATAATTTTCTTTATGCCATGTTTTTTTTAAACTTCTTTTTTTCCTCCATGTGCTTTTGCTACATGCCCCCACCAGTGGCAGCTATGCTTTTAAAGTCTTTTAAAAGTGAGGGTTGGGTCACTTAAGCACATAGAGGGAAAAAAACACCATGTGCAGCTCAGCTTTAAAGGAACACTATACTGACAGGAATACATGTTTGCATTCCTGTCACTATAACTGTGAAAACACAGTTTAACCTCCCTCTCAGCAATGTAACTGTATTTAAAGGGACACTCCAGTGCCAGGAGAACCAATCGTTTTCCTGGCACTGCAGGTCCCCTCTCCCTCCCACCCCCCACCCCAGGGGGAGACCGATTGCGCATGCGCGGACGCTGGTGGGGTGAGACCTAATGCGCATGCGCGGCAATGCTGCACATGCGCATTAGACCTCCCCATCGGAAAGCATTAAATAATGCTTTCAATGCTTTCCTATCGGGGTTTCAGCGACGCCACTAGAGGAGGAGTTAACCCTGCAAGGTAAATATTGCAGTTTATGAAAACTGCAATATTTATTTACAGTTGCAGGGTTAAGGGTAGTGGGAGTTGGCACCCAGACCACTCCAATGGGCAGAAGTGGTCTGGGTGCCTGGAGTGTCCCTTTAATTACTCATCCTTATAGCAGAGCTGTGCTCTGCATCCTTGGCTGCGATTTTCATAATTGACAAGATCAGCAAATCCAATGCTTTCCCATAGGAAAGCATTGGGAGGCTGTCATGTTGCAAAACGCCGCTGTTCTATCAGATATCTATATCTATCCGATTTCTATATTGACGTCACTTCCGGTGCCCCCATGTCACCAGAAGTGACGCGAGATCAGCTGCGCGCTAGCAGGCCTCGAGGTATAGAATTCTGGTGGAGGTACTGGGAGCATGAGTGCCGCCTCTGATGACTCGATCAGCTGGGCCTTTAATCTGAATGGTGTACTGCGCATGCGCTCGGCACATCCTCCAGCTATAGAAATCTGATGGGTGTAATGCGTATGCGCGCAGCCCATCCATCAGATATAGCGATCTGATGGGTGTGCAGCACATCATTCAGATATAGCAATCGGATGGGTGTACTGTGCATGCGTGCAGCACATCCATCAGATATTGCAATCTGATCTACAAATCTGACGGATTTCTGTACCACAGCTTTCAATGTGTAGTAACATACACAGTGTAGGTGAATGTGGTGTTAAATAAGGGAGATGCACGGTTAATGGGGGTGACACACAGGGACCTCCTTGGGATTGAGGGGACATTTGGCGCTGAAACATCTGAAGGTACGTTGTTAAAGGACCACTATAGTGCCAGGAAAACAAACTTGTTTTCATGGCACTATAGGGTAATTAGGTCCCCCCCCAACCCTCGTGTCCCCGTTCCCACTTCAGCCACTTACCTTTCTCCAACCCCTTCAGCCACTTACCTTTCTCCAGCGCCGGGGAACACTCCTCCCTCTGCCGACGTCTGCTCCGAATGCACAGCAAGAGCCGTGCGCACATTCAAACCACCCATATGAAAGCATTACTCAATGCTTTCCTATGGACGTCCAGCATCTTCTCACTGTGATTTTCACAGTGAGAATCGCGGAAGCGCCTCTAGTGGCTGTCAGTGAGACAGACACTAGAGGCTGGATTAACCCTCATTGAAACAGCAGTTTCTCTAGAACTGCTATGTTTTCAGCTGCAGGCTATAAACTAGAGGTACGTGGCACCCAGACCACTTCATTGAGCTGAAGTGGTCTGGGTGCCTATAGTGGTCCTTTAAATTCATATTTGTTAGTCGAAATGTACATATATCAGTTTTCTTGTGTTAACCTTCCAATGTGTGTTTTCTATGCCATCAGTGTAAGCCCCTTAATCCCCATAAGAGGCACTAGGAACTGCAGGAGATGCTGTCTGCATGGAGAGCAGGGCAGCAGGTTCACCTCCTGTCTCCCTGGAAATGCGCCTGGCTTTACTTTCCTCTCGTAAGTACTTGCATAGCATTGTTAGATAAATGTTATGTGTGTGTGTGCGTGCGCATTTAAACATACACACACACACACACACACACACGTATGTGATTTTACTGTATATGAAGTTAATTTATCACATACATGTATTTCAGACCATTCGCAACTTGTCAACGTTTCTTCACCACGTATGAGTGTGGTTTCCCTCCAACAGCCGGCCACTGGTGTCCAGGAACAGGGATCCACTGCTGAGCGTAAGTAAAAAATGCTTTAACTCTACACATTTTCTTTGCAGGCATACTAGTTTATGTAACATGTAGGGCCGGGTCGACCACTAATTAAACTAAGCGTCTGCCTAGCACGCACTGGCCAGGGGGTTCAATGTCTGGGTGACCAGCAGGGGTGGGGGGGAGCTCACATCGCTCCTCTCCTTCTGTTCACTTTATTTACTGTGGCTGAGTGGACCACGTGTGATCTTATCTACCATCTACTTGCCCTGAAAGGAAGCTGAGTGCAACGATCAGCTTCCTGTCATGCAGAAGAAACAGGAGATTCTCTACCTGGGGACGCTCGGCCACGATACATGTAGTGAGATTAGAAGGAAAGGGAGGGGGGCAGTGGCGTACGTACCGCGGTCGCAGGGGTCGCAGCTGCGACCGGGCCCGGCACTCCAGGGGGCCCGGCCGCCCTGCGGCCCCCCCGCGACCGGGTAGCAGCTGCCACACTTTGCAGCCCAGGCCCGTGCGGCAAACCGCCGGGGCCGCATGTTAAAGGGTCCATCGGGTGGCCCATGCTGTCAGGGCCACCCGATGGACCCGATGGACATGGAGGGCCCGGTCTGCGCTGAGCGCTTTAAGAGCGCGACCGGGCCCCCTGTGATGACATCATCACTGCTGGGAGGAAGTGACCGCACGTCACTCCTCCCAGCATACTGAGAGCCCGCGCGGGAGGAAACCTAAAGGAGGAGGGAGTCAGAGTGGGAACTCTGACTCCCATCAGGCTGAGCCACCACTGGACCCACACATGGTAGGAAACATTTTGTGTATTTGTGTCTCTGTATGTATGTATGTATGTATGTCTGTGTCTCTGTATGTATGTATGTATGTGTCTCTGTATGTCTGTATGTCTGTGTATCTATCTGTATGTGTGTGTGTGTGTGTGTGTGTATCTGTATGTATGTCTGTGTCTCTGTGTGTGTGTGTGTGTATCCATATGTATGTCTGTGTCTCTCTGTGTGTGTGTGTATGTATGTGTGTGTCTGTGTCTCTGTGTGTATGTATGTCTGTGTCTTTGTCTCTGTGTGTGTGTGTGTATCTGTATGTATGTATGTATGTATGTTTGTGTCTGTGTCTCTGTATATGTGTATGATTGAGTGTCTGTCTCTGTGTGTGTATGTATGTGTGTCTCTGTATGTATGTGTCTGTCGGGGGTGTGTGTATGTGTTTGTGTCTGTATGTATGTGTCGGGGGGAGGGGCCCACAGTCAGGGGGGAGAGGTTCACGGTAGGGGGTAGGGGGGGCCCACGGATCAGTTTCGCACCGGGGCCCCATGGAGTGTGTGTACGCCACTGGAGGGGGGCACAAAGACATGCGTTGAGAGGTCACAAAGAGACGGAGAAAGGGCTAGGGGGACAAAGATGCATAACTATACTTAGACATAATAATAAATTAATAGCATGACTGCATATATCTTATTTCCAAGTTTAAATAATATTGTTGTACAGATGATAGTAAGCATTGCAACATAGGACACATGCTAACAATGTTCTTTCTCAGTTCTACCCTATAGGTTCTGATGGTACTCTCCCCCTGCAAGAGGAGGGTACCATTACCCTAACAGCAGTGGATCCTGATTCAGTGACATCAGTGGCCGAAGAAATGCAGTCGCCACAACTTCCTCCACCGTTGGCTGCGCTGTATGCGACGATCCAGGCTCGTCGAGCTGAACTGGAGACGTCCATACAGCAGGATAGGGAGAATCAGCGAGAACTATTGCAGAATGTAATAACCGAGGTACGCTCCATGTCTAACGTTTTGAATGAGGGCGTTAGGCAATTTACATCAGCAATGGTTTCCTTGCAGCAAAATCTGCAGCGCTTTATGGAAATGAGGGAGGAAGAGTGCATTTTAATGCGCGCGCAAGCTGCCCATAATTTGGGCATAACCATTGCTGATGTAGATAGCCTAGTTAGTGAACGACGTGTGCAGGGTCTTCCCAGAAGGGATGATGATGAATAGATATCTGTGGGAAGAATGCACTCAGATGTTTATTTCTCATTATCATCCACAAATGTGAACACAACTGACGCTGTTCATTATAGGTTGTTACATTCTCAATTTCCTCCTGGTTTCCCCTATCCTTCCCCTGAACATACATTGGTTCATTCTCCTCTGCACTATATCCTCCCAGGACTGCTCCTAACAACCTGGGCTGCCTTTGCTTTGTTGCTTCTCCCACTTGCTTTTCTAAATAAAAAAATATTGGATTACAACTTCTGACTCCTTTTTTCTTTAATTATATATATATATATATATATATATATATATATATATATATATATATATATACACACACACACACATAAAGCAAATAGTGAACCGAGCACTCCATAGGAAATTTTAAATTGTGTATTTAAGTAATCTTGATTACTTATTAAATACACGATTGAAAATTTCCTAAGGAGTGCTCCGTTCACTATTTGCTTTATGTTTGGCGCTGGAAGCACCCAGGTATTACAAGTTATATTTTTTAATGATGGTGAGTGTCGGAGGTCGGATTATATATATATATATATACACAAACACGTATATATATATTTAATAATTCTATGTATGTATATATTTATGTAATATTTTTACATAATTAGGTCATTTTAATAATTACAATTTGCAGGACCTGCCTGACAACCCAGGCCGAAAGTCCAGGGAATTTAATTTTGCTAGCACTGTATTTAACCCTGTAACTTTCTATGACACCATAAAACCTGTACATGGGGTGTACTGTTTTACTTTGCTGAACACAAATATTAGTGTTTCAAAGCAGTAAAATGTATTACAACGATAATATCGTCAGTGAAAGTGACATTTTTCTACACACAAATGGCACTTACCCGGACGAGATAATTGTTGTGGTACATTTTACTGTTTTGAAACACAAATTTTTGTGTTCAGCGAAGTCTCCTGAGTATAACAGCACCCCTCATGTACAGGTTTTATGGTTGTAACTGATCAACGGGCACCCTGACTGGGTACCTTCGTTGGAGGATGCTCCTAGCGCTTCCTGAGGGCTTCCAGCACTCCAGCCGACACCATAACCACCGTAGACTCCTTCAGAGCGCAAACCAGGAACAAGCTCTTGCAAGAGTTTAGGAGTGATTATAGCAAGGGAATATGCAGAGCATAGCAATCCCTTGTAGCAGATTCCCCCAATAAGAGACCGGACTCAAACTGAGGGTGAAGAAGAACTGAAGCTTTTAATGAGACACTTTTTTATGCACATTTTGCGCACACAGTACTGCCCACAGGGTTTTGTAAAACAACCAATCAATACGTACAATACACTTAGACACTCCCAGCAATTACAGACAAAATACTCCCCTCTGCCTGTGATTTAATTACCTTACACAATGGGTTAATGTAATTATCACTGGCAGAGAAAAAAAGTTTTTACACATGTACTATAACTTTAAAACTATACATTCTATATTCAAAAAAACATATTATTATTCAGCACACTTTAATTATAAACATAGTCAAAATTCAGCCAATTACATTAAGGGGTTTAAAAGTTAGCTGGAGGTCCCTTTATGACAGACCGCAAGCACATTTTCCTGCCCAAAACAGTTCCATAGATTTGGGCTGTGCGGTCGGTCAATTTCACACTGAAAAAATGACTACGTCCCATCGCCGAATGGGACTTAGTCTCTGCTGCAGCAAAATCATTGTGGGAGAAGGTAATGCTCAGCGGTGTTCGCGGAACTGTATAGCCGATTTCAGTTCCATGGATTTGGCTACACACACCGCTGACCGCATTGAATAAACAAAGATGGCCGCCGCCACGTGTTCGTTTGCACGAACGGCGGCCCCCAAGCGTTCGGCAATTTACCTACAGCAGGCTCCCAGCCTGGGAGGTAAATTGATGGCACACTTCCACTTCTGGGTGGTCCGCCTGTGGTGTACCTGGTTCAGTAAGCCCCATTTACTGAACCAAGTGGAAAATAGCAATGAACAAAGGATTTTAACAGTCTGGGGACAAAGTCTTAAAGGGGCATTGTTCCCAAAAGTCACAATATGTCCCCAGATGGTTCTTAAAGGGGCATACACAGTCCAATAAAAATCCATTCACTGTGCTTAAAGGGCCAGTAGCCGCACAATAAAAATCGATTATGCCCAAATATATAGGGCAATACATCACAGGGGCCGTAGTCACAGGGCAGGAGGTGGGCAAGCAGGCCCCTCCAAAAGCTCATGGCAAACTCCCTTAAAGGGGTGAGTTTGCTACAATGGTGTTTTCAAAAGTTACTGAGTCAAATATAAGGCTTGCGTTTCAGTTGTTTCACATTGGAATTAGCCAGATTGGTTACGTTGCCTTTGAGACCGTATGGTAGCCCAGGAATGAGAATTACCCCCATGATGGCGTACCATTAGCAAAAGTAGACAACCCAAGGTATTTCAAAAGGGGCATGTCCAGTCTTTCTTAGTAGCCACTTGGTAACAAACACTGGCCAAAATTGGCATTCAGATTAGTTTTTTGCATTTTTCACACACAATCAAATATTAACAATAACTTTGGCCAGTGTTTGTGACCAAGTGGCTACTAAAAAAGACCGGACATACCCCATTTGCAATACCTTGGTTTGTCTACTATTGCAAATGTTATGCCATAATTTTTCATTCCTGGGCTACCATACGGTCACAAAGGCAACATAACCAATCTTGCGAACTTCAGTGTGAAAAATGTAACCTGCAATATTTGACTCTGTAACTTCCCAAACCACCATAAAACCTGTACATAGGGGGTATTACGTTATACACGTGAGACATCGCTGAATACATATATGTGTTTTATTGCAGTAAAAGCAAACCGTATTATGACATTCACAGTTAAAATGTCATGCAGAAATAAAAAAATAAAAAAATCTTATTTCCTCACATTCTTTAATATATTATTCATATTAAATTATGTTTTATACCTGGCTGTGAATTATAGCTCCCAATCCCCCAAACATGAGCCCAGACTTCATGAAGGGGTAAAAACGGTCTGTTTAATGGTGGCCCCAGCTCAGCCTTTTATGCAGGTCCTCCAGCAAGGTATACTCCCACATGGACCATTTTTCACAATGTTAATCACTCCCACAGAAACAGTAAAATCCCTCCCCTCTATCGTGGAGATAATTGGGTTAAGTAGCCATAGAAAACGTAAAGGATCACTATAGTGTCAGGAAAACAAAACGGTTTTCCTGACTCTATAGTGCCCTGATGGGGGCCCACATAGACATAGAATACATAGATGCCGCATTGACCGCTACTGCCTGCTGGCGCTGACACAAGTGGTGCAAGTGGCATGCCACAGCTGTGATTTCAGTGCTGGAGCATAGACCCCTCGACCCTCTAATGCAGCCATTCTTCTAGTATAACAATCCACAGTGGATCGGCAGACTGTAAACTCTAAACCCCAGTCCCAGTTGAGGAATTATGGGATCTGGTCTTAGGCTGTAGGCAGCAACTACTATCACTTTCAGCCAGGCACTGTATTGGCATCTTGAACATTTTCCTAGGAAGAGGCAGAGGACTGACATTTAGGGGTAACACTGTTGAAGAACTCGGCCTTGGGTGATGGGAGTGTCCATCTGTAGCCTATTCACCGTATTCAACCTTGGGGTTTGGAATTTTCCTGATATATTTTGATGAGCCACCACTGGCGGGAGTATCTGCAGTAACACGGGTTGTCTGAAGTGAGTATCTGCAGTAACACAGTGTCTGGGGGGAGTATCTGCTGTAACACAGGTTATCTGGGGGAAGTATCTGCAGTAACACAGGGTGTCTGGAGGGAGTATCTGCAGTAACACAGGATGTCTGGAGGGAGTATCTGCAGTAACACAGGATGTCTGGAGGGAGTATCTGCAGTAACACAGAGTGTCTGGGGGGAGTATCTGCAGTAACACAGGGTGTCTGGGGGGAGTATCTGCAGTAACACAGGGTGTCTGGGGGGAGTATCTGCAGTAACAGTGTCTGGAGGGAGTATCTGCAGTAACACAGGATGTCTGGAGGGAGTATCTGCAGTAACACAGTGTCTGGGGGGAGTATCTGCAGTAACACAGGGTGTCTTGGGGGAGTATCTGCAGTAACACAGGGTGTCTGGAGGGAGTATCTGCAGTAACACAGTGTCTGGGGGGAGTATCTGCAGTAACACAGGGTGTCTGGATGGAGTATCTGCAGTAACACAGTGTCTGGAGGGAGTATCTGCAGTAACACAGGGTGTCTGGAGGGAGTATATATATATCCCAGGGATCCTTAGGATAGGTGTCAATCCATATCTGCCAAGTGACCCTATGTAGGGGGAACAGTCTCTATTCTGCTCTGTGTCAGTGTGTATCAGGGATCCTTAGGATAGGTGTCAATCCATATCTGCCAAGTGACCCTATGTAGGGGGAACAGTCTATATTTACTTGGCAGATATGGATTGACACCTGTCCTCAGGGACCCTGATACACAATGGGGGGGGGGGGCCTACTGTCCTCCCCCCGGCCCCCACCCCTGCCCGGTGGGTGGGGGCCATAAATCACAATGGGGGGAGGACCTACTGTCCTCCCCCCCTGCCCCCTCCCCTGAGCAGTGGGTGGGGGCCCTGAAAAAAACAATAAGGGGGGGACCTACTGTCCCCCCCCAGCCCCCACCCCTTAGTGGTGGGTGGGGGCCCTAAATAAACCCCCCCCAATCAAAGGTGACTAGGGGTCCCCAAGCCCCTAGTCACCCACCCCCCACCCCCAAAAAAGTTACCCCCTACCTACCCCCCTCACCTTAAAGAATAGTGCAGGGGGAATAAAATAACTAACCTGTAAAGAAAAATTCAACTTACCATTTGACGTCTTCTTTTTTCTAAAATCTTCTTTTTGCAGCCCCAAAAAAGGCCAAATAAAAAGCCATAAGAACCGACGTAATTTTAAAAAAAAAAAAAAGAGAGCAAAAAAAATTAATCCATCTTCACCCATGGAGGGCTCCGTGTCAGTGTGTATCAGGGATCCTTAGGATAGGTGTCAATCCATATCTGCCAAGTGACCCTATGTAGGGGGAACAGTCCCTATTCTGCTCTGTGTCAGTGTCTGGAGGGAGTATCTGCAGTAACACAGGGCGTCTGGAGGGAGTATCTGCAGTAATACAGAGTGTCTAGGGAGAGTATCTGCTTGTAACATTTATATGCACAAAAAAAATAAAAATAATAATAATAATAAATTGAAAAAAAAATGGTTGCAGCTTCCGAATTAATCTAAAATGGATGCTGTCCAGTAGGTGGGAGGGTCTGCTAGGGAGGGTCTGCTGCTGATTGGCTGGAATGCGTCTGCTGACTGTGAGGTACAGGGTCAAAGTTTACTCAATGATGACAAATAGGGGGCGGACCGAACATCGCATGTGTTCGCCCATGGTGGCGGACGCGAACATGCTATGTTCGCCGGGAACTATTCGCCAGCGAACCGTTCGGGACATCACTAGTATGGGGTAATCCCAAAATGGAGTTGGATATGCGAAACAGTTCCCAATGGAGAAGTATGTCGATTATTGCATAAAAGAGGTGTGAATAATAACAACAATTTAACACTCACAAGTGAAGAGCCAAGTAGGGGACTCCCTCAAATCACATGGATCTTGGTGTATAATGGGAGACAGCTTCCCTCTTTAGTCTCTGGCTTCAGTGTTCGAAAAAAGCATAAAAGGAATATCTCCTTGGTTAAGTGTGCAACAGTGAGTTTAATATAAGTTAATCAGAATAAAAAACTCCTGTCCCAAAGTCCATAAAAATAGAGAGACCCCCTGGACGCCCGATAATTTCAGGGATAGGGTCCATATCAAGCAGACTATCAATACGTGGATAAATGCCTGCAGTCAACAGTACAGAGATGCCCAAGCCATCTGAAGTGTCTTTCAGATGCCCAAGCCATCTGAAAGACACTTTGGGACAATTGACTGTTTTAAAGGATGATTTTATTTTAGTTACCTCGGACGTTGGCTCCTGTAGCGAAACTGGAGAAGACTAATTGCCAGCCTCTTGCCATGTGACTATGGCCCCCGGGAGACTTTGCCAGTTAAAAACACTATTTGGACTTATTTGATTCCATGGGAGAATGTGCCTTCTCCTGTCCCATTGTTCTCCAGCAGGGCGTTGTCCTAGGGACACTGCCAGACCAGTTAATTGTCCCTCCTCAATCTCTATATCAGCCCTTGCTAAACTTAAACCCTATGGCGATTTGACTGTGTTCGTGGGATCTGAGCGCTGTTCGGATATATTGAGCGCTCAGAATTAAGCTATCTGGGGATAGGTTGAATGTGTGGGTTCTGTTCAGTATGATAGGAATTATGTATTTTTGCTGTTGTAGTGAATAGAGACATATTTTCTGAACCTGGAGATAATTGGCTTACCACACCCAAGCCATGCTTGCAGTCGATCAAAAAGGACTTCCAGCTAACTTTTTAACCACTGAAGGGAATTGTCTGATTTTTGAGTATGTTTGTATTTGGAGTATGTTGATTCTGAAAATGTACAATGTGATGTATACTTTTAATGTTTTGAATATTGGGTAAAACTGTGTATTTTCCTGGCTGTGATAATTACTATAGCCCATTGTGTTCAGTAATTATATCACAGGCAGAGGGGAGGATTTTGCTGTAATGAATGGGAGTGTCAGACATTTTTGTATTGTTTTGATTGGTTTGTGTCCTTTGTATGACTGTGTACCATCAGGTCCAGGGGGTGTGCCTCTGGCCTGGGGAATTGTATAAATTGTGAGTGCTTGCTTCCATTAAACAGATTCCTGCTTGACCCTCAATACAGAGCCTCATCTCGTACTTGGGGGGGGTTAATTCGTATGGATTTCCTGTTCGACTGTTTGGAGTGTAAACCTTTCATATGGTTTTTCCTGTTCAGCAGTTTGGAGTGTACACCTTTCGTATGTTTTTTCCTGTTCAGTGGATTGGTGTATTCAGTAGCTGCCTTTGCATCTGGAAAGAGAATATCTCCTAAACTGCTTTAACCCCCTTTTATGCTCCCTATATACCATCATCTTACATGAGAAGGGATGCCTATTCACAAGATATTTGTTGAACTTTTTAACATTTTTCCTCAACCCCAAATTGATTTTATCTTGGATGGAATTCAGTGGATTTTAAATAACAATTATTTTTGGTTTGGGGAGAATTTTTATTTACAGATATGAGGAACGGCGATGGGCACCAGATTTGCACCCAGTTACGTCTACCTATTTATGTCCAAATGGGAGGAAGAATATGTTTACAGCAGGTGTGACTGGGAGGCTAATCTGGTGCTCTATCGCCGATACATTGATGACATATTTTTTATATGGATCCTGCCTTCATGCTTTTCTTAACTTTTTAAACATTAATGAGTGGGGCATCCAACTCACGAGTGATTTTAGTAAATCGAATGTCAATTTTTTTAGACCTTAACATCTACGTGGAAAACAATCAGATCAAAACTAAGACCTATTTTGAACCAGTAGATTAATAGTTACGTGGAAAAAGGAAGTTGTAATTTCTCGCCGTGGTTGAGGAATGTTCCGAAATCACAACTCTTAAGGATTAAACGGAACTGCACAGAGGGGGAAATGTTTAACCAACAATCAACTAAAATTCTTAATGATTTTAAAAATAAAGGGTATGGAGGAGAACTCCTCAAAAAAGATTTAGAGGAAACCCTTCTGATAAATAGGAACAAACTTTTAATTCCGAATATGTCTAAAGTGAACAGATTTCATTCATTTGTGACTATAATTGTAGACATAATGAGGTTAGAAGAATAATAAATAAGTATTGTCCAATTCTTAAAAAGGATGAAATATTAAATTCCATACTCCCAGACAAACCTCAAATTATCTATAGGGGAGACCTAATCTACAAAATAACCTGGTTTCGAGTCATCTACATAGTTATAGTAATAAATGATATTATGTTGCAACTTGTCTTTAAACGAAGGTTTAGCGCTGCAATCATATGCCCCAGTATATATGTGTATTTCTTCATTTTTTGCCACACAGTTTTTGGCAACACAGTAGTCAGTTTTGAATAGAACAATAATGGTCCTCTTTGACCACCGTCTTTCGTCAGCCACAACTGATGACGTGGACCGTTTCGGAACTCCAATCAAATTTTCGGGCGCCTTATTTAAAAGCCTGACCGGCTCTGATTCAGTTCCCCTTGAAAAGCCGCCTTACCGGCGAAACGCGCGTCTGGGTTTTCTGATCCCTCCCAGCAGTATATACCCCCTGTATTTGCAGCAATTACTTTGGACTTTACTATTTTTTGCTAATAGTCATTTTGATCTGGGGTATGTCGGGAGGGGAATTAAGGATTTAGTCGCACTATCTGAGCCGCATTATTTGAGCCGAATGATTTGAGCCGCTTTATTTGAGGCTCAATATGCTCGCAGCACATTAACACCTGTTAATGTTTATCAGACAACATTTTAGGCTAGCTAGTCAGTTGTATCATTGTGGTTTGGGGAAGGGGTGCTGCCCTGGAACAGCACTGTCACTTTAAATGTGGGAACCCATTCAGCAGAGAAATAAATGCCAAGACACAAATAAATAGGGTAAAGCAAGAATAATATATATTTACAGGGAACCAAAGGAGAAAGCAAAACAATATATATATACACAGACAAGGCCACAAAATATATACAGTAAATCAAAAATAAGCACGAATCGTGCAGGTAACAAATACTGAAAGTCCTTTGGTAAGAGCAGGATTGTGCAGCTACCACGAGGATCAGGTAGGGCACAAATCCAGAGTCACAAGACTAATATAGTGACATCAAGATCAAAAGTAGAATAAATGAACAAGTCTGCAGGAACAGGATCACTGGTAGTAAAGCCGGGACCACAGAACCAGGACACAGCAACAAAGGACCAGGAGGACACAATAACGCAGGATCAGGAGGACACAGGATGAAGACCAGTAGACGCAGGACACAGGACCAAGTCGCAGTATGCAGGAGCCAGGAGCCAAGAGCCAAGAACACAGGAAACAAAAGGCAATGATCTGGCAAGGAGTGAGGGGAGAACCCAAACTAAATAGGTGCTAAACAAGGACCAGGTGAAGTGCTTAATGAAAAGAAATCAGGAACAGTGCCAAACAGAAACAGTGGTGAGTATGAGTACTGCACGAGGGCAAATCAGCTAAGGAGTGTCGTGACAATCATAAGAGAGGTGCCCCTGAAGGCACAGTTGTACATTAAGGATAGATATATTTTTTCTCCTTCTTTTCTCTCGCTATTACTGGTAGCTAGTTCTTTCACCTGACAGGTGCCCTTGAAGGCACAGGAATTTTCTTACTCTCTCTTTTTCTCTATCCATATTGGGGATGATATATAACCAACTAAACAAAGAGGTGTTTTCTCAGGCATAAAGATTTTTATACCATATACCTGGACTACAGTTTGTATTTAAAGCAACATTAGATAGCATTTTTGTGGTGTTACACCATTATAGTGCTAGACAAATAGCAACAGATCATGTTTTACAAACTGTAGCAGTAAATAATCTTTACCCTTAGAGCCTGACTAACGTCAATAGAGTATAAATTGCAACACAACTGCAACAGCGGATAGCCTCTATTTAGGGCTTGACATTTACTGTATCTTTGTGTTGTCGTACGATTGCAGCGCTAAACCTTCGTTTAAAGACAAGTTGCAACATAATATCATTTATTACCGATAGTCTCTATTTAGAGCTGATAAGTTGCAACAGAGTATCTTTTTACCACCGATAGTCTCTTTTTAGAGCTGGACAGTTAGGTCCATTTAGATATTACAAACAGCGTCTCAATTTTTTAGACGCTGTTTGTCCTTTTTAAATCTTACATTTCTGCATATTATTTCTCCATGTCTTGTTATATTTATACCTAGACGTATCAAGAGTAATTGCATTTAATGATCACCTTGTATCTCGTTCACCATTAAAAGTTGTATTTTATTGCATATATCTTAGGCAGTGTTCTTTCTCTTTTTGCTTCCAACAACATTTATTTAGGGTTAACCCCTTCACTGCCTCTATACTTATCTTTATACCAGGCTTTCACCTTGTTAAACTACTCTTGCAGATATGCTATTTTTTTCTCACTACTTTCACACTAATTTTGGTATAAACGTGTATTCTGCATAAACTCTTAGAGTTATGCTTGGACTCTTTGCTTTGTTTAGACATGAGATTATGGTCTACCATTGTGCTTTATGTATAAATGTTAATGCTCTGCTATTTTTACGTTATTCCCCCATTATATGGACGGTCTTTGCCTGAAGGTAACTATGCCCATAAGTGTGGAGACTGATCAGCAGCTATTCCAGCATAGGACGCCAGTAAGAAACATGGCAATATGCAAACTGGAAGTGATGAACAGACGCAACGTCACTTTCGGAATCAATACGAGGAACACGATCAGCTGAGAAGAAGGAACGGCGGACATCCATAGACCGGATTGGTTAATTAAACATTAAAAGGGCCAATCAGGCACTTGACTGGGCATTTAAAAGGAAGGTGGGAATCAGGAGAAGATGAACTTCAATTGATAAAGCCCGAGGGAAGGGCGAAACGCGTCTTGAAGAGGCTGGCAGCTAGAAATACTTTTTATTGTTTTCTAATTTGTGTATTACTTTTTAATATTTTTTAAATATACTAATAAATTGATCTATTGCATTGCTGATTATACCTGGCTGCTAACCTTCATCTACCTCCTGAAAGAATGTGTACCCCCCCCTTAGTGGGTAATAAGCTGTTTGAACCAGAGACAGTTTTCTAAGATTTGGCTCTGGAAAAGGTGAGCAATTTTCTATTCTGATTAACTTATATTAAACTCACTGTTGCATACTTCACCAAGGAGATATCCTTTTATGGGTTTTTTTGAGCACTGAAGTCAGAGACTGAAGAGGGAAGGTGTCTCCCATTATACACCAAGGTCCATGTGATTTGAACCAGTCCCCTACTTCGCTCTTCACCTGTGAGTGTTAAATTGTTATTATCAGGGCCGGCCTTAGGGGTGTGCGAGCTGTGCGGCCGCACAGGGCGCCATGGTGCAGGGGGCGCCCTGCGGCCGCATAGCTCACACGGCATGTCTGTTAGCCGCAATGCTAACAAGGCATTTGCCTTGGGCGGCATTTTCCAGGGGGCGGCAAAAAAAAAGCCCCCAAATGCCCAAGGCAAATGTCTTGTTAGCCTTGCGGCTAACAGACATGCCTGGCTGCTGGGCGGTCGGGCGGCGCTGGCGGCCGGCCGGCCGGCGAGGGAGCACTTCCCCTGAGCTGTTTGCTCAGCTCCCTCGCCGGCCGCAGAGTGAGGCTGGGAGGCGGAGCCGGAATATGACGTCATATTCCGGCTCCCAGCCTCACTCTGCGGCGCGCGAGGGAGCTGAGCAAACAGCTCAGGGGAAGTGCTCCCTCGCCGTCCGGCCGCCCGACCACCCAGCCCAGCAGCCACTGGACCACCAGGGAGGAAGAGACCCCCCCCAGCATTCCCAAAGGTAAGGAGGCTGGGGGGGTGTCTAAATAAATTTAAAAAAATGTGTTAATGTGGGTGAGTGTGTGTGTGTGTGTGTATGTTAGTGTGTGTCTGTTAGTGTGTGTGTGTGTGTATGTTAGTGTGTGTGTGTGTATGTTAGTGTGTGTCTGTGTCTGTTAGTGTGTGTGTGTGTCTGTTAGTGTGTGTGTGTGTGTATGTTAGTGTGTGTCTGTGTATGTTAGTGTGTGTCTGTTAGTGTGTGTCTGTGTCTGTTAGTGTGTGTGTGTGTGTGTGTGTGTATGTTAGTGTGTGTGTGTGTATGTTAGTGTGTGTGTGTGTGTGTGTGTATGTTAGTGTGTGTCTGTGTATGTTAGTGTGTGTCTGTGTCTGTTAGTGTGTCTGTGTCTGTTAGTGTGTGTCTGTGAGTGTGTTTGTCTGTTAGTGAGTGTGTGTGTCTGACTGTGTGTGTGTGGCTGTCTGCCTGTGTGTGTGTGACTGTTTGCCTATGTTTGTGTGTGTGTGAGACTGTCTGCGCGTGTGTGTGTGTGTGACTGTTTGCGTGTGTGTGTGTGTGTGTGTGACTGTCTGCCAGTGTGTGTGTGTGTCTGTCTGTCTGTGTGTGTGTGGCTGTCTGACAGTGTGTGTTTGTCTGTGTGTGTTTGACTGTTTGTCTGTGTGTGTGTGACTGTGTGTTTGGCTGTCTGCCTGTGTGTTTGTGTGTGGCTGTGTGTGTGGCTGTCTGCCTGTGTGTGTGTGTGTGTGTGTGTTTGTGTGTGTCTGCCTATGTGTGACTGTCTGGGCAGACTAGATGGGCCGAATGGTTCTTATCTGCCGTCACATTCTATGTCTGTGTGTGTGTTTGTGTGTGGCTGTCTGCCTGCCTGTGTGTGTGTGTGTGTGACAGGGTGTGTGGGAAGGGGTAAGGAGTGGGGGAGGGGGGGGGCGCTGTGAAGATTTTTTGCACAGGGCGCCCAAATGCCTAAGGCCGGCCCTGGTTATTATTCACACCTCTTTTATGCAATAATAGACATACTTCACCATTGGGAACTGTTTCCCTTTTTGTTTTGCATATCCAACTCCATTTTGGGATTACCCGATAACCCTAAATTTAGGGGTGAGTAGTAATCAGCTCTCCACTTAAGGGTCTTTGTTGTGGGTTTTTTCTTCTTTGCATTAACCCTCTCAAATTCCCTACCTCTTAAATTGTAACTTAAAGATTAGAGAGATCTTTTTTAAGTGTTGCAGCAGCTAATAATTATTTGTCATCACTTATTGTCATTTTAAGCTCCTATTTTGCACACAGATCATGTTTTTTCACACTGTTTGATTTGACTTTTTCTAAATGTTTGGTTAGTAGTATTTTAAATCTGTTGTGTGATCTTTAATTTAGCATATGTTTTTAAATAATTGAGTTGTTTGTGTGCTCCAGCTTCATACAACTCTTTTGAGAAAATCACCTAAACCTCCACCTTTCTCTGCTGATTCTATTACTATTATATCTACTCTTTGGAGTTCTTTTATAGCTTTTTTATTTAGATTAAATGTATCATATTTGTTCTTTGTGTCTAACTTATTTAATACTCTATTGACTTTTCTTTAGTATAATCTTTTGGTTCTGTGTTTTTGCTAAGATAAAAATGTTTAAGTGTAGCATTTCTAACAAACTTGTTTACATCTATAAAAGCTTGAAAAATATTCAGTTTTAATAGGCGCAAATTTTAAGCCTTTACCTAGAACATTTATTTGTAAACTTGTGATTACTTTATTAGATATTTATTTTTATATTCATATCTAGTTTCAAATGTATTTTTATTTATTTTTATATTTATTTTTATTAAAATATAAATATATATAATTTTTTTTACAATCCTTTTTTTCTATAATTTTTTTTCTATCTTTTTTTTTTATTTCCATGCATTTTTTAAAATGATTTATTTTTTCTAATACGTACTCATTCTATATCGCTATTTATTTATTATATGTTCCTTTAGATCTTAATTAGCTGAACTACACCAAAGTAATTATATCACTTTAATATAGTTACACCACTATGTATTTATATTTTAAGCTATATTCCAGGCAGTTACCAGCACCAAAGATGGCGGCCGTCGTGTAGAATATGTAATACATTGCGTCCGTTTTAGATTTTCCACTATTTTTTATTTGATATGCAGCACTTCTATTTTGTATGTCAATTTAAGATACCTGCATAGTAGCCATATATATTTCCACCACTTACAATAATCTTTGTTCAATATTGCATGTGCAACTATACTGGACGGCCACCAAGACTTAAAATGGCTTACGGATGACTTCCATGTTTGTCACTTCCGGGTGACGTACACAACAGAATCATATCATAAAGGAAGTGGAAATGACAATAACACACCTAGCGGAAACCTGAAACAGCTGTGATACACACCAAAACCGGCTAATATGGATTAAAGACAACTTAAAAGACTGAGACCCGATCGACAAGCATCCACTTTTGAAAATGAAACGCACCCTTCAGACATTCTCCCCAGCTACTGACCAAGAAGTGGCTGCTCTTCTATTTTCCTCTCGCCTCACCACTTGCCCACTCGATCCTGTCCCATCTCACCTTATTAGATCTCTCTCCACTTGTCTCGTGCATTCCTTAAGGCACATCTTCAACTGCTCTCTCTTCTGGCATTGTCCCTGCTGACCTTAAACATGCCACTGTAGTACCTATACAAAAAAAACCTATCCCTCGACCCGTCCACCCCTTCTAACTATCGTCCCATATCCCTGCTCCCTTTTTCCTCAAAGCTTCTGGAAAGACTTGCCTTTACCCGTGTGTCTCATTTCCTCAATTCTAACTCTCTCCTTGACCCTCTTCAATCTGGCTTCCACCCTCTCCACTCTACTCTACTGAGACTGCGCTTATCAAAGTTACTAATGACCTAATCGCAGCTAAATCCAAAGGCCACTACTCCATACTAATTCTTCTTGACCTCTCTGTGGCTTTTGACACCGTTGATCATGCTTTCCTTCTTCAAACTCTTCAATCACTTTGTCTCTGTGACTCTGTCCTCTCGTGGTTTTCCTCTTATCCCTCCCAAAGCTCATTCAGTGTCTCCTTTTGTCCCCCAAGGCTCTGTCCTTGGTCCCCTTCTATTTTCTCTTTATCCTGCCTCTCTTGGCAAACGTATTACCTCTTTTGGATTCCACTACCACCTGTACACTGACACCTAGTTATATCTCTACTCCCTGGACCTCTCCCCTGCCGTCCTGCAACGTGTCACGTGTCACCGTTCAGTAGTTTGGAAGATACGGTTTAATGCAGATTCCGCAGAACATATACAGGCTATATGAAAAATAATTACTGTTAAATGTGTCCCCTGTTCTGTAGTTTAAAACTACTGAGACACAAAAACACCATCCTTAGCGCTTTCTCTCGACGTGGAGAAAGCTTTCGATCGTGTGAAATGGCCCTACATGTTTACCCTATTGGAACACCTAAACATGCCCCATACTTACATAACAGCCATCCGTGCATTATACACCTCCGTTTCAGCGCAAATAAAGATTACTGGGACGGCCTGCCCACCCTTCACTATTACCAATGGCACCCGACAGGGATGCCCCCTATCCCCTCTACTCTTTGTGCTGACACTCGAACCACTTCTCCAAGCCGTTCGGGAACACCCACGAATTAAAGGGATCACAGTAGACGACCAGGAATACCTAGTTTCGGGGTACGCAGACGATATCCTGCTGACCATTACTGAACCCACCCCCACGCTACAGGCCCTACTACCACTCCTGGGTGAGTACGGGACGATCTCGGGATACAAAGTAAATGTAGAAAAATCAAGCGCACTCCCAATTAACCTCACGCAGACGGACATAAACAAAATCACCTCAGACCACCACATACGTGTCACACCAACGTACCTTACATATCTGGGCATCAAGTTACCAGCAGACACCACCGCACTCCATAGACTGAACTACACACCCTTGATTGAAAAACTCATATCGGACATGGAGACCTGGGCGGACAAACCCATATCCTGGATAGGGAGAATACATTCAATTAAGATGAATGTTCTACCCCGTATCTTATTCCTTTTTCAAGCCCTACCCATCCCCATCACGAAACATAACCTCATTCCCTTACAACGAGCAATAGATAGATTTATATGGCATAACAAGAGGCACAGGGTAGCCCGTAACATACTGTATCGCCCTAGATTGAGAGGAGGCCTGGGGTTGCCCCACCTACACTTTTATTACATAGCCGCACAGATGGCACAAATAGCCCTATGGCACACCCCCCCAGAGACTAGAAGATGGGTAGACCTGGAATCAGCACTAATGAAATCTGATCTCCCACAATTCTATATCTGGACACCGAAGGAGCACAGAGCGCTCCCAAAAACGGCGTGCCTAGCTATTACTAACTCAATCCAGTTATGGGACACCTACGCCATCAAACACGGACTCACCACCACATCCTCCCCCCTCACCCCAATATATCGTAATAAAGCATTCGCACCAGGCATGAGACCCTGGGACTTTAAGGGCCTAGAGCATGCCGGACTCCAGAGGGTCTACCAACTTTACAAAGGGGACATGATAGTCACCTTCCCTGACCTACAAGCCAAAGCAACCTTGAAGCCAGCCGACTTCTTTAGATACCTACAACTTAAACATTACGCGACCCAAGCGACGGTGAAAACAGCCGCCAAAACCAACCCAACCTTCTTTGAGCGCATCTGCCTCGCAGAACAATATCAGAGAGGCCAAATCACCCAATTGTACTCCCACCTCTGTTCCACCACACGGGAATGGGGGACCTTACATTACACAGAGAAATGGGAAACAGACTTGGGGGAAACCCTAGAGGGTATAGACTGGCAGGATATTTGGGAAGCCAATTCCAAAACCTCCATCTGTGTAACGATGCAAGAACAGGCATATAAGACGATGCTAAGGTGGTATATTACTCCGGTCCAACTTTATCATATGAAGAAATCGCCCACAGATCTCTGTTGGCATAACTGCGGAGAAAAAGGGACTTACGCACACATGTGGTGGTACTGCCCCACAATCAAAATATTCTGGGAAGGTATCCAGCAGCTTATATCAGGGATTCTACACAGACCGATAGGCCTAAACCCATGGACCTTCCTCCTGGCCAGACCCCTAGACGATTTATCCAGACCAGAACAACAATTGCTCAACAAGATTGCCCTAGCTGCTAGAAAGGCACTAGCCCAAACTTGGTTGCAGCCTACCCCCCCCCCATTGTCCACAGTGCTCAACAAGATCAAAGAGTGTCATCTCATGGACAAACTAACGGCCCAAATGAGAGGCACTATGAAAACATTCACGAAGGTGTGGGAACCATGGGATAACTACACCGACGACTGATTAGCTGCAGGTAACGTCCAGGACCATCCCCCCCCCACCCCCTCCTTTCTACACCCGGTTTTCCGCTACCCCTTTCCTTAATTTTAGGCCGAGCTTACCGGTAACCCGGCCTATAGGTTCGACACACTAAAACCACTGCAACAAAACGACAACTTTGTTATTTGGTCAAAAGTTACATATTAAGTTATGTATGTTCCAAAGTGTTGATCTTTTCACATTATTGAAAAACGATGACAGACTGATATTTTATACAATGGATGTAAATGGCTTGTCATGCAAATCTCTAATACACTACTGAGGCTTCTGCGCAAGCCACGTAACTGCATAACTCATTTATGTCTGTCATTGACAAAATAAAGAATTATAAAAAAAAAAAAACTACTGAACGATGTCTTTGTGCACCAAATACCGGCGAGATGGCACCGTGTAGAAACGTCAAAACAGTTTATGTGAGTTAAAATGGCCGCCATCCATTGTTCTCACCATGTGCTTCATCCATTGTTCTCACGATGTGCCTCTGATACATGAAATGGTGGCCACCCACCCAGTAACTCCACAGTATGTCCCCAGATGGTTCTTAAAGGGCCAGTAGCAGCATAATAAAATACAACATGCCCAAATCAGTTCCTAGAAGGGCAATACATCCCAGGGCCATAGTCGCAGGGCAAGAGGCTGGCAAGCAGTCCTCTCCAGGCACAAGTGGCGGGGCTGGTTCCGCCACACGTACCCTGACACACATACAGATACATATCCTGACACACACACTGACATAGATAAACACACTCTGACAGACATGCAGATACTCAACACACGGACACAGATACACATATTGACAAACATGCAGATCCACAGACACATACATATATACTGATACGCTTAAGGATTTATGCCCTGTTACACTTATACATACCCTGACGCTAAGATACATACCCTGACACATATGCAGATACCGTGTAACACAGATACATCCACTGCCACACATGCAGATACACAGATACAGACACTGACACACACACAATGACAGAAATGCATACACTGACACACATACAGACAAAGATATCCACACTGACCTACAGATACGGATACTGACGCACAGATCCAGTAACACACATGCAGATAAAGACACTGACACATATATAGGCACTGACACACATGCAGATACAGACATACTGTTACATACCCAGACCCACTGGAACACATACAGATATATACACACATAGATACATACACTGACACACTTAAGGACACACACCCTGACACATAGATACATATGACACACAAATACACTCCCTGACAAACATGCAGATACACAGACACATAGATACATAAACTTACACAAATAAAGACATATACCCTGACACACACATACACACTGACACAGAGATGCACACTCTGACACACATGCAGATACAGACACACCCTGACAAACATGCAAATACACAGACACATACATATACACATACACTGACACACGTAAAGATTTATACCTTGACACACACAGATACACACATTGACAGACAGATACATACCCTGACATACACAGCGTGGCGAAAGTGACCTCGCCACTGTTTTTTGGAGAGGCCTACTTGCCAGCCTCTTGCCCTGTGACTGTGGCCCCTAGGATGTATTGTACTTTAAAAAAAACTAATTGTGCATATTGGGACTTAGCACAATGCCCCTTGGACTTTTAACTGGAATAGATTCAAACATGTGGCGAAGGTCATCTTAAATTGTCCAGCAGTGTTTTGTCGTCGAGTGTATGGAACTGTTTTGGGCATGGGACGATGTGCACGGCGGGGCAAAAATAAGACTTACAGGAAATTCCTGAATCCCTGGACCGATCTGGGTGATTTTTGGATATGTTGTTCACCCAGATCGGGGCTATCAGGGGATATGTTGTATTTTGGGGCACGTTTTGGGGTTTGTAAAAAATATTTTTTTCTGCTTAGAATTCATTGAGTTAGTCCATTGTCTTTGTTAATTGTATCACAGGCAGAGGGGAGGGTTTGTGTACATTATCTGGGAGTGTCTAACTGTACAATACTGTTTTGATTGGCTTTGTCACTTTGTGTCCTGTGCCCCACAAGGTCACCATGGGTGGTAACCTTGTGGTAAAAACTGTATAAAAGACAATAAACCCTCAGATCTGCTGAGTTCCTGTTTTACCCTCAACATAGAGCCTCGTCTCATGTGTGGGGGAAAAGGCTTCATCTACACTGGGGGATTGCTATACTCTGTATACTCCCCTGGGTTATAATCACAAGCTCTAAGAGCTTGTTCCTGCTACTCTCTCTTGGAAGAGAAGAAAAAAAAAAAAAAAAAGGTGAAAGCTACAGGAAAGACACTCAAAAGATGGGGTTAACCCACAATGGACTACCAGGGTAGTAACAGGAAAGAGGAGACAAGCTATGAGTGCCCTTAGTGGATCAAGATATCATTAAAATTTAACTTTTAATAGTACGAAAAATATAAAACAATTGGAGGAAAAAATAAAAAATATTGAAAATAACTTTTAGTGAATTTACAGTAAGTGTAAATGTATGTACAGCAAAACAAAAGAAAAGAACCAAAAAATAAGTGCTAATCAAAATCTGTAAGCTAGATGGTGAATACACGTATACCTATATTATAATGGTATATTTGTGCACATAGTATCGCGGCACATCTGCCCCAAATTGCAATGTGGGTGACATTCGATACTTCAAGTAGTGTGCAATTCGGAGAACACTGAATTGGGGTCTAATGGGCAGCTGCTGCCGAGTTTCTGCGCATGAATCAGCCCTGTGACCTATGTAAAGAGAGATCTTCAATCGCTGATAAAATGTCCAGCGTATTTGACAGGCCTGTTAAACGATCACAGTCAAGATGAGGATTAATCTTTCTAGTGATAAATCATAATTAAATGAAGTGCTGTACAAATATACACAGAAGATATGGTAGCTGTATGCAACTGATAGTCCAATAGCAATCAGTGTAACGTGTGAGCGACCAAATAGACAAAAACAATCAAACACTGAAAGTGCTGGTAATCAAACCTGTGACCTATGCAGAGAAAGACCTATACTCGCTGTTAAGATATCCAGCATACTTATTGACAGGTCTACAATGGTCACAATGCAGATATGGTTCCTTCTTTAAAGTGATAAATTATACATAAATGAGGTGCTAAACAAATGTACACTAAAGATATAGCTACATTAGATACATAAAAACACAGAGGACCTGTTCATAAGTTTTCAGGATACCTCTGGTATAAGTAACTTGCAACAAAACAAAGTTGCAGTTAGCTTGCAACAAGACAAAGTTGCAGTTTTGTAGTGATAGATTATACATAAATGAGGTGCTGTACAAAAATACACTAAAGATATAGCTACATTAGATACATAAAAACACAGAGGACCTGTTCATAAGTTTTCAGGATACCTCTGGTATAAGTAACTTGCAACAAAACAAAGTTGCAGTTAGCTTGCAACAAGACAAAGTTGCAGTAAGAACTGAAATAGTAACAGTAATGATTTACTTGGTAAACGGAGTGGAATGTTGCCACCAACTGCATATGAGAAATGGAGCTAAAATAGCCCAAACTAAACCACAATAACTGTTATAGCCAGCAGACACAGAGGGAGGGGGTAGTATCACAATCGAATGTGTACTGAAGGTGAAAGAATAATGCACAATGGCATAGATCTACCCCACAATATAGTCTGCACCAGTCATAACAGGAGTGGTGAACAGGATCCTTCAGAGAGTGCAGTCATGTTGATCTAAGGACCACACACTGAGCTGTTGCACTGAATCCAATGGCCCCTGACGCGCGCGTTTCGTCACAACTCATCAGAGGGGAACCGATGTGAGGTGAGTATCAGCTATTTAAAGGTAATAGGTAGAGCTGATAGGTGGATTCAAACGAGACCCACTGATTCTGATTGGTCGGTCACTAATTGTCAGTGATGATGCTCACTAATCGAATAAGTATCATCATTAACCCTGTAGGGTCTGTAGAGGAAACAAATGAATATGATAATACATATGAATAGATAAATGTTGCAGTTGAAAACTGATAAACTGCCACAAACTTATGAGCGAAAATGACACCAAAAAGTAGAGACAATTACATATCCATGGAGGACTTAAGACATAATAAAAACACTAAGAAATGGTGTATATAATGTCTATATCCCTGTGATCGTGGAGTGCTATAAAGATCGGTTTTAACCCCTTCAATGCTGATCAAGAGATGAAAAAAATAATAATACAGAGGAAAAACCAGACTAAGATAAAAGATAAGACCATATGTGTAATCTAATAAGGGATTCTTAGTCACAAGGGGCAAATCTTGTCATGAGCATTAGTATACAAAAATAAATACATACGCTCTATTGACTAAATGAATCCTAATGTGAATGAATGAATGGAGTGAAGTTGAATTCTTCATTTAGACCACCTGGAGTGAGAGTTTTAAATTCATAAATCCACCTGGACTCTTTACGAAGAAGTATGTGATTGAAGTTGCCTTTCCTGGAGTTTAAATTAACTCTTTCCAAGACCTGAAAAGATAGATGATTAGGGTTTCCATCATGGAAATTTCTGACATGCATGGCCACTGGAGTACTCAGATGTAGATTTTTAACAGAATTCACATGTTGCAAAGTGCGCCTCCTGAGTTCTTGGTAGGTCTTTCCAATATATTGCATGCCGCAAGAGCATGTGATGACATATATGACGCGTGTAGTACTGCAGTTTATGAACTGGTTGATTTTAAATTCTTTTTGTGTATTCGTGCACTTAATCAATTTGGACTGGTTTATGAAAGGACATGCCTTGCACCGTCCACATTTATACATTCCCACGGGTGCAGTGAGCCAGTTCTTGGAAGGTGTTTTTCTCTCAAAATGACTGTGTACCAGAAAGTCTCTGAGGTTTTTTGACCTACGAGCCGTGATGTTGGGATATGCCACTGCTTCTGGTTTTAAGTCAGTGTCATGTTGTAGGATTGGCCAATGCCGAGTAAATATCTCTTTGATAGGTTGCCATTGCTTGTCGTAGGTTCCTATACACCTAATCAATTGGTTAGGTGAGGTGACTTTAGTAGAATGAAGGCTGGAACTTCTGTCTTGAGAGAGAGCCCTCTGAAAGGCCTTTTTGAGGATCTTATTGGGATACCCTCTACTCTTGAAGCGTGTCCTCAAAATATCTGCTTCGGCTTTAAATGACACTTCATTAGAACAGTTTCTCCTAGCTCGGAGATACTGTCCATATGGAATTCCAGCTTTCAGGCGGTAAGGGTGGAAACTGCGCCAGTGGAGAAGGTTATTGGATGCAGTGCTTTTCCTATATAGCCCAGTATCTATTGTGCCATCCATGTTCAGTAAGATTCTGAGATCTAGAAATACCAGTTGTGTTTCATGAATGACGTGTGTCAGTTGTAAACCAATATCGTTGTTGTTTAGCACCTTCACCATGTCAGAGAAGCTAGAACAAGAACCGGTCCAAAAGATTAAAATATCATCAATATATCTCAACCATTTGTGTATATATTGAGAAAATTGGTTAGTGGTTGTGTCTTTGAAAAGGTTCTCCTCCCACCATCCCAAATATAAGTTCGCGTAGCTAGGGGCACAAGCCGTGCCCATAGCCGTACCGCGAAGTTGTAGGTAGTACAAACCGTCGAACACAAAGTAATTATGTGTTAAAACGAACTCCAAAAGAGTTAAGATGAATTCAATTTGCTCGGGGTTGTACTTAGTAGATCTGTGTAAGAAGTAGGAAGTGGCATATAATCCCTTGTCATGGGGGATGTTATTGTACAATGAAACCAGATCCAGACTGGCAAGGAGTGAGTAGGGTGGAACCTCTAAGCTTTCCAATATCAACAAGGTATGTTTTGTGTCTTGTAAATGCGACTCAAGTTTTGTAACAAATGGATGGAGGAGTTGTTCAAGAAATTTGCTAATTTTTTTCAGTTAAAGAGTCGTTCCCAGAGACAATGGGTCTCCCTGGTGGGTTAGTTAGGGATTTATGAACTTTGGGGAGACAGTAAAAGGTTGAGATAGTGGGATTGTTGGTCGGAAGCATAAATTGATATTCCTCCTTTTTGATTAGTTCATCCTCCAAAGCTTGGGTGAGCAAGATTTTTAATTCGGTGAGGAAAGTAGCTGTAGGATCCTGAGGCAGTACTTGATATTGAGTATTGTCTTTAAGATGTTCAAGACACATATCGATGTACTTATCTTGGTCCATAAGTACTATATTTCCTCCTTTATCCGAAGGTTTTATAACCACATCATTGTTCTTACTGAGTTCTCTAAGTGCTTCACATTCGGCTTTGGTTAGGTTATCAGGAGCTTCTGTAGGAGGGGGGAGGGAGTCCAAGGCTTTGGTAGTCATTTTTACAAAGAGATCTATATTTGATACATCTTTAAAATTAGGGGTGTACCATGAAGGGGGTTTACATGTAGTGAGGGGTGGGTTGTCATTTTGTTCCTCCAGGAGAGATATCATCGTTTGAACGTGTTGATAGTCTTCCTGAGTGATACCCAATTCCCTGGCATGTTTGTTTTATATTTTTCGTACTATTAAAAGTTAAATTTTAATGATATCTTGATCCACTAAGGGCACTCATAGCTTGTCTCCTCTCTCTTGGAAGAGAGGTTCACCCACTGGAACCTGGAGCCTTGTCGTAGGTCCAGGGTGGGTAGAGGACGGTGAGACTCCAACCCAGCAGCGGCGGTTCGTGGGATCTGCGGTGCTTATGGTGTCTAGTGCGGTGCTGATGGTCCTTGGTAAGCACTAGGAGCATTGATTGACAGAGGGTCCGTCACATATGGTGGCAGCGGTGGGATGGCTTCCTAGTGCGAGGTAAAGCATCCTGGAGGACACCGGTAACGTGTGGATTTATAATTAAGGGCAACGCTTGTCCCCATACAACGGCCGTGACTACAGCAAGCATGGCGCTCAACTACACTGAGGCAGAGTTTGACCCTATGATGAAGCTGTGGCTGGCTTTCTTCGGGCCCAATCCAACTGAGAAATACGTACAGTTCGTGAGGAACCTAGTGATCAGGAACCTGCGACACAGGGCAGAGGTGGAAGGCAAGTTGGGACGTTTGGAGAGACCCCATCGGCAACTTCCCCAGCATCGTCCTCCCTCCCCAGCAGCAGTGTACCTTGCAGGGAGAGGAGACAACCTGTCTCTGTCCCCAGCGGCAGACAGTCACTGGGAGAGGAGAGCATTGTCCTCCCTCCCCAGCAGCAGTGTACCTTGAAGGGAGAGGAGACAACCAGTCTCTCTCCCCAGAGGCAGACAGTCACCGGGAGAGGAGAGCATCGTACTCCCTCCCCAGTGGCAGTATACTTTGCAGGGAGAAGAGACAACCGGTCTCTCCCCAGCGGCGACCTGAGTTCTAACTGTACAATACTGTTCTGATTGGCTTTGTGTCCTGTGCCCCACAAGGTCCACATGGGTGGTAACCTTGTGGGAAAAACTGTATAAAAGACAATAAACAAAAGCCTGCAATGGAAAACAAACAGAAGAAAGACAAAATGAAACAGAAAATAAAAGACTTGAAGACAATACCAGTCCTAGAAAAATCATGGGATATGGATCAAATAACAGTAACTCCAGATTATCTAAATACAAGACTGGAGATGCTATTCCAACAGACAAAATCAGAAATAATTACAAATGTATCACAAATTAAGGAAGAAATTACACTAATATCTAAAGATTTGAGAATTTTGGAAGAAAATCTAGAGTTACAGTTAAGAATTCAAGAAAGTAAAGAAAAACAGCAAGCAAAACAAATTAATATTCTGGAAATAGAATAGCAGATGTGGAAGACAAATCAAGACGTTGTAATTTGCGTATAAGAAATGTTCCGGAAGAAATAACACAAGAGAAACTATTAGAATTTTTAGAAGAGTTTTTTTTTTTTTAAAGCTCTAGGTATTGGAATGGACAGAGAAAAAAAAAAAACTTCTTGGAAAGATACCACAGGCTAGAAAAACCAGAAGGATATACCAAGAGACGTTATCATTTGCTGTCATTCCTACCTGATGAAAAAAAACATACTTAAAGCAGCAAGAAACACAAGAAAAGAAGGAAACTTTTCCAATTAAAAAGTATTTCAGGATATCTCATATTATTCAAGGAAAAGAAGAAGCACCTTCTATCAAGCAACAAGTATATTAAGGAAGCACCGTATAAGATATAAATGGGGATATAATTGCTAACTGCAAATAACATATGAAGAAAAAAGACAATCGTTTGACCCTTTAAAAATTGCCATTAATTGGATTACAATAAAGTGGATGTAACTGGTCACAAGAAAAAGAAAAGAATATTTTTGTGAACTCCTTTTTCCTTTTGTCATTTTATTTTATTTATTTATTTCTTCTTCACAGAAATCAAGGCTATAGATGCCTTATACAACAAGAGAAAAATATGTATATGTGATACAAACCCTATACCCCTTTTTTTTGGAAGAAAGATTAGTTCAGCTATCGCATAATGGATATATTTATTAGATCAAAGGGAATCACTTTGTATAGAGAAAGGTATTTGATGAGAAATATGAGTAGAGTGAGTTAAATACAGGTTTTACAAAAGAAAAAAATAGTATTCAGATGAAAGTTTACATAATACACATTGAATGATGTTTCATTTATCACATATTGAGTGCTATGAGTGATATTAGGTTATATGTTTCACAGTATTTATAAGTATTTATAAATTAATATTTGAATTCAGCAGAATACAAAGGGAAATATTCACAAAAGAGAAAAAGGGGGAAGTCGAAGGAGGGAAGGGAGTAGAGGAAAGAGGGGAAAGGGAGAATTGCAAAACCCATATTAATATTTTTGAGCAAAAAGGTTAATTTATAATGCTATGGGTAAGAATAGATACAGATTTCACTTGGTGGAAGAAATGGAAGATTAGAGAAGGAAAGTGAGTAACAATCAAAAGATAAATTAAGATAAGGAAATAAGCTGATAAATAGTACACTCAATGAATATTACACAGTAAGATATTTATAGAGATATACACATCTACACATTTAAATCACGAAAGAGGGAGGTAAAGAATGGGTAAGATTTCCTTTGTTATCATATGGTGAATACTGCCTATAAACAATATTACTAAGTAAAAAATATATAGAGTTTTGTGTGTGTGTGTGTGTGTGTGTATGTAGTTATATATGTGTGTGTGTGTATATATATATATATATATATATGTGTGTGTGTATGTGTATATATATATATGTGTGTGTGTATATATATATATATATATATATATATATATATACAAATTTAAATCACGTAAGAGGGATGTAAAAAGTAAAGAATAAAGATAGAAAATGGAGGGAAGGAGGTAGGGAAGGAAAAAGAAAAAGATTTTAAAAAAACACAAAGGGGTTTATAAAAAAAAAATGAGTAAAGATATGTTATATAGATTTTTTGTTTATCAAAGAGGTGTATATTTTTTTGTATTTTTTGTTGTTGAAATTTTTAAAATGTAATTCAACTTATCCTGCATTACATTTTCACACATAATTTCTTTTGACTTGTCCCGCAAAGGGTCTTCATTATAATCTTGTTGGCTGCATTGTGGTACATTTCGATTTTAGTGCAGGTGTTTGGTTTATTGAAATATAAAGAAAACACTATCAATTTTGTGTTATGTTGTGCCACTGACTAACTGCATTGTGAAATGTTAAAGCTAAACATACCTTCAGGAAATTGGCTGAAACACAGATGCTAACATACACTTTGATAAAGAGGTAAGCTATACTGGCACTTTATTCCAGGTCAACTTGTATTGGCACAAACAAGAAAATTAAAGAGTAAATGTTATATGTTTAAACCATTAATTGCACAAAACGTTAGTTTCATGTATGCATTTGTTTATAATGTCTTAAAACATAATTATGTAAACAAACAATTAATTGTATTTATTCTTCCTGTAAATAAATATTTGGGGAATACAATGTTTTAGAGATAAAGTTTTCCTTTGTTTTGCAATATTGTAGATGTATAATAGGAATGACAAAATCTGACATGTACAAATCAAGTCAAATTATCTGCTTATCATTATTTACAAAGCATATTTGGAAAGCAGCTTCCTAGTATTGCCACCACAAATGGATTTTTAAAACTTTTTTTTTGTATGTGGACAGAATACTCTCATCAAGTATCTGTACTATCATTCTAGCCCTCTGTCACAGATGGAAAATAATCTCTGTAATTTACTCAGTATGTTCAGAGGAGGTGTATATTTTTTATTCTTTTTTTTTTCTTCCCTTTCTTTCTCTCCCACCACTCCCAGCACGATTTAGATATTTCTTCAAGAGTATGGAGACCTAGAGACGGTGTTGCTGGGAGAGAGGGGTATATGTATTGTCCATTGAGTTTCTAGCAGAGGATATTAAAAATAACACACAAATTAAAGGATTTGCAAGCAATAAGAAAGAATACAAGTTATCATTCTTCGCGGGTGTTCATTGTATCACTGGAATATCCGATAGCATCATTAAAATAATTAATGAACAGTATATCAGAAGATAGTAAACAATCTAACTATGAATTAAACATTGATAAGACACTGATTTTAGATAAAAAATTAAGTGCAGACATTAAAAGAGAAACAGAATACATTTAAGTTCAAATGGGAAAAAAAAAAAAGAGATCCAATACTTGGGTATAAAAAATAACAAGAAATCCTAGAAAAATAATGGAGAATAATGTACTGTCCCTAATGAAACACATTAATAAACAACTCAATATTATTAAGAACCCAGAAATATCATGACTAGGAAGAGCAAGTGTCATCAAAGCTTATGTTATGCCAAAATGGCTTTATATCTTCCAAATGATACCTTTAAAAACGCCAAAACCGTGGCTAACAATGATTCAGTCATATTGTAATACATTTATCTGGAAACCAAAAACCTAGAATAGGTTTAAAACACTATCCTTAAGATTTAAAAATGGCGGATTGGGCCTTCTCAACATATTCCAATTAAATGAGGCATGTGGAATCTCTGATATAATAAATAGTTTAAGACAGGAGGCTATAGAAGAATCTTAGCGTTAATTCCGAACTCACTGTTTCAATTTGGTACTATTAGAAAGTTTTTCTGGAATTTAAATAAAAAAACAAGTGAAATTGATGTCAAAATCTTCAATAATAACATAAGTGATGCACCCAGCATGGAAAAATATAAAAGCTAAGTTATATATTCAAGCAAAACTTGATGCTCTTCCAATTGAAGTGATAGAGATAAATATGGAGAATATAGATATACAAAAATGGAAAAAGGGGTAAAACAAATAGGGGATGCTACCATTTGAACAACTTATAAAAGATCGGAAGATACCTCCAATAGAAAACTTCTCTTACCTAAGAATAAAAAGCTTCCTATCGAAATATAGGAAAAACAATTTAACAGAAAAAATAAACATATTTTTTTGTCAAAATGATAAATGAAGAAAAGAGTCATAAAATGATAACTAAAGCAATGCAGCGAATCTCTTTATATACCAAGTATAATGAAATCCAGGCTATAAAATCTTAGAATAAAGACCTACAGCTAGCAATAGGAAATAGAGAATGGTCTAAAATGTTAATTCAAACAAGCAAAGCCATACATTGTCTTAATTTAATAGAGATACAATACAAATTGGCTAACAGGTGGTGTTATAATCCCTTAAAATTATCAAAAATATATCCAGCTAGATCTTCTGAGTGTTGGAGGTGTGGTAAAATGAGTGCAGATGTGATACATATATGGTGGTCTTGTCCTGAAATATGCAAAGTCTGGAAGATAATATTTAAATGGATAGAGAAGTGGACATCAAAGAAACTAGAGTACTCTCCTAAACATAGGTTGGCAAATAATAGAAAAAGATAAACAAGATCTATTAATCGATACTTTATTAGCAACAAAATTACACATAGCTAAAAATTGGAAATCTCACCATCCACCATAAATAGCAGATATAAAATCCCATATTATAAACCAATGTCTCAAATGGAACCAGAGATAAATGAACACTTCAATTTAAGTAATGATACAAGACGGAAGGAATGGATAGAAAAGATTTAAAGAGTAATAAACATATAGAAAAATAGAATTGAAAGGAACACAATATAGTATACTGTATTAACATTAGTAAATAGGATAAAGGATTATAAAGGTGTAGTGATGTATGTTTTTAGTTTTATTTGTAATGTAAAGCAGCTAGTATCTCAAGAAAGAATGAGACCTATTAATAAATGAAATCATTTAATAGGAAGCCATGTAAGAATATCCTGCCTTGTAACTTGACACAATGCAATACAGACGTGATAGTATTTTGAGGTCAGGAAGACGGTTATACTCAAGGTTTTAGGATTATATTAAATTAAACATCATAGATGGTTGAAACTTTCCTATTAATGGCTTCAAGGAAAACAATGAAGAAGAAAAAAGGGAAAGAAAAAGGAGGGAAAAAGAAAGGGAGGTGGGAAGGAGAGGAAAAAGAGAAGGGGAAAAAAGAAAATAAAATGATCAGGAAACTAAAGAGTATATTCCCTTAAATCATATTTTTATAGATACAAACAAAATATTTGGAAATGTCATCATATACTTGCTATGTATTATATTCTTTGTCATGATAGAAATCATTAATTAATTACAATAATGTTCAATAAGGACAAAGCTTTGAATTTTCGTTATATATGTTATGTCTTAGTGGTTTTTGTGTATTTGTATTGTATGTATAAATGATTGTAAAATATAAATAAAGATTAAATATAAAAAAAAGTTTAAATGGAGTATGCCCAGTCTTTTGAAGTAGCCACAAACCCTAGACAAACTTAGTGGTCAGATTTTTTTTTTGCATTTTTCATGTAAATGTACTTTCACTGATAATATTATTGTCAGTATATATTTTACAGCCCTGAAACACTCCTAGTTCTGTTCAGTGATGACTCACGAGCACCTCAGCACCCCCCCATGTTTAGGTTTTATGGGGTTTTGGAAAGTTACAGGGTCATATATACGGCTTATCCATTTATGCTTTTACACATTTAAATCTGTCAGATTAGTTTGCTGTGTCTAGGTTGCCTTTGAGACCATATGGCAGCCAAGAAATAAAAATTACCCCCATCATGGCATACCATTTGAAAAAGTAGACATCCCAGGGTACTCAAAATGGGGTATGCCCAGTCATTTGTAGTAGCCACTTGGGCACAAACCCTAGCCAAACTTAGCGTTCAGATTTTTTTTGCATTTTTCACATAAAAACTGTACTTTCACTGATATTATTGTCAGTATATAGTGTACTGCCCTGGAACACTAGTTCTGTTCAGTGATGTCTCTCAAGCACCACAGTGCCCCACATGTATAGGTTTTATGGGGTTTTGGAAAGTTAGCGTCAAATATACAGCTTGTCCATTTATGTTTTTACACATTGAAATTTGATTAAGTGATTTTCTGGGCTTATCTCGCCCTTGAGAGCGTATGGCAGCCAAGAAATTATATTTCCATCATTATGGAATGATGGGCAGACATCTTAGGCAGACTAGATGGGCCGAATGGTTCTTATCTGCCGTCACATTCTATGTTTCTATTATGGCATACCATTTTCAAAAGTAGGCAACCCAGAGTATTCTAAATTATATATTTTGAGAGGTTTAGTCTAACCACTTTATCAGAAATGAAGGGCCCACATAGAGGTTATAGTTTTATTTGTTCTTTTTCACACACATGAACTCAATTTTTACAGGACATTTCATATTCCTGATATGAGTTATTGCAACAAAGCCTCACTATTTTTGTTTAACATTGCCTCCTGAATAAAGCAGTAACCCATGTACCAGATTTTCTGTTTTTTGGGGGAAGTCACAGGGACAAAAATATTAGATGTCCATTTCAAAGTTGGAAAAAGTGATTTTCTGGCCCTATCTCGCCTTTGAGAGAGTATGGCAGCATGGGTAATAACATTTTCACCATTATGGCATACCATTTTCCAAAGTAGGCAACCCAGAGTATTCCAAATGGCATAATTTGAGGTGTTTGGTCTAGCCATTTTAACAGAAATGCAGGACCCATGTAGCAATTTCTACTTTTATTTTTGTCTTTTTACACACATGAATTGCATTTTTACAGGAAATGTCATAATCCTGATCTTAGTTAGTGCAATAGAGCCTCGTTAATTTGACTACACATTGTTTCACAAATATAACAGTACCCCCACATACCATTATTTCAGATTTTTTTTTTCTGATAAGTCACAGGGCGAAATATATTAGATGCCCTTTCAGCTTGTAAGTTTGACAAAGTGATTTTCTGGGTCTATGTCACTTTTGAGAGAATATGGCAGCCTAGGTAATAACATTTCTACTGTTATGGCATACCATTTTCAAAAGTAGGCAACCCAGAGTATTTCAAATAGCATGCTTTGAGATGTTTGGTCTAACCACTTTATCAGAAATGCAGGGCCCATATTGCGGTTATAGTTTTATTTGTGCTTTTTCACACACATGAATTTACTTTTCACAGGACATTTCATATGTCTGATATGATTTTCTGCAATAGAGCCTCGGTATTCTGATTACACATTGTTTCACAATATAACAGTACCCCCACGTATCATTATTTCAGATTTTTTTTTCGATAAGTCACAGGGCGAAATATATTAGATGCCATTTCAGCTTGTAAGTTTGACAAAGTGATATTCTGGGCCTATGTGGCTTTCGAGAGAGTATGGCAGCATGGGTAATAACATTTCCACCGTTATGGCATAACATTTTCCAAAGTAGGCAACCCAGAGTATTCCAAATGGCATAATTTGAGATGTTTGGTCTAGCCATTTTAACAGAAATGCAGGTCCCATGTAGCGATTTCTACTTTTATTTTTGTCTTTTTACACACATGAATTGCATTTTCACAGGAAATGTCATAATCCTGATATTAGTTAGTGCAATAAAACCTCAGTATTTTGATTTAACACTGTGTTCTGAATATAACAGTACTCACATGTACCATTTTTCCAGGTTTTTATATCACAGGAATTTTATATCACAGGAATATTATATCACAGGAATATTATATCACAGGAATAGAACACTACCCCACATACACTTTGATCTGAAAGCAGAGAGACACTGAGAGATCTTTGATCTCACACAGAGTTACTGTGTGAAAAGCTTGAGAAGTTTTAAAAAATAATAATATTATTTTATTAAAGGACCACTCTAGTGCCAGGAAAACACTCGTTGTCCTGGCACTAGAGTGCCCTGAGGGTGCCTCCACCCTCAGGGACCCCCTCCCACCCGGCTCTGGAAAGGGGAAAGTGTTTAAAACTTACCTTTTTCCAGCGGTGGGCGGGGAGCTCTCCTCCTCTTCTCCTCCCTGTCGGCTGAATGCACACGCGCGGCAAGAGCTGCGCGTGCATTCAGCCGGTCACATAGGAAAGCATTCATAATGCTTTCCTTTGGACGCTTGCGTGCTCTCACAGTACTAATCACAGCATTAACCCATAAAGGTTTTTTTGGGAAGTCACATTTTAAGTACTACAAATGTAGTATTTTGAGTTGTTTGGTGTAGCCACTTTAGAATGGCTAGTGTAAACTGGGACAGGCCAAGGTCAGGGGAATCCAGAAGTCAGAGTAGTCGGTAAAACAAGCCAATAGGTTGGTACAGGCAGCTAACAAAGCGTAGTCAGGAGAAGCTGAGGTCAAAAATCCAGGGAAACTAAGCAAACAAACTGCCAAAGTTCCATACAGAGTGATTTATTTCAAGTTGAACTCTGTATGGTAGACTTTAATACAGTCTGTTATGCAGAGGCCAGGTAGAGATGGGCAGGTTGGGCAATAATAACTGTAGTCCTTTCAGACTCCTTTCTTGTAGCAAACACTTTCTTTGAGGAGCTTTTTTACGGGGGGTTTCAAAAAGGGAAGTTTTTGCCACAAAGTCTTTGGAGATCTCCTGATGTCAATGTGGGATTGGGGGACTGGGTAAATAACAAATGGGATAAAAGGCTTAGAGAGAATATAAGAAAAGGGCAGGGCTTACCTATGACCTCTTTTTTTTATAGAGGACATAGGCATTGAAAATTGCAATCTGGCTCAGGTAGATTGCGATTTTCTTGTACCAGATCCTAGTTTTTCGGTTCACCAGATAGGGCTCTATGCATTGGTCAGCCAAGTCTACTCTCTCCATAAACTTGCTGTAGTCTACAATGCACTTCGACTTTTCCAGATGCTCAGTGCTAACTCTCACAGACACTGACACTGGCACTGTACTTTCGTTATGCATTGTAGACAGCACGTATACATACTTCCTATCTGTGAAGCGATGGGCAAGCAACTCATCCTGGCGGAAAGCTGAAGAAGAACCTCTACTACTTCTGCCTCTTGCCAGGGTTTAGGGGAAATCCCTGCAATTCTTCCGCACTGTGCCACAGGCTAGGGTTTCAAAGCAATATAAATTTTTAAATAATTCTATACTGGTATAGTAGTTGTCAACCCATAGCCTGTATCCCTTATTTAACAAGGGAAGGATTAGATCCCAAACAATCTTGCCACTTGTATCCACAGAATTAGGGCATCCTGGTTCTCATCTTTCCTCTGATAAATGTGAAAAGCCTATGTGTAACCATTACAGGATTCGCATAATTTATAAAATTTACCGTCATTTCGGGACCGCTTAGATGGTATATCTTGTTTAAAGAGCAGTCGACCTTAATATTCTTTTTCAGGGACATAATTTTCTGAAAATTTGTCTGACAGAAGTTGGATAAAAGGTCAAATTTTTTATTTTTTTTTAATTCTTTATTTTTGCAGTGCATATATTAATCACAGGCATACATACGGTACCCCAACGGCAATCCGTATGCAGGTTCAAGACATTAGTTACAGTGGGGAATAGATAAACAATGCACTTTTTTTTGTTTCATAGATACATATGGTTTGACATCAGGTTGGAAATAAACTTGGCTTAGGAATAACTTGCTCATACTTGCAATATGACATGTTAAAATACTTATGCATTTAACTTCGATAATCATAGAATGAGCACACGGTTACTCATAGTGAAAATACTTGTCGATGTACATTAGAGTGAATGAGCCTATAGTGCTTGATAAGTATATAAGCTTGGAACAGAGAAGCAGAGTCAATAGTAAAGACTGTGCTTCAGCACATAATATGCTTAAAAATAAATGCTTAAGATGTGCTTAAGGTAACCACCCCATGTTTACCCCGTGGCAGTCAGGTGAGAGTCTGTCGGCACTCAGGATGACCCCTTAGTGTGCAGTGTAGTACGCTGTAGCGTGGGAAGATGCTTAGTTGGCTGCAGTATAGGTATGACCATAGGTGTGTGTAGCAGTAAGGTCACAAAGGTGAGCGTTTACAATAATGGGATTCCATAGCTTATAGTGTTGCCCCATTTTTATATTAAATGGACATATATAAATCTGTCGTGGCTGCCCTACAGGTTATGTGGATAGTATGCTGCATCACGTGCTAGGTATGCAAGATCCTACTACTGTGTTTGCCTCTAGGTGACAATGCTGCATAACATGTTAGGGTTACAGGAGGAGATGACAAAGGGAATTCAGTCAAAATAGCATATGCATGGCAACATGACCCTTATCTGAGTTCAATCTGAGAGGCAGGTTGAAAGACCTCACTGGGTATTGTCAGGAAAGTCCTTCTGCTCCCCATCGGCAAGTTGTCAGGCAAGTCAGGTCTCCTGGGCTTGTGATTTTTCATCCCTCCACCTTGAGTGAAGATGTAGCTGAGTCACGCTATAAGGGTGGGTCCGACGTATGCCACGCTGCCAGCCCTGGGCTCCGTATGAGCCAACCATCTGTGCCCACGGTCCCGGTTCCATAAGTGGCCGGTAACGGAATTCCTGGTTAGTGTGGTCAGTCCAGGTGCTGGGTTGCGGTTTGAGGAGTGACCTCTGGGGCTCAAGGCCCAGGAAGGCTGTCGTGGGGTCAGTCCCAGTCTTATGGTGCGGAGACTAGGCAGTACAGACCTGCTTCGAGTGGTGCGGTGAGGGGGTTCCACTGCTCAATCACCTCGTGAGAGTGAGGTGCCCCTCTCTGCGTTGTTGCCTGTGGAAGGTGAGTGCCGCCGTGCCCAGTATAGGCCTTAGTGTCGCCATGTTGTAGGGGGCATGTGAGAGGCCGTCAGGCTGGAGTCCTCTTTTAAAGTGCCGTCTCTTGCTGGGCCAGCTTGAAGGTGGGTGCTTTGAAGGGGGGGCTGAGGTGGGTCGCTTCTTCAGCGCCTCGTTGCTGGTTTTGGCGGGTACCTTGTATTGGTTACAGGTTTTGCGCCATCACCTTTGGTCTCCGCCATCTTGAATGCTGTGTCGGATCAGGGTGGCCCTGAAGCGGCGTCCTGGCTGGTCGGGGTTCGAGGGTGAGGACCGGGATCACCCCCCCGGTCCAGAGGGGGGGGAACGGGGCCATTTCCTCATGGGTCTGGCCCTTGGTTTGGTACCGATGGACGGGATAGTGGAGCAGCGGCCGTCTGCTCCACTCACCGCCGGAGAAGGCCTCGATTGCGCCAGTGAGGGTTCACCCCCCAGGGGACTGGAGCCCTTCTGGCCAGCCTCACCCTGGGTCTGGTACTCTCCACCCGATTGGAGTTGCCGCTGCCGGTCGGTTTTATATTTCAAAATTTCAGTTTCATGCTTATATTTCCTTGTTGTTCCAGGAGCTGGTCTGACATGTGACCGTCCTGCTCGGCGGTCCGGCCCCGCCCCCAAAAAGGTCAAATTTTATAGAGCCTGTCAAACAGTGGCTCATGTCTAGGGGGTCACAGTGCGTTATCATTAAAATTAAGGAATCGCATCAGTTGCAGGTAGCGATCCCTCTGCATAACCTCAGGGAAAAGAGGGATAGCCAGGATACGTTGCTTGCTCCAGTAGGACCTGATACTGGACTTTTTAACTAGACCCATCACTAGGGTTAAAGCCCAAAACTGCTTCATCTCTGCAACATCCGTGGGTCGCCACATATTCCTGCGACTATAATGGGACCCCGGATGTGTAGAGAGATACTGCATGGCAAACAAATTAGTTTGCTGAGCCATGAGCTCAAATAAAGTCGTCCGACATAAAGAGCTCAAAAAAATAATTGGCTTGCAGTCGTACATTGTTAAAGTGATGCCTGGTGGAACAGTAAATTGCAGTTATTCTGGGGTCATCGTGTTTGGGGGCACCCAGTCTCCGTCTGGCATTAGGCTTTCTGAGCGTCCTCATGTGGGTGGTGGAGCAACATCACTTGAGGTCTCACTGAGAGGCACAATGTCAGAGGAAGGGAGTGTCACTGTCTTGCAGAGTCACTATCACTGCCTGCCAGAATGATTTACGCCTCCTCTGCCAAGTAGTGATGTGCCATTCTAGGGGGACAAAGCAATTATGTAATAAAAAACTAATGGGGTAATTACTAATGATCTACCTGCCTAACACCCACTACCCGCCCTCAAAAACCAACAAAAAATAAAATAAATGTACTGATCACAGTTTAGGCAGCTGCGATAAGTACTGAAAGGGTTATTATTATTATTATGTTGTTTTATTATAATAAAAATAACCCTAAAAAAGGTCAGCCTGATCAGAGAGCCCTCTGATCACAGATACGGGACTGTACAGCAGATATACTGTATAGTACCGTGATCACGGCAGCAGGGAAATACTTAACAGAGATTTGAGCTGCTGCAACTGACATAAATGGTCAAAAAAAAAAAAAAATGTTGACACCTCCTCATCCCCCCAAAAAAATTAATATAAGGACAAAAGTACTAAAAGCCCTAATCAGGCTGATCACAGTGTTAATGCTGTGATAAGCACTGAATGGGTTAAAAAAAATCAATACAATTTAAAGTTTAAATTTGAACATTTAATAAGTTTTACAGTTTTGGAAACTGTAACGGTCAGTGATCTCTCTGCCACTTTCCTTCAGATCAAACTGAGGTAAAGGAGAGTGGCAGAGGGAATGTGTCAGCCAATTAAAATGTATTGGCTGACACATTGTAACAATGATTGCAGTGACTGGCTGTCACTGCGATCACATGCTGCAAATCACAGTCATTGACCACAAGGGGACTTCCTGGTTTGCCAGGCATGTCGCCTGACCGCGATCTGCAGCGGGTGAATAGCGGCTGCCATGCGGTCGCCAAGGACATTCTATGCCTCCCGTGTGCGTTATGAGCCAGCCCCTTAAGGACAGCATAGATCGCCCGCCGTCCTTAAGGGGTTAAATGCACCCATATAACTTCAACTCAATTAACAGGCCACTATAGGTACTCAAACCACTTCATCTCATTGAAGTGGCCTGGGTGCAGTGTCTCTGTTCCCCTTTAGAGAAACTGCAATGATTACATTGCAGGACTAAGACTGCCTCTAGTGGCATTTCCTGGTGGCTAACCAACTTTTGGTTGCATGAGGACATCCAGCATCTTTAAAATCCCAATAGGAAAGTATTGAATCAATGCTTTTTTTATGGGGATGGGCTAATAATCCCATGGATATCTCCTCCCCGTCTGACGATGTCAGAGGAGGCGGAACGCCGACCCAGCACTGGAATCATGTGAGTAAACAAAAGTTTTTTTTTTTTTTTTTTTTAAACTCTTTCCATACATGGGGGGTGATGCCGCAAGGGAGCCAAAAGGAACTATAGTGTAAAGAATACTACTTTGTATTCCTTACACCAGTGCTTTCCAAACTTTCCCTGTTGGTGACACTTTTTAGACATGAATCATTTTGTGACAAGGTCTAGCAGACTAGAGGTTAAACTACTACTAACCACTTATAAGAGATATGGACACATACATAAATTGTAATAACAAAATAATATTAAGCATAATAATCAAAGGATTATGCGCACATTGATCTACTCACTATTTTGACAGTGTGTGATATTTGTGATGGTTATCTAATTCAGATTAAAAAATGTAAATGCATGTAGGGCTTTGTTTGAATGCAGATGTGTATTTTTGCAGTGTAAAATGCACACCGTTATACACACACACAGATACAGGCAGACAGTCAAACGTGCGCACACTCTCCCTCTTTCATTTACAGACATTATGGGCTGATGGGGAAGCAGGGGCACTGCAATCTTACTGGCACAAACAAGTAAGCTCTCTGACGCCCAATTTCACTTATACGCTAACACACAAGCTCACTATAAACAGGCGCACACTTGAATACCCAATAGAAAAGTATTGGAACAATGCTTTCCTATGGGGATGGCCTAATGCGCTACCGACAAGTTTACTGATGCACACATACTGACACAAGCTCATTACACACAAGCTTACTGACACACACACACAAGCTCACTGGTCTGCATACATTCACTGGCACTCAACGCAAGCTGTTTAGAGAATAAACCCCAATTTGGCATGGAAAAGATTATTGTGTCAGAAGAGAGACTGCAGCAGGCATCCAAAGTGTACCAAGAGAAGGGAAGCAGATACACCGGTCTGCCCACATCTTTTCTTGATCTCTCCATCTCATCACGTACAGGGCAGGGGGCAAAGCGCATGGATGCTGTGCCCACGCGCTGCCTAATGGAATGGGATCAGATCCAGTCAGTAGGGTGTGAATCAGACACCAGAAAATAGCGTTCAACACTGTGGGTAGCGGCCACTGGTTTCTGGCTGTCATCCTGATTTTTACTGTTTCTCCGTTACTGGGTCTGCTTGGACAGGACAATTGCGGACAGCCCAATTGTCCGGACAAACCCAGACACCATTCTAGCTGCAGTGTTACCAGACCTGTTTGAGTGACACACCTGCCCACTCCAGGAGACAGTAAGGTATCACGACACCGTTTTGGAAATCACTGCCTTACTTTAGTATCCCTTTAAGTTACTTATGTGCAGTAGCCCTTTATATTTAATGCTGCATAATTCTTTTTTCATACAGGCTGTGTGAGTTACAGCAAGGGGAGGTGTGGTCAGGGTTGCATAAACTTAGTGATTTAACTCCTGAAGCAGACCCGGACTGGCCATCGGGCAAATGCCCAGTGGGCCGCGATGGCTATGGGCCGAGACCGGCAGGGGAGATCACAGGATCTCCCCTGCTGGCCCATGCAGGGCAGCACCGGCCCTAAGAGGGACCAGTGTTCCTTCACGGACCGAAGGAAAGGTTTGTGAATCCATGCGTGCATGCATGTCTCCCTCTAACGAGCTCCAATATAATCAGAGTGTTGCAATGGTAACCAGTAGCAACACTCACTAATACCGGCGCTCTCGAGAGGGAGAAGCATGGTCTGTACCCTGCCGAGGTACAGACTAGGGATCGGCCAATTATCGTCCGATATTCTGTGTTTTCTGCCAATAAAGATACCGATATTTCTGTTAATACGTACTAGGACCGCCGGGCACAGCGCAAGCCCGGCAGCCCTGGGAGGCCCAGCACACTCTTACTTACCTTCCCTGCAGCTCCCCTGTCTAACTCTTGCGAGTCCCGCGGCCGTCACAGCGTTACCACGGCAACGCTCCGCACGGCACTCAGGCCGCGAGATTTACACAGGGGAGCTGCTAGAAAGGTAAGTAAGCTTGCTGACTGTATGCAGTTTGTGTGGTGTGTTGACTGAATGCAACCCCAAACCTGCCCTCCTTCAGTTCTAATCTGCATGCCACGCTGTATTGGTTTCCAGCATTCAGTGCCCTTCAGGAACCCATGTAGGAGCCCTGCTGCTTGCACACAGCAGGGATAAAGGACAAGAAGAAACAGTGTGATACCCAGAACTGTATGTCCTGGGCATTAGGTGATAGAGGTTCCACAGCCCTGTAGACTGCAGTCTGTGAAGACAGCTTGTGGCTTCAGACATCCCTCTGCACAGTACATGCCACCGGACCACCAGGTAATGCTATATCCCGCCCCCATGCCAAGTAACAAGCAAGGGGGCCGGAAACTAAAAAAATATATATATTTTTTAAATTAATATTTTTTAAAAAAAAATCTAATTACAAATACTCCCCCTCCCCCTTTGCACAAATTATATACATACACTGCACAAACACTTACTGCATTCACTATATACACACACACACGGCATGTATATTTTGTGCGTTTACCTTTAGTAATAGTTTATTTTTTTTTAAATGGTAAATGTACAGAATATCGGTTAAGTTATCAGCTATTGGCCTGAAAGTCCACAGATTATCGGTATCGGCTCTAACAAAAATCAATTTCGGTCGATCCCTAGTACAGACCAAATGACCAGCCGGCTGGACCGCCAGGGATCGTCATCAGCCTGTTCCCTGGCAAGGTAATTAGAGGGAGGGGGAGTGGATTATATATATCTTAATGATTACATTGATTAAGCAGCTAAAAATACTGGAAACTTGCTGCCAATTCAATTTATTGTTGCTTTGTTTCCTAATTTGCCAAACACACATTTTTGGCAACACACACTTTTCAGCCAATTAACACATTGAGATATCCATCTTCAGATCAAGATTACTTTTCAACCTGGATATTTTACCTATTTTTGTCAACTCTTAAAATAGTGTTTTGCATTCTACTTGCATTAATAACTTTTAGAATGTCTTGCTATTAACCCACTACACCTCCTGCTTCATACCATCTATTAACCCAATACATCCCCTACAATCATACCCCCTATTAACCCACTACACCCCCTGCCATCTTACCCCCAAATGAATCCACTAAACCCCGGCACTTACATACTACACACTCTATACCCCTTATAAACACCCTCTGCATTTACACATACACTAGGCACTCTCAATACCCCTTTAAATACACACTCTATAACTCTTGTACACACACGACACACACTCACATACACACAGTACACAAACTCTATACCCCCCTCAACATACCCTGCACCACTTATATACACCACACCATGCGCACACAGACACAATTAACATGCCCCCTTTGTGGCCCCGCCCCTCGCAGTGGGCTGCTGGCCATTAACTGCCCGGGCTGAATTTTCGTCCCAGTTCTGAAGTATGCATCATGCATATACGGTCTCACTGCCATTTCTAAAGAGCTACAGCCATCGCTCTAAACCAATGAAACAATCCAGAGGTAAACTACCCATCGAGCTAGGGGTGCAAAGGATAACGGTGCTGCTGAGGTGCACCCTTCCCCAAGAGTTGGCAGAGAGATCAGATTTTCTTGGTTAGTCCTACGCTCAGGGAATTTTTTGGTGGGCTGCACTAGCAAACAGCAAGTCATAGCAAAAGTTTAGTAAAAAGAGAGAGAATGTGGGTTTGGAATGGCAAGTAGCGTAGCAAGAAGCACTGGCAGACAATCTATCCCTTCCATTGTGCTCTGTATCATGCTGATGGCCACTGGGATAGAAGACTAAAGCTGCTCCACATTTTGTGCTAAACTATAGACATGCAGCAAAACAAGAACCAATTATGGTCAGTAAGGTAACCTGGCCGGTGATGACCTTAATAGGAATTCACAAGGAGTGTTTGTCAGTGAGAGTGGGCCATAGTGTCTGTTAGTGACACCCACAATGACAAACTCTGCATTGGGCAGTTGCTGCATGCACCACTCGTACACTCAGCAACAATGCAGGCACTCTAGAACAGTGAAGAGGTGCGTGCGTGTGAGTGATGTGCACATTATTTTAGATGTCAAAGGAGAAACAGTCAGTTGCACACTGCTCTACACAGGAAAGCATTTTGCAAGGTATTCTCGGTAACCATTCCAAAACATCACTGTACACCAATAGTGTAGGAGGTTAGGATTTTTTTTTTTATATACCCAATTCTGACAAAAATCTGGGTAATTAATGTGCCTTCAAGACTTGGTAGAAAACCACTGGCTTAGCATTACTCTTTAATGGTGACTAGTCTGGTCATATAGTCACCAGAACAACTACAGTATAACCATTCCCTCCAGGCATTTTCATGCAAGCACTGCCTTTTTAGAGAAAATGCAGTGCTTACATTGCCCCTAGGGACACCTCCAGTTGCCACTCCTCAGATGGCCACTGGAGATGCTTCCTGGGACAGTGGTGCACAGCAGGCATGCTCTGCATGGAGACACTGAATTTTTTTCTCGATTCAATGCATCGCTACAAGAAGGTGTGGATTGGATAAAATGGTGTTTGGTCCCATCCCAACCCGCCTCCTTGCCAATATCCCTCTGGGCATTGGATTGGCTAGACCTGCGCAGTGCTGGAAATAAGGTAAGTTTTAACCCCTTCTAAGAGGGGGCAGGTCACCTAAATGGTAGTTTGGGTTACGTTAGAATTTGGTAATTACACAGTAACTCGTGTAGGTGTGATTTATAGGCCCCCAGGACAAATTGAAGAGTTAGATAATCTACTAGTTGAGGAAATAACTAAAATGACAATGAAGGGGGAAGTTATCATCATGGGTGACTTTAACCCCTTAAGGGCCAAACTTATAGAATAAAAGGGAATCATGACATGTCACACATGTCATGTGTCCTTAAGGGGTTAATCTTCCTGATGTGAATTGGAAAACAAAAATAGCTGCTTGTGCCAGGAGCACACATATTCTAAACTCCCTACTGGCATTGTCTCTAAAACAAGTCGTTGAGGAGCCAACTCGTAAAGAGGCCATACTAGATTTAGTGTTAACAAATGGAGATTTGGTATCCGATATTACTGTAGGTGAAAGTTTAGGATCCAGTGATCATCAATCAGTGTAGTTTAATATAAGAACAGTGACTGAGTCACACCACACAAAAACAAAAGTTTTAGGCTTTCGAAAAACAGACTTTTCTAAAATTAGAATATGTGTAAAGAAGTCATTATATCAGACTGGAGCAATTTAAATGGAGCCCAAGAGAAATAAGATTATTTAAAAGTTGCACTGCTGAAGGCAACAGAAAATTGCATTAGGCTTGGCAGTAAAAGCAAACAATTCAAGAAACAAATGTGATATTCCGCAGATGTGGCCAAAATAGTAAAAAACAAAAAGTTAGCAAGTAGTAATTATAAAAAAAAAAAAACAGTGAGGAAGACAGAATTATCTATAAGATTAGGCAGAAAGAGGCTAAGCAAGTTATAAGAGCTTCCAAATCACACACAGAAGAGTGTGAAAAGAAGAGTAAAACAAGGATTAGATTATAAACAAAAGAAGGAAGGTATGTAGAGGAGGATAAAGGTCTAGCTGACTGCCTCAATGAATATTTTTGTTCGGTATTTACAGATGAAAATGAAGGAAAGGGACCTCAGTTAAGAAAAAGGATAAATGAGTCATACACGTGAGTTTACAGAGGAAGAGGTTCTTTTTCAACTGTCAAAAGTAAAGACAAATAAGTCAATGGGACCTGATGGAATACACCTAAAGTTATTAAAAGAGCTTAGTGGTGTACTAGCAAAACCATTAACAGATTTATTTAACCAATCATTGTTAACAGTGGTAGTCCCAGAAGATAGGAAGTTAGCAAATGTTGTGCCCATTCACAAGAAAGGTAATAGGGAGGAGTCGGCAACTATAGGCCAGTAAGTCTTACTTCAGTAGTGGGGAAAGTAATGGAAACCATGTTAAAGGATAGGATTGTTGAACATCTAAAAAAAAACGTGGATTTCAAGATCAGAGAAAACATGGGTTTACTTCAGGGAGATCATGCCAAAACTAATCCTTTTTTTTTGTGATTGGGTAACTAAAATTATAGATCAGGGTGGTGCAGTAGACATTGCTTACCTAGATTTCAGTAAGGCATTTGACACTGTTGCACATAGAAGGCTTATCAATAAACTGCAATCTTTAAGTTTGGATTCCAATATTGTTGAATGGGTAAGGCAGTGGCTGAGTGACCAGCGACAGAGGGTTGTAGTCAATGGAATTTTGGGCTTGTCACCAGTTGGGTACCTCAGGGATCTGTACTTGGACTAATTCTCTTTAATATTTTTATTAGTGATATTGCAGAAGGTATGTCTTTTTGCTGATGATACTAAGATATGTAACAGGGTTGATGTTCCAGGAGGGATAAGCCAAATGGCAAATGATTTAGGTAAACTAGAAAAATGGTCAGAGTTGTGGCAACTGACATTTAATTTGGATAAGTGCAGGATAATGCATCTTGGACATAAAAACGTAAAAAAAGGGCAGAGTACAGAATATTTGATAGAGTCCTAACCTCAACATCTGAGGAAAGGGATTTAGGGGTGATTATTTCTGATGACTTAAAAGGTAGGCAGACAATGTAATAAAGCAGCAGGAAATGCTAGCAGAATGCTTGGTTGTATAGGGAGAGGTATTAGCAGTAGAAAGAGGGAAGTGCTCATGCCATTGTACAGAACACTGGTGAGACTTCACTTTGAGTATTGTACGCAGTACTGGAGACCGTATCTTCAGAAGGATATTGATTCTTTAGAGAGAGTTCAGAGAAGGGCTACTAAACTGGTTTATGGATTGCAGGATAAACCTTACCAGGAAAGGTTAAAGGATCTTAACATGTATAGCTTGGAGGAAAGCCGAGACAGGGGGTTATGATAGAAACATTTAAATACATAAAGGGAATCAACACAGTAAAGGAGGAGACTACATTTAAAAGAAGAAAAACTACCACAAAAAGAGGACAGTCTTAAATTAGAGGGACAAAGGTTTAAAAATAATATCAGGAAGTATTACTTTACTGAGAGGGTAGTGGATGCATGGAATAGCCTTCCAGCTGAAGTGGTAGAGGTTAACACAGTAAAGGCGTTTAAGCATGCGTGGGATAGGCACGCATAAGATAAGGACAGGAACTAATGAAAGTATTTAGAAAATTGGGCAGACTAGATGGGCCGAATGGTTCTTATCTGCCGTCACATTCTATGTTTCTATGATTAAACACTATAAGGCCAGGTTTGTGTTTCTGACCCTATAGTGTTCCTTTAAGAGTGAAAAACTGCCACATGGAAATGCTTCCATGTTTATCTGCCTTACAATGCTTCTTCCACTCAACCACCATAAATGTGGAACATAGCTCCCACTGCCCAAAAGTAAGTTACCCACACAAAGGAACACTAGTCAAAGTTGCACTACTTACCCTGTAGTCACCCCACACACTCAGCCTTTTCATAAATATTCACCTTAAATAACATTAAACAATAACATAGGAAAAGGATTCTGAGGTGCACAACCTAATAAAATGTGCTATACATACCTGTATGTGGGTACAAATGGTGCCACATGTAAAGTAGCCATTAATTCCATAGCCATGCATTTATGTAATACCTTTCTATAAATTACTATGTTTGGAATCTATGAAGAGACCAGTTGCCACACATTCAAACAAAAGGTTATGCACTGTACTACAGTTTAGTAGTAGAATACTGAAGTGTGTATTTGATCAAATGTCACAAGTATTGGATTAAAATGGTAGCAACAGAATAAAGCTAATTTTTGTATTTATAAAAATGCACCATCTAACTAAAGAAGCAGAAGCATTTGCAGAACACACTTGGTTACGGTTGCTATGCCAACAAGATCACACTGAAAGATAATCTATGCAACATATTTAGCCAGGGGTTTAGACATTTTTACCAAGATACAGACTTTAAACATTCTTTTAATGTCGCAGTTCTATCGCACATTAGGTTTGTCAACAAACTTACTATCCAAGTACAAAACATTAAATTACAAGCATGTCTCCCCCAGCAAGAAAAAAAGAAAAAAAAAAAAAAAGTTAAAAGTAATAGTGGTAACTGTACAAAAACAAGAGGATCATGGAGTAATTCTTAGTCAAAAAGACTCCTGGGAAGCAATGAGGAGGGAGCATATGTAGTTTGTAAAACTCAAGGAGGAATTTATCTATCCATGCAGATGGGGAATGTCACTCTCTCTGCTCCATTTTCACTTTGGGTGGTTTTAAAAAGGTCCGTGCCTTTTTTTCCTTCTTCTTTCCTTTTGTGTGGGCTTGAAAGTTTCTCCAACTGTCCACGCGTCCATCACGGCTTTCCTAAAACAGAATACACGATGAGTGGTGAAGTCACATGGGGAAAAGGCAAAGTAAGGGAAAAGGTTCATGCCTACATAAATATGAAGTCACTCAGATTCACTGACTCAAAGTCATAAAAAATTGCCATTATAGATTGATTCAAATTCATTACACTTGGTAAATTTAGCAAAAAGTTATTATTTACTACTTTTTAGGAGACTGACTGATCAGCTGTCGGACCAGTTGACACAGAGCTCTGATGCTAGATGTGTATTGTGAAGTTTGGTAGTAGTGGTAAACAGGGAAAATAAAATCCTTTAACCAAGTTAACCCCCAAACCATAAACATGTATATTTTTATTCAATCTAGAATGATTTGGCATAAACTGTTCTTTGACCCAGATTACTCCAGACTGAATGCTCATTTAAATAGGACTCTATTGCTGTCCCCTAAACCTGTCGTTTGCTTTCACAGTACTTCTCAATTAACCCCTTAACATTAGGAAATGTCATTAAGTCCTACAAAGCATGGGCTTTAATGAAAGTGTGACATAATGACACATCCTATGGTTTTGATGCAAACTGTGTTATATCCTTGCTCACAGTGCTGGGCTTTGCCAGGTGCCCAGTAACAATCAGTGTGGTCTGCAGGGAAAACATGCTGGAGATCTCCCTGTCATGCTAAAAACAGACAGGTAATGGCAGTTGCATAAGCTCAGTTTCAGCTAGATATCCACCTGCTGATATCAGTACTAGTATGAGCAGAAATGGTCACCTCAGTGGGACTTAGCTGCGAATGTTATGAAACTTTTTGGCATGAGGTGACCATGCGGTTCCCGGACAACTTGGTTTGCAGAAGAGCGCTTTTTGGAGGGAAGGTGCCTGAGACTAAGGGGAACAAACACTATCTAAGAGCCAGGCAAGGGACCCCGAATTGCAGCCGCAAGAGCTCCCGCAATATGACCGTCAAAAGCATCAAACGCCCTGGAACTATTTTGTGCATAGGATCCCGTGTGCGGCCTGTCAGAACTTTAACATGGTGGCGTTTCCCCTACACTGCATGGATCTGAGCGCTATTTGGACAACTTGGGCGCTCAGATTAGGGCTTTTCAACGATGCAATATTTATGGAGTTACTTTATATTTTTGTATTTGTGTGTTTGGCTTCTGTTCCTGGGAGATAATTAGCTTACCGGTCTTTAACGCAATTATCTCCCAGACCCAGAGATTCCTGGGAGGGGCTTGTGCGGAATACAATGGAGAACCCCTGCTGGTGTCTGTGCATAAAAAGGCAGAAGTTCATTAAAATCAGTTGTTCTCCCAGAACTATGTGTCATCTAGTAACTGGGAGGGGACAGTGCTGCTTAGCAACTTGTTCCAGCTCGTGGAGGATTTGGCGGGGAAAGTCCTTGTAAGGACTAGAGCACCCATGACTGTGTCGTCCAGTCCCTAGTAGGGAATAGAGCTGGTACCCTATCCTGTTCCAGAATAGAGAGCCTGCAGGAGGACACCAGTCAAGCCACGGTGACTGGGGCAGAAGGTTTTCCCCTGTTCCAACTAGGAAGCGGTCCTTGGCAGAGGTACCCAGCCAAGTACAGGGAGCTCTGCAACAAAAACTATAGGTAAAGATTCAAAGAAAGCCTCCCAATGCTTTCCTATGTGAAAGTAGATTGGTTGAGATCATCAAGATTGAGGCAGGAGCCAGAGCAGCGTGGGAGAAAAGATGAGAATAAATCTTTTCAGAGCAGGGCTGGTCATATTTGTATTCCTGACACTATAGTGCTCCTTTAAGAGTAAGGTAGGTATACAATTAGAATTAGTGTAATAGGGTTAGAGGGTGTTGGTATATGGTTAATGCTAAAGGAATCTAAATTAAGTTATGGTATCAGGTGGTGTCTGGCACTGGCTCACCTTTAGAGTTTAACTCCAAAGTCTGTATTCCAGTGCCAGAGTTTAATCTTCCAATACTTTAGCTCTTGGTACTCCCCGTAGTGAAAAAAGAAGCCAAACAGGCACCATGCCATCATAAGATCACTACATGATGTGGAAAGGTGGCCTATGGCACTGGGAGAGCGGATTTAAAAAAAAAATACGAAAACAGCTATATAAGTGTGGTACAAAATCAACTGGGTTATTTCCAGACATTAGTGGCATAGATTGAACGTTCTTCCTTGTCTTCCATCCATAGATCCTGCCTATATCACCACCAATAAGAGAATAGTTAACCGCCAGGCTGAGTAGTAGCAGAACAGCTGTGGTGGATGGCTAACAAAGTATTTTTTCCTATCAGTTATACAGAATCAATGAAAAGGATTGTATTTCATAATAAAAAGCAAGACCTAAACAGCTGTTTAATATAGCAACCTACATCTTGTTTGGCATACTTCTCATTTCACATTTGTACGTTCTATTATAGCTTTCAAAGCAATGCACAAAATTGTACCTCAAAGTTTTTCTGCCACTCTCTGTCCCGTTTAGCTCTTTCTTGGGCTTCTATTTCCTCTTCTCTCTGCCTTTTTCTGAGAAGAATGAAAAATAAATCACTGTGTGACAGTATTAAGAAATCATTACATGGATAAAAAGAAGCTACTTTTATATGTGAAGAAGCAGGAGACATTGTAGACATAGGGACTTTGGTGGGAAAAGTCCTATGGAAATGTAGGAAGAATTAAAAGTGAAGGTTATGTGGGGAGATAGCAGGTACTTCTAGGGGAGAGGTCATATGGGAATAAAAGTAAGAGTTACAGGTAGAGCCTATATAAAAAGAGATAGTTATAGTGAGGTTATACAGAGAGATTGGAGGAGTTATAGGGAGCAGCTATATGGAGAGATAGAGGACATAGTGAGAGGTTTTATGGAGAGATAGGGGGAGTTATAATAAGTGGTTATAGAGAGATAGGAGTTATAGGGAGATGTTTTATGGAGGGATAAGAGGAATATATAGAGGTTATATAGAGAGAGGAGGAGGAGGAGTTATAGGGAGAGGCTACATAGAGATAGAGAAAGGTTATATGGAGAAAAATAAGGAGATATAGAGAGGTTATATAAAAATATAGGAGTTTTAAGGAGAGGTTGTATAGAGAGACATGAGGAGTTACATAGAGCGAAAACAGAGAATCTCAATAGCTTGCCTTTCATTAATCCCTGCTCAGGTATCAAACTAGTTTGAGATCCACAGAAAGCTAATTTCCCTGCAGCCTAAATAAGACTTGGCTGCGGTAGGTGGCCCAGTGTCTAGAAGTGTCAGAAGGAGAAAGTAGTCCCTATTTTGTCTCAGTATATCTCTTGACTGTATTGGAATTTCAGTGAAATACCAACACCGTTCATATGACTATTTCATTAACTTTCTATCTTTATGAAATACTCATTTTGCAAGGGGGTAACAGTGACGCTTTAAAAACAGACATAGAATGTAGTTAGAAGCACCTCATCTTAAATGTTGCAATATATAGAAATGTATATGTATAAAGAGCAATTTAGGCCAGAGTTCTAAAAGTGATGAAGCAGAAAACCATTCCATTGATTAATGTGAGTTATCCACTTTTAGAATTCTGGCTCAGAACTGCTCTTTACTAATAGCACCAGAGCCTTCGAATTGTGTAACCCAGAAAATTCAGATACAAACCTTTCATGCATTTCTTTTGCCTCTCTTTCTTTCCGTTTGATTTCCAACTCGGCAAAGAGTTTCATAGTTTGTTTGTACACAGCCTGTTTGAACTGCAACAAAAACCAGCGTGATAAATGCACCTATGAAGCAGCTTTGCAAACTGCAATAAGACAAAAAATGTATTTTTAAATGTAAAGTTTTTTGAAAGTGTCACAACCGCCTGGCATTTTAGACTATGCTAGTCCAACATCATTTATTAAAGTGTAAAATGTAGCAAATACAATTCTGAATGGAAAGTCATGTTTTATAGCTATTAGCAAAACACTAGTAATTTAGTTAAAGAGACACTCCATGAAGTAGTTAACCACACTTCTTCCCCATTGTAGCTTTACAGCTTCTGTAGTACACTTTCACCAAACCAGGAAACCAAACCATTATGAGTGTATGCCATAAGCACTGCGCTTATGGGCACAACAAGGGATTGTGAATTTTTTTGTTCAGCTGTGTGTTTCTACAGCGGTCACAAAAACATGTAAAGCAGTAATTTTTTTTTTTTTTAAAGTACATAATACATGCATGTTGCAAAGGAGGGATCAAAATAAAAATATTAAAGAGGCACTATAGGCGCCCAAACCACTCAAAATGACACTATAGTTAACAAAATTATCTTAATGAAGCAGTTTTGGTGTTTAGATCATGAACTTGCATTCTCACTGTTCAATTCTGTCATTTAGGAGTTAAAATTACTTACCCAAGGCCAGGGCTTGACAAATTTGTTTGAAATCTAGTCAGCTAAAAAAGTCAGCTAAAAAAGTTAGGAGCCCTTTTTTTTTTTAACTTTTTTATTTTTTTTAAAACATAACTTGCACTGGAAAGACAAATTAAACCGTCTGGTCTTACTACTCGCCAGACTTTTTCGGGGAATACGGTCTGGCCGTCCACCGGCGCTCAGCGCCCGTGAACCACTGTGGACCATATGCCAGTACCTTTTAACACTGCAACGCATTTAACAACATGAAAAAAATTGACATAGGACACTGACCTGTTTCATATTCATACATACTTCAAACTAGAACTATGGAACTCCGTTATACAATACAGATTGAATGAATTGGATGAATGAACGATCCCCCCTCTTGGTGGTTTATATGCAAACTTCTTTAGGTTTTTTTTTCTCTTTTTTTTATTTTTATTGTATTTTTTCGTGGGGGGGGCGGGTTTTTTTTTATGGATTTATTTGTATCCTGATGAAAGTCCTGACAAAGGACTGAAACGTCGATCACTTTTGGCAGTTGCTGAATAAAGCCAAGTTTATTTTTTCACCTTATACGAAGTCCTTTTCATATCGAATATATATATATTTGGGGGGGGGGGGGGGGATGAGACTAAATAAGGGGGGGGAGGAGACCCATAAACATAAACAACTTGGGTGGCGGGTAATCCGTTTTTTATAAATTTGATTTGATTTGATTTTGGGGGGGGGGGGGGTACAGGGAGAAATCCTATGTGGATGGGGGGCCGATAGCATTCCACTAGCTTCAGTCAGGGGTATGGGAGTCTCCTGGAAAGGCTCTCTGTGTTGACAATTTGACTGGGCATCCAAGGGTGCTGTCCGAACTCCAGCGGGCGATGGGACAGTCCCGAGTGGGACATGTGCAGGGGCGCTGCCCGGAGTAGCTCAACTTAAGTTATATGTCACGGCCCATCCGCCCACCAAAAACCCTCTTTTTTCCTCTATTTATGTAGGGTGTCCCCCTGCTTGGGGGGGTTGTTCCGGGGTGGGGGTGGGGGTGGTACTTTAACGCCTAAGTAGAGGAGCTGCACATTTGCGTGTTTGTTATAAACTCTGCCATCACCATGTGGCTTGGGGACCCAGAACGTGGTCAATCGGTTCTGTATTCCCATCCCCCCTAATTCCACCTAACGTTCACGTTGTCTCACTCTCCTATTCATCGTCCCCTCCACCCATATGAGGTACCAGACATGAGTTAGCAGAACATATACATCACGATATCCTTTAAAAATCCTTCCCCGGGGCAAGGAAATGAGTACCTCCGGCACATAGATCCCAGGCCCGAAGGCGGCAACCGATGCATCCATGCCGGACAGCACTCCACCTTCCCCACCCCGCCACCACTGGGATGCATACGAGACGCCCCTGCCTTCTCCGCCAGGCGTCGCCGGCACCATGTAGGCTTGTCACCCATGCCACCAAGAATCACCCGAAAGGGGAGACCCCATCTTTCAGAAGTAGCATTTGTAGCCAATGGTCCATAGTCCAGCCATCCGGATGGGCCATTTCAAAGTCCCGTGAATTTTTTTTTCTTCTTCTTTTGTTTTTTTGTACGATTTGTTGACGCTCTTTCCCCTTTAAATTAAGCCGAACTCCCGGGTATGAGTATGCATTCCGGTATATCCCGTAACCATAACAGCCGCCCAACCTATCGTCCCGTCCCCTGCGGAGCAACCCTTCCCCGTATCTATGTGTCCCCCAACCAGGGTCCCCCATTCCAACAGTCCGCTATATCCCCCGTACCTCTCCCCCCCCCCCCCCCCCCGCTATATATACACTGTCATTAGACATATACGATACCCTCTGCCAGCCTCCATGGTCTCCGGCTCAGGTATGTTGCCACTGTTGGAAGCGGTTGTAATTCTTCCACGGGAACCAAGGTGATAGGCAGGCCCCGTGGATGCTCCAGGCCCAGATCTCTGAAGAAACGCTGTGGGTCACGCCATCTCAAAACGCCATCAATCTGAAGGGAAACCCCCATGCATATCGGATCTCTGCCCTGCGTAGTGCCTCGGTGATCGGTTTCCAGTTCCTCCGGCGTTGAAGTGTGCTGGGGGCCAGGTCCTGGTACAGCGTGATGTCTGTTCCTCCATATGAGATCTCGCTTTGCAGGACAGACGTTGATCTCACGATCTCTCCCGCTAAGACGGTTTTCACTTCAGCGAGCTTCTCCAATATCTGTGCGGTGTCACACTTGAGTGATCCCGGATCCGTAGGGTTCTGCGGAGAGGCTGTGGTTGAATTATGGCCTACCCCGCTGCAATCTTGGTCCGTCGGCGCACCCGCCTTGGATGCGGTCAGCAAGTCGATAACAGAAGCCCAGGTCTCTGTACCCCTCTTGGGCACTTTCCTGGGGTTCCATTTGTCCATATTCAGGTAGGTGTCTAATTTATTTTCGCTTATGTAGGCTTAATGCAGTGTTAGTGGAGCGGAGCTTCACGCACCCACGTCCAGCTCGCTCCGAGGTTAGGCCACGCCCCCTTGTCTTACTTTCTAAGCACACCGTTTAATTACAAAACCTACCTCAGCTATAGTCCTAGTTTGTCCCCTGGGGATGCTGTGATCTCCCTCTTCTGTTCCATTGCACAGTTTAATGATGCCGGGGCCGGAATGACGTCATATTCCGGCTCCCGGCATCACTAAACTGTGCGAAGGAGCAAAGCAGGCAGATCACAGCTCCCTCCCTCGCAGCCAGACCCGCCTCCACTCTCCCCATGCCGGCCCGCCTGCAAGGTGTAGGGCTGACAAAACCCAGGTGCCAGGACACAATTCTTAGTTGCCATGGTGACCTGGGATTTGTTGAACCCTGCCTTAGGCACACCTTCTTGCAGGTGACTTACACAGGCTTCCTAAACACTTTCTGTAAAGAGTTTTCTAATGTTTACCCTTCCTTTATTGCAACTTTATTTAATTTTGAATTTATCTCCTTTCGGTCATTGGCTTGCTCGACCCTGCAGGAGTATCCTGTATTTAGTTAACCCCTTAGTGACCAGACTTTCAATTTTCTTACCGTTAAGGACTAGGGCTTTTTTCACATTTCTGCAGTGTTTGTGTTTAGCTGTTATTTTCCTCTTACTCATTTACTGTACCCACACATATTATATACCATTTTCTCGCCATTAAATGTTTTTTATAAATATACCATTATTTTCATCATATAATTTAATATAAATTATATATATATATATATATATATATAATTTTTTTAGTTTAAAACACACCTTTTCTAACTTTGACCCCCAAAATCTTTTACGCATCTACAAACGCCAAAAAACACCCATGCTAAGTAGTTTCTAAATTTGGTCCTGAGTTTAGAAATACCCAAATGTTAACATGTTCTTAGCTTTTTTTTTTTTGCAAGTTACAGGGCCATAAGTAAGTACAAGTTGCACTTTGCCATTTCCAAACCTTTTTTTCCAAATTGAATGCAAGTTACATTGTAACACTGACATTTGTCAGGAATCCCTGAATAACCCTTCACATGTATATATTTTTAAAAGAAGGCAACCTAAGGTATTAAACTTGGGGTATTTTGACTCTTTGTCGTGCAACCATTTTACCACCACTTTATGCCAAATTACAAAAATAATAATAATTGGTGATTTTTTTGACACACATGGCAATTTAAGAATACATGTACTGAGAACTTTAAGGGTTACTGCCAAAGAACACCCAAATATGTGTTCAGCAATATCTGAGTACAGTGATAGTACCATGGCTAGGTGTGTTGGGTTCTCTGGGGGCTAAAAGACCTTATTTGGAGTGTGCGCATTCCAGTTTTCCAACTTGAAATTTTCACAGCTGGGCACCCAGGTCTTATCGTGCACCCAGGTCTTATTTGGGACATTTTTGAAGCCAGCCAATGTAATGTACCCCTATATATTTTTTGAAAAGTAGACAACCCAGGGTATTCAATATGGGGTATGTCCATTCTTTTTTAGTAGCCACTTAGTCTTTATTGTTTGTGCTAAAAATTCAAAAAACTATTACGAACGCTAACTTTGGCCAGTGTTTGTGAGTAAGTGGCTACTAAAAAAGACTGAACATAACCAATCTGCAATACCCTGGGTGTCTTCTTTTGCAAATAGTATGCCATCATGGGGGTAATTCTGATTCCTGGGCTACCATACGCTCTCAAAGGCAACATAACCAATCTGGCAAATTTAAATGTGAAAAAATGGCCTTATATTTGACCCTGTAACTTTCAAAAACCACTATAAAACCTGTACATGGGGGGTACTGTTCTTCTCGGGAGACTTCGCTGAACACAAATATTAGTGTTTAAAACCAGTAAAACGTATTACAACAATATCATCAGTGTAAGTGCCTTTTGTGTGTGAAAATTGCAAAAAACTTCAAGTTCACTGATAAGATCATCGCTGTGATATGTTTTACTGTTTTGAAACACTAATATTTGTGTTCAGCAAAGTCTACTGAGTAAACCAGTATCCCCCCAAGTCCATGTTTTAGAGTATCTTGGAAAGTTACAGGGTTACAAATAGTGCTAGCAAATTAAATTCTCTGGACTTTCTGCCTGGGTTGTCAGGCAGGCCCCCCAAATTGCAATCAATAAAATTACTTAATTATGTAAAAATATTACATAAATATGCACGCAGAATTAAAAAATAAATATACATACACACACAGTTACATAGCTGAAAAGAGCCTTGCGTCCATGAAGTTCAGCCTTCCTCACATATGTTGTTGCTGTTGATCCAAAAGAAGGCAAAAAACCTAGTCTGAAGCACTTCCAATTTTGCCACAAACTAGGAAAAAAAAAATCCCCAGAATAGCAGTCAGATGTCTCCTTGGATCAAGAAGCTATTACCCCACTAATTAGAAATTATATCCCTGTATGTTATGTTTTTGTAAGTATTTATCCAATTGCAGTTTAAACATCTGTAGTGACTGACAAAACCACCTCTTCAGGCAGAGAATTCCATATCCTTATTGCTCTTACTGTAAAAAAACCTTTTCTTTGCCTTCGATTAAATCTCCTTTCTTCCAGCCTAAATGTGTGACCTCGTGTCCTATGTATAGCCCTGTTTATGAATAGATTTACAGATAAAGGTTTGTACTTGCCCCGAATATATTTGTATAAAGTTATCATATCCCCTCTCATGCGCCGTTTTTCCAAACTAAACAGATTTAATTTTTTTAACCTTTCTTCATAACTAAAATGCTCCATTCCTTTTATCAATTTTGTAGCTCGTCTCTACACTTTTTCTAGTGCCATATCATCTTTCTTTAGAACAGGCGCCCAAAATTGCACAGCATATTCAAGGTGTGGTCTTACCAGCGATTTATAAAGAGGCAAAATTATATTTTCATCCCGAGAATTTATGCCCCTATTTACACAAGACTGGCCTTAGCAACTGCAGATTGACATTGCATATTGCTGCCTAATTTGTTGTCTATAACAATTCCCAAATCCTTCTCGTGTGTGGTTATCCCTAATTCACTACCATTTAGTGTGTGTAAGTTGCTTGTGCATTCTTAACCCCGAAGTGCATAACTTTGCATTTCTCTACATTAAATTTCATCTGCCATTTTAGTGCCAAGTCCCCCAATCTATCCAAATCCCTCTGCAGCAAAGCAATATTCTGCTCACGTTTTATTACTTTACAAAGTTTGGTGTCAACTGCAAACACTGATACATGGCTTTCAATGCATATTTCAAGATCATTTATAAATATGTTAAATAGAAGTGGTCCCAAAACAGAACCCTGAGGGACACCACTTACCACTTTTGTCCAGCCTGAAAAATTACCATTAATTACAACTCGTTGTACTTTATCCTTAAGCCAATGTTCTACCCAAGAACAAGAATATTCATCTAGAACAATTTCTTTTAGTTTGAAGACTAACCTATTGTGAGGAACCGTATCAAATGCCTTGGCAAAATCCAAGTAGATCACATCCACTGCAACACCCTGATCCATACTTCTACTTACTTCTTCGTAGAATGCAATTAGGTTGGTTTGACATGACCTATGTTTCATAAAACCATGCTGATTATTGTTAATAATACCGATAGATATATATATATATATATATATATATATAAAATGTCCAAATACTTGCACTCCAGTAGTCTTATATTAGAGCCCGGTGCTGATAAAGCAAAATGATAAAAACAGGAAAGTAGAAAATAGCACTCCAAGGACTTCATAAGGGTATGGTGAAAAAAAAATAACAGCTTTTATTCAGCAACTGCCACAAAGTATCAACGTTTCAGTTCTATTACAGAACTTTCGTCAGGATATACACACACACACACACGTGTGTGTATATATATATATATATATATATATATATATATATATATTATACACATACATATATACATATACACACATATATATACACATACACATATATATACACATACACATACAGATGCTATAAAACACCAACACAACGTACAGAAAAAATTGAAAGACTAGTCTTCCCCATAACCTACACCACCATATCCAATGACATTAAACAATCGGTAGATCGGAATTGGAGAATGTTGCAGAACAACACCAGTCTCCCACCAGCATTTCAACAGCGCCCAATGATGTGCTATCGAAGGGGCAGCAATTTAAGGGACCTTCTGGTCAAAACCGACCCTACGCATTGTTACAGCCAACCAAACACCCACCAAAACTTGGGGTGCTACAGATGCCTGGGCTGCGTAACATGCAGCCATATGATCCCCAGTAAATCATTTACTCACCCACACACAGGCAAGAAGTACCTCATAAGGCACAGATTAACCTGTACAAGTGACTTAGTCGTTTACAAATTGGGGTGTCCCTGTGGCTTGGCATACGTGGGAAAGACCGACTTACCACTACGCGAGAGAATACGCAACCATCGATCAAGCATCCATATTGCATACAGGGACAAGGGTTCAGATCTGCCAGTTGCAAAACATTTCCTGGAACATAACTATCCTCTTCCTACAATTAAATTCCTGGCAATTGACCATATCCCACAACCCCTTAGGGGTGGGGACCGTAAGAAGCTCCTGTTACAAAGAGAACTTTTTTGGATTAGAACGCTTGACACAGTTCAACCCAAAGGATTAAATGAAAAATACACATTGGGTATCTTCCTTTGAGCGGACGGCCCCAGAGAGCGATACCAGTTCTTGACCTTGGATATCACCTATAAATTATAGTGGACATTACTGAATACATTGACTATATCTATATTTTGGACATTAATGTCTATTAACATTTGTACTATCTAGGAACTATGTTTGGCTATTGAATTCTTTTTACCATTGGTCAGTGATGCAACTAAGACCTTTTTAAATTGTCCTCACTCCGCCCTGTGAACAGTATTTATATGCACTGCATTACACAGTTTATACATATGTTCATCTTACACATCTGGACATTATGATTTTTCTTAGACTAACAAAGTTTTGATTTTGATTATATATGATATAGCATGATTTGACTCAGACGTAATAATAGGACTCTTAGAAGGGAATAAGCATGTGTATTATTGTAACATATTTTCCTCATATACAGATACAATCAGCACTGTCAACCAACACTGTATCTTCCGACTCCTCCCTCTTAATATATTCATCTTAATATATTCCTATTAACATATTCACATCAACATTTACATCCACATCAGCTAGCCAATATGAACACATCAGAGTATTCTGACTTCTGATGAGATCTGCATTCCGGTTTCACCCTCATCCCCTGGACTCCTTCTTTACAATAGGAGCATAGAGCCCTTACTTTACACTTTGCATAGATCCTCTACATGTGCTATGTACAGCACCTAGGATCATCTTGCCATTATTTTTCGTTTCAGCCTCCTGCTGACACTGAACATTACGTTTTGTGACCGGCAATGTTTACCGATCGCACTTCTCCCCTCCCACACACTGAATATCCCTGCCCAGCCAGACACGAAGCAACATGTTGCTATGGCAACATATCAACAAACCCTATCGCGGTCCAGCTGACGGTTACGTCACTCACTGGAACGCGAGGTCTGACTGCAAAGCTGATCCAGCTGCAGAATACAGACACAGAGGCTAATTCTTACCGCATTTTTCTGGCGTTCTTTCTGAGAATCTCCATGGGGACACCAATGGGAAAGGGGTAAGCACCACCTGTACCTAATACAATGTACTTATGTAATTTGTAATTTATTATTATAGATGTGTTGGTTTCTGCACAAGAACTGAAACGTTGATATTTAGTGGCGGTTGCTGAATAAAAGCGAAGTTATTTTTCACTACATATTTCTTTGAAGTGCTATCTTCTACTACTTTGTTATATTCTACATGCTTGACAAGCACCGGGCTCTACTGCCTGCCAACCCAGGCCAAAAGTCCAGATAATTTAATTTGCTAGCACTGTGTTTAACCCTGTAACTTTCTATGACACCCTAAATCCTGTACATGGAGGTACTGTTTTACTCGGGAGACTTCGCTGAACACGAATATTAGTGTTTCAAAACAGTAAAACATATCACAGCGATGATATTGTCAGTGAAAGTGAAGTTTTTTGCATTTTTCACACACAAACAGCTCTTTCACTGAGGATATTATTGCTGTGATATATTTTACTGTTCTGATACACTAATATTTGTGTTCAGCGAAGTCTCCTGAGTATAACAGTACCCCACATGTAGAGGTTTTATAGTGTTTGTGAAAGTTACAGGGTCAAATATAAGGCTTGATTTTACTTTTTATTATTTTTTTTTTTTTATATTGAAATTTGTCAGATTGGTTAGGTTGCCTTTGAGAGCGTATGGTAGCCAAGGAATGAGAATTAGCCCCATGATGGCATACCATTTGCAAAAGAAGACAACCCAAGGTATTGCAAATGGGGTATGTTCAGCCTTTTTTAGTAGCCACTTAGTCACAAACACCGGCCAAAGTTAGCGTTTTTTGCATTTTTAACACACAAACAAATATAAATGCTAACTTTGGCCAGTGTTTGTGACTAGGTGGCTACTAAAAAAGACTGGACATACCCCATTTTGAATACCCTGGGTTGTCTACTTTAAAAAATATGTACATGTTAGGTGTGTTTCGGGGATTTATGACAGATAACGGTGTAACAATGTCACTATTGATACATTTAAAATATATATATATTGAAACAGCAATTTCCTACTTGTATTTATAGGCCTATAACTTGCAAAAAAAAAGCAAAGCATGTAAACACTGGGTGTTTTTAAACTCGGGACAAAATTTTGAATCTATTTAGCAGTTTTTTTCATTAGCTTTTGTAGATAAGTAAAAGATTTTTCAAGTAAAAGTCCCAAAACATGTTTTTTTTTTTATTTTTCACCATATTTTATTTTTATTTTTTTTAAATACAATATATGACATAATATAAATACTGGTATATAAAGAAAGCCCTTCTTGTTGTGAAAAAAACAATATATAACTTGTATGGGAACCGTAAATGAGAGAGCGGAAAATTACAGCTAAACACAAACACCACAAAAGTGTTAAAACTGCTCTGGTCCTTAACGTACAAACATCGCAAAAACAGGCCGGTCCTTAAGGGGTTAAAGGTGTGGCAACAGCTGCATAAATAGAAATTAAAGTGATTTAACTCCAAAATGGCAGAGAATTGAGCAGTGAAACTTCAGAGGATAGATCTACACACCAAAACGGCTTAATTAAGCTAAAGTTGTTTTGGTGACTAGTGTCCATGCTTGGGTGCCATGTTCCTGTAGTTTTAAGCCTTCAAGTAAAAACATTGCTGTCACTCAGACAGCAACTAGAGTGGCTCCCAATGAAATTAATAGGATGGTCTCACAGAAATACATTTACATTCCTAGCGCTATAGTCTTCATTTAACCCCTTAAAGGAGCACTATAGGGTCAGGAACACAAACATGTATTCCTGACCCTATAGGGTTAAAACCACTATCTAGCCGCCTTTAGATAGTAAACTCTTACTTGTATTCAAGTCTGAAGCTGCTGCCTCTGCCTGTGAACTGACATCATCAGAAGTGGTGGCCTGATCAAATCAAAATGCTTCCCCATAGGATTGGCTGAGACTGACAAGGAGGCAGATCAGGGGCAGAGCCAGCACAATTCAAACACAGCCCTGGCTAATCAGCATCTCCTCATAGAGATGAATTGAATCAATGAATTTCTATGAGGAAAGTTCAGTGTCTGCATGCAGACGGAGGAGATACTGAATGTTTGGATGCATTTTAGGCAGCCATGACCCAGGAAGGATCTCCAACAGCCATCTGAGGAGTGGCCAGTAAAGTTATCACTGGGCTGAAATGTAAACACTACATTTTCTCTGAAAAGACCGTGTATACCGCAAAAAGCCTGAAGGTAATTATTTTATTCACCAGAACAAATTCAATAACCTGTAGTTGTTCTGGTGACAATATTGTCCCTTTAAGTATGGAGTACAATTTCTGACCAAAACAAAACCTTGAATTTGAGCTATATGTCTGTTCAATTATAATTTACCTCATTCATATTAAATTAAGGGCTTTCATTACACAATTATTTATATATGGATTACAAATTAATATGAATAAATTAAGAAAAAAAATTATTTCCGTAAAAATGCAATGTTCTTTTCCAAGTTTTGCCTGGCATTTTAATGGTCAATGTCATAATACGGTTAGCTTTTAGTGCAGGAATATACATTTTTGTTGTACCTGTGGGACATCACAGCATACAATGTCCTCCATGTACAAGTTTCATGATGTTTTGGAAATATACAAGACCGTATGGCAGGCGAGGAATGAAAATGAACCCCATCGTGGCATGCCATTTGTAAAAGTAAACAATCCAGGGAATTCAAAATGAGGCATATGTCCAATCTTTTTTAGTAGCCACTTAGTCACAAACCCTGGCCAAAGTTAATGTTTATATTTGTATTCTTGCATTTCTTTTGCACAAAAATATCATTGTCATTATACGTTTTACTGCTTTAAAACACTCATATTTGTGTTCAGCAATGTCTCATGAGTACAAATGTACCCCCATCTACAGGTTTTATGGTGTTTTGGAAAGTTACAGGGTCAAATCTAGGACTTGCCAATTTGAGTTTTTGCATATTAAAATTTGCCAGATTAGTTTGCTGGGCCTATGTTGCCTTTGAGATCATATGGCAGCCCAGGAATAATAATGACCCCCGATCATGGCATACCATTTGCAAAAGTAAACAATCCAGGGTATTCAAAATGGGTTATGTCCAGTCTTTTTTAGTTCGTTATTTTGAGATAGTTTTATTTACCTGCACTTGGTGTAGAAATTGTTACATGTAAAATGGAGAAAAAAAAAAAAAAGTATTTTGGTTTGTTTTGTTAATTCTTCCCCATTTTTAAAATAGTTAAATAGTTTTGTTTAATATTACTTTATGTATACATATAGGATATCAAATGAAAGTCATATTCATAAGGGGTTAACTAATTTCTCGCTTTCTTAATGTTAACTGCATTAGTTCCTGAAGAAAATAAACATTGGACCTTTCTTTCTAAGATCTATTTTTTCCTGCGAGAATACAATTTAACTGCTTGCACATCCCTGTTCAGGAGTATCAGAATTACACTGGGTACAAAAGCAGAGATGCACAATTGAAAAGAAAGATAAGCTTAAAGGGAAACTCCAGTGCCAGAAAAACAATCCGTTTTTCTGGCACTGGAGGGTCCCTCTCCCTCCCACCCACCAATCCCCGGTTACTGAAGGGGTGAAAACCCCTTCAGTCACTTACCTGGGACAGCGGCGATGTCCCTCGCCGCTGTCTCCGCCTCGCTCCTCCTTGTGATTACGTCGGCCGGTGGGCGAGACTAATCTCGCTCACCGGCCGAGGAGACCTAATGCGCATGCGTGGAAATGCCGCGCATGCGCATTACGTCTCCCCATAGGAAAGCATTGAAAAATCATTTCAATGCTTTCCTATGGGGTTTTGAGCGACGCTGGAGGTCCTCACACAGCGTGAGGACGTCCAGCGACGCTCTAGCACAGGAAACCTGTGCTAGAAACTAGGAAGTGACCTCTAGTGGCTGTCTAATAGACAGCCACTAGAGGTGGAGTTAACCCTGCAATGTAAATATTGCAGTTTATGAAAAACTGCAATAATTACACTTGCAGGGTTAAGGGTAGTGGGAGTTGGCACCCAGACCACTCCAATGAGCAGAAGTGGTCTGGGTGCCTGGAGTGTCCCTTTAAACAAATACTAAACCAGCAGCGAAAACCAACGTTTTGTAAAAGCACAATAACAGGTCTTTTGATCTTCCGAAGTAATATTCTCTATACCAGGGGTAGGCAACCTTTGGCCTTTTAAACTACATCTCCCCAGATGCTTTGTCAGCATTATGGCTGTAAGATGATTATGGGCAATGTAGTACACAACATATAGAGAGTGCCTAAGGTTGTCTCTCTCTGTTCTATACTAATGTTACTTGGCAGCCTTGTGAGTGTATACATGAGTATTTAAATATTCCCATGTTGATTTAGTATAGAGAACATATAAACAGTAATAAAATTAATTCACACAATTCTCCCCCCACAGATTTAACTGCAAGTAAAACTGGATCCCTATTTCAGATCCAATTCTACCATGCCATGTTAAACCAATATATGACTTGACCAAGAAGTATCCCATGAAAAGGATAGCGTACCAACTATCAATAGCACCATCCTGTGGCTACTTAAACTTGCAACACACACTTTACTTACAACTTCACATAATCAATGAAACTAAATGGTATGTGCAGAAGATTTTAATTATATGATGCTTGGAGAACTATGCACCCAGAAGGGAGAGATTATACTCACCTATCAAAAGTGCATGGTTCATACTCAAGAACGGATATGTGCCTGGTGAAAGCAAACTATACGTAAAATAAATACATTTCTAATTAAAGACAATACACGGTCAGACCATAGCTTTGTTATAGTAGAGTTTGGTAAATCTCCAATTATGGGTAGATCTACATGGAGACTGGATGATGCAATAATAAAAAATAAAAAAATAAAGACAAACTAATTAAACTATCAAATTTTTTTTTATGAAGAAAATAATACGACAGAACGATCTAACTCTAATCTGGTGTTCGTATAAGGCAGTCATTAGAGGCTATTTAATAAATGGAAAAATTCAATAGGAAAAAAAAAAGGTAAAGATTTATCACATACATACATACACACTATATATATATATATATATATATATATATATATATATATATATATATATATATATATATATATATATATATATATGTTACATAGTAATCTTTATTATGAAATATTTAACCCCTTAAGGACACATGACATATCATGATTCCCTTTTATTCCATCAGTTTGGTCCTTAAGGGGTTAAAATAGCACTGATTCAACCCCCAATGGCCTTGTTCAATGAAATTGCTACAAGAAAAAAAAAAAAGTTATTGCAAGCAAATCTTCTGCCTATACTAAAACCCAACAAAAATCCAGCAGATGTGAGTAATTATAGGCCAATATCATTAACACCAATATGAAAATATATGCCTCCATATTGGCAGAATGAATTAAATCATAAAAAAAAAAAATTGTACATTTAGACCAAATAGATCCTCAAGTAATTGCACTAGAAGAATTTTGGAAACATTGGATCAGTCTAGCCATAGTGCTGGCCCTGTCGTTAGATGCTGAAAAAGCCTTCAACAGGGTCAGCGGGGGTTACCTAGATAATGTTTTAAAATCTTTTGGTCTAGAGGGATGGATTCATGGAGCCATAATGTCCCTATACTCTAATCCCTCAGCTAGAACCATAGGTGCTAATATTTGTGCATTATGGCTCGACTTAAGAAATCGTACAAGGGATTTCCCCTGTCCCCGTTGTTGTATATCTTGTCGGTTGAGACTTTAGCGATAAACATCAGAGAGAATAAGGAGATAAAAGGTTTTTGTGTTAAAGAATAAGATATTAAGATTTCTTTATATGCTAATGGTACTTTGATTTCTTTAACATCGCCAACAACTTCCCTTCCTTGTTTAATGCAGGAAATAAAATAAATACATGCTTTATCAAATTATAAAATAAATGTGTCAAAAACGACTGCTTTAACTATCAATGTAGACAATGACAACTGAAAATCTTAAACATTTTGATTTAATCTGGACAAAAATAATTTAATTACTAAGGAATAACTATACCAGCAAGGGTGGAAAAGACAATGGAGATCAATGTTTTGAAACTATTAAAGTATGTCAACAAGACTTTGAAGGATTGCCAGTCTGTGGAATCATCATGGTTTGGCAGGATTAGTATTGTCAATTCATATATAGTACCTAAATGGTCCTAATCTATTCATGTTGATACCACTTAAAATCCCCAAAAGCTGTCTGGATATGGTACAAGCTAGTTTCTCAACATATATTTAAAAAAAATAAACAAACACCGGTTAAGCGCAATGATTTTGGCAAAAAAAAAAACAAAAACAAAAAAAAAAAACAACAGAAGGGAGGTCTAAATTTTCCAATTATTAAACATACATATTATGCCAATATGATAGAACACATATATAAGTTACAAGTAGATGAAATGGCAATTGAGCCATGGTATATGATAGAATCTGAGGCAGTGAAAATAGAAAGATTAGAGTATTTTTTATGGTGTAATAGCGGTGAAGAATTGACGAACCTTGTATATAACAAATCTTCGATACTAACAAACAATCCAGGTATGGGACGAATTTAAGAAATACTTTGGTCTAAGACATAAAATATTAAAGACATGTCATTTAGCATCTTTAGAAGATAATTGGCCAAAAATGTACGAAACTACTCTTGCAGATATCACTCAGCAAGATCAAATAGATTCATTCTCCAATATTTTTTCAAAATATCAAATAAAAAGAAATTTTTTTTGAGAATCAAAAACTTTTTAAATAACTTATTAAAAAGTACAACAATAACTAAAACCTATGAAACAAATGTTCTCGTATGTAAAGGTTAAAAAAAAAAAAATTACCTTCAAAGCCAATAAATTGATTGAGATGTTAATTGATAAACCATTAAATAATAATAAACCTGGAATAAGGAGTTAGGATTGGAAATTTTAGAATCTGAATGGTACTCTTCCTTATGGCTAGTTTAAAAAAAAATATACATTGCTTGAATTTAATAGAATGCCAATATATAATTATGAATACATGGTATTTGGTTTAATTTAGATTATCTAAAATGTATCCTAACTATATGTCAAACTGTTAGAGATGTGGAAATCCTGCAGGCACTTTTATACATATCTGGTGGTCATGTCCACTAATTAAAACAATTTGGAAATGGGCATTCTAAAGTTATAGGGGTTATCGAATGTAGATCTGAACTGGTGCCCAGAGACCGCGCGATTACATTTGAATCTGTATGAACTTCCTAGGGAAAATAGATGTTCAGCTATTCACTGCCTCATAGCGACAAAAATTATGACTGCCAGAAATTGGAAATCTAATATGCCATTCCAAAAGCATCAGTATTTATATCAATTGAAATTGTAATTTTGTATGGAAAAAAAATTGGCTAATTTAAATCCACAGCAATATAAAAAAACAAGAGATTTCTTTAATCGATGGTTGAAAATAATTTGAAAGTATTATTCTATTTGTTTACCTTGCAAAAAGTACAACAGATAACACCATTAGATAAATATAATTAACTCCCGATCTGTATTTTCTTTTTCTTTTTTTTTTTTAAAGTATTGTTTGTTTTATGTTTAAGTGAGTTAATGTCCTTGTTGTAGACTATGCTTATATATTTAGATGCTTTACTGATTATTACTGATGTATAAGCCGATAATGTTTTGTACAATATATGAAAAAATTAAATAAAGTTTAATAAAAAATAAAAATAAATAAAAACTTACAACTTCAGGGTCGTCTTCCTCAACAACTAATGATTTCCCTTCTTTTTTCAATTGTTTCTTCTTCTCTTTTACCTAAAATACAAAACCAATGGGAAAAAAAAATAAAAATTATTATTCAAATCCATGTGTTCTTACTTAAGATTTTAAAAATCTGTAATGGATTACAGGGCAGCTCTGCCTGGTCGTTTCATCCATCTGACAGGGAAAGTACCCTGCGCACAGTTCCTAATCCAGACACGGTTTTAACTTCCTCTATCCAAAAGAAAGGCAAATTGAGTACAGAGAGCATTGTATAATTAAGTGCAGCGGGGATTAGGCAGCCGCCCATGGACTGAGCGGGGATTAGGCAGCCGCCCATGGACTGAGCGGGGATTAGGCAGCCGCCCATGGACTGAGCGGGGATTAGGCAGCCGCCCATGGACTGAGCGGGGATTAGGCAGATAATCGCCGCTCAGTCCATGGATTTACAGTACACCTGTGTGCCATGGCACAGTCACTAAAAATCACTTGTAAAAGAGTCGAAAGGAAAGCAGGACATAACATCTGACCTAGGTAAATCGGATGCAATGGAAACAAAATAGCAGGTTCACCAAAAAACTAAGTATACTTATACATATTGGCACATACATTTCAGAACATTAAAAATACATATATCCAAAAAATATACAGCACTGTATTTTGGGCACCATAGGCCTGGAACTTCATTTCAATTTTAAAACTCTTATCTTTAAGTGTCATCTCATCTTTGATGAGAGCTATAATTTCAAGGGTTAAAGTGGTTTTAATTCATTAAACCCCTTCCTGCATTGAGATCTGACGATAATCAGACATAACTTGAGGGTATTCGCAGGTTAGAATAAAAGGTCACCTGTAATTTAGCTTAAAACCATACAGAGTTAAACATTCATGTTTATGGTAAAACTCTAAAGGCTTTTCCTTTTTCCATGGAATTTACTGAACCTGTTGGACCATAAGCTTGCTTGGGCAGGGCCCTCTTCACCTGTGCACACAGGTTGTGAATCGTTTCCTCTGCCAGCTAAAGCACATGCAATTTTCTACTTTGGTGCAGAATCCCCACCTATGTAAAGCCTAACTGCCTATGTGTATGCATTGCTCAGACCTTTACAGTCTGTGTGTTTTTCTTTCTTGCCTTAAACACACAGTAAGATAGTTATGGTATTGTTTGGTACACTTGTTTCAGTTTAATCACTAGTCTGTGACCTGTATGCTATATACAGGTGAAATGTTCTATCAGGGACATTATTCCAAAAGTTAAAATAGGTTATTAATATAGAGCCAACATATCCTGCAGTGCTGTACAATTGGTAAACCAAGACACAAAATTCTGACAAAACACATTTGACATATGGGGACTGCCCCCATATGTCAAATGTGTTTTGTCAGAATTTTGTGTCTTGGTTTACCAATTGTACAGCACTGCAGGATATGTTGGCTCTATATTAATAACCTATTTTAACTTTTGGAATAATGTCCCTGATAGAACATATCACCTGTATATAGCATACAGGTCACAGACTAGTGATTAAACTGAAACAAGTGTACCAAACAATACCATAACTATCTTACTGTGTGTTTAAGGCAAGAAAGAAAAACACACAGACTGTAAAGGTCTGAGCAATGCATACACATAGGCAGTTAGGCTTTACATAGGTGGGGATTCTGCACCAAAGTAGAAAATTGCATGTGCTTTAGCTGGCAGAGGAAACGATTCACAACCTGTGTGCACATTTCCCTTATGGCGATTAGAAACAGAGAGCAACCTGGGAATTTGCTTCCACGGCCTCTATAGAAAACCAAGCCTTTCTGCAATGTTCAGACTAGCATACACGTCGTAAAGCTAACTTGGCCTTGGAAATCGTCAAACTTGGGAACAAGCTTACTGGAACATATTATGCATTTACCTTGAAATCTTAACTTTGGCTGTTTGTTTACCTTATATATCGAGAAAGAGGCTATAAGGATTTTGTGTACCAACAACCTTGCCTAAATGCCTCACTGTGTGTAGGGAGAAATGGTGGAACACACAGAAGCGAATGTAGATTGTACCTGGCAGTCACATAGCCAGATTGGCTGTAAAAAGCCAAACGACTACTAAAACGAAAATATACCAATATATATATATATATATATATCAATTTGTTCTTAAATGCAATGGAAATTTATTACAACCTGTTTGTGCGTGCTTTCATTCAGTTATTCGAAACACATGGCAACCTGTGCGTGTGTATGCCACAGAATGCTTAGTGAAGCAATCTTAGCCCGACTCATGCTTTGGGAAAAGCTTTCATGGATTGAGTAGTGGGCATATAGAGCAGGGATCTGCCACTGCTAGTCTGCTTTCTGTCAGACTACTATCTGGTAGTTCACCTAAAATAAAATAGGAAAGTAAAGGGAAACAAAAAGACTATTATAGTAAAGGTCACTTGATTTAACTCAATGGTCTCTGAAGTGTTGGTGAGAGCACACTGGCAACTAATCTTACATGAACCTAAAAGCCAGATAGTTACTCCTTGGTTTAGAGATCACCAGATTTAAAACCGGCTGCATGTGCTGAGATCGTTTTGAAATGCACCACCACCCAATGTGTGCGTTCCACCAATGGAACCTCTCAGCCATGCGTACAGGCGAACCTACCTCTCTTCAGGCATGGATTGGACAGATCCCCATGTCTGACCAAATCGCAAAAATGTGAGTAGCTGTACCTATTCTATTATCAAAGCAGGAATATCTAGATTATTAATAAAAACAATCCACTTTTATTGAAACCCCATATGGTTTTAAAAACAAATGAAATAATCACTCATAAATGTGTATCATTGTTTTAAACTTGCAACTACAAGGATAGTTGCAAGCCTAATCAAGCCCTATGTTACAGCCCAATCTATTCTGTCAAAGACAGGAAGAGAATTATGCAATCTGACCTGTCTGTCCTTAGGACAGGCAGACACTGGGGAATTCAGGGTGGAGTTGTCCTCAATAAAGCTAGAAGGGTAGAAGACTGCATTTTGTATTTTTAACCTTGCTACCTGTCCTGTAAGAGAGGAAAGGTCAACTAGCCATTTGTGAAGACGTATGGACGTATGGAAAAATGGCATTCCATTTTTCAGATATGCTTCGGTACTTACAATGTGTTCAACATACTCCTGTCCAGCCTGAATCACATCTAGTGCCCTCTTCTTTTGCTCAGGGTCCAGTAAGCATTTGTATGCCTTGTCTACAGCTGTAGGAACATAATGTCAAGCATTACAAACTGAAGATCACTTCAAATGAAAATAAAGTAAAACAACCATATTAGGAGAAAGGCGCCACAAAGAAACAAGCCGTATTAAATGCTGGATCTTTAACCCCTTAAGGACAGATGACATGTCATGATTCCCTTTTAATCAAGAAGTTTGGTCCTTAAGGGGTTAAAGACTGAATTCCCCACTAATGGTCCAATACATCAACCCATTGTACATGAATGAATAAGAACCTGGAGCAAAAGGAAATAAGGAATTACAAAGAACGTTTGGAAGAAGCAGAAAAAGGAGGGGACAAATGGTTATAGGTGGCTATGAAAGAGCTAAGTTGAAAAAATAATTGTTGATAAAGTACAATATTTACCTTCAAATGCTTTTTGGGCTCTATCTGGGTCATCTTGATTTTTATCTGGATGGACAAGGATTGATAACTGTAAAAGAAAAGAAAATAATACTAATGTTTTTAAAAAGTGTCTTTCTTGTTCCAGCAGGAAATAAAATCACTCATAATGCAAACTAGGTGAATGGAGCAAAGTTAATATGCAGCACAGTGATGCACACTTGCCATTCCTGAATCTGAGAAGAAAAACAAAGTCACAAAGAAAAAACTAAACACACTGTTATTTGACAAGTCTAATAGACATAAGCTCAAAATAAGACAGACTTGCCCATAGATTCATGTGAATATCTTAGCAGCAGCTGCCAGGAATGCATACCTCAAATTCCACAGTTTTATTAACCAATGGCTTCTCACCATATTAAATTAATCTTTTTGCTTTAAGGATGACTGGCTGGAAGTGCAATGCTGCCTAAATTGGCCAACTATTTTATTCCCATCATCTCGCTCATCTGTTTACCCTTTATTCTCCTCCCAAGTTTTTGATGTTATATCACATTTACCCCCACTTTTTTCCTAGGGTGGACAGATGGCATGCTCTTGTTATTTGTATTAGGCATGTTTTCATGATACCTGTGAAGGATATGAAACAGACCATCTAGGACAGTGGTAGGCAACCTATGGCACGTGTGCCATGCATGGCACTCTGGGTGCCTTTGCACGGCACTCAAAACTTTTAGAGCTAAATCGTCTCTGGCCTGTCAGGAGTCCCAGTGGAACTTCAGATATCGGTTAGTGCAAAAAGGTGGTGAGGGACAATCCTCAATTTATTCATTACAACACTTCGAGAAAACTAAGGACTAAGATCACATATAGTGAAGTATATACAGATAAATGTTCTCTACCTCCTGGATTTAGCCATTTATCTGTATATACACTTCACTGTATGTGATTTTATATTTTCAGATCTCTATTATTACATCCTGTTTATTTCAGGTTGTATCCTCTATATATTTTTTGTTCTATATCACCTGTTGTAGACTTTTCTACAGAGTTGTATCAACTATATCTTGTTTTTTGCTACTTTTATGTGTGTATGTGAGGCACACTTATCCAGGTGATAGCACTGTTTGTTGTTGTGCCACATATATAGTACACTTTTTGTTTACTTTTCACTTTCTCCCAGCAATTTTCAACCAGAAACCACACTAGAGTAGTGCTGCCCACTGCAGCTATAGCAGCTCCTGCCCACGATCTGTACCTGGCCAGTACGGTCCCCACTGGACCTACACACACAGTCCCCACAGACACCACTCACAATCCACATACACAACTCCACAAGCAGCCTCTCACATGTAATACCACAAGCAGCCCACACATACACACTATGTGACACATCATCCAGTTCCACAAGCAGCAACCGTAAACATCCCACATTCATTGGTATCATACACAATACCACAAACTACTCAAATATATACAATAGCATTGCCCAGATACGTACAAATAGAACACTACAAAGCAACTACATACAGCACTCATAAATAACAAGAACAATGCGGCAACATACATACCTGAATTTTTAAAAATAGGACTTCAAGATCTTATTTTGGCACACTACTAAAAAGGTTGCCTACCCCTGATCTAGGATATCACAGTATCTATCTAGTTGTCTTGTATGCAACATATCGATTGTAAAAACACTAATAAAAATCCGTATAACTAAAGAATATGAGAAGATTATTTTTCTTCTATTTTAATGCACTTTGATGGAGCTTGTATGTTCAGATTTAGGTAGGGATTGACCGGTATAATTTTTACCATAGCCGATGCAGATACAAATTATTAGTAACTTTTCGAGCTGATTGTCAGCAACCGTTGTAGACATTTTTCACATTTAATGTTTTTGTGTAGATGTTGTATTTAGAGTTGAGCGAACCCGAATGTACCAAACATTACGATTTTTTGACCCCGAACATTTCAGTAACAGTTCGGGTACAGATACGGTGTTCAGCGATTTAATGGCGCGTTTTGAAAAGCTGCAGGGTAGCCAATCAACAAGCGTTTGACAAAACTGCCGAATTGCGTCCTAACAAAATGAGAACAGTTTCTCCATTCGTGTTAGAACGCAATTCGGGACTTTGTTCGTATCGCAATTTTATTCGAATGAATGAAACTATGATCATATTCATTGCTGTGCTGCATCTTGCAGCCGCTTAGTAGATAACTCCCTAATTCGCACGGTATCTACCAAAAGGCTGAAAGACCTAAATTTACTAAAATGACACAGCGCACTCTGATTGGCTTAAACCAACCAGAGTGTTCTTAGCCTAATTGCAGGGCGGGGCAAGGCTTTATAAGCCTTGCCCCGCCCTGCAGAGCTCAGTCTGCACGGAGCCCTCCATGGGTGAAGATGGATTAATTTTTTTTGCGTCAGGTTTTTTTATTTTATTTTAAGTTCGACAGGTATTCTGTTTTTTTTTTCCAGGGGTGGTGGCCAGGGGGGGGGGGACATTAGGTGTGTGTGTGTTCCCCCGTCCCTCCCCCCAAATTTTTATTTAGGGCCCCCACCCACCAGGGCCAGGGGGGAGGACATTAGGCTTCCCCCCCCCATTCTAATTTAGGGCCCCCACCCGTCGCTCAGGGGTGGGGGCCGGGGGAGGACAATAGGTCCCCCCCACCCCACCCCTTATTGGTATTTATGGTCCCCACCCGCCGCTCAGGGGTGGGGGGCCGGACAATAGGTCCCCCCCTTATTTTACTTTAGGTCCCCCAGCAGCAGTACAGGGATGGGGGCAACCTTTTTTATTTTTAACAGTGAGCAGCCACAGGCTCCTCACTGTTTAGACATGCCACTACTCACGGTATAGCAAGTAGGGGCATAATTTACTAATACTTAGTAATATTTACTTAGTATTAGTAAATTTGGCTGAAATACCAATTCATAGTCTTTCAGAAGATAGCTCTCTAATACCATGGGAATTAGGGAGTTATCTACTTATTCATTCCTGTCATTACATTGACTGGCCAAGTAACTTACATTTTATATGAATGTTTGTTACTTGATTGTTGCAAATGCTTACAGCTGAATCATGGCTATGTTTGTATACTTTTAATTTAAAACTGTATACAGTGTAACATTCTTCTTCCTCCACTGGGTAAGTCCCGAACTTGAACTTTTTGACGAAGTTCGGTCGAACCCGAACATCCAGGTGTCCGCTCAACTCTAGTTGTGTTGTTTTTTCAGTTCTGGTATTAACTGAACATGCTGACAGAAATTGGACTCCTATCACTCTTAGGAAGACAGTACATGCTGGGATCAATGAGATCCCAGCAAGAACAGTGTTGTTACCATCACTCTCAGTCAGCCAGCCCAGTAAATTACAGTCGATTATTTCCTGTCTCACCTCCCTGCTTTCAACTGAGCTCCGCATGTTGGGCCTCACAGGGAGGGGTGACGGGAGGTCATGACGTGGGGCTACGTTGGCTGGTTTTTCCGCATGGGGAATGAGGTCCGTGGGAGAGGCGAGTTATCAGTAATATTGGTAAATTACAAGGCCAATACAGATGATGGGAAATATTCAGAGTATGGCTCTAATAGTTTGCTAAACCGATTAGATGGACAAAGTTAGACTAGTTAGATGGACAAAATATGAGATGTTCTAGGAGTAAGAAGCACTAAATTGAACTAATGTTAGGAAATTAAAATTTCTTTACAAGCAAGTTATGGATCTTACATTCTACATCTACCCTGCAACCATTTCGGCAGGCACACCCCATCCTATTTTAACACACTAAATGCGCTTATTACCCAGGGCCATTAAAGGGAGAAGTGCCCAGAGCGTGAAGCCCAGCTGGACACTGACCTACTACACTCCTTAACAAAGAGAACTATGACCCACACCAGAGAGCCACACAAGCAGCTATCAGAAAATCCCAGGAACACTGCCATTACATTACAATACTGAAACAGTGGACACAAACTTACTTAATTGGTGAGATCCACCCTTGTTTTCTGTTTTTCCATATTTTTTCTTTTAAATAATAAAAACAATATATATATATATATATATATATAAATAAATAGCTTGGCACTCTCCTTAATTGTATTTATGATAAATCTGCCTGGGTGCAAACAGTTGTGCGTTCCATATATATACAAGAAAAATCCAGGATGCACTCTCAGGGCTTGTGAAAAAAATGTATTACGTTTTTTTTTTTTTAAATCATGTGCGAACAAAAAAAAACTACGTTTCGACCTCTGCAGGTCTTTTTCAAGGTTACGGACCCTTGAAAAAGACCTGCAGAGGTCGAAACGTTGTTTTTTTTGTTTCTTGTGTATATATATTTATTTCTATTTTTTTGTTTGACCACCAGAGACTGAGTATACTAGAACATATATTTTTGTTTGGACTTTTTTTTTTCTTTTTAGAATTATGCCTCCTTTTGTTTTTGTCTTATTGACAAGCATTATGTGCATTTAACATATGCGCAATTCTAAATTCTTCCATCTTTTTGAGCATTTATTTCCCCTCATTCTTTTTGGATTTCTTCAGACTCACCATCATAAGTGGACTAGGTGTCTTAGGAGCCAATTAACTTCAGGCTTCTTCAGCGGGGTGCATTAAATTGAATATGTGAATTTTTTCTATATTTATAGAATTCACACTTTTTTCTTTTCCAATACTTTATTGCAATTGAGGTGTACGAATTTCTCAACAAGATATGTATTCCTCATCAATGCAATATAGGTCCTATTTTGTTGGCAAAAGTGCTTTACTTATTTTTTTGCACTAAGGAAAACTAAACAAATTATTTATAAGCATTATTTAAAGTGAGAGTGCGGTCTTCATTTACTATTGTTTGTATAAAGATACATACCCTTGCACTGTCACTCATCAGGTAACCCTACCTCCCCAAGTAGGCACCACGTCTGTCTCACACCCTCAGGCACCTCAATCAGTGATTCTAAAGCTATATGATATAACCCCGCCCTATTATGTCATGACATCACGCCATCAACATACAATTGTGTAACTAATGACGCCAACTCAAGATTTTTTTTTTTTTTTGGGGGGGGGGGGGGGGGGGAAGAGAGTGGGTTATTAAGTTATTACCCCAGACTTATAAATACCCCTGAAACAAACAACCAAATGGTCAGTATAGAACTGTTTTAAATATAACCTTTAACACATTTAAAATCTATACTTTTATAAAGCTTTCCAGCACTAAGTTGTTTCAAACTATTGAATGCATCGAAAACTTCATATATTTTTCCTACAAGTAGGAAATTGCTGTTTCAATATATATATATATTTTAAATGTATCAATAGTGACATTGTAACACCGTTATGTGTCATAAATCCCCGAAACACACCTAACATGTACATATTTTTTTGAAAGTAGACAACCCAGGGTATTCAAAATGGGGTATGTCCAGTCTTTTTTAGTAGCCACCTAGTCAAACACTGGCCAAAGTTAGCATTTATATTTGTTTGTGTGTTAAAAATGCAAAAAACGCTAACTTTGGCCGGTGTTTGTGACTAAGTGGCTACTAAAAAAGGCTGAACATACCCCATTTGCAATACCTTGGGTTGTCTTCTTTTGCAAATGGTATGCCATCATGGGGCTAATTCTCATTCCTTGGCTACCATACGCTCTCAAAGGCAACCTAACCAATCTGACAAATTTCAATATAAAAAAAAATAAATAATAAAAAGTAAAATCAAGCCTTATATTTGACCCTGTAACTTTCACAAACACTATAAAACCTCTACATGTGGGGTACTGTTATACTCAGGAGACTTCGCTGAACACAAATATTAGTGTATCACTACGAACAGTAAAATGTATCACAGCAATAATATCCTCAGTGAAAGTGCTGTTTGTGTGTGAAAAATGCAGAAAAACTTCACTTTCACGGTCAATATCATCGCTGTGATATGTTTTACTGTTTTGAAACACTAATATTTTTGTTCAGCGAAGTCTGCCGAGTAAAACAGTACCCCCATGTACAGGTTTTAGGGTGTCATAGAAAGTTACAGGGTTAAACACAGTGCTAGCAAATTAAATTATCTGGACTTTCTGCCTGGGTTGGCAGGCAGGTCCCTCAAATTGCAATCATTAAAATTACTTAATTAAGTAAAAATATTACATAAATACGCACGTAGAATTTTAATATATATACATATTTATGAAATTATGTATATGGACATATGTATATTTCGTATTATTTTTATTTATTTATACATAGATATATATATCATTACATTCCAAGTGTATTTTGATATATATATATATATATATATATATATATATATATATATATATCTCAATATCAAAATACTGTTAGAATAAAATTGCATATATATATAATTTTTTTTTAATTAAAAATAATTTTTATTTTTTGTCATTTATTTTTATTAACATATTTGTATTTTATAATATATATATATACCATATATAGTAATTATATATATATATATATATATATATATATATATATATATATATATATATATATATATACGTATATATAAATATAAAAATACACTTAGTATGACTATTATATATATATATATATATATATATATACACACATATTTTTTTACACTGATTGCTTTATTTTGCAACTTTATTTTTGATTTTCCACTTGCAGGGAGACTGCCTGTCAGCACAGACAGTCCCCCTGCAGGCAGACACATGGACACCTATTGCGGTCATGTGATCGAGTGATCACGTAGCCGTGGGGTCTTGATCTGCCGAGGGGAGACTGCCCGGGCAGACAGGCAGTCCCCCTGGACCGGGAGGAGCGCTGATCGCCGCCGGGGGACCGACGGCGATCAGGTAAGTAGCCCCAGACCGTTATGACGGTTCAGGACCGTCAGCGGTCCTGAAGGGGTTAATAGCTAAACGAATACAAAAAAAATCACTAGTCAACATTTTAGTGAACAACCCCCCAATGAATCAAAACCTGGATTATTTACTAAACAGAGCCCAAGGTTGAGTGATAAAAAAAAAATGCTACTAAATAGTTAATTTAATATTATGTAGTAGTACAATTGTAGCCAATTAATTGCTAGATTGTAATAAAAGTATCCAGTAATTTATACAAGTGAAGAGAAAAGATTGACAATTATTAACCACTAGATGTCAGTAGAGAGCTGGTATGCATATAACAACCTTTAGCACTCCAGATGTTGTGGGCTACATCTACCAAAATGCTCTTACAGCAATAATGCTGACAATGCATTAAGGAGATGTAATCCACAACATCTAGAGTGCCACAAGTTGCCTAACCCTGTGTGACTAGACTGTGTTTAACCAATATACAGAATACAATGTGTGTAGACAAGCAAGGTTATTATACTGAATGAAACATTCAGACTATTACATAATAAAAATAAATAAATGACTATTACTAAACTAGTGTAGCTCCGTGACCTGTGCACCTAGTAAGGAGCGTAAATTAAATATAAAAGATGCTAAAATGGGAGATTAGTGCTTTAGGAGCAAAGGGGCGTTTCTTTAAATCCTTAAGTACCTAAAATTACTGGTACTTTTTACTCCTGACAAAAATAACGGTAAACTAAATAGTAATATTTTTTAGTTTGCTTACAAACATTTTAAAACGAAGGGTTAAAAAAAAAAAAAAAAAAAATACATTGTATTAAGAAATATTGGCTGCATAGTGAAAACATTGTTATAAATCTAATCATCAAATTAAATTAATTAAATGGTGGTACCTGTCGAAATCTTTTCTTGATTTCATCATCTGTAACTTCTGGATCAATCTGGAGAACCTACCAAAAAGGAAAAAAAAACATTCCTGCTTACTGGATGACACAATGCTAAATTAAGATGCATTCCAACTGAACTGTATAACTAGAAACTGAAAATATGACAACATTTAAATAAAAAAAAAAAAAAAAAAAGACAGCAGTATTAAAAAGGGCCCTCTGGGCACCAAAACAACTTAATTGAAATGCCTTTTGCACCTCTCTCACTCACTATTTTCTGTAAGCGTTGGTCATGTTGGTACTTCAATGGCAGCCATCTTGGGTTTCAATTTTAAAGACACCCAGACCCCTTTTTCTTCTATATGTTTATTTCAAATTTAAAGTTTAATTTTAAAATGATCTGGTCACATTATACATATTCTATTATACCCTTTTGTAGCCATATATCCAATGTTACATTTGATGTTTTAAGTTAATTACATGCTGGCCACATGATCTGTGACATTATCTGACCTTTTCTAACAAAAATATTTGCTGCTATTTAAACAGGACAGGTCCAATGAGCTGTATTTGGAAAAAGCCTTGTTTGGCAGAACAGGTTTCTGTTTTTATGCTAAATATTGGTTTTATTATTTTTTGTCTTAAATAAAACTAGTTTTGGGAGCGGAGCCAAGCTACTAACCTGAATGGCCGCATGCAACTGAAGCTCCGTGACAAACAGCCACATTGGACCCGCTATTGCAGCCCAAATCTCCCACAAAATGTACCAAACAGTACCACCACCAACGGAGGAGATAGGTAAAAAATAAATAAACACAAGCCCGACAGACCCAAACAGAGCGGAAATATTGGAGACCTCTGGAGGCTTGCCCGCAGCACGGTGGGCGCCAACATGGCCGACTACGCCGAAGACTGCTCAGACATTTCAGATGACTTCACTAGCTGGGTAGAAACACATCATCCACCCGTCATGTCAGCCCCACTCCCGACTCACCCACAAGTGGATACTTCCCCGGTGACCACAGGGGTAATGAAAGAGCTCCTAGCAGGGTTTCAGCTTACCATACAAGCTGACATGGCCCGGATCCGCACAGACCTGCAGGGCCAAACAGGCCTCCTGAGTGCTGTGGAGGGAAACTCCTGCCAAAACAAGCAGGACACAACCCTGCTGCAACAAGCTGTACACGAGCTGCAACAGCAAAATCGCAAAACAGAACAGCGTTTTGCAGAACTGGAAGACCAACGAAGGGGCCTGAACCTCAAGAACAGGGGAATCGGAGAGGAGATACAGGAGTGAGAGGTACCGCATTTTGTCAGTCGACTGATGTCAGCCCTCCTGAACCCTAACACAGATCACAAGCGTGGATCAATCTGCCCAAACACACATATCTGGAGCTGATCATAAGCTTCAGAAAATTGTAAGTGCTACTCTTCTTATTTTGTTCTTCAGCTCTTTTACATACTACATACTTTTTTTTTTTTTAATCGATTCATCTTCTCTCCCTTTCTCAGGATCTGTTCTTCATTTCTTCCTGTCTGCTCTAGTTTTCTTTAACCCCTTAAGGGCACATGACATGTGTGACATGTCATGATTCCCTTTTATTCCAGAAGTTTGGTCCTTAAGGGGTTAAGACATAAGACAAAGTAGGGACTATTTGTCTTATGGAGGTTTTACGCCTGACCAGCTATGACCAGCGGAGCAGCAAAGTGTGCTTCATTTCCGGTGGTCAGAGCAATTTTCCCACAATTCTCACCTTTCCTCCGTGTTCCCGTGAAGCCTTCTTTCACTTTTCCCGAACGTCCTGTCATTTATACAGAACGCCGGCAAAACTACAGAAAATAAACTTCACGGAGGAAACCTGTGAGAGGGAATTGTACTAGAGGACAACAGGCACCATAACTACAGTGGGCTTTGTGATTAAGGTGTATAAAATGCCCAATTTTATTTTAAAACAAAATTTAAATTAATACATAAGCAAGGATAATTTTGAATTGAGCTGGAAATTAAATCATTATTTATGCTTCCCTTTCTGTTGCTTTGTGTGGATAACAGAAAGAATGGTAGAAAGTAAAATTGCATTAGATGTATGGAGAAATAAATATATATTATATATATTCCTGCTTGGTTGACAAATGTAAAATCACCTGTGGTTGTAACATGACTCAGCCAGTCATATTAGCTCACTTTTACAAACTGCTGTGTTGCAGGAATTTTAAAAGAAAGCAAAAGGGAATTGTGACTGACTGTAACAATCAGTTAAATGGACACTGTAGTCACCAGAACAGCTTTAGCTTAATGTAGTTGTGGTGATTATAATCATTGCCTTCAGTCATTTTAATGCAAACACTGCCTTTTCAGATGGCCTCCTAGAGGGGCTTCCTGGCTCAGGGCTGCACAGTAGTCAGCACTGCCATTCAGTGTCTCCACGCTCTGCATGGGGACACTGAATTTTCCTCAGATATGCATTGATTGAATGCATCTCTATGAGGAGGTGCTAATTGGCCAAAACGGCATCTGGCCCTGCCCCCTTGCCGATTTTAGCCAATCCAATGCTTTCCCAGCTTAGCAAAAAAAATAAAAAAAAATCGGCAGTTGTCATGATGTCACCAAGGGAGCAGGGCCATGCCGGCGGACACGCGCATCGCTGGAAATAAGGTGATTTTTCATTGCTTTTAAGGGGAGCAAGTCACCTTTATGGTGGGTTTAGCATTATAGGGTCAGGAATACACGGTTGTGTTCCTGACCCTATAGTGCTCCTTTAATATTAATTAGCTGGGGATTGGGTCTTACTATAATATTTGTTTAACCTCCGTTGCACAGCAGAGGATGACTGGCTGGTGTCAGCAGATCGTCTTGTGGCTCCTGTGGTAAATGGTCGACCTGTGGAGCGGTTCCTCCCTTTAAATGGTGTCCTCTCGATCACAGATCATAATCTTTAACAATCTACACCCCCATAGCCAAGGAAAATGGGGAAGAGAGATGACATCTAAACCTACTATGATTAAAACTAAAAATGTAAAATGTGTTTTTTGTTTGCTTTTTAAGTCTCTGTGCAAATTCAGAAGCAACTTAAGATATGCAGGTGATTCACAACAGTATTTTACATATGTTAAGCATCGCCTGCATATCTCAAGGGTGGTCCCAAATTTTGTATCTTGACATACAAATGAGTGTGTGTAGACATCAAAATGCCCCAAATTAACCGAGGGTCAAACTAGGTCACCAAATTACTTTTGAAGAACATGGAGTAATGAATCACGGAGAAGCAATTCCATTGATCACAGTTGTATAGTTTTACCTCAAATGGATTTAGGTTGAAATAGGATGACCCAGGTCTAATCAACCGGTCTATCTGCTGCTTTGAAGTTAGAACGGAGTCCCGTTTCTCAATTTGTTTAACCTGTAGGGGGATGTGGGAAAGTAAATTAAAAGGAACAGATCAGTAGCCTAAATATACAAAGGATTAAAGAATTACCATAATATGATATTGCAATTTGCATATATTAGTGAAGAAAGTAACACAACTTAACATTATATAAGCCAACCTTTAAAGAGCCAGAATGGAAATCACCACTCTTTTAAAGAAACATGCAACGAATTACTTTTTTTTTTTTTTTTTTTAAATCAGCAAATACTTAAATATACAAACCAAAATAATGTAAAAAAAATATATGCAGTAAACATTTATAAAAAATTACTAAAAAAAAAAAAAACCTTGGTCAGATTGCGTTATTGGGCACGCCTCTCAACTAAGAAAAGTAAAACACCGGAGCCTACACTGCATGATCACTCTCCCTCTCTTCTGCCCCTGTCAGGATGTTGCAAGGTGGAGAGATCTTCCTACTGCACATGTGTGACTGTCAGACTTGCCCAATACTCTTTTCCAGCAAGTGGGTGTGGAAAGCATAAGAAAGAAGCAGGTAAATATGGAAAAAATATTTACCAGCTTTTTCTAGCCTGCAAAGTGGTGCAACCTGCTTATTCAAAGCTTTTGTATGAGGCAGCTATCTCAAAGTGATGCATGGCTCTTTAACAACTGCAAGGCTGTAAAGAGTTGCAAAGGCAAAGCAAGCAGAATATCTGAAATACTGGCAAAATGTCTTTAATGGACCACTGTGGATAAAACAAATTTTAAAAGGTTTGACCCGAATGTTTTCTTCTCAGAGTCGATCACTCGGCCCCGCTGACGCCTCCTCTGGCCCAAGCAATAATACAGAAGCATTTCCCTTGGGCACTGATGATGGGCTTTGAGTATGAGCTTACACTCTCGGCCTATCACTGCCCATACATTGAGAGTAATGAAAGTACATACCTCAAGACCCCATAATGACTTGCAATAAATGTGTTATGAGGTCTTTTTCAAAGGACCAGATTAATGTTTTTTTACAGGTTGTTAATGTTGACATTATATGGTTAAATAGATCTCTTGGTAATAGCATAGCAAGTTCTAAATTAAAGCTTGGTATCACTGAGGACCATATATCACGGTTGAAATTACCTGTTAACATAGATCAGAGCTTTTAAAAAGACAGGAGCCAGATGGCCATATTACTCATACATGCATTTAGTGTAAATGAAAAATAAAGGAGTACCAAAAACAAAGCCTTGGGGAACACCAATGATAAAAGAGTGTTCACAAAGATAGGATGAAAACCAGGAGCACAATGTCACGGAGTACAAGGTTGTGGAGTCTTTGATGAAGAGGAGAGTGGTCAACAGTATCACAAGTAGCAAGAGGTGTATCAGTCACTTTGGAGAGGGCAGTTTTAATAGAATAGAGGGTCAAGGAAAGAGTTCATATTAAGAAAGTGAAGTGGAGCTGTGATATGGTACAGAAATTAGAAGAAGGTTTTTTTGTTTATTTTCCATTTAGAAGCTTAAAATCACTGTTTATGCAACCCTAGTAAGACCTCTTTGCATGTGACATACATTTGCTGTAAAGAAATCTAATGTTTAACTTCCATTATTGCATGTTCTCTTTAATTTAGAATTGCTCATCTCCTGCTCCGTTAAATGTTCTGCTAGAGTCTTCTAGGTATGATTAGAGATCTGGAGATAAAAACTTCTAAAGTAAGTTTAAGATATGATTGAAAATGAAACCATTTTTTTCATGCAGGCTGTGGGAGTCACAACGAGGGGAGATGTGGCTAGAGCTGCAGAAACAGAAACAAAAGTGATGCAACTTCTAAATGACAAATAATTAAAAGGGACACTATAGGCACCTAGACCACCTAAGCTAATTGAAGTGGTTGCAATTTTAGATAAACTGCAAAAAATTACATTGCAGGGTTAACTCCACCTCTAGTGGTTATCTACCAGTCTAACCAGGGTGGTTAGGTGACTTTTGGTCATCTGACGCTGGACGTCCACGCGCTATGCAAAACCCCACAGGAAAGCGTTATACAATGCTTTCCTATGGGAGAAGTCTTAATGTGAGCACAACTTTCGACGCACATGCGCTTTGGCCCCTATAGTGTCCCCTATAGTGTCTCTTTAAGCTAAAGTTGGTGCCTAGAGTGCCCCTTTAACAAAAGGCAGAACTACGACTGTCAAATACTCAGCTGAGGGTAAAGGTATTTCTCTATGGAGGCTCCCCCAGTGTCTTCCACAGACAGGGTGGTACTCTCACCCATGTACGAGGGTACATGGTCTTCTGACAGATTAAGCACCAGGATATGAAGAAGATGGCAACGGACGCGAAGAACAGGTCCAGGAAAGCAAACCTCAATTTTCCCTGCACCCTGTGGCAATCAGCAAAGACACCACTTTGCCACAGCCTTGCCTTTGCAAAACATGCAAATATCCCAGAAAGTGACAGAGCAGCTTTAGTTGGTGCAGTTTGTCCCTAGAGCGAGGGACAGGAGAGAGCTGAGAGAAGAGAAAGTGGAGACAGGAGAGAAGAAGACAAGTAATCTAAACTAAAGCTGCAGAAACCCTTACGTTTAACTAGCATTTTCAATGATGTTTTTCCTACCTAAGTATTACCAGAAACATCGCAAAACCTAAGACGGTCATATCTATATATACACACACACACACACACACACACACACCATATCACATGAAAAGTGCTCCCCTAATAGTATGTAGAGCGCAGATGCCGCAGGATTACACCCATTGATTTGTGGTCTGGTATAAAGCCTGCATTATCTGAATTCCAAGTACTTTAGGGCAGAACTTTTCGTGTACTGACCGACACAGTGAGCGATGGGTGTCCTGGAAACACATGGTTTCTGACTGACACACACACACACACACACACACAACCATCCCCCCCCCCCCCCCCTTCATACAAATGCAATGTCACGGTACGGCCCCCCTCTCACGGTGTCACAGGAGCCATGCTGCAAATCACAACATGAGAGCCACACACTGCACGCACTCAGCCATTTCCCTTTAACCCGCAATAAGGTCCTACAGCAAGCACTGCCCGTCACCAGCCAACTGCTCCTACACCCGCTTGGTGTTCCCATAGCCCCGCGGTCATAACAGACGCATTACCTCGGAGTAATACGTGGAAAACGGGTCACTAGCCGAGCCAGAAGATCCTCCAGCTCCGGGAGCCGCCATCTTGCCGCCGCGCAACGACGCGCACGTAAGTACGCCACTACGTCACCGAAGGCAGGACTAGAAAAATGAAGAGGGCGGAAACGGAGAGCGGGGCATGCTGGGTATATCCTTAGTGAGAGAGAGGTGTGATGTGAGCAGGACTGAGCAAGGCATAGAGTGACACTGGTCACAGGGTACAGATAGAATTTAAACCCAAAAACCAAACTGCACACCACAACTACTGCAGAAATAATTAATACTTTATTGACAAACTACACAGTAGACACAAAATAAAGGACAAAGAGAGCAAAAGCTAAAATATACACAGCACAGTAATACTGTTACCCTCAATAGCCCACCAGGGCTGGACACATATTACATTGAAAAAGGCATCCAGCAGTGTGCCGAAGTGGTGGTTTAGTGGCCTGTGTCCTGCTCTGGTAGGCTATTGATGGTAAAAAAAATTAACTTTGTCCTTTGTTTTGTATATATTATATAGTTTGTTAATAAAGTATCAATTATGTTTGCAGTAGTTGTGGTGCAGCCCATCCATCAGATATAGCAAGAGAAGCTGGATGAACAGGAAGCTAATCTGAATAAGTAGCTGGGTGAAAAGGAAGCTAACTTCAGCCTTTGCATAAGAAGCTGGCTTCACCAAGAAGCTAACTTCCGCATCATAGAATTCCTAGCAAATGCACAGATTGGGCACTCCAGCACATCAACCACAACGTGCTATTGATGGCTAGAGCAAGGGTTCCCAACCTTCACTGACCACAATAATTCCATGATACCTACCAAGAACACATTGTTTTTGATGTTTACATTCATTAGCAGCTGATTAATGTCACATTTACTTAGAACCTTACTCAATAGATATGCATATATTTTACTAAATCAACTTAATATTGTTTAAGAGAAATACAACACTGGCTAAAGATGGAAAAAGTCCATCCACCAAAGTTGTAATGGCTGTAGGATACAAAGGGGCATAACCCCAAAACAACATAGGTATGCCGGGTATAGCGGTTGCGTACGTAAGGCTTCAACAACGAAGTGTGAAAGACATTAGGAATACGCAGATTCTTAGGAAGACCCAAGGCATACGAAACAGGATTAACCTTATGCAAAACACGATAAGGACCAATAAAGCGGGGAGCCAATTTCATAGAAGGCACCCGGAGGCGAATATTTCTTGTGGAGAGCAAATCCCTGTCCCCCACGACATAAGAAGGAGCCGCCCTGCGATGCTTGTCAGCCTGCACCTTCTGGCGAGCAGTGGAATCCACCAAAGAACGCTGAAACTGCTCCCAAGTATTACGCAAACCAGCCAAATGCTCATCCAGAACTGGCATGCCCTGTGAGGAGAAAGCAGCCGGAAGAACAACGGGATGCTGGCGATAGACAACGTAAAAAGGACTTTTGCCGGAAGAATCATGAGTAGCGTTATTCCGAGCAAACTCAGCCCAAGGAAGAAGGTCAGACCAACTGTTCTGATGGTGGGATACGAAACAACGAAGGTACTGCTCCAGAGATTGATTTGCACGTTCAGCAGCTCCATTAGACTGGGGGTGGTATGCGGAAAATGAGAGAGTAATACCCATTTCCGAACAAAAGGCTTTCCAGAACCTGGAAATAAATTGGCTACCCCTATCGGACACAATAGATACGGGAATGCCAGGAAACCGAAACACCTCTCTAGCGAAGATAAGTGGCAGTTCCCTAGACGTGGGCAGCTTGCGAAGAGACGCAAAGTGGGCCATCTTGGAAAACTGATCTACTATCATTAGGATAACTGTGTTACCATTTGAAGGAGGTAATTCAACAATAAAATCCATGGACAGGTTAGACCAAGGTCTCTCGGGAACGGGTAACGGATGCAACAGCCCACAGGGAACTCTACGAGAAGATTTCATACAGACACAAGTAGTACAAGCACCTATATAGTCGGTGACATCCTTGCGTAAGGAATCCCACCAGAAATACAGAGAAACAGCTGACACCGTTTTGGAAATACCAGGATGTCCAGCAGTCTTAGTGTCATGATGCAACGACAGAATCTCCCGTCTCTCGGGAACATCAATGAATAGTTTATCAGTGGGCCTCTCGCTAGGGGCCATTCTTTGTTTCGCTTGTATGGCCTGCAAGAGGGACGAGGAAATAGACAAAATAGTAGTAGCTATTATCCTGTCTGGGGGAATGACGGGAGTAACATCAATCTCCTATTTGTCAGCAGTTTCGAACTGTCTGGATAGAGCATCTGCTTTAGTGTTGCGATCACCTGGCCTATAGGTGATAATATAATTGAAATGAGACAAAAACAGTGACCACCTAGCCTGCCTAGAAGACAATCTTTTAGCCTCACTAAGGTAGGATAGGTTCTTGTGATCCGTAAATATGAGGATAGGATCCTTAGTTCTTTCTAACAAATGTCTCCATTCTTTAAGTGCTAAAATAATAGCAAGGAGTTCGCGATTACCCACATCATAATTCTTTTCTGCTTTGGACATTTGTTTGGAAAAGAAGCCACAAGGATGCAATGGCTTATCAGGCGACTCTCTTTGGGATAAGACAGCACCTACCCCGATATCGGAAGCATCCACTTCAAGAATATAGGGCAGTGAGGGGACAGGATGCTGTAAAATAGGTGCAGAGGCGAACATAGTCTTAAGAAATTCAAAAGCCTGAAGTGCCTCGGGAGACCAGACACGAGTATTGCCATCCTTTTTTGTAATACGGGTGATAGGCGCTACAATAGAGGAAAAACCTTTAATACAACGTCTATAATAGTTAGAGAAACCAAGAAAACGCTGAATGGCTTTCAAACCTTGTGGTAGAGGCCATTCTATGACAGCAGAAAGCTTCTGGGGATCCATCCGAAAACCTTTAGCGGAAATCAAATACCCCAAAAACTGGACTTCGGATTGGTCAAATAGACATTTTTCCAGTTTACAATAAAGACCATTAGCAAGAAGGGTCTTCAGAACTGTTGTAACATGTCTGTGATGAGTGTGTAAATCTGTAGAATATATTAAAATGTCATCCAAGTACACAATTACAAATGTGTGAATAAAGTCTCTTAAGACGTCATTAATAAATTCTTGAAATACTGCTGAGGCATTACATAGACCAAATGGCATAACAGTATACTCGTAATGGCCAGATCTAGTGTTGAATGCCGTCTTCCATTCGTGGTCTTTCTTAATACGTATTAAATTGTATGCACCTCTAAGATCCAATTTAGTGAATACAGTAGCATGTTTGAGCCTGTCGAATAATTCCGTGATTAAAGGAATAGGGTATGCATTTTTGATAGTGATTTTATTTAGACCTCTATAATCGATACACGGTCTTAAATCACCTTCTTTCTTCGATACAAAGAAGAACCCCGCTCCAGCCGGAGAAGAGGATCTCCTAATAAACCCCTTTTCTAGTGATTCCTTAATATACTCCTCCATGACACGGTTTTTTTGAACAGATAAAGGGTACACCCTGCCCTTTGGGGGTATAGTGCCAGGCAATAAATCGATAGCACAATCGTAGGGTCTGTGAGGCGGTAATTTGTCAGCCTCACAGCCTTTTATCGAAGACAGTCTTGAGAAATAAGTACTGCGGGGGTATAACCGTAGACAAAGGAGGAGTAGTAGGAACATTAATAGAATTCAAAGGGGTGCAGGGCCGGACTGGCCCACCGGGATACCGGGAAATTTCCCGGTGGGCCGCGGCTCCTGGGGGCTGCTCTGGCAATATGTGCCACCGGGTGGCCGGTCCGGTGGCACACACTTTGAGGGGGCCGGCCGGCAGGCGGCCGCATTGCACGCTGCAGCCTCACCGGTCCGGCGGCACACCTAATGCTGAGGGGTGAGGGAGGAGCATGTCTCTCTACCATGCTCCCTCGCGGTTCCCACAATCCCCAGCAGCATCCGTGCTGGGGATTGTGGGAACCGCGAGGGAGCATGGTAGAGAGACATGCTCCTCCCTCAGCCCTCAGCATTAGGTGTGCCGCCAGACCGGTGAGGCTGCAGCGTGCAATGCGGCCGCCTGCCGGCCGGCCCCCTAACTCCTCTCAGGTGGGTGGGGGGATGGAAGTGGGGGATGGAAGTGGGGGGGGGGGGGATGGAAGTGGGGGGGGGGTGAAGAGAGAGAGACAGAGGTGGGGGGGATGAAGAGAGAGACAGAGGTGGGGGGGCTGAAGAGAGAGACAGAGGTGGGGGGGATGAAGAGAGAGACAGAGGTGGGGGGGATGAAGAGAGAGACAGAGGGGGGGATGAAGAGAGAGACAGAGGTGGGGGGGATGAAGAGAGAGACAGAGGTGGGGGGGATGAAGAGAGAGACAGAGGTGGGGGGGATGAAGAGAGAGACAGAGGTGGGGGGGATGAAGAGAGAGACAGAGGGGGGATGAAGAGAGAGACAGAGGGGGGATGAAGAGAGAGACAGGGGGGGATGAAGAGAAAGACAGGGGGATGAAGAGAGAGACAGAGGGGGATGAAGAGAGAGACAGAGGGGGGGTGAAGAGAGAGACAGAGGGGGGTGAAGAGAGAGACAGAGGGGGTGAAGAGAGAGACAGAGGGGGTGAAGAGAGAGACAGGGGGGGTGAAGAGAGAGAGGGGGTGAAGAGAGAGAGAGGGGGGTGAAGAGAGAGACAGAGGGGGGTGAAGAGAGAGAGAGACAGAGGGGGGTGAAGAGAGAGAGAGAGACAGAGGGGGGTGAAGAGAGAGACAGAGGGGGGTGAAGAGAGAGAGAGAGACAGAGGGGGGTGAAGAGAGAGAGAGAGACAGAGGGGGGGTGAAGAGAGAGAGAGACAGAGGGGGATGAAGAGAGAGACAGAGGGGGGGATGAAGAGAGAGACAGAGGTGGGGGGGAAGAGAGAGACAGAGGTGGGGGGGAAGAGAGAGACAGAGGTGGGGGTGAAGAGAGAGACAGGGGGGGTGAAGAGAGAGACGGGGGGTGAAGAGAGACAGAGGGGGGGTGAATAGAGAGAGAGACAGAGGGGGGGTGAATAGAGAGAGACAGAGGGGGGAGAGTGCCACAGGGAGAGGGGGGAGAGTGAGACACAAGGGGGGAGAGAGGGGCGAATAGAGAGAGACAGAGGGGGAGGGAGAGTGCCACAGGGAAAGGAGGGAGAAAGAGACAGAGGGGGGAGAGTGAGACACAAGGGGAGAAAGAGGGGCGAATAGAGAGAGACAGAGGGGGAGGGAGAGTGCCACAGGGAAAGGAGGGAGAAAGAGACAGAGGGGGGAGAGTGAGACACAAGGGGAGAAAGAGGCGTAAATAGAGAGAGACAGAGGGGGAGGGAGAGTGCCACAGGGAAAGGAGGGAGAAAGAGACAGAGGGGGGAGAGTGAGACACACTGGGAGAAAGAGGGGTGAATAGAGAGAGACAGTGCCACAGGGAAAGGGGGGAGAAAGAGACAGAGGGGGGAGAGTGAGACACAAGGGGAGAAAGAGGCGTAAGTAGAGAGAGACAGAGGGGGAGGGAGAGTGCCACAGGGAAAGGAGGGAGAAAGAGACAGAGGGGGGAGAGTGAGACACACGGGGAGAAAGAGGGGTGAATAGAGAGAGACAGTGCCACAGGGAAAGGGGGAGAGTGAGACACAAGGGGAGAAAGAGGGATGAATAGAGAGAGACAGAGGGGGAGGGAGAGTGCCACAGGGAAACTCTAGCCCTGGAGCTACGGGCTAGAGTTCACTCTCACCACTGCGACCACCAGGGATTCCTGGTGGTCCAAGTGGTGAGAGTGAACTCTAGCCCCATACAAACACTGCCCACACACACCATACACATTCACACACTGCCCCCCCATACACACACACAGACCCCCATACACACATTCCCCTACACACACAGCCACCCATACACACATTGCCCCACGCACCCTACACACTGAACCTTTCACACACATTGCACCCCTCACACATTGCACCACTGCTCCTATACCCTACTACAGCCCCATATCCCAGCAGACCCCAGGTAAGTTGTCAAACTGTACTTAAACGGTTTGACTACTTACTCTGGGAGCGGGTCCCGGCACTCCTGGCACCATACCCACTACACAGAGCAGTAGTGGTTATTGTGTATGGATTATTTCTTTAAATAATCTATAGGTGCCCCTCCTGAGATCAGGCCCTGGATCCGCCACTGATTTATATTATATATATATATATATATATATATATATATAATTATGCCTATTATATTTACACATATATTAATGTACATTTATATATGCATAATACACTAAGAAATGTCATTGATATGTACAATATGTAATAAGCAGATATTGGCCCAGTCTTGTTGCTAGGTGCATAATCCAGCACAATAACATATTTAAAGTGAAGAGTGCACCCACAGGACCTCAAAATAAACAAGATAACGTCATTTTTTACAGTTGTGCCCTACATACATTCACCATTTCAGTCCCATTACCAAGCGTTCCTTAATATGTCATGGTAGTTGGACTGAAACATTGGTTATATGCAAAGGCACGTCTGCTTAAAATAAATCTGCACTCTTTTTTTTTAAGCCTATATGTGCTTTTTTTCACATTGGAGTAATAATTTTAATTTTAAGTTATCTTTTCTAACTCTGTATCTGCACACTATGCTGGCGCGACGCATTATGGGGCTGGTAAATAATTTTTTCCAGGGCTGCTTTTAATTCCCAGTCCGGCCCTGAAGGGGTGACTTCAATAGTACAAGACTCGTGGCAGGCTTCGCTCCATGATTTTATTTGCCCTGACTCCCAGTCGAAAATGGGATTGTGAGCACGTAACCATGGGTACCCTAACACGAGGTGTGAAGAAGGAGAGGTGATGACCTGGAACCGAATGGTTTCAAAGTGTAAAACCCCTGTATACATGTGTAACGGTACAGTTTCATGAGTAACAACTGGAGAACTTAATGGTCTACCATCTATGGCCTCAACGGCCAAGGGTATCTCCTTCTCTCTGATGGGAATGTTGTTTTTCTTAACAAAACCAGAGTCTATGAAATTTTCAGCTGCCCCGGAGTCAACCAGAGCGTATATGTGCTCAGTTATACAACTCTCTCCCATATGTAAAGAAACAGGGAGAAGCAAACGGTTAGGAGGCAATTTAGGAGACTTAGATATCACACCCAAGGCCAGTCCCCTATAAGGTCTTAGGTGCAAGAGTTTTCCGGAAGCAGAGGACATTCCTTTACCATATGGTCTCTCCTACCACAGTATAGGCAGAGTCCGTCCCTTCTCCTATGTAATTTTTCAGTATCAGAGAGTTTGGCAACCCCTAATTGCATGGGTTCCTCCTCAGATACTTTAACACCCTCAGGTTTTTCAACTCTGGGGTTAATAGGTGTAACCAAACGTCTATTCCTGTTCTTAGTATGGAGCCTGTCACGAATCCTATTATCTATATCAATGAGGTAGTCAATAAGGTCCTCTAATGCAATAGGAAGCTCCTTAGCTACTACCTCATCCAATATAGTGTCAGATAAACCTTCCATGAATGCAGTAGTTAACCCATTGTTGGTGCAATCTACCTGTGAAGCAAGGGTACAAAACTGAATAGCATAGTCAGCCACAGACCTAGAACCCTGTTTAATTCTCATTAATGCTCTTGCAGCATTTTTTGACCTTTTTGTTGTGTCAAAAGTTCTACGAAAAGCCGTAAGGAAACTATTGAAATCATGCACCATAGGTCCATTTGCCTCCCAAATAGGATGTGCCCACTCAAGTGCTTTATCGGTAAGTTGGTGCATAAGGAACCCCACATTAGACCTTTCTGTGGGAAAGGAACGTGGATACATCTCAAAGTGGAATTCTATTTGATTAATGAAACCTCTGCATGTCTTAGAGTCCCCTCCATACCTAGGAGGAGGTGTTAAATGGGCTGAAGTATTAGGCAAAGCAGATACCTCAGGAAGAAGAGGTGTAGGAGGGTTAGGTGTGGTTGCTGGAATAGTTCTAGATAAGAGCGTCTGGAGAGCCTGGGCTATCTGATCCATACGGTGATCCTGCTCTACAAATCTAGCCTCATGGGATGCCATCTGCTGAGCTAAATCTGCGGGGTCCATGGCCCTATTGTAATGTAACGAAAATATACCCCAGCACGCAGGATTCAGCTAAACAGAAGACAACACAGAGGGGAGATACATCTACCGGACCTTAGAGTGGCCGGACTCGACGTATATAGGAGAAGTACAGAGTCAGGAACGATCCGAGGTCAAGGGCACAAAGAGACAGCGTAAACTAGGACTAGCCGGGGTCTGGTACACAGTAAACAGCAAGCCGGCAAACAGAACAGATAAGGATAAAGAGATAATGTAGTCAGAAAACAAAGCCAAGGTCAAGTACGAAGGAACACAACTGAATACAACAAGTGCTAAAGGGAACTGTAGCAGAAACCACGATAGGGCAAGGAACTAAGGGAAAAAGGTGAGTATATATAACTAAACACCTATTTTGATTGGCACCTGTCATATCCACGCCCCCAAAAGGTAAGTGTATGGGGAGTGTGGCATAAGAGGGACCAATGGGAGGCCTTTTCCAATTTAGGCTCTCACTGTCCCTTTAAGAGCGTGCCCGAGACCCGCAGTGCGCTCTTAGAGTCAGGCGGGACACGTGACCGCTTCTCGCGGACACTGCCCGCCTTCCTGTTACAGCCGTCGGATGAGCCGCGCGCGGGTCGTGCAGCAGCAGGAACGCGCCTGGCTCGAACAGAGCACCCCGGCCGGCCCCTGGAAAGGGTAAGTACCGCTACAATAGCCAATAAATGTCTCCCAAGGATTTAACTTGATTTACTAACAGGGTAGTGGGAGGTTTTTGATATGTAGCACAGTAGCCAGAAGGGAATTTACCCACAAATTTACCTGTGGCTCCGTGTGTAGTGTAGCAAGTGTAATTACCTGGGTACACGGTGATTCCATCAGGTGGCTTGATATCCCTTTGAGTTATTGGGTATACCTTTTTCCATTATTCACATACTGATGAGTTTGTTGTTGACTGTACATAGAGGTAAATTAAGAGGCAAGGTACCCAGATGGGGTCTGGCCCCACTACAAACATAACAGTTAGTTCTATTGTGAGAATTAGCATTATACCTCATCCACTCAAGCCATAGGTTGGTGTCTCCACAGCCATAGTGTCTTCGAATGTAGGATTGGCAATAGCTACCATGTCTTTAAGGGTCTTTGTGGCGAAACCGACCTCGCCATGTGTCCTTGGAGGGGGCTGCTTGCCCGCCTCTTGCCTTTAGACTATGGCCCCTGTTCTTTTTCCCTGGTTTGTGCCTTTCTGCGGACTGTTAAAGCCATGCTACCCTAAATAGCTATGCCATAGAGCCCAGCCGTATACTGAAAGACTGTATGAAAGACTTTGGCTCAATGGCGATTGAACTGTATGTATGTGATCTGAGCGCAATCCGGTAATAATGTGCGCTCAGATATAAGCTATCTGGGGATAGGTAGAATATCTGTATTTTTATGTAATAAATGTAACCTTGTGTATTTTATTGTATTTTTATGTCTTTTATTGTCCTTTGTCTGCCATGTGGCTAATGGAGTGTTGCCTCTGTCCTTAGAGATAATTGGATTACTTCTCAATTATCTCCAGGATAGAAGACTCTGAAACTGGTTTGGGCCGGAAAGCCATGCTGGCAGTGGGTTTTATTAATACTTTTGCTAACTTTTGAACCCTTGGTCTGATTCGTGCCATTTTTTAATATGTTGTTCCCCTGAATGGATTGATTGTGAATATGTAATATGTATTTTTATGTGAATGTGATGTATAGTTTTAAAGTTATAGTATATTTGTAAAAACTCTATTTCTCTGCCTGTGATAATTACATTTCCCATTGTGTAAGATAATTGTATCACAGGCAGAGGGAAGGACTTTACTGTGGGTTATAACTGTTATTTTATTGGTTATTTTATACCTCCCTGTGGGCGGTCCTGTATGTACCGTAATAAAAACCAGGCTGGGCTGGGTGTGCCAGCACAGTGAGTTCCTGTTTAACCCTCAAAGTGAAGTGTTGTCTCATTCTTGGGGGGAATTTGACTGTATGCCGATTGCCAGGAGTGTAAGCTGTTCGTAGGGCTTTTCCTGTTCGGCTGCTTCCAGGGTTTGTGTGTTTCCTGTTCGGGAGTTGGGGGATTTGTGCAGTTTGTAGTTCGGATAGTTGGTGATTGCAGTAGCTGATGGTCTATCTGAAAGGGGATTATCGCCTAAACGTTTTTTATCCTCTTGTGAGTGAAACGGTCCGTTACAGTCTTAATGTGTGGTTTGAGAGGGTTAACGGTCATGTGTATAGAGTCTACCCAGTCAGGTGATGTATGCATGTCTTGTAAATAGAAAGTCCCCAACTTGTTATATGACCCACCCCCTCTCCAGTACATTCCCATTACATATTCTCCAGTGTCTCCTGAGCTGGGGTGTTCAAAGTAAGTTTCATTGGGATTGACCCTGTTGGCTTAAATAAAGTCATTCTGTGTAACAAGGGTTTCCCATGTCTGTCCACCCTATCCAAGGCACTTTGTGGTCTGTAGCCCCATGGTCGGCCTGTGTTCCATCCAGGCCCGGACTGGCCATCGGGCACACCGGGCAAATGCCCGGTGGGCCGCGGTGGCCATGGGCCGAGGCCGGCAGGGGAAGGTCCCAGGATCTCCCCTGCCAGTCTATGCAGGGCCGGCACTATCCGAGCGCCGGCCCCGCTGTGTGCCATGGCGGGCCGGTGAGGAGATCAAAGCTCTCCCTCACCGGCCCACTTGGAGAGACATGCGGCACATGCGGCTGGGGAGGGAGGGAGAGGACCCGGCGGAGCTCTATCTTGCAGCTCCGCCGGGTTCTTCTCACGAGATCCGGATCGTTGCCATGGCAACGACCGGATCTCGCGAGAGTGAACTCTAGCCCGCAGGGATGGATGGCAGAGTGCCGGTCCCCTCCCCCCCCACACCTCTCCATGGTACCACCATGCCGGTCCCCCCTCCCAGGGTAAAGGTAAGAAGGGAGGGGGGGACATAATGCCTTATTATTAGTTTGGTTTTTTTTTTACTACCCCCAACACAAAATCCCTTTTAACATGCACACACAGCACACACAGCACTCTTACACACAGCACACACACACATCACACACAGCACACACAGCACTCTCACACACATCACACACAGCACTCTCACACACAGCACTCTCAGCACTCTCACACACAGCACACATAGCACACACAGCACACATAGCACACACACACACATCACACACACACACACACACATCACACACAGCACTCACACACATCACTCTCACACACAGCACTCTCACACACAGCACTCTCACACACAGCACTCTCACACACAGCACTCTCACACACAGCACACACACATCACACACAGCACTCTCACACACAGCACTCACACACACAGCACTCACACACAGCACACACAGCACTCACACACAGCACACACAGCACTCTCACACACAGCACTCTCACACATCACACACATCACACACCGCACTTTCACACACAGCACTCTCACACACAGCACACATCACACACAACACTCTCTCACACACAGCACACACATCACACACAGCACTCTCACACACAGCACACACACACATCACACACAGCACTCTCACACACATCACTCTCACACACATCACACTCAGCACCCACACACACACATCACACTCAGCACCCACACACTTAGCACACACAGCACCCACACACACAGCACACACATCACACACAGCACTCTCTCATACAGCACTCACACACATCACACACAGCACACATCACACACAGCACTCTATCACACACAGCACACACAGCACTCTCACACACAGCACTCACACACAGCACACACAGCACTCTCACACACAGCACTCTCACACACAGCACTCTCACACACAGCACTCTCACACGCAGCACACACATCACACACCGCACTTTCACACACAGCACTCTCACACACAGCACACATCACACACAGCACTCTCTCACACACAGCACACACATCACACACAGCACTCACACACAGCACTCACACAAATCACACTCAGCACCCACACACACAAATCACACACAGCACCCTCACACACAAATCACACGCACTGCACCCTTAAACACAGCAGCCTCACACACAAATCACACACCCAGCACCCTTAAACACATCACACACAGCACCCTCACACACATACACAGCATCCTCACGCACAGCACCCTCACACACAGCACCCTCTCACACATCACACACAGCACCACTCAAACACAGCATCCATCACACACACATACTGCACTCTTCACATACACACTACACCCCCTGCACCCCTCACACATACACACAGAACCCCAACACACACACACACACACACAATACTTCCAAACATATTTATATTTTATATATATATATTTTTTTTTTTTACATTAGCTGGGGGACGAGCTGAACAGGCGGAGATTTGGCAATATACTGAGACTGATGCAGAAAGGATCAGATGGGATACAACCACATCTGACCTTCCTAACACCACTTCTTTACGTGACATTTATTTTGAGCTACTTAGATGGAAAAAAAGAGAGACCGATTTGGATCTGCATGGACTATTTTTGTCTGAATATCATCGGAATCTCCAGATCCCAAGGGGTTTTAGGGTAAGCAATATACCTACCATTGGGAGATTAAAACCAGGTGTCTGTAAAAAGTGGACCTCTGTTTTAAATAAATGCTCACTGGATTTAATGTTAATCATTATAGAAGATGTTAAGGAAGATCTCATCCAAATAAGAAGACGTATTACAGAATTGGAAACTCGACAAGCTATACTGTTAGCCACACCTGAGGCTACTCCAACATTATTGAAATTGGAAAATAGTGTGAAGATATACAAAACTGACCTTATCCGCTTCAAGAGAGACAAACAAGTTGGCTGCTCTCCGGGAACGCCCCTCGCGGCAGCCGCTGTGCTCTAAGCAGAAAGAATTAGAAACATCATTCCAAGGGGGCGGAGCTTGACCGCCAAGTCTACCAGACGTGCAGGGAAAGAGCTCCTGGCGGGCAAGCAAAATAATAAGAAATATCATCGGCTATACAGCCCAACAACACCCCAGGGTGTACCACCCACCTCAGGGGTGCACGGAGGAAGCGGGAGACACCCGTTGGAAGCCTGTTGGGGCACATAGACCGAGGAGCAATCTGAGGCCTGCGGGAGCTGAAGCCGGAGAGAGGCGGCCGCTCTCTCTGACGCCGGAATCCCCAGCAATCACACCTAATTTAAACCCCCCCCCCCCAGGACCGGTGGGGGTCATCCCGGTCCCCGCAAGACAAGCGGGCAAACGGCGGCAACAAGCGAGCAGGCGTACATACGCGGAAGAGGCGCGAATCAGTCAGAGTGTGTCCAAGATGGCCGCTCACCATAAACTACAGAGTGGAGCCAGGAGCTCACAGCCTTCCTCCTCGGAGGCCCTCGACCGGCTCTGCTCAGCCTTCTACAAGCTGCTGCGCAGCAGGGGTTTCCACAGCCTCTCAGTGGCCCGGGCGATAGCCTCGTGGATCCGACCGGCGACCCGCAGACGCCACTATGCTAATTCACTGCAGGCATTCCAAGCGCCCACTCGAGTGAGTATCGGCAAGCGTACAGGCGGAAGCCGGACTGCGCCAAACCGGGTACACGCACCCACAAAAGCAGAAAAGAAAACGCAGGACAACCCCAGCACCTCGGCAGCATACCGGGGACCGACAGCGACAAAATCCACCTACAGCCAGCCGGGGAGTGGGCACCGAAGGGGCAATGGCCTCACAGCGTCAGCACGGACACCACCATCCCGCCGAACGAGCCTGCCACACAGGATAAAAGTCAACACTCATCCCCAAACACACCAGAGTGGGACCACACAGAACACCCGATCGGTCTACCACAAGCAGATCACGGGAGCTCCAGACTACCCTGCCAGCCATACCAACCCCCGAGTACCTACCCTCGATAGCGAGACGCACCGGAGAAGGAAACATCACATATCCAACATTGGACCCCCTGTGACAACTCGGTCCCGCTGGCCTTCATATGCGTTCAAAACCTTGAGGGACTGCCCAACAGACCATCAACGTCTCCCAGTGTCAGGAGTCGGCTGAACTTGAACTGAACATACAGTCCGTCCCTAAGCTGCCAGGCCCGATATCTACTAAAAGCAGCCACCTTACCTGACTGTGCAAACTGTTAAGTATTTAACCCATGGTTTACCTTGTTCATTCACAAGCACAGATGTCCTAGCTAGAGACCTCTATATCACATTATCCTCTGCAGTGGGTTTATCCACAGTCAAATATGAAGTTAATGTTAACCATTTTTGAGTATTACTTATAAAAATGTGTACAAGTGAAAATATTATTATTTGTATAGTCCCTGCCTTATTTAGGCGCCTAGTGATAGAGAATCACGTGTACCTAGCCACATATCACACACAACATGCTGATTGGCTGACACATTCACACTGAATAGGCCTGCAATCAACCTACATCGTGTTAGCCATTCAACTCCATTGATAATCTCACCTGTTAGCTATATGGCACAGAGCAACTGGTACTAATGACAAATGCTCATACACCTACTCAGCCCTAGAGGGTTCACTATTCACGTGGGCGTTTAATCTTAAATCGTTTTTGACACCATTTACACTGTTTATTTTACCCTCATTGCTAAGCTCATGTTATTAACTTTTATAATGTTCTTAAATTGTCTGAGCCTACTTAACTAAGTTGTTTAGACAGAGTGCCAACCCTTTGTATAACTGAATATCAGCAACTAGTCACACTGCATATGTTATATAAGTTTCAATGCTTGATCTACACACATGTTTACACAAAGTTTTGTTAAACTAAAGATCACATACTACTAAAAATCATTACTAGATTATCTCTTGATTTAAAAACGTGCAGTAGCTCGAACTGTATAAGCATGACCAACGCTCGACTTGTTACATAATCTGACTTTTAAAAATAAAAAATGTGCTATGTTATTGATGCCATACCAATGTTATAATATGTTTACGAATCTGTATGCACCAGCTGTCGTGGCAGTGCAAACGTATGTTCTTCTTATTATGCACAAATAAAATAAAGAATTAAAAAAAAAAAAAAAAGAGAGACAAACAAGTTAAAGTGTCAGCTGATTATAAGGAGCATAGAGTCTATAAGTGGCTTAGTGGCACTAGTGACCGTCCCAGATTTGCGAGAAAGAAAAGATATATACAGAAACCCAGACAATTCACCATTGACAAAACTTCTGGGGAATCCAGCTCTGAATCTGACCATAATAGGGAGATTGGAGAGGAGAGAACTGCAAGAACATCACAAGTGCAACCTTTTTTTAGAAAGTGCAGTTCAAGATCACTTGGGCATACAAACACGGTATCGGAACAAAATCACAACCTCAGAAGACGGACGATCACTAGACGTGGACAGAAGGGGAGAACCTTCTGGGGCAAGAGGAAAACCTCCACGCCAGAGGAGATAATACCGATTTTCAATTTATCCTCTAGGGTTTTGACGGCAGCAGAAATGAAACTATTAAGTAAAGGGTTGTCTTTTGTACCCACAGCCAGACCGAATGCATTAGATTGGGAAGTTGAATTGTATAAATTCGGAAGATCAATGCGACTCAAGGACTACTTTAAGAATAAATTGGTTCCATTGGAAAATCCAACTGTACCATTCAAGAAAAAAAGCACCTTTGACCCTATGCCCAATCAAGCCACTATAAAAACCTTTTTGAGATCAGTATACAAGGAAACCACTGACCATTTGGGAACTATACATCCATACCGTTCCAACTGTTCTAAACAGGATAGGGAGACTATTAAATCCTTGGCTGTTGATAAGAATATTGTCATCAGACAGGCGGATAAGGGTGGCGGGATTGTCATCCAGGACTACAGTAATTACAGAATGGAAATTTTAGACCAACTATCTGATTCCAACACTTATTTGAAACTACATGGAGACACTACCATTCAAGTCAATACGTTGATTGAAAATGCTCTACAGAGAGGCTTGGAGAATGAATTGATTAACAGAGATCTCTGGGAATTTTTACATCAGTCTAATCCCAGAACACCAGTGATCTATACACTCCCGAAGGTCCACAAGAACCTCCAAAAAACCCCGGGAAGGCCAATTGTTTCGGCGGTTGGGGGCATTCTGGAGCCTTTGGCAAGGTGGCTGGACTTTCTGTTTAAGGAATCAATAGAGACTTTACCAACGTATATTAAGGATACTCCTAACTTCATCAAACTCATTTCCTCTGTGGAGCTACCAATAGAACCTACATCTCTGGTAACCTGTGATGTTAAAAGTCTCTACACTATTATACCCCATATGGGGGGGGGTACAAGCTATGAGACAAATACTTCAGGATTCAATGAAATATGAGGGACCCTCCATTGACTACGTGATGGAAATTTTGGAATTAGTCCTCACACAAAATTACTTTCGTTTTGAATCAAGTTGGTATAGACAAATAGCGGGCACGTCTATGGGAGCATCCATGGCTCCAATGTACGCCAATGGCTACATGTTTGTTTTGAATCACAGTATATTCTGGAGCCCTTTCGGGATAACATCATAATATACGGACGATATATCGATGATATTTTCATGATTATCAGGGGAGACATCAGCACTGCAGAGATTATGGTGCGAAACATCAACTCATGTACGCCTAATGTGGAATTGACAATGACCGTGGATCCGTTGACTGTAGACTTTTTGGATGTACGAGTTTACAAAGAAGGTAATAAGCTGGCTTACACATTATACTCAAAACCTACTGATAGGAACACGCTCTTACAAGCTAGTAGTTTCCATCCCAAGGCATTGAAAGAATCTTTACCGTATTCACAATTCCTTAGAGTTTTGAGGAATAACTCCAACAAAGTGAAGGCTGAAGCTCAATTGAGTGATATGTGGGACAAGTTCCGACAACGTGGTTACAGCAATTACACACTACAGAAGGCATTGGATAAATGCCAACAAATTTGTCCTACATCGGATAAATCAACTATGGAGAGATTGGTGTTCCCAACAACTTATTCAACGGCTTCCTTACAATTTAAAGAAATTATTAATAAGAATTGGAGAATTTTGACAAATGATGTCACATTGCCGGAGCAATTTCGGCATCCGCCAATGATGTGCTATAAGCGAAATAAAAGCCTTAAGGACCTATTGGTCAGAACGGATCCTACGCATTGTTATCTACAAGAAGAAAAAGCGATGAATCCAGGTTGTTACAGATGTTTAGGATGTGTCACTTGTGGACACATGCTACCGGGGAAATTTTTCACCCACCCACACACTGGAAAAAAGTATAATATCAAACATCGATTGACTTGCACCACTGATTTTGTAGTGTACAAATTAAGCTGCCCGTGTGGGTTAACGTACATTGGGAAAACCGACCTACCCTTACGTGAACGTATTCGGAACCATAGGTCAAGTATAAGAGTGGCATATAGGGACCAGAAGTCAGACCTTCCTGTGGCAAAACATTTTTTGGAACAGGGACATACGTTACCAACTTTAAAATTGATGGCCATTGATCATGTTCCAGTTCCACGGAGAGGAGGGGATAGGAAAAAAATGTTGCTCCAACATGAACTTTTTTGGATAAGGACTTTGAAAACCGTATATCCAAACGGCCTTAATGAGAAATATAGCTTATCGGCATTTCTATAATATGTGGATAACATGTGATGCCCACCCTGGGGGATAGGCATACATGTTTAGATGTTTCCACTGTACCATTTTTGTATTATACACAGTGATTGATGGTCACGAGTAAGGGGTGATTGTGAGCCCACCCTGGGGGAGAGGCTGATCACTTACCTTTAGTGACTTGGTATCAATGGTATTTAATCATTATTGTTTGGAATTAGGAATGTTTGTTATGTATATTTATTATTTTTTTATGTTAGGCTCCCATTCTACAGAACTGTAAATATGGGTCTAGTTTGGTTACAATCCAGTGGGATAGACTTTATGAAATTTTGACCTTTAATTGGATTAAGGCAATATGATCTTATTAGTAAGTCATCCCTAGCTATATTCCTTGTGAGACCATATCAAGGGATGAATCCTCCATATTGTTTAAATTGGTTAGGAGATATATAGAGTGATCTATTTATTTGGATTGTTTTATGTTACAATTAATTTTCGTTGGAGTAGATTATTGACCGTGATTTATTTTTATTGTGCAGTATAATGGTATTTCCTTGATATGGAAATGACTAATGTCTGTCACTGATTTAGGATATATAGTCTGCATTCACTGTTTAAGTTTAATTTTTGGTTAAAGGACAACTGTTGGATTATTAATAGGCATTTAATGTTATATAATCAGAATTTCTACAGGATGGGAATTATGGGAGTAGGAGTCCGTTTTTTGGTCTGGCTGCAGCATCATGGCAGTCATTATAAAACATTGCCAGTTTCCTCTTTAATGATTTAATTATCTATGCAGTGTACAAGAGTGATATTTAATCTATTTGGGTATCTTGTTTGGCATTAATTGTTATGTATGCCCATATAGTACCACTATGATTATCTTCATTGGAATGATTAGCATTAGAATGTGGTTACACTGAATCAGAGTATGTTTAAAGGTTTAATTTTTTGTTCACTATTGCCTTCTGAATGTATTTATGCCTACTCAGGATCCCTATCAACAATATAGTTGCAGCTTTCATCACGATTCCATTTAGAGGGTTGTTTTTAAAGTTTTTACGATTTGTATATGTAGGTATCCATGGCAACGACTCCGGGTCGCGTCATTGAGCGCGACACCACGTGGCTTGCGACTCGCGTCATCATCCCGCGGCAGTCTCGTTCCGGTCGCCCTGAGAGTCGGATGCAACACAGGTGGGGGTAAGTAAGCGTTATGTTTTATGCTATATATTGGGCTATTGTTTGTTGTATGATGTGTCCTGAGGAAAGCCTGAGTGTATCAGGCTGAAACGTTGACCGTTTTATTTTGGAGATCGAATAAAGGTTATATTTTAACGAAGTCCTTGGAGTGCTTTCCATCTTCACTTTTGCTATATATATATATATATATATATACAGAACAAATTGAGAGCACTCAATGGATTTGGTAAATAAAAAAATATATATATTAAATAACACGCATATAAATCAACGTTTCGACCGTCTAGCGGTCTTTATCAAAAAGACCGCTATACGGTCGAAACGTTGATTTATATGCGTGTTTTTCAATATATATTTTTTTTTATTTACCAAATCCATTGAGTGCTCTCAATTTGTTTTGTTTATATTACTGATCAGAGAAGCACCTGGTAGTTGCTATTGAAATTATTTTTATTTGGGATGAGTGCCAGAAATTGTTGTGTTTTCTATATATATATATATATATATATATATATATATATATATATATATACACACACACACTACAGCACCCCTCACACACATACTGCACCCCTAAACACATTACATTCCAGACACACACTAGATCCCTTACCCAAATCTGGATCATATACACACACAAGATCCCTATATACACTCTGATTCCGTTATATACACACACTAGACTCCTGTATACACACACACACTACATTCCTAACATACACACTCTGGATCCCTTATACATACACTAGATTAATTGTAAACAAACACATGCTACACCCCTAAACACACACTCTCTACAACCCCTACAAACACTACATCACCTATATACACACACACACACACACTATAGCCTGTATGCACACACTTACTACATCCCCTATACACACACATTCTCTACAGCCCCTAGCCACATATGCATTACATTTCACCACAAACACAACACGACTAAAACCGACCTTATTACACAATACCACACCGCAATCAGCTCACTCTACACACACGCGATCCCACAAGCAGGGTCCAAACACACGCACAATACTCTTTCCTGGCCCTTTTGTCTCCTGGTATCCATTTATAGAGACACCAGAGACAAGTTGCAAGGAAACACAGTGCAAGCATGTTATTAAATTTGCTTGCACTGTTCAGAACAAATACAGGGCATTTTTTCTCATGCTAGAGCTCTTTAGCAGAGCTCTGCCCTGGAAGAGCATTGAACCAACGCTCACTTTGAGAGGGGGCGTGTTTGTCATTGGTGATGACGAAACACTTCCTCTCTGCCCCGCCCCCTTAGTGGGCCGCTGTGCTAAAAAAATGCCCGGGCCGAATTTTTCTCCCAGTCCGGCCCTGGTTCCATCCCGCCGCTCTCCAGGTACTAGAGTGATGTCCCCAATGACCTCCTGTCACACAAATATATGGGTCCTTTCAATTAGGTATATCTTTATATATTGCTGAGTGTTGTGATTGCGGAAAGGTACAAGAGACAATATCACAGTAATCAAAGGTAAAAGTAGCTACATGTGTGTTTAAGGAATTATACCAAAATGTGTAAACATGATTATCTTTGGTAATAGCAACTTGTTGGGCCTTTAATAGGCCTAGCAGCAGAAGTAGGCACATGAAGCTCATGTTTTAGCGGAATCTGCTTCCTCTGGATCAGGAACTTTCTTACAGTGTGAAGCGTTTATCCAGGTATTCTTCCCAGCCAATTTTACTGAGGTATGTAACAAAAATAGAAATAGGGTCGCACTCAGTCACAACAATTACACACAGGGTGCTACTGAGCATGGGTCAGCAAAAGACCCCAAGAAACATATATAACATAAAAAGAATCTCAGGCACTCTCTGTGATTGTTCTTCAAGCAGGTTTATTGCAACGTTTCGACCTCAATGAGGTCTTTTTCAAGCTTGAAAAAGACCTCATTGAGGTCGAAACGTTGCAATAAACCTGCTTGAAGAACAATCACAGTGAGTGCCTGAGATTCTTTTTATTTTAATTTTACTGAGGTAGACATGGTCAATAGGACTTGGAATGGACCATCAAACCTTGGCTCAAGAGTGTATTTTCTTAGGAATTTCTTGACCATAACCCAGACACCAGGAAGTAGCTTATGTGTGCCTGTATTTGACTCTGGATCTGGAATAGAAGAAAACACCTGCGCATGGATTTTGGTCAAGGCATGAGAAAGTGCAGTTAGATTGCATCTGACTGGATTTGAAGTTGCTGAGGAATATAACAACCTAGCCTGGGTGCTGTATCAAATAAAATCTCGTAGGGGGATAAGCTAAATCTCCCTCTTGGAGTGTACCTTACACTAAATAGTGCTATGGGAAGAATTTCTGGCCAGGGTAGGTTAGTTTCTTGGGCCATCTTAAGCATCCTGGCTTTCAGAGTGCCATTCATGCGTTCTACCTTACCACTACTCTGTGGGTGATAGGGTGTGTGGAATGCAAGGGTCACCCCCAGTGCTGCCCAGATTTCCTTGGTCAGTAACGCAGTGAAGGATGTTCCCTGGTCACTCTCGATTACTTCAGGAACTCCATATCTGCAGATGATTTCGGTAAGTAGGCGCTTTGCTGTGGTCTTGGCAGTGAGATTAGCGACAGGAAAAGCTTCTGGCCATCCTGAAGACATATCCACTATGACCAGTGCATATTCATACCGGCCACTCTTTGGCATTTGGATATGATCGATTTGGATCCTACTGCGGAAAGGGTACAGCGGTTTGGCCAAATGGTTTGGTGCGGCTTTAATTATTTTCCCTGGATTACATCTGGCGCAGATAGTACAGGATCTGCAGTAATTTCTTGTCAGGGTAGTGATTCCGGGTGCTTCAAAATATTTGTCAATCAGAGAGTACAGCTGGGTACATATTCTTGGGTAGACAGAATTTGAGGTTGATTGTATACACTTCATTCTGGAGGGTTGCCCCTTTATCTTTCCAGCTTTGTCTTTCTTGAGGGGTGGCAGCTGCTTGTTGTTCTCTCAGGAACTTGAGATCGGTAGGAAGAGTTTGTATAGTGTAAATAGGAGTCTCTTCAACGGACACTCTTCTGTCCACTTCCCGACACTGACATGCTGCATCCTTAGCAGCCTGGTCGGCTAAATGATTGCCATGTGCTTCTTCTGAATTCAATCTCCCGTGGGCCTTTACCTTCAGTATGGCCACCTCTTCAGGAAGAGGCATCCATCAGTTCTTTGATAGCTGCGCCATGTTTCACAGGCGTACCCGTTGCTGTAAGAACCCCTCTTGTTTTCCAGATTAAACCAAAATCATGTGCCACGCCCAGGGCATACCTTGAGTCTGTGTAAATATTAACATGCTTCCCTTCAGACATTTTACATGCTACCGTAAGGGCTATTAGTTCAGCCTCTTGTGCAGACTTGGATGATGGAAGTGAAGATGCTTGGAGTATTTGGTCTTCTGTGGTGACAGCAAATCCGGTATGATATTGTCCCTGTGTGTCCGCAAATCTAGAGCCATCCACAAACAGGGTGAAGTCGGGATCTGGTAGAGCAGCCTCATGCACTGTTGGGAGATGGGTTGTCTCCATTTTCATCTGTTCAAAACAATCATGAGGGGCATCTGGGTCCTGTTCTGTAGGAGGGGTGTCTTCACATATCTCTGTGTGATATCGAGGGTAACCGATTGTTTTGCAATTTATTGTCCTTTTAGTGACCCCCTCCAATGTGAGTTGTTCTTGAGTTGCAGTACTCCATGTTTTGGCCATTGGGCCGAATTCATTCCATGAGAGATTTGGAGACTTAGTGAAAGAAATATGAGGAACAGCCTTCTCCCGTGGGCTTTTTCACTTGAAGTTCCATATGAATGTCAGGATTTATATCCAGACTGTACCAGTATTGTGGCACTCCCCCCTTGGGAAGTGGCAGAAGAGTGCCTGGGTTCAAAGAGTAACATCTTTGCAGAGTGACATTATCAGGCAAGAGGAGGGAAGTTTGAAGGCGGAGATGTATCTGGGATGAGAGATGTTTCGGTTGGACTTGATTCAAGATAGCAGTGATATCATGAGGAGCAAGGACTGTTAGTTTATGTCCAAGAACAAAGTCATTGGTTTTGTCCAAGAGGGCACTGGCAGCAAAAACAGCACGCAAACAGAAAGGGCCGCCTCTGGCTATGGGGTCCAGCATGCATGAAAAGTAACCAATTGGGCGCTGACGGGAACCATGTGACTGCGTAAGGACCCCTGAAGCATGGCCCATCTTTTCAGAGACAAAAAGTTTGAATGGCTTCTGATAGTTAGGTAGGCCAAAAGCTGGGGCTGAGGAGATGGCCCATTGGAGGGCATAGAAACACGTACGAGCTGTTGAAGACAATGACAATGGTTAAGTCTTTAAGGCCTCATAGAGAGGTTGCATGAGCTGAGAAGCCTCGGGAATCCAGGATCTGCAGTATGTGATGAGGCCCAGGAAAGCCTGATTTGCAGATGGGAGAGAGAGATTTGTAATGGCAAGTACTCTGTTTCTTGTTAGGTGACGGGTGCCATGGGAAAGACAATGTCCCAAGAAGACCACAGAGGACTGGTACCACTGAAGTTTCTTCTTGGAGGCTTTACAACCTTCTTCAACAAGGAAACAAAGAAGATCTTCTGAATTTCGTTCAGCAGTTGTGAAGTCATCCGCACAGAGGAGTAAATCATCTACGTATTGGAGGAGGACCACGTCTGGATGAGATTTTTGCCACGGTTCTAGTACGGTAGACATAGCTTTTGCAAACTGAGTTGGTGAATTTTGTGCACCCTGAGGCATTACAGAGGGCGGAAATGAGTGATGAGATATCAAAAGAGGGAGGGGCTACAGGGTTCGAGGCTGGAAGGGAAGGGGAAACTAAAACTGGGATGGAAGGTGTGACGGGGAGGGGAGCGGAAGGAATGACACAGGGAGATGGGACATTGGAGGATATGGCTGCGACAGGGAAAACAACAGGTGAAGGAGGGGAGCAGGAATAGAGGGAATGACAGAGGGAGGTGGGAGAGGGGTGACAGGGGAGACAACAGGTGGAGATGGCAGGGGAGCAGGAATAGAGGGAATAACGGAGGGAAATGGGAGAAGGGCGAGATCAGAAGCAGTGACGGAGGGAGGTAGAAGAGGGACGGGATTAGAAATGACGGAGGGAGGTAGGAGAGGGGCGGGAACAGTGGGAATGACGGAGGGAGGTGGGACAGGGGCGGGAACAGTAGGGATGACGGAGGGAGGTGGGAGAGGTGCGGGAGCAGTAGGAAAGACAGGGGGAGGTGGGAGAGGGGTGGGAACAGTAGGAATGACGGAGGGAGGTGGGAAAGGGGTGGGAACAGCAGGAATGATGGAGGGAGGTAGGAGTCAGACGGCATAATAATAGGATCCGTCTGCCCCGAGGACGGGGTACAGAGGGGTGGGAACTAAGGAGACTACGCCAAATGGAGGTTGCGACGACTGGGCAGTGGCCGGGGAGGAGGGGCTAGGTTCTTTCACATTGTGTTGGGCGCCATCATAGGGCGGTGGCTGGGGAACATCGAGAGATGAATCATCATTACAAACATTTCTATGATATACATAAATCAATTGTCCTTCAAAATCTAGTTCTTCCTCTAACCAACCCTCCCGCTTGAGACCTCTCGCTACCCGATACCAAGCCTAACCAATTATCCAACAATAAGCCTTCTTTGTCAATCAGCAGTTTCCTCCAAAATTCGGGTTGCAATCTACCACTTGGGGACATTTGAAAGCCACAAATCTTTGCTATCTTCTTTATTTTTATCATAGCCTCTTCTCCTGCTCTCTCCTTAACAATGTCACAAGCTAAATAGCCTTTGGAAGGTCTGGCATGTTCTTGTCCCATTTTTACCAAACAAGGCTTCCCACGTAAGAGGGACAGAGAGAGAGAGAGGAAAAAGAAGGAATGTCTACAGTGCTCGACTGCCACGAGGAATTGATCTTCGTGCATCTTCCCTAGATGTAAACCAGTCACGGGATCCGCCCACCCGAGATGGTGGTCACGGATCTGAGCGGGCGAGCGTGGGTGACTAACACAGCTCTGGGCAAAAGGTACAGAAGAGGTAGAGAATAAAGGAAAAGGTGAACGTGGAGAGACTAATCAAAAGACATTTAAAAGAGTCACAGATGTAGAGATGTGCACATAATCCGGAATCAAGGATGAGTCATACAACACACACACACATAACCAGGGTACCCACACTTTGACTACAACTAAATAAAAAACATAATATAATAAAGAACAATATAACAACGAGCATAGTAACAACTATACAGTAAATAAACCCTGTTCTACTCTGAATAGTACAACAAAATTCCCAGCCTTTCTCTAGGCGGTTCCCAGCCCTTTACCGGGCGGACTAAATTCCCAGCCTCTCACTAGGCGGTTCCCAGCCCTTTACCAGGCGGATGCATTCCCTGCCCGCTAGGCAGTCTAGCTATAATGTAATAAAAACACAAACCACACAACAGCTTTCTCTCATTCATATACACACTCAGGAGGCAGATAGACGATCGACAGGTTCGTTTTAAAGAGGCACCGGATAAGAAGTTGTCCTGTCTTGTAGCCTTCTAGAAGCCGGAAGTGGACACAGAGGCAGATCGACACAAAACAGGAGAATACAGGCAAACTACTGTATTTAGGAGGTGATCAGGCTCCGGTTGTCCCACTTTCAGGGGGTCCGCTCCGGCCCCAGTTTTCCGGCCGTCCGAACCGGCGAAAACCCGTGCCCCACGTTGGGCGCCAAATTGTTGTGGAATCAATCAAGTAATTGATAATCTTGTATATCTGCCTCCGGGCCAAATTAAAGTATGCGTGCACGCTCCTGAAGTAATTCACACCAGACACAGGTTTCAGGTTGAGGAAGAGTTTATTCCAGGGGGATGGCATGCCCCTTATAAAGCAAAATTACATCATATGCATTGTCAGAGATAACAGAGAATAATACATCAATATTATTGGTTAGGTGTTAAGTGGTTCATCTATTGCTCTTCCTACCGGGTGTGATGTCACTGGCATCATGGAGGTCTCCCCCAGATTCCAGCGCCATCTTGTTAATAAGGGCGTTAGTCGATGACAAGGGGAAACTCCCTAGCGGCCAATTTAGGTAAATCATGTATAATGCTGAATAATGCTGTTTGTGGTTATGCTGAGTGTTACGGTTGCCTCCAGGCTGGCTGGAAGTTGGACCGTAGAAAATGATGCTCCTAGCGCTTTCCAAAGGACCATCAGCACCGTAGCCACCTTAAGCACTGCGAACTCCACGAACCACCGCTGCTGGGCTGGTATCTCGCCGTCTGCTCTGCGCCCTGGACCTACGACCAGGCTCCAGGTTCCAATAGGTGAACCTCTTCCTTCTGTAGAGCGAAGCAGGATCAGGAACAAGAGCTCTTACAAGAGCTCAACAGCTAAGGGAGTATGAAGAGCATAGCAATCCCTGTAGTGATTATAGCTGTCCCCTACAAACATGAGTCGAGGCTACAAGTTAGAGGGTTAGAAGAGGTCTGAGATGCTGGAGCATAGGCAGAAGTCATGGGGCCCAAATCGTTGCCCAGTAGTACTTCAGCAGGTAAATTATCCATTATGCCCACGTTCACAGCCCCCTTTCCCGCTCCCCAATCAAGATGTACTTTAGCGGTCGGAATTTTGTACACATCCCCCCCCCGCCACTCTAACGGCCACGGTCTGCCCTGACCGCTTGTGTTCCGGCACCAAATGACTCTGTACCAGTGTGATGGTAGCCCCTGTGTCTCTCAACCCCTCGGTAGATCGCCCTTCGAGCCATACCTTCTGCCGATGGTGCTGGCGGTTATCTGAAGCAGCATATACAGGGTCTGCCTCGTGAAGCGGCCCCAAATATTCCTCCATAGAGGCCTCTTGGTTAACACAGAGGGCTCGGGCAGGACGATATGACCCAGAGGGGTAATTGTAATTCCTGGGCGTCTGGTGCGTGTTAAGGGGGCAGTTAGCCATGAAATGCCCTGGTTGCTTGCATCGGTGGCAAGTCGGTCTGGGGCGATCAGAGTTGTTATTGGGTGGTCCTGAGTGTCGGGCGGGCCCTGCGGGTACCGGGGCTCGGAATTCCGTACGAGGAGGTGCACGGTAAACCTCTCTGGGCTCGACCCGTGCTGGAGCCCGGTAGTTCGTGGGCTCGTGAAGACGTGAATCATAATGTTCATCGGCTAATTTGGCCGCTTCTTCTAAGGTGGAAGGTCGCCTGTCTCGCAGCCACTCCTTCCCCTGCTGTTCCATGCCATTATAAAAATGTTCTAAGAGAAACAATTGTAAAATTTCCTCACCAGTCACAGCTTTACTTCCGCTCATCCAGTGATTTGCCGCCCTCCGCATTCGGTGCGCCCATTCCATATGGGTATCGTTAGGCTTCTTTTTCGTGCCCCGAAACTGCCGGCGATACGTGTCTGGAGTTACAGCGTACCGTCTTAGCAGTGTCTCCTTAACTCGCTCATACTGTGTCACTTCCTCAGCACCCAAGGTACGAAAAGCTTCCAGGGCTCGCCCGGATAGTTTCCCAGACAGGATCGTGGGCCACTCTCTGATGGGAATCTGGTGCAGGGCACATTGCCTTTCGAAGTCCGCCAAGTATTCATCAATTCCTGTCTCGCTCTCTAGGAAGGGTCGAAATGCCGCATAGGGTATCTTGGGCCTCCCAGCGTTTTCGACAGGAACAATTACCTGCGGGGCTTCAGCATTGCGGTGTGCGTTTACTAGGTCAAGTGCGTGGGCTCGGGCCTTTCGTATATCCTTGTCTGCCTCCGCCATCAACTGCTGCACTAGTTCTATAGGTGGGTTTGGCCCGTATAGGGAGAGCCTTTCCCGAACAATTCTTGCCTTTTCGTCACCATTCGTGGTTGGTGTTTCCGCCATTGTGAAGCTTTGATCCAGTTCGGTCAGTTCTGCGATCAGTTCTCTCCTTGGCCGGTTGCTGGCGTACCCTCCTCTGCTTTCCAGTAAATCTTTTAGGGTTGTACGCTTCAATTTTGTGTAGGCGCTCTCCATCCGTTCCGTACCTCTCCTAGGAAATCCAGGATAATCCCACCGCTGCCACCAAATGTTACGGTTACCCTTAGGCTTGCTGAGAGCTGGACCGCTTAGTAGTCTGGATTCCTATTTGCTGAAGAGGGGAGAGCTGCTTTCCATAGTATTCCATATGAGTCCTGTAAGTGTAGAATAATCCCACTAGCTATAGCACAGCTAGGATACCTTTCTGCCCAAAAAACTAGTCGAGGCTGCGATTTGAGGGTCAAGTAAGAACTGAGGTCTGGAACACCCAGCCTGCTTTTTATTACAGTCAGGTACAAACAGACCCCACCCAGGGGGAGGTATAAAATAACCAATAACAGAATAGTATAGCCCCCTGGTGCCCTCCCCTCTGCTTGGGAGATAATTGAGTTTCCTACTGTATCTACTCAATTATCTCCAAGCTAAAACTTATACACTTTTATACATTTTTATAACTTTCTCATTTTACCTAGTACATTAATAAAACGTATATTTTTGTGAACAACATAAATTGTGGAACAACATACTCAAATTTCGTGGGAATCCGTCCAGTAGTTCCAGAGATATTAAAAAGTCTCTTTGGACCGACCGCACGCCTGTTTGCAAGCCCAGAAACAGTTCCACAGATTCAGGCTGTGTGGTCGGTCGATGTTTAGCCGGAAAATCGGTAAAGTTCCATCCGAAGCCGGTGTTCGAATATTCGAACGCACTTCGGCTTTTGTCGACGTGTCGAAGTAAATGCGGTTTAAACTTCCGCGGTGGTCGCTAGTCGTGTGGTGATCTATTCCCATGAAATAGACGACAAAGTTCCCTTCGAACGGTTGTTTCGAATGTTCGGCCGGGACTTAGTCTCCGGCTGTGGTGTCGAAGGATCGGGAAAGGTACAGGTTACCGCTGACCGCATTCGACTGTATTAAAATGGCCGCCGCCACGTGTTCGGCTGCCGAATGGCGGCCACCCAGCGCTCGGCAATTAACCTGCAGTAACCTCACAGCCTGGGAGGTAAATTGCCTGCACACTTTAACTTCTGGGTGGTCCGCCTGTGTGGTACTTGGTTCAGAAGCCCTATTTACTGAACCAAGTGGGGGAAAGCCAGGAACAAGTTATTTTACAGGTCTGGGGACATAGTCTTAAAGGGGCATTGTTCAACAAAGTCACAATATGTCCCCAGACGGTTCTTAAAGGGCCATACACACCCAATAAAAGTTAAACAGTTTTCAGGGGCACAATCTTCCAGGGGCCATAGTTATAAGGAAGGAGGCTGGCCATTAGGCTTCTCCACAATCCAGGGAAGCAGGGCAATGTTCCATTTTAAGGGCCAGTTACAAATAACGATTTGTAACACTGAGTAAATAGGCATTTTACTAACATAAATTGGGTTAATATTTTTGTCCACAACAAAACAGTTTGCTCTAACGCTAAACGTGTACCAAAACTCTCATCCACCTGTTACAAATTACTCCAACAAATAACGCATCCAACACCCCCGACTTTTACGAGATCATGGAATGACCAAATTGAAACAAATAAATAGGTGGAGGAGGGCCTTGACAGTGCTGAGCAAGGCTGTATAGATTGGTTGATATAGAAAGGGGAAGGAGCATAGAGGGCAGAGGGCACATATAGGCTGCTGTAACAGTTACACTTCAGCCATTTTAGTTTTGCAACTGTCCCCTCATGTTGTTAGGGGGGATGCGGCTGAACAGCTTCTGAAACAGGAGGGAGAGGCAGAGCAGGAGAGTGTAACCAGGAGCCACACTGCTCTCTCTGTAAGCAGGCCAGAAGTTAGCTTGCTGTGTTTAGTGAGTGCTCGGCTAACTTCTAAGCAGTACACTGACATTCCAGTACTGTGTGCAGAGAATACAGCATGGTGCAGTGTGTTTCCTGAGTGACTGGAAGAGCCTGTAAGTACCCAGTGTTCCAGTCCTGCATCCTGTCAGTACCAGTGAGGTGAAAGCAGAGCTAGAGAAATCATCTGTGAGGGAAGAACGTTTCACTTTCAGCCAGGAGGCTTACGGGGCAGCATCCCAGAGCTGTCTGAAGACAATATGGAGAGGACATACAGTGGAGCAGCTGCTGGAGTGGATCCAGATGGTGGTACGTTAACGAATAGTGGCTTGGGCCCAGCAGGAACAGGGCCACCTCATGGAGCATATGGAGTCAGCGGGGGACCAGGATCATGGCCGGCCTGACAGAAACGGCCACCGCAGTGCTTAAGTCCCAGTATGCCTGGTGGAGGTGAGGCCTGCAGCACAGCTGCAGCTCGCAGCTGGGTTTTCCTACGTAGAGGATACAGAGTCAGCAGGGAGACCAGGATCACCTGAAAGACACAGCCACCGCTGTGCTTGAGTCCCGGTGAGCCTGGGGCAGGTTTAGGCCAGGAGCACATCTGCATCTATGGGTTTTCCTACATGTTAGCCTGGGAGCGGAGGACCTGCCTGGGAGTTGAAGGGCATGCACCAAGCTGCGGACTTTGGCAGTGGCTTAGGCAGTGAGGGTGCAGAGGAACCTGAGGTCTACCAGGAGCATGGGACCGGTGGGACCGGCTTCAAGGCACAGGAATCCAGAGGCAGCTGTGGTTGGCAGTTTCAGAGGAGTTCTGGTAGATGATGGGGCAGCTGCTGGGACTGGCAGTTTCCGCCGGGTGCGGACCGCACCGCGGTCCAAGAGGATACAGCACACCCATGGAGAAGGAAGGAGGCAGGTACCTGGGGTAGCAGGGAGTTCAGCCTTATTTCCTTTGGTCCTTTCCAGCCCTGAGTCTCATGTCCATGGGGGATGTAGGCCGTGTATTAGGGATTCACCTGGGGAGCTGTTTCTCTGGGTTAGGGGTCAAATGGAAGAGGCACCGGTCAGAGTTTGGGAGGAATTTTCCAGCGGGAGGAGGCTAGGGTGCAGTGGGGTTCGGGTAGGGACGTTATGGGTTTACGATAGTGGTAGTTATCTGGGATAGGGTGGCCTAGAGGGAGAGTACACATGTCCCATGGCAGAGGGTGTTCGTGAGAAAGGGTAGTTGGCTTTCCCACAGTGTTAGCTGGTCAGTGTCTTCCTCAGGTGGGATTGACTCAGATTGTTGGGGTTGGTGTGGTAGGCATTCTCATGCCTCTTCTGGGAGGTCTCAGGTTCAGTCCAGGGGTATTGGAGTTCCCAAAGTAATGCTGCGGGGCTTCAAGTAAGTGAGACAGGTATAGGCAGTGGGGGCAGGTGTTTTGAGGCAGCACTCCCCAGGTCGAGGTCGAGTTCGGCAGAAGGCCGCAGGATCCCAGGACTCTGGATGAGGATGCAGCCGTTTTGGCGGTTCAGTGTTTACATGATCCCTGAGCACCACTTCGAAGGTCACTGGTGGACGGAGTCAACAATGGTGAGGGTTCATTTTAACTTTCTCATACACCCACTGGGTGACAGGGGCACAATGGGGGTGACCAGTTTACAATCCTGGGGGTTGGAGATGCACAGGCAGGTGACCCGCAGACTCTATCAGAAGCTTGGGTGCTAGAAGCTGAGGCACTTGGGAGGGAGTATTCTGCAGGTATAGCGGGTTAATTCGTTTCGGGGGAGGGACAGAACTTTGTGGACTCCTTGGGAGTCCATTTGAAGGTGGATATCAAATAGAGGATATGGAAGGGTGAATAATTGATGTTCTCTTTCTTCCTCTGGAGGAGCAGGTCGACCTAAAAAAGAATTATTTAAAAAAAAAAAAAAGGAGGATAGGCTCCAGAAGGAGGTGGAGGGCTAGAAAAATAATTACAGGAGAATACTGAAGATGTTTGGGAACTGGCTTTCGGGTTTCTGTTTCCTGGCCAGCGTTATTGGGGAAAAGGTGCCGGACAAATGTTCGTCGCTCTTTTGTCATGAGCATGGTATTTGGGACACCTGTAGAATCTGTGGGGAGCTGACCTGGTGCCGCTATGCTATTAGCGCTTAGCAGCTAATGCAAGTATGCGGTGGGATCATGATGAGATTTCGGAGAGCAGAGGCACGGGGGGCAAGCGCTTCCTCATCCGTCTTAGGGTTAAAGAGATTCTGCTGGCTGTTTATTGACAGCCAGTGTAAATGGGTTTCCTCATGCGGAGTTAAGCACAAGTGCTCCGGATGTAAGAGAGCCCACAGCCTCTCCAAATATTTTAAGGGGGAAAGGCAGGCAAGTGGGGGTGCACAGGGGAGAACACCAGTGAACCGAGAAGAGATGATGCCATGGCTAAGCAGCTACGATAGACGAGAGGATGCGCAGTTCTTCAAGCGGGGTTTTTCACATGGGGATCCAGATACCATTTGTTCCACAGGAGACGGTGGTGTCCTTGAATAGTTTTAGGTCAGTGGCCGCATTGCCGGAAGTAGTGAGCAATAAGTTGAGAAGGGAGGTTAGTTTATGATGCAGAGCAGGGCCATTCACCTCTGTTCGGTTTTAGGGTGTCGCGGTTGGAGGTGGTGCCAAAGAGGGACTCGGGTAAATTCCACCTGATGCACCACTAGTTCTACCCCAAGTGTCGGTCTGTCAATGCTCTTTTACATATATGGCGAATCCAACATGTTGATGAAAGGGACTATACATGTTTTTCTAAGACCCACTTGTCTTATTCGCGAATTGAATTGAATTGAAATGTTCTGACCGACTTTGACACAGCTGGAAGAGTTAAACAAATCCAAATTATAGAAATCCCCTGGTCTGACCATAATATGATCTATATGGACTTAAAAGATCGATTTGATAAGACAAGACCTGAATGGAAATTAAAGGAATTCTCATTAAAATCCTCCCAGAAAATTGAATATATTAAAAAATAGGGATGTGCATGGGCAAAAAATTCGGTTCGGTTTGGCACTTCAGAAATTCAGGACTTCGGCATTTCCGAAATTCAGGACTTCAGCAATTCGACACTTTGGTTCGGGGTGGCACTTACGAAATTCGGGAACTCGAGACTTTGGCAATTCCCCAACCCAATTCCATAACCCTACCTCTACCCCTAACCCTACTAGGGGTCGAATACAAATGTCTGAATTGCCGAAATTCTTCCGAATTTAAATTCGGACCGAAACAAATTGCACATGTCTATTAAAAAACTAATTTCTCTTTATTTCAAAGAGAACATTACTCCAGATTCCTCGCCTGCTAATATATGGGTTGCCTTCAGATGTGTCATAAGGGGCCATTTTATCAAACTGGCAGCACAGGATACAACTCGAAAAGAAAAAATCTTTCAGACTTGTATATAGAATTAGAAAAACATTCCAGAATAATAAATCCAATCCTTATATAAACATTTTTAAATTAATCGAACACATAAAAAGACAAATTAATGATCAACTAATTATAAAATCAAATAGAATCCTGAATAAAATAAGAACTAGCTGGTATTACAAAGGAAATAGAATTGACAAATATTAACATCTAAATTAAGAAATTTAAATAAATCTAAAAATATATCTAAAATTGTTCATGATGGGAAAATCTGCCTATCTCCAGATAAAATCGCTAGAGCTTTTGAGAAACACTATAGAGAACTTTATAATTCTACAAATCATTGATCAACAGTACAAATGGAATTTTATTTTCAAAATAAAATCTCGAGAAATCTGTCTAATTCCCAAATCGAAAAATGTAGTATGCCGTTTTCAAAACAAGAAATTTATAAAGCAATCAATAATTTGGCTCCTAAAAAAGCCCCGGACTCAGATGGCCTCTTGGGACTTTTTTCTAGACGAGATAGTTCCACATTTAACGACTGCCTTTAATGAGTTTGCCAATAAAGGCTTACCACCCAAAGACCTCCTAGTAATATCATACCCATTCTAAAAATCCAGAAGATGTCAGGAGCTACAGACCTATCTCACCCCTTAGATATAAAGATGTATGCTGCGGTGTTAGCACATAGGATGAAAACAGTCATATGCGATTTGATACTGTCACAGAGTATAACCGTAGCACGCAGAGTTTAGGATAGCAAAGAATGGACTAATGAAATATAAACGTCTTACCGGGCCTTAAAGTGGCCAGACGTAATGTTAGACAGAGTTAGTCGAAATACGAGGAAATATGCTTAGAAGGATTTTATGTGTTTTATAAAGTATCAAAATTCACATATGTTTCTTATGTAATTTATATTTTTTTTATACAATTCACTGGACTGGAACTATGGGCTAAATGCCCGTTTCCATAATGGAATATGGACATTTGATGCCACTCCCCCAGGCAGGGCCGGATTAACATAGGGGCTGATGGAGCTGCAGCTCCAGGCCCATGCCAATGAAATACTCCCATTGATTAAAAAAAATTTTTTTTTTTTACACCCTACTCTTAGGATTTCCACCTGGCCGGTATTTCACTGGCACAGACAGTATTTGAGACTGCCTGGCCGGTGCAGATATTGTAGTCATACTGACAATACAAATGCTGGTATTTTTCTCAGTATAAACAGAGATTACGGTGCAATACCAGCACTGGGCAGTAGGGGTCTGTGTTTGGAGAGAGGCAGGGATAGGAAGTTCCAGCATATCCCTCCCTGCCTATCTCTAATCACTGATCCGCAGGGGAGCAGCTACAGAGAGCCCAGACAGCAACTTCCACCCTGCAAAGACATCCTACAGCTAAAGGAAGTGAGGGATGGGGAAAAGGCTGCAAGGAGACATGGGGGCACTGGGAGATATGGGGACATTGAGACACTAAGGGAAATTGGGAGACATTATGACACTTGGGGACACTGGGAGATATGGGGACACTGAGACACTATGGACACAGTTTCCACATGTCTTCAAGTACCCCCTAGGTTCCCATTGTCCCCTAGTCTCCCAATGTCCCCTTATGTCCCAGCCAGTGTCCCTAGTGTCTCAATGTTCTCAGCCCGTGCCCCTAGTATCTGTGTCCATGGTGTCTCAGTGTCCCTATGTCTTCAAGTTTCCCAGTGTCCCCTAGACTCCCAGTGTCCCCATGTTTCCTAGCCAGTGTCCCTTAGTCTCCCAGTGTCCCTGGTGTCTCAGTGCTCCACTGTCCCCATGTCTCCCAGTGTCTCCATGTCTCTCAGTGCCCCCAAGTGTCTTAATGTCCCCATATCTCTCAGTGTCCCTAAGTCTCCCAATGTCCCCTGTCTCAGTGCACCCATGCCTCACAGTGTCCCCATGTCTCTCAGTGTTCCTAGTGTTCCTAGTGTCCTAGTGACATGTGGACCCTGGGAGACATGGGAACACATATACTACGGGACACTGGGAGACATGGGGACATAGACACTAGGGGACACTGAGAGACATTGGGATACTGGGGGACACAGGGAGACATGGGGACACTGGTGACATGGTGACACAAGAGGACACTGGGAGACATGGGGCATTGAGACATTGTGATACATAGGGACACTGTGATACATAGGGACACTGGGAGACCTGAAGACACGACACTAGGGGATACTGAGACATGGGGAGACTAGGGGACACTGGGAGACATGGCGCACTGAGACACTGTCATACATAGGGACACTGTGAGACCTAGGGTAATCGACACATGGGGACATTGAGTCATGAAGGCACTGGGAGACATGAGGGCACTGGGAGACATGGGGTCACTGGGAGACTAGAGGAGACTGATACACTGGGCAACATGGGGACAATAGGAGACATGGGGACACTGAGACAGTGGGAGAGTTGAGACACTTGGGGACAGGGAGACACCGGAAGCAATCCATCTATACAGCAGAATCAAACTACCGTTTATACTCGAGTATAAGATGAGTTTTTCGGCTCAATTTTTGTGCTGAAAACCCCCCACTCGTCTTATACTTGAGTGAGTGTCTGTATTATGGCAACTTACATTGCCATAATACAGACAAGGACCGCCGGGCTCATTACAAGCCCGGCGGTCCTGTTGGGGGCTGGCAGAGAGCTGTTACTTACCTTTCCTGCAGCTCCCTGCTCTCTCCTCCGGTCCGGTCAGCTCCCTTCTCCTCCACTGTAAGTCTCGCGAGAGCCGCGGGGTCAGAGCATTGCCACGGTTACCATGGCAACGCTCCATTCAGCAGTCACACCGCAAGACTTACACTGGAGGAGAAGGGAGCTGACCGGAACGGACGAGAGAGAAGGGAGCTGACAGGAGCTGCAGGAAAGGTAAGTAACAGCTCTCTGCCAGCCCCTCTCCTACACAGCCAATGCCACTGGACCACCAGGGAATGAGAAACCCCCTCCCTGGCCATGTATCAAGCAGGGAGGGGGGGGACAAAAATAAATAAATACAAATTTAAATAATAATATAATAAAAATATTAATAATATTAAAATAAAATAAAAATAATAATATTAAAAAAAATAAAAAATGTAATATTAAAATAATGATAATTTAAAAAAATAATAAAAATGCCCACCCCCCACCAAGGTTACACACTCTGCATCACATACACACACACACACACACACACACACTGCATTCATACACACACACACTGCCTTCATACACACACACTCTGCATTCATTATATACACAAAATAAATATTCAATTAATGTGATTTTTTTGGGATCTAATTTTATTTAGAAATTTACCACTAGCTGCTGCATTTCCCACCCTAGTCTTATACTCGAGTCAATAAGTTTTCCTATTTTTGGGGGGTAAAATTAGGGGTCTCGACTTATATTTGGGTCGACTTATACTCGAGTATATACGGGTAAGTTGTTTTTTGGTGATTTTACAGCATTTTCTCTTCTGTCACTCCTTGCGATTTACATCATGTCACCCATTCATAATTAATTATGCAAATTAGTAAGGCCTGTATGTTTTTCCAAGAAAGGTGGCAACCCTAACTACTTTTCACATACTCTTGCTTAAGTATGGAAACTTAAGAGGGATTGTATGGGAACAAAACGTGTGTGGACTGGCTGACAATGAAATTAGTTAAGGTAATGCTGACTTTGGTCTCTCTAACACAGTGGCATGTTCCCTTTCTTCTACACTCACTACATACAGTTTTTCTCTGTCCCAGACTATATACCAGGAGCTTCTGCCTGCTGGTAAGAAGGTAAGGAGACAAGTGGACCAGCGAGTGCTAGGGCATTGAGTGAGTGCATCATTAGACGCATTTACACCAAGCTCAAGGTGCTGTCTGCATAGTATGCCCTTAGTTGGCGAGCTTGCATGATTGGCAGGCATCTTCGCCCCTTTTGGCAGGTTATGTGATTTGCGTCAGTGGCACACCCTTTTACCGTGCCCATTGACTTCCTGCTTCACTGGATACTGCTGTTAGGGGTTATGGACAGGAGTGGACTGACCGGTCGGGCACTTCGGACATGGTCCGAGGGCCCGGCCGGGAGGGGGGCCCGCCATCAGGGGGCCCGGCCGCCCCTTTAAATGCTGCAGCCGCCTGAGCGCTCTCTTAAGAGCCTCAGGCGGCTGCAGCTTCTCACCTCCCCTGTAGCGTGACCGAGCTGCACTCTGGTCCGCGGTGCCCGGCCGGAGTGATAGGAAGGTGCACAAACACTGTGCACCTTCCTGTCAGTCCGGCCGGGTACAGGAAACAGAAACTCCTGTTCCGCGCGGAACAGGAGTTTCTGTTTCCTGTACCCGGCCGGACTGACAGGAAGGTGCACACTCAGTGGGAGGTGGGGGGGGGGCAAAAAGAGAAAGGGAGGGGAGGGGTGGGCAAAAAGAGAAAGGGAGGGGAGGGGGGCAAAAAGAGAAAGGGAGGGGAGGGGGGCAAAAAGAGAAAAGGAGGGGAGGGGGGCAAAAAGAGAAAGGGGGGAGGGGGGGGCAAAAAGAGAAAGGGGGGAGGGGGGGCAAAAAGAGAAAGGGAGGGGAGGGGGGGGCAAAAAGAGGAGGGATGGGGGCAAAAAGAGAAAGGGAGGGCAGGGGAGGGGGGGCAAAAAGAGAAAGGGAGGGGAGGGGGCAAAAAGAGAAAGGGAGGGGAGGGGGGCAAAAAGGAGGGGGGGGGCAAAAAGAGAAAGGGAGGGGAGGGGGGGCAAAAAGAGAAAGGGAGGGGAGGGGGGCAAAAAGAGAAAGGGAGGGGAGGGGAGGGGGGGCAAAAAGAGAAAAGGAGGGGAGGGGAGGGGGGGCAAAAAGAGAAAAGGAGGGGAGGGGGGGCAAAAAGAGGAGGGGAGGGGTGGGCAAAAAGAGAAGGAGGGGAGGGGCAAAAAGAGAAAAGGAGGGGAGGGGGGGCAAAAAGAGAAAGGGAGGGGAGGGGAAGGGGGGCAAAAAGAGAAAGGGAGGGGTGGGGGGCAAAAAGAGAAAGGGAGGGGGGGCAAAAAGAGCAGGGGAGGGGGCAAAAAGAGAAAGGGAGGTGAGGGGGCAAAAAGAGAAAGGATGGGGGGCAAAAAGAGAAAAGGAGGGGAGGGGGCAAAAAGAGAAAGGGAGGGGCAAAAAGAGAAAGGGGGGAGAGGAGGGGGGGCAAAAAGAGAAAGGGAGGGTAGGGGAGGGGGCAAAAAGAGAAAGGGAGGGGAGGGGGGCAAAAAGAGAAAGGGAGGGGAGGGGGGCAAAAAGGAGGGGAGGGGGGGACAAAAAGAGAAAGGGAGGGGGCAAAAAGAGAAAGGGAGGGGAGGGGGGGCAAAAAGAGAAAAGGAGGGGAGGGGGTCAAAAAGAGAAAAGGAGGGGAGGGGGGGCAAAAAGAGGAGGGGAGGGGAGGGGTGGGAAAAAAGAGAAAGGGAGGGGGCAAAAAGAGAAAAGGAGGGGAGGGGGGCAAAAAGAGAAAGGGAGGGGAGGGGGGGCAAAAAGAGAAAGGGAGGGAAGGGGAGGGGGGCAAAAAGAGAAAGGGAGGGGAGGGGGGCAAAAAGAGAAAAGGAGGGAAGGGGAGGGGGGCAAAAAGAGAAAAGGAGGGGGGGCAAAAAGAGAAAGGGAAGGGAGGGAAGGGGGGGCAAAAAGAGAAAGGGAGGGGAGGGGGTAAAAAGAAAGGGGGGTAAAAAGAGAGAGGGGGTAAGAAGAGAGAGGGGGGGTAAGAAGAGAGAGGGAGGGGGTAAGGAGAGGGAGGGGGTAAGAAGAGAGGAGGGGGGAGTAAGAAGAGAGGGGGAGTAAGAAGGGGGTAAGAAGAGGGGGAGGGGGGAGTAAGAAGGGGGTAAGAAGAGGGGGAGGGGGGAGTAAGAAGAGGGGGGAGGGAAGAGTAAGAAGGGGGAGGGAAGAGTAAGAAGAGAGGAGGGGGGTAAGAAGAGGGGGAGGGGGGTAAGAAGACGGGAGGGGGTAAGAAGAGGGGGAGGGGGGTAAGAAGAGGGGGGCGGGAGTAAGAAGGGGTAAGAAGAGGGGGAGGGGGGAGTAAGAAGAGGGGGAGGGGGTAAGAAGAGGGGGAGTAAGAAGAGGGGGAGGGGGGGTTAGAAGAGGGGTAAGGGGGAGTAAGAGGAGGGCAATTGCCCCCTCCCCTGTCCGCAGGCACCGTGCGTGCAGCCGGCAGGGGAGGGAGGAAGAGAGGACCCGGGAGCTCAGCCTGCAGCTCCTCTGGGTCCTTCTTGCGCGAGCACAGATCGTTGCCGCGGTTACCACGGCAACGTTACGGCTCTGGCGAAAGTAAACTCTATCCCTGGAGCTACGGGCTAGTGTTCACTCTCAACACTGTGACCACCAGGGATTCCTGGTGGTTGCAGTGGTGAGAGTGAACTCTAGCCCCATAAACACACTACCCCCACACACCATACACATTCACACACTGCCCCCCATACACACACACTGCCCCCACACACACCATACACATTTACACACGTTGCCTCACACACACACATACACTGCCCACCTATACACACACAGCCCCCCATACTAACATTGCCACACACATACACAGCCCCCTCACACACACTACACCCCCTCACACACACTGAACCTTTCACACACACTGCACCCCTTACATATTGCACCACTGCTCCTAACCCTACAACAGCCTCATATCCCAGCAGACCCCAGGTAAGTTGTCAAACTGTTCTTAAACGGTTTGACTACTTACTCTGCTAGGGGGGCCCGGCCCTCCTTGCACCATAACGACTACACAGAGCAGTAGTGGTTATTGTGCATGGATTATTTCTTTAAATAATCTCCAAGTGCCCCAGTAGCCAGCAAGCCAGCCAGCCCACAGGCCAGCCAGCCAGCCCACAGGCCGGCCAGCCAGCCAGCCCACAGGCTGGCCGCTGGCCAGTAGCCAGCCAGCCAGCCCACAGGCCACCAGTTAGGCTTACAGCCAGCAAGCCCACAGCCTGCCGGCAGTAGCCAGCAAGCCCACAGCCTGCCAGCAAGCCCACAGCCTGCCAGCCGCAGCCAGTAAGCCCACAGCCTTCCAGCAAGCCCACAGACTGCCAGCCAACAACAGTAATTAAGATAAGAGGAGCCAACTTGGCCTAGGTATCAGCGAGCTATGTTGTGTTGCTATATTGTGAATAGGAAACAGAGTGTTGGAGAGACCCCCCTCCAGGCCCCATTAGACTCCATTGTAGTCTCTAATGGGACCTGGAGGAAATTCTTTCTAACACACTCTCTAAAGGACACTGAGATAGCCTCTGCTAGAATACTCCCCCCCCCCCCCTCCATAGCCCATTAGCCCTCAATTGTAGTCTCTACTGGGGCCTGGAGGCGACTGTTTCCAGCAGGGACACTGAGATGGCCTCTGTTAGAAAGACCCCCTTCCAAGCCTATTAGACTCCATTGTAGTCTCTACTGGGGCCTTGAAGGGATTATTGCACTTTTGTTCCTTGTGTCTAAAGATTGTGTAGGGTGTGGCTGGAGGCGGTGCATGGAGGCGGGACATGGGTGGCGCTTGCTGCGGAGTATGGGTGGGGCCTGTAAGGGGGCCCTTGATTTATTTTGCCCGGGGGCCCTGAGGGTTCTCAGTCCGCCCCTGGTTATGGATTAGCATAGGGTAGGTGTTTTCTTATAGCTGCTGTTTTCTTTCTCTCCAGCACCATCTCCATCAGATACAGGATGCTTGGGAGTGTTTATGTGTTTTTGGTCGATAAGATTCTGTAATTAGGCTCATCATAATTGTCAGCACCAGGCCCCCAGGACTCTAAAAAGATATGGAATGCAGCGATGTGATCGCGCAACCGGAAGTGACGTCAGAACAGTAAACCGGAACTACGTAACCGGAAGTGACGCGACAGAAGATCGTCTGAAGACAGAAAATATTGATCGGACATGTTTGGGAGGGCTCTGGGTCATGCCTGGAACCAGAGGTGGCGCCATATTGGGGATGGCAAACCACTTCTGGTTTGGACCATATTTGGAAGTGGGAGGGAAATTATATCTAATTTGACACAAGTGATATTGTTGTACAATTAAGTATGTTGTATATAAGAATGATGCAGATTCAGTTTAAGAGATACTTGCACCTAAGGAAGACCTTATATAGGTTGAAACGCGTTGTGCTTTTATTTGTTTTTATATATATGTAAAGTTTGAATAAATATTAACTTTTAAATTCCCACCTTGGACCCTGGAATCTTTGCTTCAAAAAACCATTGAGTTCCTGAGGGTGTGTGAGATGACATGCATCATAAGTCCAGAGCCAACTTATAATAGGCTCAAAAAATTGGGAGTGTGCTGACTACTCTTATTTACAATATATGTTAATAATACAGGTTACACTATGTGCATCTGTTTTATATCTATTTAACATAGTAAAAAGAGTGTCCTTCACAAAATTACCTAAGAATCAGTTTTATATTTTAAGGCAATCTTATTTACTTATGTGCACTAATCACTTTATTCTGTATAACCACGTTTTTGAGTGTAAAGAGTGACATTACACTTAGTGTTTTTTAGCAGCACTTGACACTTCTTTTTTCTCTCAGCGCTACTTTATTTATTCTACTCTATTCCCACATAGATACCCTCGTCTAGCACAGCTGGGGCAAAGCTGGTGTGGATTCCAGACTCGTTACCCTGTTGCGGCATGGTATTCCCTGGGGGGAGAGGCGGACGATCTCCCTATCAGCTTTTTCTACTGCAGTTTCTCTGAGCTCCATACTCACCCCCCTTTGGACTGGTGGGGATTATCCCGGCCCCCACCAAAGCGAGTACTCACCACTACGACGCTGCTGGGAGAATCTCAGGAAGAAGACTCACTCACAGGTAACCCAAAATGGCTGACAGCATTATCTTGAGTGGTCAGTTTGCCTATCTGAATGTAACACCTCTTCTCATACCCTTTCAAACACTCACATGTTTATTGCTTATTCTTTTATTTAGACCCCTTATAACAGTGATGGAAAACCTTTTTGAGCCCGAGTGCCCAAACCGCAATACATGCCAACTTTTTTTTCCTTAAAGTGCCAACACGGCAATTAAACCTGAATACTGAGGTTTAAGTTTAGAAAAAACAACTCGTACTGTTGTCCGAACTAATTACCAACTTTTGTTTTAAAGGAACACAACAACAGAGAGTTCAATGATACACATTTTAAATAATGATATAAATAGATAAAATTAAGCTTATATTTATTAGTATCTCCAACAAATGCAATACATATACACACAGACTGCTGAATACATACACACAGTCTGCTGAATACACACACACACACACACAAGACTGCTGAATACAGAGACTGATGAATACACACACACACAGTCTGCTGAATACACATACAGACAGTCTGCTGAGTACACACACACAGGCTGCTGAGTACACACACCCAGACTGCTGAATACATACACACACAGTCCGCTGAATACACACACAGACTGCTGAATACACACACACACACACAGACTGCTGAATACACACACACACAGACTGCTGAATACATGCACACACACAGACTGCTGAATACACACACAAAGACTGCTGAATACACACACACACACAGACTGCTGAATACAAACACATACTGCATTGAGGGGTGTAGTGTATGTGATTGTGTGAGGTGCTGTGTGTGAGGGGTGCTGTGTCTGAGGGTTGCTGTGTGTGTGTCTGAGGGTTGCTGTGTGTGTGTCTGAGGGTTGCTGTGTGTGTGTGGTGTGTGTGTGTGGGGGTGTTGTGTGTATGAGGGGTGCTGTGTGTGGGGGGGGGGGTGCTGTGTGTGTGTTTGTGTGAGGGGTGCTGTGTGTGTGTGTATGAGGGGTGCTGTGTGTGAGGGGTGCTGTGTGTGGGTTTGTGTGAGGGGTGCTGTGTGTGTGTGTGAGGGGTGGTGTGTGTGTGTGAGGGGTGCTGTGTGTGTGAGGGGTGCTGTGTGTGTGTTTGTGAGGGGTGCTGTGTGTGAGGGATGTTGTGTGTGTGTATGAGGGGTGATGTGTGTGTGGGGGGTGATGTGTGTGTATGAGGGGTGCTGTGTGTGAGGGGTGTTGTGTGTGTGTGTATATGAGGGGTGCTGTATGTGTGTGTGAGGGGTGCTGTATGTGTGTGTGTGTGGGGAGGTAGGGGTGCTGTGCTGTGTGGGGGTGGGGGTGCTGGGTGGGGGTAGGGGTGCTGGGCAGGGGTAAGGGTGCTGTGCTGTGGGGGGTAAGAGTGCTGTGTGTGTTGTGGGGGTGCTTTGTGGGGGGTAGGGCTGCTGTGTGTGAGGGGTGCTGTGTCTGAGGGTTGCTGTGTGTGTGTCTGAGGGTTGCTCTGTGTGTGTGGTGTGTGTGTGTGGGGTGCTGTGTGTATGAGGGGTGCTGTGTGTGTGTGTGTGGGGTGCTGTGTGTATGAGGGGTGCTGTGTGTGAAGGGTGCTGTGTGTGTGTTTGTGTGAGGGGTGCTGTGTGTGTGTATGAGGGGTGCTGTGTGTGTGTGTGAGGGGTGGTGTGTGTGTGAGGGGTGCTGTGTGTGTGTGAGGGGTGCTGTGTGTGTGTGTGTGAGGGGTGCTGTGTGTGAGGGATGTTGTGTGTGTGTATGAGGGGTGCTGTGTGTGAAGGGTGTTGTGTGTGTGTGTATATGAGGGGTGCTGTATGTGTGTGTGAGGGGTGCTGTATGTGTGTGTGGGGGGAGGTAGGGGTGCTGTGCTGTGTGGGGGGTGCTGGGCGGGGGTAGGGGTGCTGTGCTGTGTGGGGGGTGCTGGGCGGGGGTAGGGGTGCTGGGCAGGGGTAAGGGTGCTGTGCTGTTGGGGGTAAGAGTGCTGTGTGTGTTGTGGGGGTGCTGTGTGGGGGGGTAGGGCTGCTGTGTGTGGGGTGCTGTGTGTGTGAGGGGTGTTGTGTGTATGTGTGTATGAGGGGTGCTGTATGTGTGTGTATGAGGGGTGCTGTGTGTGTGAGAGGGGTGCTGTGCTGTGTGGGGAGGTAGGGGTGCTTTGCTGTGGGGGGGTAGGGGTGCTGGGCGGGGGTAGGGGTGCTGGGCGGGGTTAAGGGTGCTTTGCTGTGGGGGGTTGGGCTGCTGTGTGGGGGGGTAGAGGTGATGTGTGTGGGGGTAGGGGAGGGGAGGGATGCTGGGTGTGGGGAAGGGGAGGGGTGCTGGGGAGAGGAGGGGTGCTGTGTGTGGTGTGTGGGGGGTAGGGGTACTGTGTGGGGGGGTAGGCGTACTGTGTGTGGTGTGTGGGGTGTGTGGTGTGTGGGGGGTAGGGGTACTGTGTGTGGTGTGTGGGGGGGTAGGGTTACTGTGTGGGGGGGTAGGAGTACTGTGTGTGTGTCTGAGGGTTGCTCTGTGTGTGTGGTGTGTGTGTGTGTGTGGGGTGTTGTGTGTATGAGGGGTGCTGTGTGTGTGTGTGTGGGGTGCTGTGTGTGTGTGTATGAGGGGTGCTGTGTGTGAGGGGTGCTGTGTGTGTGTATGAGGGGTGCTGTGTGTGTGTGTGAGGGGTGGTGTGTGTGTGTGTGTGAGGGGTGCTGTGTGTGTGTGTGTGTGTGTGTGTGTGAGGGATGTTGTGTGTGTGTATGAGGGGTGCTGTGTGTGTGGGGGGGTGCTGTGTGTGTGTGAGGGGTGCTGTGTGTGAAGGGTGTTGTGTGTGTGTATATGAGGGGTGCTGTATGTGTGTGTGAGGGGTGCTGTATGTGTGTGTGTGGGGGGAGGTAGGGGTGCTGTGCTGTGTGGGGGGTGCTGGGCGGGGGTAGGGGTGCTGTGCTGTGTGGCGGGTGCTGGGCGGGGGTAGGGGTGCTGGGCGGGGGTAAGGGTGCTGTGCTGTTGGGGGTAAGAGTGCTGTGTGTGTTGTGGGGGTGCTGTGTGTATGTGTGTATGAGGGGTGCTGTATGTGTGTGTATGAGGGGTGCTGTATGTGTGTGTGTATGAGGGGTGCTGTGTGTGTGAGAGGGGTGCTGTGCTGTGTGGGGAGGTAGGGGTGCTTTGCTGTGTGGGGGGTAGGGGTGCTGGGCGGGGGTAGGGGTGCTGGGCGGGGTTAAGGGTGCTTTGCTGTGGGGGTAGGGCTGCTGTGTGGGGGGGGTAGAGGTGATGTTTGGGGGTGTAGGGGAGGGGAGGGATGCTGGGTGTAGGGAAGGGATGCTGGGTGTGGGGAAGGGGAGGGGTGCTGGGTGTGGGGTGCTGGGGAGAGGAGGGGTGCTGTGTGTGGTGTGTGGGGGATAGGGGTACTGTGTGGGGGGTAGGTATACTGTGTGTGGTGTGTGGGGTGTAAGGGTACTGTGTGGGGGGTACTGTGTGTGGTGTGTGGGGGGTAGGGGTACTGTGTGTGGTGTGTGGGGGGTAGGGGTACTGTGTGTGGTGTGTGGGGGGGTAGGGGTACTGTGTGGGGGGGTAGGAGTACTGTGTGTGGTGTGTGAGGGGTAGGGGTACTGTGTGTGGTGTGTGGGGGTTAGGGGTACTGTGTGGGGGGTAGGGGTACTGTGTGTGGTGTGTGTGTGGGGGTAGGTGTACTGTGTGTGGTGTGTGGGGGTTAGGGGTACTGTGTGTGGTGTGTGGGGGGTAGGGATACTGTGTGTGGTGTGTGGGGAGTAGGGGTACTGTGTGGGGGGTAGGGGTACTGTGTGTGGTGTGTGGGGGGTAGGGGTACTGTGTGGGGGGTAGGGGTACAGTGTGTGTGGGGTAGTGGTACTGTGTGTGGGGGTAGTGGTACTGTGTGTGGGAAGTAGGGGTACTGTGTGGGGGGGTAGGGGTACAGTGTGTGGGGGAGGTAGGGGTACTGTGTGGGGGGGTAGGGGTACCGTGTGGGGGGGTAAGGGTACTGCTGGGGGGAAACGTGTTTAAAAAGAAAAGTATATTAAAACAGTATCTTCTCCCTCCTCCTCCTTCTTACCTTTAATGAAGGAGGGTGGGGGGGGGGGGAACCAGTCATCCCTGGTGGTCCAGTGGTGGTAAGCACTGCTTCCGGGTCGGGATCTGTGAAGCGGCTCCCCTGTCCTCCCGCGCGATGCTGTGTTTAGCATTGCCATGGTAACGAGCGGCAACGCTCCACACAGCATCGCGCGGGAGGACAGGGGAGCTGTTTCACAGATCCCTCCCCCCGCCTCCCGACACGGAAGCAGAGTGCCTACTCTGCATTGATGGCGAACTTATGGCCGCGTGCCGACAGAGAAGGCACGACGTGCCACCTGTGGCACGCGTGCCATAGGTTCGCCATCACTGCCTTATAACGACTCACTACACTGTCAGACCGCTTAGCATGATATATTTACTACCTATGTTTTTCTATCTTCTGAGGTATTCTGTCTCACTATGTTTATGTCACGATTACTGTGTGACCCAACACGCAAAACTATATAATCATAAACAACGTATACCGGGCCTTAGAATGGCCGGACTTAAGAGAATGGTTAAATAACAAGCCAAGGTCAGGGGTACAGAATGAGACAATGCGAATAAACTAGCCAAGGGTCAGGATACTTGAAGTGGGGAAAGTAAAAAACATAAGCCAAAAGCAAAAAACTGAAAATATTACCAAGAACGCACTCACTGACAACAAACAAGTGGAAACCATGACAGGGCACTGAGAAAAGGCATTGCAGGGTTTAAATCTGCATCTCAGTGCATGGCCTTTAACCCCAAAATGTGCGTGTGTGTCGACATTGTGATGTCACACGCATGCCGGTGCCATCTTTAAAGTGGGCAGTGTGCCCTTTTACAGTAAGAATGAACTGCAGCGGCCGGCATCCCTTAGAACAGCGCACCAGCCGGGACTCGTCTTCTTGGAGGATCGGACGGCAAGCCACCGCGATCCACGTAAGTTTATATTTCCATTTTCGGCACGACCGCCCTGCTCATGTGCACCCACGCCGATCGGGGACTAATTAGTCTCTGTAGTATCGGCGTGATCACGCCGATACCATCACCCTGCGCCGTGACAATACCCCCCACTCGAAGAGTCCAGGTTTTAGCGGAAACCTGGCATAGAAAGATTGGAGCAGACAACCAGCATGAACATCAGTTGCAGAAACCTAGGACCTTGCCTCGAGACCATAACCCCTCCAGTCAACTAAATATTGAAGAGAACCACGCTACAACCTGGAATCAACAACAGAATTGACTCCATACTCCTCTTGACCGTCAACAACCAAAGGAGAAGGAGGAACCAAAGGAGCAGTGTACCTATTGCAAACCAAATTTTTAAGCAAGGAGACATGGAAGGTATTCAAAATATGAAGATTAGCAGGAAGAGCAAGAGAGCAAGAAACCTGTGAATGGCCGATGTATCTGGGTGCAAACTTCAAAGATGGTACCCTCAACCCATTATGTCATGAAGAAAGCCAGACTTTGTCACCAACATGGTACACAGACATGGCACCACACCACTTGTCAGCCTGACATTTAAAACGAGTAGCAGCATCGTTTAAAGCATTATGAACCTGAATCCAAGTGCCACATATGAGATTCAAATGAACATCTAAAGAAGGAATGGCAGTATCGGAAAATGCGAAACAGTCAGGGCCGGCGCTACCTGTAAGGCGGACTAGGCAGCCGCCTAGGGCGCCCCTTGGGAAGGGGCGCCGCCAGGAGCGCCGGCCCCCCTCATGCTGCAGCCGCCCGAGCGCTCTGCAGAGAGCCTCAGGCGGCTGCAGCTCTGCCTGGGCTGGTGCGTCCATGAGGGCGCACCGCCCGGGCGCAGCATGAGGAGAGGGGCTGACAGGAGTGAAGCGCTCAGCGCTCCCTCCTGTCACTCCCTCACTGTAGCGTGGCCGAGCCCTGTATGGTCCGCGGGTACAGGGAGCATTTGTCTCCTGTACCCGGCCGGACTAACAGGAAGTGAACACTTCCTTTTAGTCCGGCCGGGTACAGGAAACAAAAGCTCCCTGTACCCACGGACCATACAGAGCTCGGCCACGCTACAACATAGGTAGGGGAGGGGGATAAATTGAAAGGGGGGGGGAGAGATAAATTGAAAGGGAGGGGGATTAAATGGACAGGGGGGGATAAATGGACAGGGAGGGGGGGATAAATGGACAGGGAGGGGGGGATAAATGGACAGGGAGGGGGGGATAAATGGACAGGGAGGGGGGATAAATGGACGGGGGGAATAAGGACAGGGAGGGGGTGGGAATAAATGGACAGGGGGGTGGGAATAAATTGACAGGGAGGGTGGGGGGAATAAATTGAAAGGGAGGGGAAAGAAATTGACAGGGTGGGGGGAAGAAATTGACAGGGAGGGGAATTGACGGGGAATGAGAGTGGGGAGGGGAGAAGAGAGTGACAACGGGGGAGACGAGAGTGACAAGGGAGGGGGGAGAAGAGAGGGACAAGCAGGGGAGAAGAGAGGGACAAGCAGGGGAGAAGAGAGTGACAAGGGAGGGGGTAGAAGAGAGTGACAAGGTAGGGAGAGGGGGAGAAGAGAGTGACAAGGGAGGGGGGGAGAGATTGACATCCATCACACACACACAATGCACCCCTTGCACACAGAAAAACACACAATGCATTACACACACAGACAAGCAATGCATTCCTTACACACACTCAATGCACCCCTTACAGACGCACACTGCATCCCGTACATACACAGAAACACACCTTGCAGCCCTTACACATACAAACACAGATTCACACAATGCATTCCTTACACACATATCAGGACATGCCCTACTCCACCTCCTGTGAACAAACTCATAGGTGGAACATGAAGGTGGACCCTGGGACTCAGACCTTGAGCTGTGTAAAGGGCGTTAAAAAAATGGAGCTGCTTCCCGTTCTCCCAGAACATTGATTTTTGTGACCACAGTTACAAACAGCCTCCAGAGAGCCTGTTCTACACCAGACCAGTGGAGCCAGACTGCAGCTAGTGCCCATCATCATCCTCATCTGGTTGTAAGTAGGCAATCTAATATATTATTTGTGGCACTAATCTCTAATTTACCTCACATTAAAGAAACACTATAGTCCCCAGAACCACTTCAGCTTAATGTAGTGGTTCTGGTGTCTATAGCCTGTCCCTGCAGGCCTTTTAATGTAAACACAGCGGCACTGCAGCACTGGCGGTAGTTAATATGGCAGATCATATGGGTGGGGCATTGTGATGTCATATGGGCGGGGGGGGGCGGCAAACTTTACTTTTGCCTAGGGTGGCAAAAATCCTTGCACCGGCCCTGAAAACAGTAGGATACCGACTGTTAGTAACAAAGAATGGCTTGGACCTGATGAATGAGTGGTATTGTTCCTAGCAAACTCAGCCCATGGTAACAAATCAGACCAGTTCTCTTGCGTGCTATTAATGAAAGAACGTAAGTATTGTTCCAGGGACTAGTTAGCTCTTTCACCTTCATCGTTAGTCTGTGGATGATAGGACGAGGAGAACGATAACTCTATACCCAATTGTTTGCTGAAAGATCTCCAAAACCTAGATAGAAATTGAGAACCCCTGTCAGACACAATATTCAGTGGAATACCATATAAACGGAATATCTCCTTTATGAATATGTGTAGGAGTTTTGGGGCGGTAGGCAACTTCCTAAGTGGAATGAAATGCGCCATCATAGAGAACCAGTCAATGACCATTAGTATGGTGTTAAAACCTTTAGAGACTGGAAGTTCAACAATAAAGTCCATAGCTAGATGGGACCATGGAACATGAGGTATAGGAAGTGGTTGTAGCAAACCACATTGCTGTCTATGTGGAACTTTGGAAATAGCACAAACAGTGCATGCTGTAACACACTCTCTTATATCCCTTTTAAGAGAAAGCCAACAAAACGTTCTGGTGACAGCAGACATCGCTTTGCTGATGCCGGGATGCCCTGCTGTTACATTGTCATGAAATACCCTTAATATTCTTTTCTCTCCTTAAGTGGTATGTACAATTTACCCTGAGGTAGGTCGCTTGGAGCCTGTACCTGAGCTGTCATAGTGGTACAAAGGAGAGGCGAGAACAATGTAAGAACAGTAGAGGCTATAATAGATTCAGGAGGTATGATAGGAGAAATCTCTTGCTCCTGTTCTTGCTTGGAATCATATTGCCTAGATAGGGTGTCAGTTTTGACGTTTCTTGTGCCTGGTCTGTATGTAATCACGAAATTGAAACATGACAAGAACAGAGAAGATCTGGCTTGTCTGGAAGACAACCTTTTGGCTTCACCTATGTAAGCCAGATTCTTGTGAACAGTGATGATCAAAAGTGGATTTTTAGAACCCTCCAAAAGATGCCACCATTCTTTTAAGGCCAGGATAATGGCGAACAGTTTTCTGTTGCCTATATCATAGTTTCTTCCTGCTGGCGTCAGCTTTCTGGAGAAAAAACGACAAAGGTGTTAAAGGGGTGTCCTGTCTTTCCCTCTGAGAAAGAACAGCACCTATCCCGGTTTCTAATGCATCTACCTCTAGTATAAAAGGTGTGCTGATATCAGGGTGCACTAGTATGGGAGCAGAAGTAAACAAGGTCTTGTGATTATCAAATGCTTCTTTTGCTTTCTGTGACCATATGTGACAGTTTACACCCTTACGTGTAAGGTGAGTAATGGGGGCTGTAACAGTAGAGAACCCCTTTATGAACTTACGATAATAATTGGCAAAGCCTATAAAATGCTGAATAGTTTTCAGTCGACAGGGTAGGGGCCAGTGCAGAACTGCCTCAAGTTCTTGTGGATCCATTTGGAAACCAGAAGCAGAAATCAAGTAACCCAGGAAGTAAACTTCTGTCTGATCAAACAGGCACTTTTCAAATTTACAGTATAACCCATTTTTAGTAGTATTTGTAAAACTTGTTTTACATGGCCATGGTGAGTAGAGAGATCAGGAGAATATATGAGTATATCGCTGAGATACACAAATACAAAAGAATAAATGAATTCTCTAAGCACATCGTTTAAAAGATCCTGAAACACGGCTTGGGCATTACATTAGCCAAAAAGCATGACTTAATAATCGTACTACCCATTTCTAGTATTGAAAGCCGTTTTCCACTCATATCCCTCATTTATCCTCACCAAATTAAATAAAAAGTATACAAACATAGCCAGGATTCAGCTGTAAGCGTTTGCAACACTTACAACAATCAAGTAACACACATTCATATAAAATGTAAGTTACTTGGCCAGTCAATGTAATGACAGGAATGAATAAGTAGATAACTCCCTAATTCCCACGGTATTAGGGAGCTATCTACTAAAAGGCTGAAAGACCTGAATTGGTATTTCAGCCAAATTTATTAATACTAAGTAAAGATTACTTAGTATTAGTAAATTATGTCTCTACTCGCTATATCGCGAGTAGGGGCATGTCTATTAAACAGTGAGCAGCCCTGAGCGGTGGGTGGGGGCCCTAAACCAGAAGAAGTGGGGGACTTAATGTCCTCCCCCCTGGGCCCCACCCCTGAGCAGTGGGTGGGGGCCCTATACAAGAATAAGGGGGGGACCTAATGTCCTCCCTCCTGGCCCACACCCCTGAGCGGTGGGTGGGGGCCCTAAATACAAATTGGGGGGACCTAATGTCCGTCCACCTTGGCCCCACCCCTGAGCGGTGGGTGGGGACCCTAAACAAGAATAAGGGGGGGACCTAATGTCCTCCCCCCTGGCCCACACCCCTGAGCGGTGGGTGGGGGCCCTAAATACAAATTGGGGGGGGGGGACCTAATGTCCTCCCCCTGAGCGGTGGGTGGGGTACCTAAACTAGAATAAGAGGGGGGAACCTAATGTCTTCCCCCTCTGGCCCCCACCCCTGAGCACCCTGAGCAGCGGGTGGGGGCCCTAAATACAAATTTAACCCCCTCCACCCACCCGGGTGACTAGGGGTCCGCAAACCCCTAGTCACCACGTCCCCAAAAAAAGAGAGAAAAGCAGGCAAGGTAGAGGCGGTTACCCGACCTCAGCACCAGCCTATGAGGTCATGCCCTCAATCATAGCCACATCACTCATTTTCCTGTATACAGCCCCACCTATCCCTAAAGATCCACGGTATTCTGGGGGCTCTCGAAGGGAGTCCCATAGCATTCTTAGTAAAGGGAACCTGATAGGTAAGCATCCAGTCCCCAAAAGATGATGGAAGAAAGGAGAACGGTGGCCCGGATCCAACTCCCTTGTTGCCTATTCTCCCGCACCACTGTCTACCCACGGTGCCCAAACTCTATCAAATTTTGCCATTGTGCCTCTGACCTTCGCTGTAAGTTTATCCATAAGGAACGTATCCTTAATCTTTTGTAGTACCCTATGAAAAGGGGGGGGGGGAAGGTTGAAGCCATACCTGAGCCAATGCCCGCCTTGCCGCCAGGTTTACATTATTCAACAATTTCAGTTCCGTTCTGGTCCATCCCTCAAGAGGTCTGGCCAGAAGGAAAACCCATGGGTTTAGGTCAATCTCCCTACCGAAGACATCTTTCAGTAGGTCCGCCACTTCCTTCCAGAACGGTTTGATCCTAGGGCATTCCCACCACATGTGTAAGTAAGTCCCTTTATGACCGCAGCCCCTCCAGCAGATATCAGTGGATATTCTGTTCATCCTGCACAACTTCACCGGGGTGGTATACCACCTAAACATGGTCTTATATGCTTGCTCCTGCATTGAAACACAAATAGACGAAGCTGCGGCAGCTTCCCAAATCTCCTGCCAATCCACCCCCTCCAATTCTTCGCCAAGATCCGCCTCCCATTGGGCTGTGTACGTAAGGTCCCCCCATTCAGATGTGGAGGTGCTTAGTTGTGCATATAAAGCTGTTATAAGGCCCCTTGGGAACTGTTCCCTAAGGCACATAACTTCGAAAAAGGTAAGCGGTTGCAATGCACTAGATCTATTGATCGGGGTCTGTGCAAAGTCTCTGAGTTGTACAAAGCAAAAAAAGTCAGAAGGGCGTAGATCTGCCCTAGCCTTCAAATCCTCAAACTGAAGTAGTGACCCACCTTCATAGAGTTGGCAAAGGCGCTGGACACCCGTTCCCTCTATTCCTATGAAATCCCTAGCGTATAGTCCAGGAGGGAAAGCTTTGTTTCTGAGGTAAGGGGTCAATGGGGATGTCCGGGAGGACAACCCATATTTGACCAACGCAATGTCCCATATCTTCATCGAATTCGCTATGGCCGGGCATTCAACTCGTGTTGTCGGTCTGTGTTCACGAGGAACCCACATGAGGAATTGTGGCTTACCAGGTCCCATTAAGGATGACTCTAGGTCAACCCATCTCCTTTCGTCTGGAGGGGTGTGCCAATACGCTACCTGCGTGAGTTGGGCTGCCAAGTAGTAAAAATAGAAATTTGGCAATCCCAGGCCCCCCCTAGACTTTGTTCTATAGAGGATATTACGGGAAACTCTATGCTTCCTGTTTTGCCAAATGAATTTCCCTGTGGCTTGTTGGAGTGGACTCAAGTCAGATTTGGTGAGTCGAACTGGGCGAGACTGGAACAGGAATAAAATTCTGGGGAGGATATTCATTTTTACTGAATGGATTCTGCCAATCCACAAGATTGGTTTATCCTGCCATCTTTCCATATCCGAGATGAGGGCGCGAATCATGGGAGTGTAATTCTGCTGAAACAGCTGGGCGGGATCCGCCGTCAGATGTATCCCTAGGTATTTGATGTGATGCCTATCAATACGAATATTGTGATTATTTCCTATACGAGCGATATCTGGATCACTCATACTTATAGGTAGGGCGCACGACTTGGGCAGATTCACTTTGTATCCAGCCATTTCACCGTACGTCTCTAGGACTGCCGCCAGCGCATCCATTGACTCCGTCGGTTCCGTCAGAGTCAGCAGAACATCGTCTGCAAACGCAGATACAACATATCTCCGGTCCCCGATCGAAATTCCATGAATCTCATCAGTACCTCTCACTTGTTGTAATAGGGGTTCCAGTGACAAAGCAAAGAGCAGGGGCGACAAAGGGCAGCCCTGTCTAGTCCCATTGCCCAAGGCAAACGGTATAGCCTTGGAGCCCGCTATACGGACCCGAGCCTGGACATCCGTATATAGAGCCCGAATTGCTGTAATAAACGTGTTAGGGAGGCCGAAGTGTTGCAGGACCTCAAATAGGTATGGCCACTTAACCCTATCGAAAGCCTTCTCTGCGTCAAGTGACAGGACCAAAGTTGGGATCTTCCTAGTCGCTTGCCGCAAGAGAAGGTCAATGTTACGTCGAGTGTTTTCGTACAACTGTCTACCAGGGATAAAACCCACCTGGTCCGGATGGATCAGCCGAGTTAAATATGGGGTTCAGGCGGGTCGCTAAGATCTTAGCTAGAATTTTAGAGTCGTGGTTTATCAATGAGATCGGTCTATAATTCTCAGGGAGCGAATCATCTCTGCCAGGCTTTGGTAACAGGATCACGTCGGCCAGCGACATGTCCCTGTCCGGAATACCCCCCTTCATTAGGTCGTTAAACAACGTCTCAAGATGCGGTATCAGTTCCTCCCGAAACAACTTATAATAACCACCCTCAAAGCCGTCCGGGCCTGGGGCCCTATTGCCCTTCAAGGACGAAATTGCCGCGTCTATTTCGTCGACCGTGATTTGAGCTCCCAAGGCGGCAACATCGCCACCCTCCAGTTTTGGTAGGGCTAGTCGATCGAGGAAGGCCTTTGCTTCCCTGATCTCACGTTGTTGACGTTCCCCGTCTACTTCTCCAGAATGGTTATACAAGTTGGAGTAATATGCTGTGAATACCGATGCGATATCGGTGGGGTCCGTACAATGCCTACCTGCAGCATCCTTGATGCTCGTGATATGAAAGTGACCCTGTCTCGGGCGGAGGGACCTAGCTAACAATGTGTCCATTTTATTAGACTTTTCGTAGAATGTCCTCTTGGACCATACCACTGCTCTAGCCGTATCGTCCAAGAGTATCTCTCGCACTGACATACGCAATTTCTGTACGTCCGCCAACGTGATAGCTGACGGGGCTGCCTTATGTTTCTCTTCCGCACGTCCCAGGGCCTCCAGAAGGGAGGACAATAGTTGCATTTAACGCTTCTTTTTTACCGTTGCTTCTCTGATAAAAATTCCCCGGATAACCGCTTTGTGAGCGGCCCAGACCGTTTCCGGGTGGAGGTCCGGGGTCGCGTTCCGAAGAAAATAATCGGATAATTCCTGACGGACTGTTTCCACCATGACCGGGTCTTGTAGTAGCGAAGTATTCAGCTTCCAGGACCACGGAGATGCAACGCATAATTTATCCATTGTTAACGAAATTTCTGCGTGGTCCGACCAGGTTATAGAACCGATCGTGGAAGCAGAGGCCCTGGACGCTGCATGCGAATTAACCAGAAATAGGTCAATCCTAGAGTAGGAGTCATGGGGTGCGGAATAGAACGTAAAATCACGTTCATCTGGATGATGAGCTCTCCATATGTCTAGGAGGCCGGTACGCTGAATAAATGTGCGGAGTATTTTGTCCTGACTCCCCCTACCGTGAGATCTTGGTAGCCCGCTGCAACGGCTCCGGTCAACAGCCGGGCACGGAGTGGCATTAAGGTCCCCGCCCACAATTATCATGCCATGCGGTAGGTTGTTGACCATTTGGGCCATGGCGTCCCAGAATTCGGCCGATGGGACATTAGGGGCATAGATATTGAGGAAGTGGATCGTGTGGGAGTGTAAACTCCCAGAAAGCAGCAAATAGCGTCCCTCCGGATCAGCTATCACATTCCCTATCCGAAAGGGGCACCTATGATGAATAAGAATAGCTACGCCGTTCCTCTTGTTTAGAGCTCTCGCCTCATGTACAATGCGGAATGTGTGGTCCCTCAACATAAATTTTGCTGGCTTTGGTATATGCGTTTCCTGCAGAAAAGCAATATCAGGGTTCAGGCGTTTAAGTTCCCTAAACATAAGGCGCCGTTTACTCGGGGCATTAAGGCCTTTAACATTCAGGGATAACAATTTCAACGGCATTGCAATGAAGGGGGAATCGGTTTGTCAGACAAGTTGGGTCCTCTACGGATCCATCTTGAGAATGCGGAACGGGTATCATGACACCTCCCCCCAGCGGGGTCCGAGCAGGGAAGAGGGGTAGGGAAAGGTAAAGGGGGTAACAAGGGGTGGTAGAATAGTGGAGAAAAGAAGAAAAAGAGAAAGAGAAAAACATGAAAAACAGTAGCCTGGTCTTACCTATTGCCAGGACCAAATGGGAAATATGTCTAGGCGTTTCCAGAGAACCAATACGGCCCCAGAACCGCCCCAACATAAACCAACCACGAATAGCACCCCCAGGGTGCCAGACTATCCCCAATTGGAGATAAAAATTTGAAAATAATACAGAAAAGAACCGAGATGAAGGAGGAGACCATGTTGCCGTCCCCAAGCGTCATCCAGCCCCAAAAAAGAAAAAGCACCAACAAAACTCCAAAAATCCAAAAAGTGCCTGAACCGGAAACCCATATACCGCATGACCCGCCCCCCTCTCCCCCGCCCATCCCCCCGCCCCGAGACCTATAGTACACAGAGTCGTAACCCGGCGTAAGAGTGGACCTAGCATAAAAATAAAAACCCATTGTGGACATAGCGTGAACCAAGTCCCACCGCCCCTTCCCAAACCCCCCCCCCCTGGTTTGATAAATCAGAAGCATAGATATACATTGCCCCCAGCCCAGAGGGGCTAGCCATGAAGCCAAAATGTGGCGGGGGGGATAAATATTAAGCAATGTCATGACCTGATGCATTAGGATAGGTGACAAAAATAACATAAACACCTGGGAAACCGTTACCCGCCGCCCACCACCCACTCCGAGCCCACCCCCCAGAAAAACAGAGATAACGTATTCAATGCCTCCGGCCCTGTGGGACCAGGCTCGAAGCCCAGGAAACCCGCCACGAAAAACAGTGGACCCCCCTGGACTTAATCCTTTGGGGGAGGGGTGGCAAACAGTAATAAAGCAGAAATATACCGAGAACCGCTATCCACCGCCCGCCGCCCCACTCCGATCCCGCTCCCCAGAAAAACAGTAAATAAATGTATGATGCCCCCGACCCCCAGGGACCAGGCCTAAGATCCAAAAAATCATGCTACAAAAAACTGTAAGCCATCTTGAAAAGGGTCCCTTGAGGAAGGGGGGCAATTAATATGCAACATATACACAGTGAAAAAACACTTCCCGCCGCCCGCCCGCTGCCCCCTCCTGCTCCCAGTCCCCAGGTAAAACAGTGTCTAAACAAACATAGCCCTCTGCACCGAGGGACCAGATATGATCCCCAAAACCGTGAGGAGAAAAATAGAGGGCCATCCTGAAAAAAGGTCCCCCGGGAAAGGGGAAACAATAAGTCAGGGGCAAGGGAACCAGGGCGAGGCTCGGGGACAGAAATAAGCCCTAACCCTCCCCATAACGAGCAGACCCACCCGTGGGTGAAGGAGCCCGCTGACCCAAATGTGCCTCATACAAAAACCCAGTATCCTGGGCCCGCCGCCACCAGAAATGGCAATAACCAAAAGCCCGAAAGGCGCTTTAAGCGGGGCCTAGGAGTCACCCACCCAAACAACCTAATCCCACCCGCGAGGTCTTACCATCTAGAAAAGCAGCCCGCCGCTCGGATACGGCAACGAAGTAGCCTCCCCCCTCATTCATCTGTCGTGTACCATTCTCGGGGGAGAGCGGCAAGAGCCTCCGCCGACCCCTTCGATACAGGAAAGTCATCAGGGGTTTGGATCCCCAGCTCGGTCAGGAACTTCCTCGGGTCACCATCTGGGAATAGAAGCTTCGTGCGGGCCATCCTTGAAAGCCATTAGCCGGAAGGGATGTCCCCAAGCGTATTTAATGGTATGGCGCTGCAGGAGTTCAGTGATCGGGCGCCAGTCCCTGCGCCTCTGCAAGGTCAGCGGGGTAAGGTCTTGGTAGAGAGTGAGGTTGGCCCCGTTATAGAGGATCTGTCGATCTCTGCCATACCTCATCAGGGCCTCCTTCGTTTGAAACGACAAAAATTTTATTATCACGTCCCTTGGGCGCCGGTCTTCCGCTCTCCTAGCCCTGAGGGCCCTATGCACCCGTTCAATATGCCACAAGTGCTCTGGGATGTCGGGGAGTAGCGGCCTGAAAATCTCCAGAACGACCTCCGTCAGGGACCCTTCCCCTTCCTGTTCGGGTAATCCCCGAAGGCGTATATTATTGCGCCGTGTTCTATTCCCCAGGTCGTCTATAGCTGCTTCTGCAGTGAGTAGTTGGGAGGTGAGGTGGTTGATCTGTGCGGCTGCAGCATTGTGGGCCACAACCGTGGATTCAACCCGCTGTTCGAGTATCGCCGTCCTCACCCCCAAAGCCTGTATTTCAGCTTTCACCTCTGAGGTAGTACGTACCATCTCAGAGGCCAGGTAGCTACGAACCTCCGCCAGTTTCGCCAGGATCTGGCTGGTATCGGTATCCGATGCCACACCGCTTGCTGGGCTCGCAGGAGAACGGGGCGTAGTCTGGCCTTCTCGTCCGCCATCTTGTGTGCTTAGCCGCACGGCGCGAGAGGCCGCAAACATATCGGGCACAATAACACCCGTTTCCGCCGCCCTTTTCACCTTACTCTTCGTGGCTCTCCGATCCATCACGGCTCCCCCGACCAGTTCGGTCTGTTTGAGAGTTTATCTCCGCCTTTGTATGCTGTTGGCACCGCGGTCGCAGCGGAGCTCTACCCGGACACGTCCAGCTCGCTCGGCTGCAAACCACGCCCCCTCTAGCACTCTTTTTAACACCCCAATAAGAAAAAGTAATTGGCTCACCTTTTTCCTAGAGAGGGATCTTGCAGAGGCAGAATCCATACCATAATGTAAGATCAATGGAGATGTTAAAAGACTAAAAACCATAATCTATCAAATGCATAAGCAAGCACTGCAAGGCAAAGAAAAAACTGTAAGAATAATAAAAGCATACCTTCAGGCAAGGAAAACAAATCCAAGCAGCCAGAAGAACAGGGGATCCCAGCTTCAATGCCCTCACATAAGGTGATTGACGTAGTGTACCAAGGACACTTAGATGCTATAGCAGGCTCACAGCGAACCCCAGCCCACGCGGAATTTAAAAAAGCCAGAGAAACGCCAGGTCTGCGGATTCGCTTTGTATTTTGACTTGTGATTTCTGGTATCCTGACTTGGCTTTCTTTTTGACTCGTGATAGTCTGGTCCGGATTTGTATATACTCAGTGTATTTCTGTATTCCTGAACTTGGCTTACCCTTACTTTGTTTCTTCTTGTTTTTAGACGTTAAGTCCGGCCATTCTAAGGCTCGGTAATACATCTTTTCGATTCACCTTTTGTAGGTTTTCACTTTCCTGCATGTTAGGGTAAGGCTCCTGTGGTGAAAATAAATTAGGTCCAGGCACTCGGGACAAAAACAGCAACGTTTCAACATACACAGAAGCCTTTATAAAGCCTTATTTATTTATTTTTATAATTATTTATTTGTTCAATTGTTTTCATTCATATATTTTGAAATACATTAACAATGCACTTACAATTGACTAATTAAATGCACTTTAGTTTTAGTTACAGTCTTCTAGCACTATATAAGTATTGTTTCCCATGTTAAAATAAGCATAAGATCCACTGATATTGGGGTGCTGTGATGTAGTGCTGGGCTTAACACAAGATGGCCATATGGTGGAACTGAAGCCATCTTTGTGTCTTTGTAAGCTGATGAGGTAGAGCTTTTCCTTGCATTTATCAGCGTAGGTATCATTGATTCAGAGAATCCCTTGCTTGTAAGTCTCATTAACCCCTTAAGGACACATGACATGTGTGACACGTCATGATTCCCTTTTATTCCAGAAGTTTGGTCCTTAAGGGGTTAAACTTGCACACCTTCAGGTTTATAGTCTGAGGATTTTGATGATCTAGAGGTCCCTGAGATGAGATGTGGAATTACTTGAAAATATATTGGATCCTCTATTGACAGTTGTAGTAGTAAGGGGAACCAAAGTCTCCTTGGCCAATGAGATATGACTGCCAGAACCCCAAAGTTTACTTGTGATATCTCATGCAGGACTCAAAAGATTAGGTGGATTGGAAGGAATACATAACATTCCTTTAAGTTTTAGGGATGAAGCATGACATATGTTCCATCTGCCAGTGAGTGAAATGTACATTAAAAAAAATCTTTCCATTTGGCAATTTGATAATGTTGTTATCAGGTCTACTACTGTTGTTCCCCATCTCTTAACAATCTTCTTGAAATATTCCTGGAAAATACTCGCTGGGTGTGCCTGACTCCCGCTGTTTGAAGAGGTTTCTTTCTGTGATGCAGGTCATACACAATGTGCATATTCTATCCATAGTTATGATCTTCATAAGGGTCGGGGGCTCAGAGGGAAGCCTCTGAAAGGGTTGGAATCCTTCAGCCACCACTTAATGGAATCTTTTAATGGTAAAGAAGTAATATCTTTTGAAGTAAATTCTTCTGTTTGTACTAACAAATTAGAAAATACTATAACTTTTCATCTCCTATTTAACTTACATCCTGAGACAACTATAAGCTACTAGTATGTGTCTCTATTCATTAGTGGGATTTTATAATTTGTTAATACTTAAAAGGGTTCATGCCTGAGATAGTGCTGGTATTATTACAACTGACACAGTACTGATAGTATATTCTACCTTGATCAGTGATTTCGTTTATCAAATTAAAATTATTCTGTTGAACTGGAATGCATGGAAGCCACTGCAACCACCGAGAGTGTCCTATCGTAGATAACCTCAATCCCAAAAAGCTTATAAATAGCTTGGCTCTAAAACTGTTCTACAAGGAGTATTTCTTTACCATCCTCTTTAGACCACCTGCCCGTTCTTGAGAGCGGTCACGTGGCCCGCCTCTCATGCTCTTAAAGTGGCAGTGGGAGCCACAAATTGGTTCAGGCTCCCATTGCCCAACATAATTCCAGCACCCCTACACACGCACGTTTTGAGGGTGTAGGCATGACGTAGGCCAATCAAATGTTAAGTAAAGGCTATTTAAACTGCCCTGGCCCGGTCAAATTTCTATTTCAGTACCCTGTAGTGCGTTCCTTAAGCTTTTGTATCGTATTCTTGTATTGACCTTGGTTGCCGACTAAGTTTATTTTTAACCCTTTCCGGTTTTGTTTGCCTATCTCACGGATAACAGTGTTCCTGATTCTGGCTAGTTCTTGTTTTCGCTGTCTCTCCATTATCCTGACCTCGTCTCGTACTATGCTTTATCTCTGTCTGACGTTTAGTCCGACCATTCTAAAGCCCGGTAATACGTTATATCATCGTCTTTTACTTTGCTATCCTAAACTCTGCATGTTGGGGTATTACACAATGACAATGAGTTTTTGAGGCTTGAGGAATCCTTGTTGAAGATGGCTTACATGGTTCTGAAGGTCAGTGAAGGAACTACAGCCAGGTAGATCTGGCAGGCAAGAATCATGTTACCTGAAGTTAAGGAAATAAGTTTTTTTTTGCATAGACCAATTTTTTCGTGAATTGATGGTAAACCTAGTGGCAGGGAGTAATGCCAACCAGGCATCTTGTAGATACATAGTGTAACATCGGATATACTGTTCCAGTACCTGGTTCATTCGTTCAGTCTGTCCGTTGGCCTGTGGGTGAAATGAAGAGAAGTTGATCTAAATACATAGATTGCGACAAAACTCCTTCCAAAAATGGATTAAGGACTTCCATGCAAACTAAATGTCTCTCAGTAAAATAGAGTGACTGTGTAGCAGTTGGTAGACTTTTTGTAAATTGATCCACAACCACCATAATGGTAGTGTACTGATGTGATGGTGGTAGGTTAAGTATAAAGTCTACAGTGATGTAAATCCAATGGTGAGATGGTACTGGTAATGCTTGTTAAAGACCACTTATTTTAGTTTTTGGTTTCTCGGTTTGGGCACATGTTTGGACACAAGCCTTTACATTCTTGAACATAGAAGGCCACAAAAAATGTCTTGTTATGATTAGGTCAAGTATTTTATAACACTTGGGGAAAATCATTGCCTAGCGCTTGGGGAAGATGGATCTTTTCCATATGTGTATTAAAACAATGGTTTTAGGGGTATAGTTGGGTCTTTGGCCCAATTGCGTCGTCTCTCCATTAGAGAAGAGGATCATAAAGTGGACAGTGTGTATATCAGAGTCTGGAGTTTCCATTTAGGTAGGGATGAGTGACAGAGCATTCGCTGTACCATTTTTGGATTCAGGTCGATCGGTTATTGTGAAACTGGAAGCGGGGGAAAAAGAGAGCCTGTAGCCCTGTACCGAACGCAGAGCACCCTCCAACAGGTGACACCATTCCTCAAAAGCATGTTTAATGGAGAGTAGTTTAATGTCTCCAATATCAAAGTTTATCTCTGCTGGTTAAAGACTTTTTGAATAGAATGCCACTAAATGTAATTAATTGTCCTCTCCCCTTTGATAAAGAATAGCACCAGTTGCCCCTTCCGAAGTATCAACTTCCACAAAATTTGTATTTTTTGAACCGGGAAGTGATAGTATAGGAGCAGAAATAAAGAGTTATTTCAACTTATTAAAGGCTTTTTGTGTCTTTTAATTGGTGATAGTTATAAGGTAGGACACTCTGCTAGAGAAGTTGCGAATTTATTTTCTATAAAAGTTTGCAAATCCTATAAAATGTTGTACATCCTTTTGTGGGAGTGGGCCAGGATATAATAGCTTCCACCTTGAAAATGTCCATCTGTACTTGACCTGAAGTTAGTTTGAAACTCTGGAACTGTACACATTGTTTACGGAATATACATTTTTCCATTGTGACATACAGATGGTGCTTTCTCAGGTGGTTTAGTATTTACATGTTCACGTTCTTTAATTGATGAGAGAAAAAAATTAATGTCATCTAACCCGCTTCAAACTGGATTCCATGCTTGTCACTCTATTGAAACAGCTGTAACCAAAGTATCCAATGATCTAATCACTTCTAAATCCCATGGCCACTACTCTATCCTAATTCGCCTTGACCTTTTTGCTGCTATTAAAACTGTTGATCATTAACTGCTTATCATTCTCTGTAATCTCAGTCTGTGAGATATACACACCCCCCCCCCTCTCTCTCTCTCTTCTTCCCCCCCCCCCCCCCCATGGTGCTCTTCCTTTATCTCCCAGCGCTCTTTCAGTGTTTCTTTCTCTGGCTCTTCTTTCCAATGCCTCGCTGTTGGTCTTCACAAAGGGTCTATATCATTGACCCCCTATTGTTCTCAGTCTATAATGCCTCTTGATAAACTCATCAGCTCCTTCAGCTTCCAGTATAATTTCTATGCCGACGACACGCAAATCTACCTGTCCTCCCCTGATTTTTTACCACCCCTCTTGACTCATGTCTCTGACTGACTCTCTGCTATTTCCAACTGGATGGCAACTCATTTCCTTATACTTAACCTGTCCAAAACAGAACTTCTGGTCTACCCTCCTTTAAGTGTTGCTACTCCCTTGTGTGTCTCCCTCAAAGTCAATGGCCCTACCAAGAGCTCTAGTTTTCTTTGACTACAACCTCTCCTTCACCCTTCATGTCCACTCTATTGCCAAATCCTGCAGCTTCCGTCTCAAAAACATAGCACACATCCACCCCTATTTAACGCCTAGTGCGGCTATGGTCCTGGTCCATGCCGCTGTCCTCTCGCCTTGACTACAGTAATCTGCTTCTCAGTTTCTTACGTGTTCCCAACTTGCCCCGTTAGTCTATAATGAATGGGCCGGCAACGCTCATCTTCCTGTCCGCCTGCACCTCCCACATCTGTCCCTACATTGGCTTTCCACAAGATCCTGGTACTTTCTTACAAATCACTACACAATACGGCCCCGACTTACCTATCCTTCCGAATACACAAATACATCCCGTCTAGGCCCCTATAGTCTGCCGAAGACCTACGTCTAACCTCTGTTCATACTCCCATCTCTGATTCTCGCCTTAAAGACCTCTCTAGGGCTGCACCATTACTTTAGAACACATTTTCCCTTCTCAATTAGACTTTCACCCAGTCTATATCTTTTAAAGTTACCTCTTCAGGAAAGCATATCAAATAAACTGTCAACAGCTTTCCCTCCCCCGCATCTCATTCCTCTCCTGCCACCTACTTTACTACCCTACCCTTCTGTGTCACTATACCCCATTCCCTCTAGCACATAAGCTTATTGAGCAGGGCTCTCAATCCCTCTGTGTCATCTGATTACAAATACACATCTGTTACTCCACCAATTGTACAGCACTGCAGAGTTTGTTGGCACTTAAATAATAATCTAAAATATATTGCATACTGGTCAAGTAGGTCTCTGAAGAGGTTTATTAGATCCTGGATTGTAGCAGAGGCATTGAATTACAAAGTATTCAAAGTGGCCATACCTTGTGCAGAAGTTGGTTTTCCATTCGTCACCCTCCACATAAAATTGTAGACTCCTCTCAGATCCAATTTGGTGTAAAGGAAAGCATTTTTCATTCTTTCTAGTAAGTCTGAAATGTGTAACGATATCTATTCTTCTATCAGAAGTGTAGCTTGTTTCACTAGGCAAACTACTTCAGAATCTACATTTGGACTTGAAATCCAGGTTGCTGCATTTTCTTTAGAATGACTTAAAACATCTCCCTATAGAAAAATGACTATATTGTTTCATTAAAAGGAAACCCTGACAATTATTTAAGTAGGCTTGCAAAAAGTGTTGGTTAAAAGGGGAAACTGCCTTCCACACGCAAAGTTTTACATACCATGGAGATAAAGGAGTCAATGGGTATGCCATCTAACTCCTCTGGAACATAAACTTGTTCCTCATTTTCAGATGACATTTCTAACCAGTCTGTATGAGTAGATCTAGCTCTCTTATCTATATCAGGAGATGAGGTAGACTAACTTTCTGTTCCTGGATGCATTTTCCACAAAGCCTTTTCTGCAGTAAGGCTGGCTCTCTACACAATTTACATTCTTTAGTTCTCGCTTTCTCTGTTGACCTGATTAATGACCCCAAGTAATATATAGAAATCACTACTCTACCAATGTATTGTACTAATTTTTAATATATCTATCTATATATATCTAAAAAAATATATATCTAAAGTAAGTTTGACTCACCTTTCACCTCTAGAGTGTGTAGTATTAATGCAGGTAATCAGGATCTTGCAGGCGATGCCTATGGTGGGCAGACTGGGCAGAACATAAGGAAGAATCATAACATATAGGAAGTAAGGATCCTATATTTTATAAACACACACCAACTACAGTCAAACACTCAAAAGTTTGACCAGTTCTAAATGAAAGGGCAACAGATAAGAAGAAAAAAAATTGCATAACACAGGCAGTACTTTAAATCCAGTGCAGCTCCTTAAAAGGCTTTATATTGGTGATAGAAGAGATCTGATATGTAGGAGAAGCCAATGAATATCTCTGGCAGTCTACTGAGCATTCTCCATCATCTTTCGTTACTCCACACTGGTCTGGAACTCACTGCAGTACACCCAAAACCCTTGTAACACCTAAAATTCCAGAACCTCCATACAAGTAGGTTACCCTAGGCATATGCCAAAAAGGTGAGGCAAGAAATCCAACTGAGCTAAGAACCTATAACTGGTCCTGGTGAGATCGTGAATTTTAAATTGTACAAAATTAAAATTTCTTAAGGTGTCCAATACAGATAGATAGAAATATATAAACCAAAGTATATAACTGTATTGGTAGTATGTGTGCTGAAAACAGGAAAAAGAATAAATACATTCAGACCACAAACCATTGAGATTCCAAAGTTCTGTAATTTTCAAAATAAAGATCACACATCGTTTATAGACATTCTACACAAAGTACAAAAAATAATTGCTAATTCAGAAGCATCCACAGGGCCGATAATGCCCCTTCCCTATTGCCCTCTTTCCACTCCATCTGGCAACAGAAAAGGGGATTCTTAATTATACACATACGGTTAAACAAGTGTGCTTGGAAAAAATTGCATTTGTAATATACACAAAGAGGGGTTCTTATGTCTGTTGTAAATATACACCGTTTAACTATTACATTTGTATATTCAAACAAGAAAGAATTAAGTGGACAATATGTTACAGCAACTTACAAGTGAGACAAAATGCAAAACAAAAACATTATTATAGTCTGTACAGGAAGGAATAACTAACAGGATCTCCAAACGTATAAGGGCTGCTTGATTTCATAGAGAATCAGACACTAATTTGCGGTCAGCTACTTTAAAAGTTTTCTTCAGTAATTTGGAGCAATTTTTACAATTATCCAATTAAGGGAAATAAAATTAGATTTAAACACCAACTAAAAAAGGGGGAAGAAAAAGAATGAATTTTTTTTGTCTTGTCTGGCTGAAATTACAATTTACAATTTACAACATCACGACCAATAAATCTGTAGAAGAATTCTGGAAATGCACAGTTTGGCCTAAAGATTTTTTTTTTGTCTTTTTTGCCTTTTCTTATCTCTTACCAAAAAGGAAGGGGGTTATGTCAATTTTCAAACTCACATTTACATTACTGAGGTTTTACAAATGTACAATTTTACAGTCAAAAGGGTTTATGTCCACTAACTGCAGGATACATCTGTATTTTAAACATCAAAAAAACTAAAAGAAAAAAATACTACAAAGTTTTATATATATATGCAAATATCTATATCAAGTATACACTACATATTTATACAAAGCGAAAAAAGGGTACAAGGGTTAGAATTTAAGTGGACATGCTAAAGTAAATCTTTTCTTGAAATCAAAAATACAGTCATAAAAATGGCAGTTGTACACCTGCCTCGATTCTTCCCAATTTCTGCACAATAAAACAGAATTTGCTCGGAGAATAAACCAAAAAAAAGAAAAAAAGTGTATATATACGTACAAGTAGAAATGGAGAACTCTGGTTAAACAAAGAATGTTTAAAAATAAGCAAAAGGGAAAAATGTTTTTGTTTTTTTTGGCTTAAAAAATTCATTAACCTTTTGGACTTAGAGAGCAAATTTATTCACAAGGACGTTGGAGCACACACATAAAAGTATATGCATCCAGCAAAAGGGCAGGACATGTACAAGATATGTACAAGTGATTCTATACAGAAATACAGTGGGGGTTAAGTTGATTTTTAAAAAAAAATAATAATAATAATTAATACACTGAGTGTAATAAAATTAAAGACATTTACAAAGGTTGAAGGTCAGAGCTACACCCTGCATCTCCCACACGGTGGGCAAAGGTGGGAGATACAGTTGTTTCAGGAAGATCTCTAGATGATGCCATTTGAGGGCCCACACATTGGACCCAGATCCATGCCATTCTTCATATAATACTTCTCCAGTTTGGCAAGGATGTGCTTGCCATATGTGTATTTACGGAGAGTGGCGATGTGTGGTCGGATCTAAAGGACAAAGAAAAGTTATGTTACTTTTTTTTAAATTCATATTTAATTGTAACAAGGTCATACATTCCAATAAACTAATGAGCCCAGATACAAATCATCATCATGTGAAAGACACTCCCATTGTGCTTAAAACTACAGATGCAAATTTATTCCATCTCATCTGGGAATATTTTATTATTGGCAAAATAAAGATTCCCTTATTATTGGCTAGACTAATCTCAAAAGACTACTGAAAAAAAAAATATTTTAAAAAATGAATATTGGAATCAAATAATATTGTCTGCTGTCAATTAAATGTGTGTGTCATCCATGAGGTGCGTGTCTACTTACCTTGTGCATGACAATCTTACGTTGAGCTGGTTCTGCCACATCAATCATTTTCTGTACTACGTAGTTGGCATACTGGTCCTTCATCATGGTGTATAAGGCACTATGAGGCCCATCATTCATTGTGCAAACCTCGTCTATCAACATAGCTCGCTCTGTACGGGATGCGTGTGTCACACACTTCTCCACAACATTACTTTAAATAAAAGACATGGGGGGAGATGTATAAAAAAATCAAAAATACTTTATAAAATACCCTATCTTTTCACAAATACATTACTAAAGCAGTAGTTTCATAATATAGGGGGAAAATCCTCACAAAATGATATGCATGAACCGCCAGAAAAAATTATCTAAAAACATCTGCAATATGACTATAATGCACAAGAATATTTTTATACTTCTAGAAACACTCCAAGCACCATATCACCATATCCACTATAGTGCAATCTAGCAATTATGGTGCCAGGACTACTTTAGTACTGCCACCCTAGTTCAGTACCCAAGTACTCAACCAGTTTTCTAATGTTTTGACTTTTTACCTGGGTTCGGATGGGAACTGCTCCCTGTGCATGATCAAGTCACAAGTAGCTTAATAGAAATAATTAAAAGTAACATTTGGACCTGGAGTACTTCTTTACTACTTTATCAAACTGTATATGCGCACACAATATAATAAAATAGAATCAATTAAAGACGACTACAATGTGTCCCAGACCACTTTATCTCATGGGGTCGTGTTCCTGACAGCCAGTAGAGGCACTTCCCACTGAATAACAGTCAGACTCTGTTATTCAGTGAAACGCTGCCAACAGCATAATTTTCCATGCATGCTCACTAGCGTCAACATGTTTCCCACTGGATTAGCAGAGACCATCAAGACTGATCTCAGCCAGGGAAGCTGCACAGAAAAGCAAAGGTAACAATCTACTTTTTAAACCTTCATGGTGCAGGGCACTTCTTAATACCAGTCTTTTTCCCAAATACCACTTTACATTAGGTTAATAATATTGAAATTCAAAGAGAAAGTGCTTTCTGTTTCTATACTACAAACATATTTTGTGATAAACTACCAGCCTAACATGCCATCTTCCTAAAAACATCTTACCTTGCAAATTTGTGCTGGCTCAGAACCAGAACATTACCCCGAATCTCTGCAACAATTTTACTCTTATCCTCTGGTCGCCCATGTTCCAAAACATGTTGAATGACATAGTTACCATATTGATCCTGTAAGCAGAATAACAAATACTTAAACTTATTGGAACAGAAAAAATTCACAACTGTTGCAGAGTTACTGCAGTAGAAGTGGTGTAAAAAATTTATCCACAATAACGGGATATATAAATGTACTGAATGATTCTAGTGCCAAAAACCTCTCAAACTTACACTATATGCACCAGAACCACTACAGCTCAATGTAGTGATTTGAAGGGCACAGAGTCTGATTCTGCAGTCTGAGCAGTGTAAACATTTGTACACATTAGTATTCAAAATTCTAGTTTTTCTTTAAAAAAACAAAAAAAAAAAACAAAACACAAACATTTGACTACACAGAATGCCCATTTTATTTGTGCAGGAAAACCATGTACTACAGAAAACGTTTAAATGGAAATTCCACTGCCCCAGGTCTTGTTTGAAGCCTTTGCAAGAACTCCCCTTTTTCTTTCAGCCTGTGCCAGGGAAATGACACTAGAGGACTAATTGAAAGATAGGGATGCAAAGATAAATTGAAACCTGTGGACACACACTCAAGGGAGAAAGAAATAGCCCTTGGAGCCAATAGAATCGAATAGAAACCAACACTTTCATAAGCTACAGCATATCCTCACACAGAAAGCACTTCAGCAAATTACAGGTGCCTATTCACATGTGGTGCCACATGTCAAACGAATGTTCATTTAAACCATAGTTAAGACATATATAAGCTTTCATTATCACTAAAAATCACACACTGCAGACTTTAGGAGTCAATCCTACAATATTCTACCATTTAAAAAAAAAATATATATATATGTAGATGTATGAAAAATGTACAGTCAAAGATTTTCTCAAGATTTTATCAATATGGAAACGATGTGTGTGTATATAACAAGATACTACCTAAACTTTATAATTTCAGCATAATTAAAAAAAAACAAAAAAAAAAAAACTAAATAGACAATTTCTTGTACCTGTACAAGTTGCTCAGTATGTTGGTGTAACTCCTCTAGAATGGGCAGTGTCTGCTCTGGAAGGCAGTGCTCCAGGATCCGCTGGATCACTCTACACCCATATGGATGTGTAGAGAGTGCAAATACCTAAAGACAAAGTGTGTTCAGTGATCAAACCAGTATTTAAACCAAAAGGCTTGTATGGCAACAACTACTTTGTACTCTTTTTCCCTTCCATTGCCACATTCCCTTTGCAATAACCTGGCTATTCTAAATTAATCCATGCCAGGTCACTCACCTGGCTTTTGAAGGCATCAATGATAAACTGCAGGGACTGTGGTTGCACACACTCTATACATTTCTGTACCACATGATTCCCATTCTGGTCCTTCACGCATTTCAAAACGTGGCCATCTAGCTCTCGGACCATCTCATTCTAGGAAATGGAAGTAAAAGACAAGAAGTGGACAGAAAAAAAACAAATAATCAAAGAAAATATAGGATTGAAGCAACCCCCACCAAAACAAAACCATTTTTCTGTCATCTCGACATTAAGGAAGTTTTCTTAAATGACCATTTCATTTTCTTCTAATAAATGAATAGCTCACAATGTTGCTCAGAAATATTGTTCTAATGCTACTCCTTCATATAAAAAATGCTTTGTTGCACTAAAAGATACTGAGGATTAGTGAAAAAAATCCTCCTTACTGCTGGAGAAATGAGTGTGCTTCCCAAGATATCCCTAATTCAATGAAGTCCAGATAAGACAAGTAAGTGAGAGGGGGAAAAACCCTAACAAACCAGGCACTTAATATGTTACAAACACCTTTGAATGTTTTGTAACATTGCTCTTAAACCCCTAAAGGACTAAACCAAATGTACAGGTTGTGATAAAAACAAAACTTAAACAAAAACTTGAATTTGCGCTACATGTCTGTTCATGCGTAATTCACCGCTTTCATACCCGCACATATATATCATTTTATTCAGGGGAAACCATTTAACATCAAATATTTAGGTATGACACATAACTTAATATGAATAAAATAGTTTTAAAAAATAGGAGAAACGTTTAAGTTCTATGTGACATTCAAACTGTGACTAGTATAATACGCTTTTACTGCAATAAAACACATTTGTATTCAGCGATGTCTCACGTGTAAAACAGAACCCCCCCTGTATACAGGTTTTATGGTGTTTTGGGAAGTTACAGGGTCAAATATAGCAGGTTACATTTTTCATTTTTTTCACATTGAAATTCGCCAGATTGGTTATGTTGCCTTTGAGACCGTATGCTACCCCAGGAATGAGAATTACCCCCATGATGGCATTCCATTTGCAATAGTAGACAACCCAAGGTATTGCTACTGGAGTATGTCCAGTCTTTTTAGTCGCCACTTGGTTACAAACAATGGCCAAAGTATATTTTGTGTGTGAAAAATGCAAAAAAAACTAATTTGAACGTCAATATTGGCCAGTGTTTGTGACCAAGTGGCTACTAAAAAAAAATATATTATAAGATTTAAAAAATCGAAATGAAAAGGGGCCACTAATATTTAATATACACACATGCGATATTACATATATGCTAATTTTTCTTTGTCTGGTTGAGGTGTACTTATGTTAATATTTAACTGCAGCCTTACATCTGAATTGACAGGACAATTTTAACAGTTCACTTACGATGACTTGCTGATCAGGTGGAATGAACTCCAATGCCTTCTGAATCACTCTACATCCATACATCTGCAGGGCCAGGGAAAGTACATGCCCACGAATCCGTTCTGCCAACGCCAACTTCTGATCTAGGCTGCCGAACTGCAAAGAAGGTTAAAATCCAGTAACAACTGGTAGTCGAGTACTTGACATACAATAATCTTTGTGCTAGTGGAATTGTAATGGTGGAAATGTAAACATTATTAAGCACTACGAGCTCATAGTGGTGGTTATGTTATGTAGTCCCCATTCTCTGTGAAACTGCTTGATCAAACTGACTAAAGCCAGGATACTCCCCATAACACCTGCATATGCTCAAACAATGCTGCATTGCTTTATCTTTTCAAAGCTGTGCAAAACTAGCCAGAACGGACATAGAGCTATGAGCTGAACGGCTCCCAGTTTTCTCTGCCTATTATTGTCATCCAAGGATGCCAGAAAAAGTCCAACATTTTGTGGTAAACCGCTCCAAAATAGTTTGCCAGAAAATGGTGCTTGGAGTACATTGTTTACATGTAGATACTCCATCAATGAAACTCCTACCTCTTTAACCTCTTCACAACGCAGGACATACATTTTTGTCGTATTAAAATTAAGACCAGATCGTCACGGCTGCATTGTAAACCTGGACATTAAAGGCTTTAGTACAAAAGGTCACACTCGCATTAATATTTATACTTAATATATGAACCAGGACAAACCTCAAAAAACTTCTGTATAACATAATTGCCAAAAACATCAACCATCAGCTGATAGGCAGCCTGTAGAATCTCATTGAAAACCAGTTGTCTCTCTGCTGGAGTTGCTCGTTCCAGCTTAAGCTGAATAAACCTGTGGGGAAAATGGCAAAATCAATATGGAGACATCACAATACAGTCAATTAGTGTCCTCTACCATCAAGTTTGCAGTGTGGAATATATTCACACTTTACAAAGTAACTACTGTTTTATTGACATTAAAGAAAAATATGCTTAAACATTAAACAGAACTGTCACCAAATGAGGACTTTCCCGAATTTGCAAATGCCCCGTATACCATCGCAACTGGTGGTCCGGTAGCCGGGAAGGGGAGGAGAGACCTGCGCAGTCGGGATTGACTCTTGGATGTTCTGTTCAACAACTAAAGCAGTTGCAGTAATATGCAACTTCATATACTTTATTATCATATTTATTTTTCAATTGTCTGAACGAGATTTCATTATAGTATATATTAGAATAGAATGCGATAGTGTGAACGCAAATATAGATTACTCATACAACTAAAAGTGAAAAGGGGGGGGGATATATAACAAATTGATTCACACAAGCTGCAATAAATACCTAAACTTTTGTTTTCTTCTTATTAAAACTTAATTTAAAAATGCAGTCCACAACACCAGTGCAATCAATCTATTGGTTCAAAAACACATCAGTAGTCTAGAAGTCTCTTCGAGAACAGAATACTGGCAATGTGAAGGGCTAAAAAATAAAACATCTACCTAGAGCCATGCTGATCTTGAGAGAATTCCATAATATGGCCTGCAATTTCACGGAGCTGAAGGTTCGGATAGCGGTTGTTACGGAAGTCCTCAAGCAATCTGCTTCGACCAGAAGGCATGACATCAGACATGCCATAGCGAAGGCGGGTGGATGGAAAGAGTGTACTACTTGGACTAAACAGGCTGGATGCACTACTGGCGCTGCGATACTTTGCTTCTGCTCCTGGTGCTGCAGATATATAGCGCCCACTACCATTTGTCAGCCCCCCTGTAATTAAAGATAGGCTTTTTAGAATTAGAGAATAGTATTGAGAAAACAGAATTCAAGGAAATGATGGAAGAGACGGGGATTGGAGGCCACAGGAATGAGGGTACCAATAGTGTAGGTTAATAAAAAATAAAAAAAGTCCTTACCAAGGTTAAGACTGGAAGATGACCCATGCGAGGATAAGGAAGGTGGAGGTGTTTGGGAGTGGCTGGGTCCTTGGCTGGGTAGAGGCATGCCTACAGGACCTGGTGAAGAGGAGAAGCCAAGTCCATTGTAGAAGCTGTGACCAATGGGGGTAAGACTGCTGGAAGTCCTCTTGTACAGATCACTGCTGCCAGTAAGTGAATCACGTCGAGATCCACTACCAGTATTGGAATTGGCAACTAAAAGAAGAATACAAAATAATAATACATTAGTATTAGTACCGGACTAAGGAACGATAAAAGCTCACCTCGTGTCTCCACTGCGAAACAATAAGAATACATATATAAAACTTACTAAATGTGGAGATAAGTAGATTAAAGGGATACCATAGTCAACAGAAAAACTATAGCTTAAGGCAGTTGTTCTGGTGAGTCTAGTCAGTCCCTGCATTCATTTTCATGTATTTTCATTACATTAGGCAGTTACATCACATTAAAGGACCACTATAGGCACTCAGACCACTTCAGCTTAATGAAGTGGTCTGGGTGCCAGGTCCCTCTAGGATTAACCCTTTCTGCTGTGAGCATAGCAAACTGCTATGTTTACATATGGGTTAATCCAGCCTCTAGTGGCTGTCTCATTGACAGCCGCTTGTGCGCTTCTCACTGTGATTTTCACAGTGAGAAGACACCAGCGTCCATAGGAAAGCATTAAGAGGGAGCCCTGCGCTGGAAAAAAGGTAAGGGATTAACCCCTTCCTCCCCCTTCAGCGCAGCGGGAATGGGACCCTGAGGGTGGGGGCAACCTCAGGGCACTATAGTGGTCCTTTAAGCAGTGTTTACATTACTGCCTAAGGACACCTTACTCAGACAGCAACTAGAGGTGCTTCCTGGGTCAGTGCTGCACAATCAGTGTATCCATGCTTTGCATGGAGGTGCTGAACTTTCCAGATAGAGATGCATTGATTTAATGCAGCTCTAGGAGGAGAGGTTGGTTGGCCAGGGTGGCGTTAAGCTTCACCTTGCGCCCCTCCTCCTTGGTTGAGATCATCAGAATTGATTATCTCAGCCAACCCAATGCTTTCCTACGGGAAATGTAAGGTCTTACTGTATTTAAAAGGGCAAGGGGGGCCCAACAGTTTTTTTTATTTTTTGTAAACACTCTAGACGAGGAATACACTTTAGGCCTATAATGTTCCCAAATAATAATGGCCCATAATGATACCCAAACTTGCTTTTGCTCTCTATAAAACACCGCAGAGAAACAGGAATCTATATATACAGAAAAGAACAAAGTTGTTGTAATGGCCCAAAGTCCAGACCTCAACCCAATTGAAATGCTGTGGCAGGACCTGAAGAGAGCTGTGCATTACTGAATGCCAGTGAACTGAAGCAATGTTGTAAAGAAGAGTGGGGGCAAAATTTCTACACATAATGTAAAAGACTAGTAAAAATGAAAATCCAGCGCACTCCCTTATCTACTAAACAGCTACTTTAGTGCTGACAGATTTTGCTAGTTTTATTTAAAACGCCTAATTTAGGCAAAAAATAATGTGGGTTTAGTTACATTATATAATCATACATTGCATAAGCCTGCCACAAACGTCAATGTACCCCATCTTTGGCAGGTCTTACACTACCAACCGTCTACTAAATGAGCTACTCACTTGGGGAAATCCTTCCATCTCGAGTTCTCTGCAGTACAAGGCTTATGCAATGTATGAATATATAATGTAACTAAACCCACATTATTTTTTGCCTAAATTAGGCGTTTTTAATAAAACTAGCAAAATCTGTCAGCACCAAAGTAGCTGTTTAGTAGATAGATATGGGAGTGCGCTGGATTTTCATTTTTACTGTACTTATTGGCCCCAAGCAGCACCCCATTTAAGCATGTTCAGGTGAGTGCAGCCAGCCCCTTGTTTTCCCAATGTAAAAGACTAATAGTAATACAGAAAACGAATACTTGAAGTTATTGCTGTTAATGATGGTTCTACAAGCTGGTTCACATAAGGTATACTTCGTTTTTGCACACACTGCTTCTCCGTTATGCCTTTTTTGTTATATCAATCACGACATGGTGTAATCACGAGTTGTTAATCTGATGTTAGTTTTACCTAATTTTAAGACCTGCTAAGGAATATCTGTGTATATAAATATATCTATTCTGGATATTGTCATTTTATTCTGACACTAACATTAAAATAAATAGGTTTTGGGGGCGTGGCCGACAGGGAAACAGAGCGGACGTCTTTTCACGGAACTCCGTTCTGAACAAGAGCTAAAACGGAAAATCCACAATATCGTGGAATTCTGACCCAAGAGACAGACACCCCCCAAAAGCAGAGACAATGGGGAAAAAAAATAAGAGGCAGCAAGGTACGGCCAAGCACCAACAGCCGGACATCAGACTAGCTTTTGAGCGGCCGGCGAACACACAGACCCAAGATGGCGCCTGAGGCCTGCTGCACGCCCGAGGCATCTGAAGCCTCCCTGGAAGAAGAAGACTCACTGCCTTCGCCTAGATCCTCTGCCACTGAATCAGAGGAAGATGAGGCACCTGCCACAAAAGGTGATATAAAACGGCTCCTGTTGGAGATGAGACAGATATGGAGGGGCGACCTCCAGAAAATGCAAACAGAAGTGGAGGGGGTACAACAGAAAGTTACCTCCCTGGAAACGAGAGAAACCGCCAGAGATGAAAAAATAAGTACTGCAAGCCGAGACATACAAGAACTTACCTCACAGGTAAGACAAATGAAACGCACACTCACCACAATGGAGGTCAGACACAGGCGGAAAAATCTGCGCCTCAGAGGCATTCCAGAAAGTGTCGACAACACACAGCTCTTGCCATACTCCCACAACCTCCTGACGGCCATGGGCATTGCCGACAGCCCCGACCTACCACAGATCATCTCGGCGTTCAGAGTGCGGAAGTCAGCGGCAGCACCAGAATCAGCACCTAGAGATGTAATCGTGCTGACCCGAGACATCTCCGTGAGGTCCACCATACTCGCAAAATCCAGAGAGATGGGGACTGTATCAGTGGACGGCCACAACATAGCTATCTATCCAGACACTCCATTCTCCATCCTCGCGGAAAAGAGACAGCTGGCACCTATAGCCAGGAAGCTAAGAGCCGCCAATGTTAGGTACCGCTGGGGCATGGAAGGGTCCAATCCTTACAGAGATTAAAGGAGAGAGTTGCACACTCACCTCGGGGGATGACCTGGAGTTCTTTCTACAAAGGGCAGGCCTGACAACCACCCTACAGCAGAACACCCCTCATCACACCAAAAACCCGAGAGTCTCAGAGAGTGCAGGCAGACAACGAAACAGTGCACCACACAACATCACACTTAAGAAACTGAACCCACTAATTAAAGCGGCGAAACCCAGACCCGATGAATAACGGAGACCACACAGAGGAAACAGGAGTTATATAGACCCCTATACGACACACCATGACACAAAGGTACACAGGACTCTGCCACTGGACGCTGATCCTTAAGATCATCTAACGAATACAGTAACAGCTTGAATAGCAGAGAATGCTCTACACTGTATTATTGCTCGCTATTGTTTAATACTGTTATCCCTTTATTATATACCCCAAATGTCGCCAGTATGCTCACATATTATGCTAAATTTGAATACATTGGAAAAAACAATTATATATGTTGTTCTAAATTGAATAAAAAATATAAATTGAAAAAAAAAAAAAAAAATAGGTTTTATTACTTTATGTAAGCAGGTATCATTAAAGGGAATGTCAGGCACTCACCTGACCCTCTGCTAGAGTTACAGTAGTGCAACACACCCACCTCTGGTCTGCCCATGCTCTTCACATATTTGCCTCGCTTCGGGATACTTCCTAAAGCAGTTCAAATTTCTACAGTGATGCAGACATTCTGGCTTTGTTGCATGCGTCTGAAGAGACTGATGTCTAGGCAGTTACCACAGCGCATGCTACAGGTGGAGAGCGGAAGGATCGCTGTAAAAGGTCCCTTCAGCTCCGTCAATCATTTGCCATAGAATCTATGCTGAGGAATTGCTTGACAGGTAGGTGGGAGATAAAAACTATTTTTAAATAAGTTTTTCTCCCAACCTATACACGTGCTAGCAAGACTACTAGCACAATGTAGATATGAAGTTTCAGAGCATGAGTGATTTGGTTAGTGACAGGTCCTGTTTAAGTCAAGCACCAAATAAACAAAGTTTGAAGTCAGTCATTCTCCATATCCTCCAATAATATCCCTTTTAGTTTGTATGGTTGGGTGTACAGAAAAGCAAATTGTGCAGCTTGACACTTTATGTAGGTGAAAAACCTATTGCGATCATTCACTTATGTACTTTAAAATACTTTCTATAAATGCAGTTACTATTTTTTGTTGCACTTCAGTGAGTAAGTAAACCGTGCCATTTTACCCTCCTTGATGCAATTACTTTACTCTATACATTCACTCTATCAATAAGTATTCTTCTCACCTGCTGTCCCAAAACCACCAAGAGCCGAACTTAGTGAGGCACCAAGTGATCCACTACTTCCAAAACCTAATGAACTATTTGCTGGCTGACCGGAACTCTGAGAAAACAAAGAGCTGCTTTGGGAGTTGCTGGTCAGGGAGTTGTTGCCGTAAAAGGAGCTGGATGCCAAATTCTGATTGCCTTGTGGTTGTGGTTGACCCTGCTGTTGTTGAGAACTTAACTGGCGGAAAGGTCCATTGTTTGAGCCTCCTGGACCATTGGCATTGGCGGCAGCTGCTGCAACTGCTAAGGAGATAGGAGTTACTATATCACACCAAACCAAACATATTCAAGATTTAATATTATTTATATTTTGCCTAGTTCTTACCTGCTTGAGCAGCAGAAGGGCTGATGATAACTGGGGCTGGAGCTACTAACCGAACAGGACCCCCTAGACCGTTCCTGGCTCCTGTGTTAACAACCAGCGCCCCTGTTTGGTCATAGTAAGCAGCAGGTGCAAGTACTGGGTAGCCTAAAATTGAAGGTAAAAAAATAAAAAATATATAGAGACCATTCAGAAACTAGAATGCATTATACACTTACATTTTCTCAACAAATCTGTTCATGGCTGGTCCTTACTCTATACAGTTTTCAAACAGTTCCTTTTAATACAAAAGTGTAATGCCTCAAAGTTTAGCCAAAGGAAGACTATGTAAAAACCAAAGGACAACAAGGTCTCAAACATAAGTACCTAAAAGTTATTCCAAGTATTATGACACACTAGTGATAATCCTATAAAAAAAAAAATATTTAGGTATCAATTAAGGAATACATACCAGGCATGCCTGCAGCTAGACCTTGTCCAAAGGCAAGGGCAGAGTTCACAGCTGCAGCTGCCACAAGCTGATCATTCTGCTGACCCTGTTGGTTCTGGTTGGGCGTTAAGGGCCGCTGGTTGCCCCCAGCACGCAGTACCTATAATCAGAAAAACCTTACATTAATTGAGAGTTTTGGGGCTTAGGGACAAACTAGAAAAGATTCCCAACAGAAAATGAATTGCCTGCGATGGCAGTTCATCGAAGCTTACGTAACAAAATTATAACTCCGCAAATATAACCCCTTAAGGATGGCGGGCGTTCTATGCCATTCTTATTGGGGCGGTCCTAAACGCTGTCGGGCAGCTTAGAACATCCCCGCGGTCCTTTGTACTTACCAGGTCCCCGCTGTTCCCCCGACGGCGGTCGTGACCGCGGGGTCATTTTATTAATTACAATTTGAGGGACCTGCCTGACAACGCAGGATGGATGTCCAGAGAATTTGGCTCGCAAGTCCTATATATTTAACCCTGTAACTTTCTAGGACACCATAAAACCTGTACATGGGGGTACGGTTTTACCTGGGAGACTTCACTGAACACAAATAATAACGTTTTAAAACAGTAAAACCTTTTTAACGATAATATCGTCAGTAAATATGCATTTGTTTTGCACTTATCACACACAAACTGTACTTCCACTGACAATATAATTGTTGTGATACATTTTTCTATTTTGAAACACTAATATTTATGTTCGAAGTCTCCCGAGAATAACAGTACCCCCCATGTACATGTTTTATGGCGCTTTCAAAAGTTACTGAGTCAAATATAAGGCTTGAGTTTCCTTTTTTTTCACATTGAAATTTGCCCGATTGGTTATGTTGCTTTTGAGAATGTATGGTAGCCCAGGAATGAGAATTACCCCAATGATGGCATAGCATTTACAAAAGTAGACAACCCAACGTATTGAAGTGGGATATGTCCAGTCTTTTTTTAATAGCCACTTAGTCACAAACACTGGCCAAAATTGGCGTTCAGTTTAGTTTTTTGCATTTTTTACACACAAACAAATATGAACGCTAACTTCAGGTGTGGATTAAAATGCATTTGATTTGGACCAGCCAACTTTTGCCCAAGTCTAGCATTCATATTCACACACAGACATTTCCTTTATAATAGAACATACCATTACCTGCAAATACAAGATTTACACATAATTTAACAAAAGTAACAAATACACATTCTGAAAATTTAAACCACACCACTTACAAACTGTTAACAAATTCTAAAAATATTTTTTTCTAAAAAAACAACAAATTATTTGTATCCCTCACCATTCTGCTCTAGGTTAACAAGTGCAATATTGCTATTATAGTAGTACATACATGTTTGTTGCAATTTGTTAATTGTAAGTAAATCAATAAAAGTGGCAAAGATGCAGTCATCATGGGAGAGCTATATTATAAATATGGTAAAAAAGTCAACTGCGTTCAAGAAGAGGGAGTCAAGTATAGAGTGTAAAATTGAAAATAAAATCAACAGCAAGAGGAGGACCACAGGACACTTACCTGTTGTTGTCCCTGCTGGTTCTGTGGGTTATTCTGCTGGGAGGCTGAGTTGCTGGCTGCAGCAGCAGCTGCTGCTTGTTGCTGGAAGAGATTGGCTGGGTACACCCCCCAGGGAGTCACACCGTAATACTGGTGAGGGACCACTGCTGGACCTGTACATGCAGATATTAGGAAATTACTTTGTGTTATTTTAAGGAGTAGAAGATAATTCCAGCAATTGGACTAATCTTTACTTGTGAATTCTGAAGCCTTGGGTTTCAATACACAATGCATTCCACCAGTGGAATATCAAAGACAGGTGGGGGAGAAAAATATAAAAATAAAAAGAAGATTGCATGGGTTCAGGGGGACTTACCAAGAGTTGCTGCTGCTGCTAGTCCTGCAGCATATGGGTCTGTTCCAGGAGGTGCCGCACTGATTATGTAGGGGTTTGGGACGAAGGCAGCGGGAGCTAAACCTGCTGAAAACATACCTGTCAGTGAAAGCAGACTTCAGTACCTTGGCAAAAGAAAGCCAAGAGCAATATTACTCTGCAGTAAGGTGGTCTGGAAGCAGTGAGACATTTAAGGGATCAAAGGATCAACACAACAATGATTGTCTGCTAAATGGCTAATTCTAGAAAGCGGATTTTTTTATGCATATGTCTCGACCAACCGTAAAAAGCGTATATGGAAATACAACTACATTGCGATTTGCAGTTCATTCTGAATACCTGCATGCTCTGCTTATGCTGCACTTCATTCAGACTCACCTATGTGTGGCTGGTGCGCTGCTGCCAAAGCATATTGTTGCTGCTGTGCAGCTGTCAGTTGCTGGACTGCGAGGGCATTCGGTCTTTGGAACAGCTACACAAAGATAGGTGATCGTTTAATTTGACAAAATCCATAATAAAACAGATCATTCTTATTTTTAAGGTAATTCAATAACCAGGCACAGATTAAGCTCACCTGCTGCTGAGAATTATAGTCAAAGAGGCCCACAGGAGTGGCACCTGAATCAACAGGCACTTGGTTGCCCTGGTAGTCAAATTGTAATGGTTCCATACCAACATGCTCCATATGATCCAGCTGTACATTTTGGGACTCCATACCACCAAAATCCTCCACTTGTTTAGTTCCATTACTATTTGAAAGTTGAGCTTGTCCTTCTGAACCATTCTGGTTGGGCCCGAGGAGATCAACCTCATTAGCAGAATTCTGACAGTTTCCTGGGGTACGGCTACAAGATTAAAAAAAAATAAAAAATAATAACTTATGCTTATTCAGTTCTACGTTACCCCTTCATTTTAGATCTAGCCATTCAATAACTGAAACCAAGCAGCCTGTCTGAAAGTACACAATAAAAAATAGAAAATATAGTGAGGTGTGATCACTTGTGATTTGTATCAAGTTAAAGATATAAATTAGTAGTATTTTTAGAATATAAGATAAGTTGGCAGGACTTTCTATGAAAACATAGTTTTGTTTTTCTAACCGTACCATTTCCAACAATTTACAGCAAATTGCATTATTTCGTGGCTCGATAAATCATAAGCGTCGGGTTGCCATGGCGACTAGACATTTTGTTTTTGCGTCTAAGTATTTATCAGCCAGTTAGTCAATGGCTTAGGGGCCTCTCAGGTGGCAGTGGCAACAGAGCTGTATTCTTCCTGCTCTTCTCCCTCGCACATCCTGCTTGGATGCCGGGATATGACTACATTCCAGTCCTGTCACAGCTTGCCCCCACCTTCATGGCTGAGATCACAAATCTTGGCAATCTCAATCAGAGGCTATTGCATATGCGCAGTAAAAAAAGCACGCTGTGCAAATCAGTATCTCCTCATAGAAATGCAGTGAATCAATACATCTCTGTGGGGAATGTTCAGGCAGTGTTTACATTGAAAAGCCTGCAGGAACAAGCTAGACTACACCAGAACCACTACATTAAGTTGTAGTGGTTCTGTTGACCATAGTGTCCCTTTAAGAATTGTCCTTTTTTGTTGAAAATAAAGCTTTGTTAGTTTAAAAAAAACCTGGCTCTTAACATTTTTATAGCTGGCTCCTAGATTCAAAGCAAATTTTTCAAGCCCACACTATCTTATGAAATTCCAAAGACGCTGGAATAAACCTTGGTTAAGGTATTCAAGTTTGTAAATCTAAAATTAGGCGACATACACCATCTCATGAAAGTTAATTTTACATGTTCAAGAAAAGATACATTTCAAAGAAAACTATAGGGTTAAATTATATATTAAATTATATTCTGTTACAAAAGGTGATAATAACTCCACGAATATTGATCTTTACTTGTAATTGCCCCATTTTTACAACTTGAACACTATTATAAGCACTACAGAATCTGTTAGCGCTATATAAACAGCAATAACAATTAAACAATTTGTAATATTGGTTTCTGAGCCTCACCTGAAATCCTTCACATCTCCATCAATCCCATTTTGGACCGGTAGTCCATTGGCTTTATCCATACTATCCCCTTCCTCTTTCAGATCACCTAACTTGTCCCCTTCATAGACACCTTTGTTCTTTTTGTCTCCCTTGTCATTTTCATCTCCTTCCGAATCTCTTGGCCCCTAAACAAAAAGGCAAAGAACACTTTTCCAAATACGTATATTCAGGCTACTCTGGGTGTTTTTGTAATTGATGTGACCCCATCATTTAGTGACACTCCTTAACAGCTTATGAAAATAAAGAAATGTCTGGCACTTTGATAAAAATAATAAAAAAAATAATAATAATAATCTCAAGATTCAATCAACCGTCCAATAACTTTCTGTGGTCAGAATAAAAAAAGCAAACGATTGACTAAACTTGCATCCTGCTCGTAGAGAATAATATCTAAAAACAAAATTAGCGGATTTACTTTAAAGCATAATGGGTTTACTGTTCATCTTAAACGGCAAAACAAGACAATTATAATCACTGTATTGGTTGCTAAATCTGTCTTGTGTGGAGCATCATTGTTAATTTGCACAACGACTTTAGCCATGATATGTATAAAGCATTTTTTTTCTTTTTCGAATACACTTCATTTATACATAAGCTACAACCATATTAATTAAAAGGGGAAGTAACTTTTAAAAATTTAATGTTTTACAGATTTAACACACTGAACTACAAATGATCAGTAAAACAAATACAAGCCTTGCAGCTAGTTCAATAAATTTGCAGGCATCAATGAGGGGCCACAAATGAAAACCACAATGCATTACTGGATGGAGCTTGAAGTCATAATACAGCATGCTATATTGATTAGAACACGGGCAGCTAGTCATTTGTGGAGCTCGTAGCGGTGTTTAGAAGTGCAAACACAATATTCAAGTTTTTGCGCTTTAATTGTGAATTTAGCCATGCTGGTTATCTTTTAAATATATTTACAAGGTGTTGCATCGTTATAAAAAGATACCAAATGTCTAATGCTTGTAAGCGGAGTCAGATTGTCAACTGGAGAGGAATGATGTGCAGCTCATGCTTCCGTATTCATCTACCTCACATGACCTTTTAATGTTAGCATCCTGATAGTTTTTAAGACATAAAGGGTTGTTTTATGAGGCGAAGAGCACCATGGCACTCTTTCTTGGTAATGGGACAAACTGTTTTGCAAAAGTTTGCCCTTTTACCTGGGCCCTACCAAGCTAGCCTCCGCGTCAGGTGACATGCACATGGCTTATCCAGAGCTGCAGAAGCCAGATGTCAGTCCCACCTGTCATTCATTGGCCAGTAAATTAACCCCTGTGTAAAGATGACTCTGCCAGAGACACCATGACCACTTCGAAAACACTGAAGTGGTCATGGTGCTTAGAGTAACCCTTTATTGTAATTCATTTCAATGAACGCCAATTTGGTTTTTATTTATTTTGTCTTCTATGAGATTATGCTATTACACAAGCAAATTTGCAGGAATTATTATTTCTATACAATTTTTTGCGTTGTTATTTTTCTTTGTACTTAATATTTTCTAAGTAACTTCAAGCTTGTTTGTAAATTACTTTTGAATAAATGCACATACTGATGGTGGCAAGCAAGAAGGGAATATTTTAAGGTAGCTTTAATAATAGGGGAATAAGAGATGCGTGAAATTACCACAAAGTAAAGTATAGTTTTGTTTAAATTTGCCAGAAATTAAGACAATAAGCAACCAATACAGATATACATATAACTATATTTGGACCATTTGCAATAAAGGTAAATCTGCTACTATGAGCAAAAGTTATTATTCTAAAAAACAGGAACTATACTGCAATGCTCCTAGATACAAAAACCTGACAATTTACGGTTGGGATTATTAAAAGTGTGGCTTCCAAAGTTGGCATTGATCTGAATCTGGTAACCTACAGAAAGCAGTGACATTACATTGCAGCTTCTAACTGGGTGACACTGCAGCCATCTTTGTTTTTACCTGCATTTTTCTATATCTTGGCAATCGAAGGGCACCCCCCCTTGTTTGTATTAAGGGAGAGGCACTTACGAATCCTTTCCTCAGGCAGGAGTCTCCAGGAGAGGAGCTGAGCACATACTCGACCATGCTGACTCCCAGGCCACCACTCTCAGAACGAGGGGAGAGCACAGAGTTAACCTCACTGCTGACATGAAAACCTTGACCTGGCCGCCGCTGGACCATGATGGGCTGTGAGACTGAATGGTCTAATAGAAGAAAAGTTTCAAAATAAAAAGGAGGAAGAGACCAAATTTTAAACATTTACCATTTTTTGGTAAGCTCTGACTTTACAAAATGGCTTCAGCTGGAGAACCACTTTGTGTACAATGATACAACATAATCTGGTAATAAAAACATTGGAATATTAAATTATCTGCAACCAGATAATTTGGAGCTCATTAAAAAAAAAAATAAAAAAAGTCAGTCACAGGTCACAACCAAGTGCACAATATATTAATTCACATCTTGTATTGTATTTCAATATGATGAAGTAACATGACTACAGTTTTAACAAAGTTTTGAATTCAATACTAGGGAAGCACCAAAATGAATATTCTGGGCTGAAACGGAAAATTCAGGATGCCCTTGGCCGAAACCTTCCCTTCTCCCTTCAGTGCCCCTCACCCCTGCTTAATGTTCCCCTCCCCCATAGTGTTCTCGCCCCCTCCCCCATAGTGTTCTCGCCCCCTCCCCCATAGTGTTCTCGCCCCCTCCCCCATAGTGTTCTCGCCCCCTCCCCCATAGTGTTCTCGCCCCCTCCCCCATAGTGTTCTCGCCCCCTCCCCCATAGTGTTCTCGCCCCCTCCCCCATAGTGTTCTCGCCCCCTCCCCCATAGTGTTCTCGCCCCCTCCCAAGTGCTGTATTCTTGACTTTTCAAGTTATCATTACTATCCTTCATTGTGAATCATCTGAATTGCTAATGCAAGCATGTCTGTTAAACTATTAACTACAATTTTTTTTACCCGTTTTCGGCCGAAACAGGATAGGCCCATTTTTGGCCGAAAATTTAGGTGGATCCCTATTCACTACTGAAAAGGATGGCTATTTGTATACACAACCTTTATTGATTTGTCATTTTCAAACTTAGCATATTGAGGATCAAGAAGAAAATAAAACCAAAGAACCACACTAAACTCGATGGAGGTTACCTGGAGACTCTACCAAGTCTCCGGCACAACACTTTTAACCCCTTAAGGACTGGACTTTTTTTGCGATGTTGTACATTTGCGACCAGGCATCTTTTTACACTTTTGTGGTGTTTGTGTTTAGCTGTAATTTTCCGCTCTCTCATTTACTGTTCCTATACAAATTATATATTGTTTTTTTCAGGACAAAAAGGGGCTTTCTTTACATACCATTATTTATATAATCTCATGTAATTTAATTTTTAAAAAATGAAAAAATATGATGAAAAATTGAAAAAAATACATGTTTTTTGACTTTTATGTGAAAAATCTTTTATTCATCTACAAAAGCGAATGAAAAAAACTGCTAAATAGATTCAAAATTTTGTCCTGAGTTTAAAAATACCCAGTGTTTACATGCTTTTTGCTATTTTTTTGCATGTTATAGGGCTATAAGTACAAGTAGGATATTACGGTTTCAAAACATATATTTTTAAAATGTATCAATAGTGACATTGTAACACTATTATCTGTCATAAATCGCTGAATAACACCCCACATGTACATTTTTTTTTTAAAGTAGACAACCCAGGGTATTCAATATGGGGTATGTCCAGACTTTTTTAGTAGCCACTTAGTCGCAAACACTGGCCAAAGTTAGCGTTCATATTTGTTTGTGTGTGAAAAAAGTAAAAAACTAAATTGAACGCTAATTTTGGCCAGTGTTTGTGACCAAGTGGTTACTAAAAAAGACTGGACATACCCCTTTTGCAATACCTTGGGTTGTCTTCTTTCGCAAATGGTATGCCATCATGGGGGTAATTCTCATTCCTGGGCTACCATACGCTCTCAAAGGCAACGTAACCAACCTGGCCATTTTCAATGTAAAAATATTTGACCCATATATTTGACCCTGTAACTTTCAAAAACGCTATAAAACCTGTACATGGGGGGTACTGTTATACTCAGGAGACTTTGCTGAACACAAATATTAGTGTATCAAAACTGGAAAATGTATCACAACAATTATTTCATTAGTAGACGTGCTGTTTATGTGTGAAAAATGCAAAAAAAAGTCACTTTCACTGACAATATCATCGCTGTGATATGTTTTACTGTTTTGAATCACTAATATTTGTGTTCAGCAAAGTCTCCCGAGTAAAACAGTACCCCCCATGTACAGGTTTTAGGGTGTCGTAGAACGTTACAGGGTAAAATACAGTGCTAGCAAATTAAATTCTCTAGACTTTCGGCCTGGGTTGGCAGGCAGGTCCCTTAAATTGCAATCAATAAAATAACTTAATTATGTAAAAATATTACATAAATACGCACGTAGAATTTAAATATATGTGCATATTTATATATTTGAAGTCTACGTGTATATTTATATAATTATTTATGTCATTTTGTATATGGACATATGAATAGTTCGTATTCTTTTTATTTATTTATATATACATAGATATATATACAATTTCATTCTGAGTGTATTTTGATATAAATATATATATATTAATATCAAAATACAGTTAGAATAACATTTCGTATAGATATATATTTTTTTTAATTTTTATTATTATTTTTAATTTAATTTAAATTATTTATTATTCGTATTTTATAATAATATATATATACAATATATATATAGTTATTATATATTATATATATACACGTGTGTAAATTAATTATAAGTGTATTTTTATATTAATATATGTACATATTAATATAAAAATACACTTAGCATGACATTATATATATGATATATAGACATATATTATATAGGTATAATATATGTCTATATATCATATATATATATACACATATATAATAATATTTTTTTTTATTAACTTTCACTTTAAATTTTTCTTTGATTTTACAGCAGCAGGGAGACTGCCTGTCAGCACAGACAGGCCCCCTGCAGGCAGAGACTAGGACACCTATTGTGACCATGTGGTCGCCCTGTTGAGCGATCACATGGCCCCAGGGGTCCTAATCCGCCATGGGGAGACTGTCTGGGCTGCAGGCAGTCTCCCCACAACGGGAGCAACGCCGATCGCCGCCGGGGGAACGACGGCGATCGGGTAAGTACATTTTAAATTTAGGACGGTTCAGGACCGTCGTCGGTCGGCAAGGGAAAAATGCCGATGACGGTCCTGAACCGTCTTGCGTCCTTAAGGGGTTAAAATCAGTCTCAGCATTAGCCAAGCATAATATATGTCTATTAAATTACTGTGTGCCTGCTGAAAATAGGGGAACTGATTGACTGAGACCAGCTTTGTACTAGAATGTGTACAGTGAGGTGAGGGAAACCTCTATATTGCCTAGGTAATAAAATAAAATATAATATATATATATATATATATATATATATATATATATATATATATATATATATATATATATATATTTATTTTTTTTAAGTAAACAAGTTTCTTACAATAAACCGAATACCCCAGGTAAATTTAGGAGTTATCCACACGCTTCAAACACAATGATTAATTGTGGCATGATTAATAGACTCTACAATTTAAACTAAACTAAGGTCAAATATAGGTCAAACTATTTTGAATTAATCTATACAAATGTGACATTCATCTAAAATGTAAAACACACATGCTAGCTCAAAGAAAACTCAGATTTTTAGAGAATAATCTCCTTCATGCCGACTAAATAGTGTTGCTATCTCACCTGATGCTCCCCATGCACTGTCACGCCACTGATCCGATAAGAAAATGCCTTTTGGTCCATCCTTGTTTGAATCATCACTCTCCCAGAATTTTTTGCTAGGCAATAGTTGCTGCAATGAATAAACAGTTTTTTTTTTTTTTTAAACAATGAGCAACAATGACACAGAAGCATTGCTGTTTCTAAAAATATAATTATGTCTGCAAAAACACATTAAAGGGAAACTATAGTGCCAGGAAAACAAACTCGTTTTCATGGAACTATAGCTTCCCCCTTTGTCAAGGCCCCCCATTTCTGTCACTTACCTGAGTCCAGCGCCGAGGTCCCTCAGCCCACGCCCGCTGGGGGAGACCTAATGCGCATGCGGGGCAATGGCCGCGCTCCATTAGCATCTCCCCATAAGAAAGCATTATTCAATGCTTTCCTATAAGGATTTTGGTGTAGCTGGAAGTACCCATGCATAGCAAGAGGACTTCCAGCATCGTTTAGGCGACCAAAAGTCCCTCTAGTGGCTGTCTGGTAGAATGCCACTACAGGAGGACTTAACCATAGCAGGTAATTATTGCAGTTTATAAAACCTGCAATAACTACATGCTCAGGGTTAAGGGTGATGGGAATTGGGTGCTTACAGTGTCCCTTTAACTAACGAAGCAGCAGACTCAAAAGCATGCAGAGTAGTTATAGGTAACCTCTTCACCCAAAGTTTTTTTTATCTTTATATTTTACAATATTTGACATAACGTCAGAAAGTTTAGCATATAATCTGAAATAACATTGTGTCAAAAGCCACAGGTGTGAAAAAAAATATACATCAAAATTGGCAAATATCATTTGTAAACCTAATGAAATTTATAAGAATTTAACTTCGTAAAATATAAAATTCCAAAAGTTCCAGCATAAGGGTTTAAAGCGGCACTGTCATGGCCGAATCTAGTTTTTATTTTTTCTTAGGTATCCCTAATTAGTATTTTGCCATTACATAGATATTGTGCGAAGTAATATTTGGTGGGTTTTTATTATTGATTTACCTGGGGAACCAAGGCACCCAATTTATAAGTTGTCTTGGTGGTAGCAGCGTTAAAATAGTAACAGTTATATTATGTTTAAGTGTGGGCGGTGCGAAGGGAGATTTTGTAATTATTTCAGGTCTAGTGGAGACAAATAGTGAGCTTTAACCCTTTCACCACCACAACTACGTCATGCACACTCTTGAAGTAGGGACAATAGGTTCCTCCCCATATTGTAATTTAGGTCCCCCACAGGCTTCTCACTGTTTACTAGACATGCCCCTACTTGCGATATAGCAAGTAGGGGCAGATTAATTACGAATACTAAGTAAAGATGGCTGAAAGACCGATCTTGGTCTTTCAGCCTTTTGGTAGATAGCGACCTGATACCATGGGAATTAGGGAGCTATCTACTAAGCAAGATGCATTCAAATGAAATTCCGATCCGAACAAAAGTCCAGAATTTCATCCTAACACAAATCGACGAACTGCTCTCATTGTACTAGGACGAAATTCAATAGTTTTGCCGGCATTCGGGAATATGGAAAGGAGGCATCTCGAGAACACGGAGGAAAAGTGAGAATTGTGGACAAATTTATCTGACCACAGGAAACGGAGCACACTTTGCTCCTCCGCTGGTCATAGATGGTCAGGCGTAGGAAAGCTGCATAAGACCCATTGTACAGCACTACGGAATCTGATGGCGCTATATAAATAAAATAAAACAAAGTAGTCCCTACTTTATCTTATGTTTTAAAGAAAACAAGAGCAGACAGGAAGATATGAAAAAAGATCCTAAGAGGAAGAGAAGAGGAATCAATTAAAGAAAGGTAAGTTCGGCACGACAGTGCCGCTTTAATGCTCACATACAGCAAGAAAAGTTACTTACACCACACAGTTCCAAGACAGATACAGGGTTAAACTGTGTGGCTGGAGCCCTCCTTGCCACAACTATAATTAAGCTATGAAGTTAAAGGGACACTATAGGTACCCAGACCACTTCAGCTCATTGAAGTCGTCTTGGTGCAGTGTTCCATGTCCCTTAACCCTGCAAAGGTAATTATTGCAGTTTTTAAGAAATTGCACTAATTACCTTTTAGGGTAGGGTAGTGGCAGTCTACCAGACAGCCATGCGAGGGACTTTCACTGGACGTCCTCACGTTATGCATGAAAATCCTAAAGCTAGCGTGGTCATTACAGCGCTTGAGCATAAGGTCTCTGCCACCGGCTGACATCTGTGTATATGGACAGAAGGCAGACCTGAGACATTAGTGTTGGACCCAGGTAAGTGACAGAAGGGGTTGTTAACCCCTTCTACACCTCCGGGGGGGCAGTGAGGGGGGAGGGCAGCTTTAGGTGCCAGGAACAAGCTTGTTTTACTTTAAAACAGCCTATACAAAAAGTGTGGTACAATGTGCTAGAAGAGTGTGTCTAGTGCAAGCCAAACACTGCATTAATTATTTTAACTCGTTCCCTCGAGTGGACGGTTAAAAGGAAAAATCCATAAAGGTTTTTATTTGGTCCCCTCATGCCAGAAGGACTCCCTTGTCAATGTAAACAACTCAGCTCCTAACAGCAATGAGAGAGTTGCTTTTAAGCAACCTAGCTGCAGATAGAGCTTCAACCGAGCACCCTCGGACCTGCAACAACTAAATGAAGACATCCGAATTCTTATGCAATATTACACCAACAGCGTCATTTTTCTAAACACAAAAATTACAATGCTACCTTAGTTTAAAACAAACTGTTCAAAAAATCCAATTACTTTAGTATGGGTGCCAATATTGATGATCTGAGTGAATTCAATGTTTCCCCATCCCACTTTGCCAATCAAATGGTCTCTATGAGACCAGCTGATAGAACAGCAGAGTTTAACTCGCCCAAAGAAACAATGTGAATTGTTAGCGTAGGACTCATCCAAGAGGTTTTGCCTTGACATGGTAGGGAAGCTTACACTCAAGTGGAAACTGGAGTGAAATTAAAAACCTCCAGTTAGGGGGGCGTGGCCTAACTGAAAAGCAGAGAGGACGTTAGCCTCAACAGCATCTGCCAAGCAACAGAAATAAAACAATATTTTGCCTACAAAACGACAAAAAAAAAAAATGAAGCTAGACGGCCACCAAGCCACTGATGACAACGAGGGGAACAAAATGATACCTTACAAGAGTCATTACAAGCGAAGCACACCCGATGTGTCTATGAGGCCTACAAGAGTGGCGGGCGCAGGAGAGGCGGTCGCTTTCCTATCGCCAAGACAAGAAGCGATTGTATCCTTGGGCCCGCATTATGGGCCCTCTGGACCGGTGGGGGGTATCCCGGTCTACCCACATACACTCCCCGAGCACAACTGGGAGGGAGACCCCTACCTCCATACGAGGACCGGAACTGACAACAGGAGAAACTCCCAAAATGGCGGATGCCTTCATCACCTCCGACCCACCAGACGCATGGCTCGAAACAGTATGAATAAAATTTTCGCCGCCGTTTGGGTGCGATGGGAGGCCTGCACGCAACCACCACTGCCAGCGCTCCCACCCAACGACATACCTCGGGTCCCGACACGGGTGACCAAACAAAGGCAGAATCCTCCCCCTCCCCCCCTTAACCACACACCAACACGCAGCCAGCACAAGCAAGGGGTTTTCATGGGGTCATGCCGACGGAGCCCAGTGGAAAGCAGAGGCAGATCAAAACCAGCCTGGTGGAAAGGTCGGAGGAAGCGCACAGCACCGCAATGGCGCAGACGACAACCCGAGGTCCACAGGATACAGGGGGATGTATCCCCAAGCAGGGCTGCCAATCTCGGGTACTTAACACCCAGTGATACAGACGACTGTGGGTAGGAGAAGCCCGAGACCCCGAGCAGACTGTCAGGAGCGGATGGCCTTTGCACAATAGCATTCCAGCAGCGAGCTCAGTGCCATGCAATGTGCAGTGTCACTCTACAGACATCACTACACTAATATAATAATCTGACAAGCTGCTCAGGACCTTTTTGTTACTCACTAACTATGTATGCATACAATTTAATGTTAATGTTGTTGAGAGAGAGAGAGAGAGAGAGAGAGAGAAAATGAATGTCTATCTATTACCCTACTGTGACCCATGAAACCAAGCCAGAGGAATGCAGTTGGGGTACCTCAGGCATGTATGTATAAACCTTTGCACGCCCCCCAAAAAAAAAAAAAAAAAAAACACCTCCAGTTATTTAACCCCTTAAGGACCAAACTTATGGAATAAAAGGGAATTATGACGTGTCACACACGTCATGTGTCCTTAAGGGGTTAAATGTGCGTAGGGATTTGGGATAACGCACAAGTAGCTATTTTTATTTAATGTATTTGGGCTAATGTGCACTATTGTTGTTGCTGCTGCCCAGGAGTAATGTGATGCATGCTCCTTTAATTGGCTGGGAGTCAATTTTACAAATAGCATTAGTATGGTGATCCAGGCTTGAATTATAGAACAGACTAAGCACCAAAACCCCTACCAAATGCTGTAGTTGTTATGGTGCTTAGAGTCCCCAAGCATTGTCCCACTATTAAATGTGAAATCTTTTTTTCCGCCCACCTTTATCAGTATCAAATTTGTCCATCTTTGTAAAGATGACAATCTGAATGTATGAAAATCTTGAGTTAGCCAAAGTATTGTACTCAAATACAGACAGAATTTATATAATTAAAGTCTGCACAAAATGGATATATAAAACAATGAAGAAACTTACTTCACCCACTGGCCTTCCTTCAAGTGCTAAAGCCTGAAAATCATGATTTAACTCATCCATTGAGCGCACCTAGAACACAAAAAGAAAGGAAAATGATGCAGAGGTATAGAGAATGCAAATCCTTTCTAGTCCGAGAAGGATGACACTTAATTTAAATGTGCACTTTAAGCAACGTCTCTGTGTTCGGCAAATCCCAGGGTGTTTGTTAGCCTGTTCAGCAGCCCAGGGAGCATGGTGGGAAGTGGACAGCCAGCCCAGGACAAGGATCCAGCAGTCCCAAAGGCAGAAAGGATGGGTGGACTTAAAGGGACACTATAGTCACCAGAACAACTACAGCTTATTGTATTTGTTCTGGCGAGTACAAACATTCCCTTCAGGCTTTTTGCAGTAAGCACAGTCTTTTCAGATAAAAGGCAGTGTTTACATTACAGCCTAGGGATACATCAACTGGCCATTCCTCATGGTTACTAGAGCTCCTTCCTGGGGCAGTTCTGCAGGGTCTCCACTGAACTTTCCTCATATAGATGCATTGATTTAACTTTGACCCCCAAAATCTGTTACACATCTTCAACCGCCAAAAATACCCGTGCTAAATAGTTTCAAAATTTTGTCCTGAGTTTAGAAATACCCAATGTTAACATGTTCTTAGCTTTTTTTCTAACGTTATAGGGCCACAAGTACTAATAGCACTTGGCTATTTCCAAACCATTTTTTTTTTTTTTTCAAAATGAACGTAAGTTACATTGTAACACAGATATCTGTCAGGAATCCCTGAATAACCCTTCACGTGTGTGTGTGTGTGTATGTATGTATATATATTTATTTTTATTTTTTTGTATATGCCGCTGTGCTGTACATATATACACAACCTAGAATTGTGTTTTGACTTGGGGCGCCTTGGAAAAATATTAAGTGCGCCTTGAACCTAAAAAGTTTGGAAACCACTGGTCTAGAAACTGTGCAAGTTTTAAAGCTAAAATAAATTACACAGAGACATGCAGTACAAATCACTTTTTGCAGATTTGAAGGTTGAACAAAAAAGGTAATTAGCCTCATCACTGTGAATATAGCAGATATACTAGGAACCTATATTTAAAATGGTGAATGAGGGCACCAAACATATTATCAATATGCATTCACAGCAAAATACTGTCACACTAACCTGATGCTCTGCATGGATGTTATCTCCAGTGGGCCAGCGATGCTTGCTATTGTTATAGCCACCTCCACCACTGCCGCCAGTCCCAAGCTGCTCGCCATGCTGTCTTTGGAAGAAATAGTCAACCATTGCATCGTCCTGGGAGCGACCAGCCACTCCCATTGCACTTCCAACAGGGCTTGCATGGGGACCACTAGCCAAATTAGAATGATTTGGAGGCGGTGGCTGCTGCTGGCCCACCGGTCCATTTGTCAGGACCACGGGCATATTGTGGTTAAGTGTGCCTTCTTGGTACTGTTTGAGGTGGGGGCTGAAGGAGTCCTGCCAGAGAACTGTTTTCCTCTTCAAGACACATGCAACGCTCATTCCACCAACACCTAGAGAGGCAAAAGTTGAGTAATTCAGTATTTCATTTAAAAAAAAATAAAAAATAACAGGAAAAATGAATTATATTTCAACTCATGAAGTTGAAAATAATTTATTTGCACTCCGTCAACGGCAATGAGCAATACAGCAAAGATTAGAGTGATGTGATATAATCTAGAAAAATAATTCATGTATTCATTTATACTGTATTGTACATTCAACCCTAATAAGTCATATTACTAGAACTGTAACGTTAAAAAGCATCCCTTGCACAATTTAACGAAAAGTTATGGTGGGGAAAAATTTTGATTGAAAACCCCTTCCACCTGAAGTCTGTGGATAGTTAATGAAATGAGGCAAAAATGTGATTCTTTGTTAAACTAATTTGCATATGCCCACCCAGAATCCTTTTGTGGTTTTAACATTGCTGCAGTTTCGGGATTTCTGTGGGAAAAGCAAGTCTTATGGTTTGACTGGTGTGCAGATTTTTGTTTAACATTGTATTAACTATAAATATCTCTCTCACCTAACCTTAGGACAAAATCAAGAGGTATTAGTTAAAGTATGTGATCATATCTTGCCTAAGCCTGCCACAAGACATCTGTGACAGGGAGTGGTGCAAAACCAGGGAGCTGGCAGGGACATATATATACACCTCCAGCAGCAGTGGCTTAGAGTTGCACTGAGGGTATCCAATAGTCTGCTACCACATCTGGAGCAACATGGAAGGGATCCACAGTCTCTTAAAAGTATTCAAAAGTCAATTTCAAAAGCTTCACAGACTAGTACAAAAAGGAATGAGCTTTCAACAAAAATTATATACAATGTTTCGGTATCAAGCATATCAAACATGTGGACCGTAGCCCACAAAGAGTATCTTTGCAGCCCAGGAGCAGGCTGGCCTACAGGGTCACCGAGACCGCTTTGTGCTGTGGCCCTCCCGCGTTCCGCGGCGATCGCGTGCTTCTGCACAAAACATTTTTCCACGAAAGCCACTGGATTTGCGCATACAGCGTATTGAGTCATATCTGGTGGCAGTGCAGCAGTGCGCAGAGTGGCTAACTGCATGCAGCAGGCCAGCCACTGCTCCTTCCCTGCTGCTTGCAGTGCCAAAGGAGTGTGTTGCCTGCTTGAGCAGAGAAGATTGTGCAGGGCTGGACTTGAAGATGGCTCAAGGTAGGGGAAGAGGGGCAGTGTATTAAATTGAGGGGAGGGAAGTGGGGCAGTATATTAAATTGGGGATTGAGGGAGGAAGTGTATTAAACTGGTGGGAGGGGGGCAGTACATTTAATTATAGTTGTGGCAGCGTATTAGAGTAGGGGGCGGGCTACTATAGGCTATGTATTAGTTTCAGGTGGCATAGTAAGTAACTTGAAGTGAAGCTTTTGAAAAAAAATTATATATATATATATATATACACACACACACACACTCATATACATATATATATATATATATACACATACATACACACACAATTACATATTTTTTTGCATTAGAATAATGCAAGTAATTTTAGTTTGTGTTGGTCTAGGTAGAACCTTTATTTTGCGGCCCAAATAAACGTAAACCTTGTTTATTTGGCCCGTGTTAGCCTTTGAGTTTGACATGCTTGTCTTACATGATTAAGACCCAGAATCATTACAGCGTACTATAAAAATTCAGAAGCAAAGAGGGTTTCCATACAGTCTCAGCAATGTAAACACTGCCTTTATATAAAAAAAATAAAAAAATGCACACCTTATGGCTGTCACTCAACCACTAAGAGTTTCCTAGGGACAATCTATCCCCATAGATAGGTTATGAGCTAATGCACCTCTATGAGAAGATGCTGATTGGTGCAGTGATGGCCATGCTGTGGTGCTCCAATGGAAGCTGCATATCTTGCCTGTATTCTTTGCAAGCCCTTCCCCTCCAACCAGGCCCAGACTTTCTGTGGATGTGGAATCTTCCCACTGCAGCTCAATGAGAAGCCTTTACAATACATGTGCTCTGGGAAATTGTCTGCCTCTTGTGGTTAGCGCCATTGAGCTAAACCAGGGCTTGACAAATTTGCTTGGAATCTAGGAGCCAGCTAGAAAAGTTAGGAGCCAGAGAAATCGACGCCAAAAATAAAATTCTTAAAGAGACACTAGGATCACCAGAACCACTACAGCTTAATGCAGTTATTGTTCTGAAGTCTATATCCTGTCCCTGAACGCTGTTTAATGTAAAAATTGACTTTTCATACAAAAGGCAGTGTTTACATTGCTGCCTGGTAACACCTCTAGCTAGTCATTCAGACAGTCTCTAGAGGTGCTTCCTGGGTCAGTGCTTCACAATGTGCAGCACCAACATTAAATGTTCCCTATTGAGATGCATTGATTCAATGCACCTCTAAGAGAAGTTAAATTGCATTTTGTTGTGCATGTGGAATAGTCTTCCAATGCTTTTCTATGGGGAAGCATCGGATTGGCTGAGATCGTCTCAGATAATCTCAGCCATGAAGGTAGGGCCAGTCGCAGCGCCATCAGCACGGCGTGGGGAAAAAGGGGTGAGGAAAAACACCTTTCCCATGTGATTGGAGGGAAGAGGTACACACAGACAAGTAATTACTTATTTAAATCCACCCAGCCATAATTCTTGAGAGCTGGAGTGGATAGGTATTCCCTGGGGTCCAGTGGGGCTACTGTCACCTCCCTACGCACCGCTCTCTCGCGCACTGTTTAGTGAGCCATGGGCCGGAGTGACTTCATAACCTGGCTCCCGGCATCACTGCAAGCCGCACAATAAATGAGCCGGCCTCCCAAATTCCTCTATCAGCCGCCTGCCTCCCTTTCACAGCTCTCCATGAGCCGGTCTCCTTCCCTTACTTCTCAATGAGCCAGTCGCCTGCATCAGTCAGCAGCCTGCTTCAGCCCTCCGTGATCCGACTGCCCGTCTCTGCTCTCAGGCAGCCGGTCACCTAGGGGGCAAAACAGGCTCACAAATCCCAGGTGCCCTGAGGTAAACAACCAGGAAGTAAAAGAACAGGTTCTTTGATCGACAGCCAGGGAGAGGGGTGTTAAATTTATAAATGTGATCATTAATATTGAAGAAAAAAAAAAAAAAGACACCAATGCTTAAGGTGTTTGAATGTTCATGTATGCATTAATATAATTCCGTCACCTTATTTTCAATGCAGACACCACTACTCCATCCACTCAATCCACCTTAGACATCATTAAGTCTGCTATCATGGAGACGATATTCACCTACTCTGCAGAATGCCATGCTCGTTCAATCAAATGCTCTATCAGAAGCATTGGTTGTTACTGTCTCAGAAGCTCCTCTTGTGGCTGTCGGGAAGACAGCTCTTAGAAGTGCAATTAACCCTGCAATGGAAACACTGCAGGGAATAATTGACAGAGGCACTGCACCCAAAACATTGCATTGATATGAAGTGGTCTGGGTGCTTACAGGGTTTCTTTGAATTGCTGGAATAACCATCATAACAAACATTTTCTATGCAAATGATCGACAATAGTTTAGTTACCAAAAGTCAAATTTGTATGTAGTTAGCATAGGGTTAAACTATGAAAATTTAATTTAAATAGGGTTAAATAAGTTAGAGCCATGTGTATGTGCGTCTTTCTTTAGTAATCCAAAGCTCCAATAAATCTCCAGCTGACGCACACTAGCTAAAGTGGCTTTGGATGAAGGGGGGCGGGCAAAGAGGATTTTTAATAGATGCCAATTGACAAGATGCTGTACTAGGTTTATTGACATGCAATGGAAGGCCACAATGTTCAGGTGAAGAACTTAAATAGATAGGAAACCTACAGCCTAAAGACTGTCCGAAGATACACTCTATACATGGAATAAAATACATTGTATAAATAAAATAAAAAAACTCAAGCACAACAAATTCAAAATTCCACACATCTATTCCTGATGATCTAAACAAAGACAAAATATATATATATATATATATATATATATTATATATTAATTTAAAGCAATTTTCAAGCAACTAACGTCCATTTAAAAAAGGTAAAGATTGCTTCACTATTATTTCTGCAAATATTTGAAATAAAAATGTACTGCTACAGTTCTCAGATTTAAACATATGCAAAACATTAAAAAATTATAAAAGTAAAAGTATAAATTGGTATCAAAATAACATTCACCCCTCAATTAACCCCTACAATGACTGCATGGCACCACATTTTTTTGCTCAGTTAGTAGAATTTCTCGGGCTCAAAACAGTTTGACTATTTAGCGTGTCAGGGAAGGGACTTTGCTGCCCGAGGTGTAACTCCACTTCCAGCAGTGTCTTCAGCCTGGCTGTTTAATGTGAGTTTGGTGCATAAAAGGAGCTTGTTATCAGCACGCTTAACCAGCTGGCGGCAAAAGTCCTCTCATCCTGCTTTTTTTTTTCTCTGTAGATGTGGAGGATACCATGCCAACAAAGGTACAAATACCAAAACAGTGTTTTAGGAACACTGTTTGGTTGGAGTAACCCAATGTATTGCAAATGGGGTATGTCCAGTCTTTTTTTTTAGTAGCCACTTGGTCACAGACACAGGAAAAAGTTATTGTTATTTGTTTGTGTGTGAAAAATGCATATCTAAATTGAACGCCAATTTTGGCCAGCGTTTGTGACCAAGTGGCTTCTTAAAAGACTGGCCATACCCCATTTGCAATACCTTGGGTTGTCTACTTTTGCAAATGGTATGCCATCATGGGGGTAATTTTCATTCCTGGGCTACCATTTGGTTTCAAAGGTAACATAACCAGTCTGGCATATTTCAATGTGTATAAACTGAAAACTGTAATGTGCTATATTTGACCCTGTAACTTTCCAAAACACCATAAAACCTATACATGGTGGGTACTGTTTTACTCATGAGACATCGCTAAATACAAATATGTGTATTTTATTGCAGTAACAGCTAACAGTATTATGACATTCACAGTTAAAATGCCATGCATAAGTAAAAAAAAAAATGTTTTCTTAATTTCTCATTTTTTATATTATATTCATATTAAATTATGTTTAATATACAAATATTTGATGTGACATGAAAGCCCTGTTTTTCATGAACAAAATTATATATGATAAGTATGGGTGCACGTAATATGAAAGAGGTGAATTACGCTTGGACAGCGCAAATTCAAGGTTTTGTTTACGTTTTGTCTTGATCACAACTTGTACAACTGTCTCAGTCCTTAAGGGGGTTAATAACCCTAATATTTCTGTATTTAGCTGAATTAAAATAAAAAACAATAACAAAACTAAAACTCTTCTCTCTTACCTATAGCAGAGGTTTTACAAACTGTGTTACCCAAAATATTAGATGTGGATTCTTTGAAATAAATATATTGATGAAGAAAAAAAAAAAAGAGGAGGATATAGAAAATAGAAAGTGAAAGCGAGAAGGAATAATTACTCTAGTAAGCTCCATGTTAAACACTTTGGCAAATCCTATAGTGAAATCAGATGGTTAACACAAAATATAAACCTACTCAAATATAGGGATTTAGAAAATGTGTTTATTGGGTATAAGTTGTAAACGCAGTGAAGGCATGTCTACAGTCTATTGTTTTTGTTTCTAAAACGGTCTCACCAAATTAACCAAGTGAACATCTGGAACAGGCTTCCCCAATCTCCGGCCCACAAGATGTTGCTGAACTACAACTCCCATGATTCTATGAATGAAACAGAGAATCATGGGAGTTGCAGTTCAGCAACATGTGGAGGGCCGGAGTTTGGAGAAGCCTGATCTGGAAACAGTATGGGGTAAACCCAAAAGTGTTGTGTACACACAAACTGCGTGATAACCCCCAAATGTCAAACTCACAGGAGGTGGGGTGTTAATCCTGCATGTGCCCAACTCGTGGGAGGCAGGGGAATTTATCCAGTGACTCCCGGTCAGAGGTGCCGGGAATACACCTCGTAAGCACCAGTCATCACTTACAGGCTTTGCTTTCCATCCACTGCTTGGATAAGGTTGAAAGACTGAGAAGACAGGAACACAAGAGAAAAGTCACTACCACTTTTTTAAACTAATCAGTATTATGTAGCAACAGGCTGATTGGACCTATTTAATGGGGTTGTAGCAGCTGCTCCCGTAGACTTTATGTTATTACTGCCCTGCAATGGAAAAAAAAAATCTGGGTGCCAGTTGGCATTTCTGGGTCACCATGGCGACTTTGCACCTGGGATTAGTCCAGCCGTCCTATATTCTGGTTGCTTTTGAAACATTAACGGAAAAGAGTGGCATAAACAAAAAAATAATGAATTAAAGGGACACTATAGTCACCAGAACAACTACAGCTTATTGTACTTGTTCTTGTGAGTATAATCATTCACTTTAGGCTTTTTGCAGTAAAACCTGTCTTTTCAGAGAAAATGCAGTGTTTACATTACAGCTTAGGGATACGTCCACTGGCCACTCAGATGGCTGCTAATGGTGCTTCCTGGGGCAGTGCTGCACTGCCATTTAGTGACTTCACTCTACTCAATGCTTTCCTATGGATGCTGGCTTCTTCTCACTGTGAAAAATCACAGTGAGAAGCGCGGAAACGCCTCTAGCGGCTGTCAATGAGAGCCACTAGAGGCTGGATTAATCCTAATGTAAACATAATGCAAATGGTCTACTTTTGCAAATGGTATGCCATCATGGGGATAATTCTCTGAAACTGCTATGTTTACAGCAGGCAGGGTTAACCCTAGTTGGACCTGGCACCCAGACCACTTCATTAAGCTGAAGTGGTCTGGGTGCCTATAGTGGTCCTTTAACCCCTTAAGGATCAAACTTCTGGAATAAAATGGAATCATGACATGTCACACGTCATGTGTCCTTAAGGGCATCAGGGAAGGCTAGATGGTGATTTTAACACTATAGGATCAGGAATACACATTTGTGTTCCTGACCCTATAGTGTTCCTTTATGAGTCCACTGTTAAGAGGTCAAGAAGTTATTAAGTTTAGGACATAAGCTACAAGTTTACAAAATAAAACAGATTTAAGTAAGTTTTGCTAACTTACTTACACATAAATAACAATGAAACCACTTTCATCCATTTTCTAAATGAACCAAACACATAAAAAATTTACAAATGCAAGTCTATAGTATCGATATATTGATTGCTTTGAATTCAACTATGCTGGTGTAGTCACAACAGTGCTTCCCAACCTAGTTTAAAACAAAAACAAAAAAAATACAACAGCAGTCCAGTTTTTGCCAATATCTGCAGAGGAACAGAATTTTGAAATTTGTGCCTAAATCCTGGGCTGCTGGCTTGTGTCGAGGATTTAGTTTGAAACCACTGGTCTAAAATAAAGACATGTGCTGTTAACAGGTTTCAAATGCTACTTTTCAAATAACATTTTATTTTTGTAATAGTGTTTTTAATAGCCCATTTTGTTCAATTCCAGATGTTAAAAGATTCCAGGGTGTCTTCAACGTGCAAATATATCTAGGAGACTAAATAACCGAGGAATTGGACAAGCGGAAAGTTAATGTAGAACATCATTATGCTATAGTATATGCAAGTAAATTTTGTCTGTTTTCATTGCCTAAAGAAATACACAAAATTAATGCTATTTTTGGGGTTCATTATTTAAAAACATCCTTTGCTCAGAATGAGGCACTAGTGAGTAAATTTATACTTACCCCAAGTTTTCCCAATCTTCTGTCTTTTTTCTTCAGCTCCTGGTGCCTTCATTATTGCTGAACACGCACGCATGATGGACTATGGAGGATCTCACAAGACTGCACGATCCTCCTTAGACCAAATCTCACGATGCAAGACAAGGCGCCAGTCATTACATAGCCATCCCTAGAAGCGACTATAGGAACCCACAAAATATAACAGTGGAAGCTCTGCCTTTTGTAATTTTTGTCAACTTCAGACTTGACCATTAAAAAAATATATTGCTTTACCTTTTCTTCAAGTTTTTGATACTGTTGGAATTTTAATTAACTTTTTTTTTTTGCAAAGAAATTCCAATACAGTCAAATTTGAGTATTTCATAAAGTTACTTTAAAAATATTCTGCCAACATGCAACAAGTATTTCAATTTAAGCTTTGCGAGATATTATCCAACCAGTACTCGTTTATTTAGTGCAGGGTGTCTGTATATACAGAGTATGACGAATATGTAAATATTAATGTTAATACACAGAAAGGATCTTCTAACCTGTGTGAAAGTAGCATAAAACTGAACTGCTAACACCAAATTAATCCAATTTATTTTGTTTATCCATTCTACATAGAATTTGTTGAATCTCTTTTCTAGCAATAAATAAATAAAAAGTTGCCCCTTTCTACAAACCTCTTATACTGTATGTACTCCTCACCACAAAAACCAACAATAACCACTTCTAAATCACTTTTTACCCAGAGAGTCAGTAGGTGCATCAATACAGGAGTGTATGTATGAAAGAAGTGTCAGAGGGTGTGGCTGAAGTCACTGCCACTCAATACTAAAATGACCATTAAAAGCACACACTTCATTTAATGTTAAAGGGATACTATAGTCACCAAAACCACTACAGCTTAATGTAGTGGTTTTGGTGCCTATAGTCTATCTCTGCAGACACTGCCTTTTCAGAGAAAAGGCAGTGTTTACATTACTGCCTAGTAACAACTGTAGGTGCAGTCACTTATGCCTCGTTTCCACTGAGCGGTATAGTTCGGAAAGGTTAGAATGGTCCAGCCTATTCAGGTGAGCGTTTCCGCTGCAAGTTGGACCGCTAGGGGGCATACAGGGTTTGGACCAAATGCCTAGCGTGCCATTTGTCATGAGCATTGACGTTTTCCTGTCCGCCAATCAATGGATTGTATAGTGTGACGCCAGTAGCTCCACCCTAATTGTTACATTTCCTATGGACAAAGGTCTGAAGGGGGCCCAGGAATGGTGCGGTTTGGTTGTATGGGCCACTTTCATAATTGAAACACTCAAAATAGCGTACCAGACCGTACCACTCAGTGGAAACGGGGCAATAGACTGCCACTAGAGGTGCTGCTTAGTCCAGTGCTAAACGTCTCCACGCTCAGTATGAAGAAGCTGAACATTAATTCAATGCATCTCTATAAAGAGTTGTGGATTCGCACAGCACAGAGTTTTCTTTTTATGTTTGGGGGGGATGGTGGTGGCAGCTAAACCTATCTGAACATTATAGCACTAGGAATACATGTTTGTATTCCCAACATTATAGTGTTCCTTTTCCTTTAAAGAACAGTTTAGGAACCATAACATTTTCTGCTCTCTTACCTTAAAGGACCACTATAGTCACCCAGATCTCCAGGTCCTCCAGTAATTGGCAGGGAGACTGCTAATTGGCTAGAGTGGTCAACTGATACCAATTCCTCTTTTTTTCCCCCTTTTTAATTTTGACACCACCTACTGCTGAACACCTTTGTCACTATATGGGAATTCCACCCCACCTTTGTAGTTGTGAGATAGGAGCCATGTGGACCTGTACTTTCATAAAAAAAAATTAAGCCTGCAGCCACAAGGATAGCACTGGACAAATGTGATGACATACAACAGCACAGCTACCATTGTGCCTGATTCTCCCAGTAGAAGCTCCCTGGTATTTCCAGGGAGAGGTCAATGCCATTTTCACTCCTACTGCATGTGGTTGTGGGTAGAGTAGCACATCCCATTTGTCTAATCCAGGGGTGAGTGTGCAAAAAGTGGAAATTTCAAACCTTGAAATATATAGCAATACTTCTGAGAAATCTTTACACATTGGATGGTGGCTTCTCAGTGCAGACCACACTTCGTTGAAAAATTCCCTTCCTGTCCACTACCTCCACTGTTGCAATGCTATGAACCCCCACAACATAGGTTCCATTTTCAACACTGTTATAGTCATTTCCAACCAGAATGAGGTTAATTCCAACTCAGCCATCTATATGTGGAACACTCTGCAGCCAGAGTTTTTTTTTCTAGTAAAATTTGTGTTTGCTTAGTATCCTGAAGATAGGACTTCAGTTTAACAACAAAAGGATGTAATAACTTTTCAAGAAATTGGCTGCTTCTCTCTGTGATTGATCCATTACCTCTGGCAACCATTCTGTGGATTTCTGGCAACGACTATTTAGTACATTTCATCTATCCCAGTCCTTATCGGTACACTTCTCTAGTTCATCTTCTAATAGCGGTCAATGGAACAGCCAGTAGAGGTGTATCTAGTCACGCAATTAAAACATTGCCGTATCTGCAAAACAGCTAGTTTTACATTGCAAGGGGAAAACGGCAAGAGCACTGCATACAGACCACTTCATTAGGTTGAAATTATCTTAGTGGCCCTTTAAATATAACACCAAACTAGCCATTGTGTCAAAATAAAAAATTCTAATCAACACTAACGAGTTACCTCGGACACCATAGGTGTTTAGAAAAAGAATGTTAGTTAAGAAATAACTACCATATTCACTAAATGAAGAAAAGCAGGGCTTAAACCCAGATGGGAACAGCAAAGAAAAGCAGAAAGTAATGACAAGAAACTCATGAGTAATTTGCCTCTTTGAAGTCTATGAATAACAGAAATTACAGTGGACAAATTTTCCAAACTGCAAAAAATTTTATTTTTATAATTCTGACATACGTTTGGTGTGATACATAATATAATGGTAATTAGTGTCATGACAAGTTCACTTGCTGATACCATTTTGTGGTTGAAAGTGACTGGTTAACTAATGGGAAGTCAATTCAGGATGCTAAAGAAGTTATTCAGTTATGCACCACTTACCATCTAGAAGTGCATTTACCAAGGTAACAATTCAAAACTTTTATAGGGAAGCTCTCTAAGATAAATTAAATGACTAAAAAAAACTAAATCAACTTCTGAAACTTGGGCAGAAGCGGTTTATTAAAAAGAAAAAAAATACATTTCATAAGGGCAAGGCACAATTTAGAATACATTAAAATCATTGGGCCCTTACCACTCGCATTTGAGGGTGCACATGCACATAAAGCAACACTAAAGAAAGGAATACTGCGATAACCCAGTTTTTTTTCCACTCAAACATTTTGACCAAAACCAAAAAGGTAGACTGCCCAAACACACTAATCTGAAGAGGATGGTGTGCTTCGTTTCCTTTGAAAACCGTATATGTAAATTCCACAACCACTCAAAGAAAAATATGCAACTATAAAATAATATAAATGTAACCAGGTTCAGTGGGTTTTCTTACACAATGACTGGTCACACTAGCCTACTGCTAACTAGAGTAACAAACTAAAATGTAATTTCAAGATGGTGTACTACATAAGTCTCCAATAAATAGATCAACACCACATAGTAACTTACTCCTGCCCACCCCCGTTTCAGAAGAGAAATGTCAGTGTTGTCAGTGTTCCATAGTAATCTAGAATTTCAAACGTTGAAGAGTCACCTGATAAACTAAGACAGAAATTGTCAAAAACCTGTGTTACTTATTCTTGACTATACCATATTCCAGTGATCATCCTCTGAAGCTTTCCTATAACGATCAACGAAGTTTTGAACATGTCACCATTTTTCAATTATGAGAAAACAATTTACATACAGGTATGGATAAAACCTATAAACATCCTGCACACCAATACAAGTGTTTACACTAGCCATTGATTATAGTTTTATGCCCACTGAATACTAGACTTGGGAATTTTCTAGACTGACAAAGTTTGCTAATAATTTTATGATAGAGCGACACTATAAATGGAGGAAAAAAAAAATTATATCCTACTTAAGTTTTGTGTACGGCTGCATTGTTTTCTATAAACAAATTCGATTTTCACCTTGTATCTTCGCTACAAAAGCAGTTTGCAAGACAATACAAACTCACTATAGATAGAAGTTGAACCCTGTTGTTTTGTTGGATGTGGGGGAGGGTAAAGAGGATTCAGTAAACTTCTAATCTACATGTAAATATTTAATCCATTTCAAAATTATGAATGACTGCATAGTTCTGTACATTCTAGCTCAGTGAGAAGAATACCAGATACACAAACTAAAAAAAAAAAAAAAGTAAGCACTGGCAATCAGGGCCCAAAGGAAAAAAAAGAAAATTATGTTGAACTGATGGAGAAGGAAAAAATAAAAATGTATCAACAATCAAATGTCAGTCCACTCTCCTACAAGCAAAGCAGAAGTGCATAAATATATACAGACAAGAAAGGCCGAAAATAAGTACAAGTTTAAACACAACAAACCTATCCACCAAATAAACTAACCCACTGTGTTTTAGCATATCAAGCACTCTGCAAACACAAATCTAGAGCAGGCCATACAGCAAGCTTTGTATGATTACAGCACTGACAAAACAGATACAGTAACACTTAAAAAAAAAAAAAAAAAAAAGGAGATCATCAAGCTGTGCCAAATGGGTAGAGAATGACAAAAGACCAACACATCTTCCTGTAAGTACACTAGATACATACCCAAGTGTGAAAGATCTTTACTCCTGAACCAAATTGTGCCTATAAAGATAGGTGATTAGTGACCTGTTATTACGCTGCCCTGTACATTTCAATCGCCTACATAGAGCTGTTAGTCATATTTAATGTTGGGGCCTCCAAGGGAGCAGATCCTACAGTGGAAGCCTGTGACCCTACAATCCCACAATTTGCATGGCTCCAGGGATGGAAACCTCGAAAAATAGGTGCTTCTTGCCCTAATCGATGCACTGAGGCCGACACTGCGATTTCATAAGAGTTTAACGCGCTGTATTCGGGTTTAATCGCGAAACCCCCACCCCCCCCTCCAGCTCCCGTAACAATAGAGGCCTCAAAACATGGGCAGAGGGAGGACCCAGCGCCGGATACCGGCCCCTTTTTAAACGCCCTTCTCCCCCCTCTTGGAGTGGTGGACCCCCGAAATAATGACGGATTAGGAGAGCCTAGAGTCTCACGTATCTCCCGGTGTCGGTTTCGAGCGAATACTCACGGGCGGAGCGGGAGGATGGAGTCAGATTGAGTCGTTGTTTCTCTCAGCCCCCGGAGCCGTCTCCCTACCTCTGCCTCTCACTCCGACAACATGGCGGCGCACTGGGGGGACTTGGAGCTGCCGCGCTGCATCATGGGAGGGAGAGGGAGGGCTGAGAGCTGCGTTACCTTAGTAACCCCTAGGCCTGCCGGGAAACCAGGCCAGGATGAAGGAAATGTGTGTGTGTGTGCTGGGTGTAGGAGTATGGCCGAGCACAGTGTACCTGATGCATTTTGTTTAATATTAACCTGCTCTTACATGGAGCGCTATCTATACTCACAATATAGCTCTGTTCCGTGTCTGTACAAAGTATAGCATCACAGTCACTGAGTCAGCCATGCATTGACCAACCACAATATAGGGTTAGTAAGTACAAAGTGGTTGTGAATAGGGAAGCAAGTTACTGGGGTTTAAATTTGCTCTTCTATACCATGGATACACTTTGCTCACACAGAGGGTTATTTACAAAATAAATCTGAATTGTAATAATTGTGAAAAAAAAAAAATGTCAAATAAAAGGTTAAACGAGCAAAGTTGCACTTTTTAGTGCAGTCTGAGAATTTTTAACTTGGCTCTTGCCCGGAGTTGTTTTGCACGTAAGATGTCAACGCTAAGCGATTTGGAATTTACTCCATGCAGTTATTATCATTATCCATAGACATTTACAATTATAAACTGGGGATATAACACAATTTATTAACAGACAAAAAAAAAGTAACATACAAGAGGTGAAGCGAGATTAGCTAAAGTATGAATTCAACGTAAATTTAATTCATTTATTTATTTCATATATTGCGAACTGCATAAATTCAACTATGTTTCCAATTCCATTATTTTGACTTTTAAATTTAATTGCATGATAATTAACTTTTTTTTTTTCTTCGAGGAATATTGACTAAAACAAAATAATTGTAATGAAAACGGAATTACAAAATATTGGCATAAATAGCCTAGCTGTTTTTTGTTTTGCCTATTGACTATTTTCAGCCAGCCACAACTACAATTCAGGGTTTAATCAATAAAACCCAACAGGGTTATTTTCTAAAGTGCCTCTGTTACTTAATTTTTTTTCATAAATTCCATGGTACTGAAATTATATATTATGGAGAATATAATTTTTGGCAAAATGAGACGCAGCATCTGGCAGTTTTCTATCAGGCATTGGCCTCAATTTAATATTTTTGGATAAGCTTTTCAAACGATTTAAAACATTTTGGATAAACCTTTAAAATATTTTTTTTTTTTTTTTTTTTATATATATATTTTTTTTAACAGTGGCCATTGTGTGTGATGGTTAAACATAATATGCAACTTCTAGCACAATGTGTAATACATACTATAGGTATCTCTTTGCACAAACTCAAGATCATGTATGTTTTTGTGGGATCTTCCCCAGACCAATGTTTTGTATTGGTATGCATTCGCAAGACTACGATAACAACGTGGCTTCAGACAAATTAAGCCATATGGAGATGAAGACTAGAAGCAAAGGATAGATGACAGTACAGAGGAGTAAGATAATTTGGTGATTATATCTACCTTCTTACCTGTTAAACATTTCAAAATCCTAAGGAAGGCAGAATTACTTCTGCATGGACTGCAGAAAAATGAATGATAGTTACAGTGTAGTCTAAGATAGGGACTATAGGCACTTAATATAGTGGTCACTGGGCATATAGCCTGTCCTGGAGGCTGAACTTGGCTAACACCACCTCTGGTGGCTGCCACTAGAGGGGCTTCTTATGTTTGTTGACTTGATGTTCAGCATTTCCAAACAATGCATGGAGATGCTGAATGCTTCCCCATAAAATGCATTGACTCATTAGAAGATGTTGATTGGCCACAGCTCAGCGACTGCCACGCATGAGCATTAGCCTCCCAATGCTTCCACGTGGAGAGGCATTGGATTGGCTGAGATTATCAGTATTGATGATTTCAGCCAGCAGAGGCAGAATTGCAGCACGGAGAATGGCATGCATAGAAAAATAAGGTAAGTAAATCTAAGGATTCCCCCCAATAGTGTTCCTTTAAAATTCCAAGTAGCCATTGGCGAGTAAAAATGTAGCCATGGCTAGTAGAAATTAACCCATGGTAAGTATTGCTTAGACCCTCCATGCTGGCAAATAACCACCATTTTTAATGCATTATTGTATTGCTGATTACTGATGGTGACTGACAAATGGAGATATCTTTTTCAGAGAAAAAAGCACACCAGATGCTGTCTATGAATGAGCCTCATCACTCCCCGTTCTGCAAAAACAAGACAGGCTCTCTTGTGCGTATCTTCCAATAACACTCTTACAACACCAGACTTTATTTTCTATTTAAAGGAACACTCCAAGCACTAGGAAAGTCATTGGGCAAAAAATTTTGTTCGGTTCGGCACTTCCAAAATTCAGGACTTCAGCAATTTGGGTATTCGGCACTTCAGTTCGGACTTCCGAAATTCGGCAATTCTCCGGTTGGGCACTTCCAAAATTCAGGAATTCGAGACTTTGGCAATTCCCTAACCCTACCCCTTACTCTACCTTTACCATTTACCCTACCTCTACCCCTTACCTACAAAAAATTTTGTTTGGTTCGGCACTTCCGAAATTCAGGACTTCAGCAATTTGGGAATTCGGCACTTCAGTTCGGACTTCCGAAATTCGGCAATTCTCCGGTTCGGCACTTCCAAAATTCAGTAATTCGAGACTTTGGCAATTCCCTAACCCTACCCCACCCTAACTCTACCCCTAACCCTACTAGGGGTAGGGTTGGTGTTAGGGGTAGGGTTAGGGTTAGATTCCTGCCATCATTCCCTTAATTTTCTCTGCAATTCGGTTTGATCCGGCACTTCCGAAATTCGGACATTCGGAAGTGTCGGAATTGCCGAAATTCGGCCGAATTTAAATTCGGACCGAAACAAATTGCACATATCTACTAGGCACCATAAACACTTAATCTAAATGAGGTTGTTATGGTGCCAGGAAGCCCCCAGGTGCACCTTTAAACTCAAAGGGTTAAACCATTCGTGAAGTTGGCTCCAACGCTAATCTCAACTCCCACAGGCAGCATCCGGCTTTTGAAGTTTCAGGTAGCGCGGTGTGCTGCCAGATAGGGGCGCTGCTGATTGGCTGAGAGCTGACACTCTCAGCCAAGCAATGACTTCCATTCATAAAACTGGCTTGAAAAAGGTACGTGAATGGGAAGTCACTAATTGTCTGAGAGCATCAGCTCTATTACTTACGTTGATGTTTCCATTCAGAATGTTGTAGATTGATGAAGGACATAATTATAAGCATGAAAACTATAAAGGAGCCCGTCAGGAGAGGTGTGCACTTGTATAGCATACCCCATCCAATATAAATTACTTCTTCCATTTCCTCAGCCATACAAACTCATAGATGATCAGTCACTCAAACATAACATGCATCTTACAAACCTCTAATAAGCTACATTCACACATGCAGAATTATACATTCTAACACATATAACATGCCACACAATCACACCTATCTTATTACGAACACTTACATACACTGGTGTTGAATTTTTTTTTTTTTTTCATTTAAACATACATGAAATACGTTTGCACGTGAAATATAGTCATTGACAAGGTCAGAAATAATTAATTTTAATTGAAATAATAATTGTGTCTTTCAAACTTTGCTTTGTCAAATAATTCCCAATGTGTAGCAATTACGGTATTGCAAAACGTTTGCATTCTAGTTATCAACTTGTTAAGGTAATCTGAAGAGATTTCACCCTATGCTTCCTGAAACATCTCCCACAGGTTGGGCTGCTTGATCGCCACTTCTTATGTACCATAAGTTAAAGCTGCTTTCAAAACAGCTTAATAGGTTGACTGTTCTGGCCACTCCACTAAAAACGGTATAGCAGCTGACTGCTTCTTCCCTAAATAGTTTTGTTTGGAGCAGTGCTTTGAGTAATTGTCGTGTTGTAAAAGGAAATTGGCTCCAATCAAGCGCCTTACACAGGGTATGGTATGCTGTTGCAAACTGGAGTGATAGCCTTCATTCTTCAAAGTCCCTTTTCCCTGTTATGAACTCCCACCTTACCACTACCAAACAATCAGATTGCCTTCACTATGCTTGGTAGATTGCATGAAGCACTCCTTTGGCATCTTTTGATCTGCATCTCACCAATGTTCTTCTGTGTGATTTGAACACCTCAAACTTTGATTTGTCTGTCCATAACACTTTTCATCCAATTTTCCTCTGTACGATATGTCTTTTTCTTTGCAACTCTGCCTTGAAGGTCAGTATCCTATAGTCACCTCTTCACTGTTGACGTTGAGACGTGTTTTGGAAGTAGTATTTAATAAAGCTGCCAGTTGACGACATTTGAGGCACCTGTTTGTCAAACTAGAATCTCTAATGTATTTGACCTCTTGCTCAGTTATGCAGTGGTGCCTCCCACTCTTTCTAATCTAGTTTCAGCCATTTTGCACTGTTCTGCGAAGGGAGTAGTTTCTTGGCAATTCCTCTCATGGAATAGCCTTTATTTCTGAGAGCAAGAACAGACTGACCAGTTTCAAAAGAAGATTTTTTGTTTCTGGCCATTTTGAGCCTGAAATCAAACCCACAATTGCTGATACTTAACTAGTCTAATGAAGGCCAGTTGTATTGCTTCTTTAATCAGCTGTGCTAACATAATTGCAAAAGGGTTTACTAATTATCAATTAGCCATTTAAATGTTAAACTATTAGCAAACACAACATGCAACTGGAGCACAGGTCAGATGGTAGCTGATAATGGACCTCTGTACATCTATGTTGATATTCCATTAAAAAACCGCAATAGGATGGGGGGCGGAGCCAGCAGCCGAACTGACTGGTCGCATCTCTGGAGAGCTCCGAGATCTACAGGCCCAAAGCAAGAGAAACTCGAATTTTTTACCCCCCCAAAAAAAGCTACCCTAGTCCACACACGGCGACAGGCGGCACAACAATGGGCAGGAAACATAAAAAGCCAAAACCTGACCCGCCCCGGCCGGGCACCAGCATAGGGGATCTATGGCGCCGAGCACGTGGCGATCCGGAGCCTGACTTAAACGCCTACATGGATGACTTTATTGACACCGACGAAGGTCTCTCTGAGCCTGAGGAGTTATGCCCACCGGCAATGCACACCCTGACACAGCCTCAGGCAAAGCCGGACACTGCCCCGGTAACTAAGGCCGAGATGAGGGAGCTGTTGGCGGAGCTCCGCAAAAACATACAGGGCGATATGGCTGCAATGAGAAAAGATATTCAGGGCCTGACACATCGTGTGAGCACTGTGGAGCAAGACTGTCGCAACCACACGAGACAAATGTCCACGCTCCAGCAGGAGGTGCAAACGCTACAACTACAGCACCTGAGGATGGAACAGACTATGGCGGCACTGGAGGACTCGCGCCGAGCCCAAAACATAAAGGTTAGAGGCATTAAAGAGACGGTCCCAGAGTCTGAACTCCCCCACTTTATACGACGTCTAATTGGCACACTCCTACCGCCAAAGCAGGCCAAAGGGGTAGTAATAGACGGCCTGTTCAGAATCCCGAAACCGCCTACGGCTCCCCAGACGGCACCCAGGGACTTGATTATCAAATTCCAAAAGCGTCAGGACAAGATGGCTGTAATGGCCGCCGCCAGAGGTAACTCACCCCTCATATTCGAAGACCTGGCCCTCTCACTTTACGCAGATCTCTCTAGAGGGACTGTGGCCTGGCGCGCAACTCTTCGGCCCTTCACCACCCTGCTCCGCGCACACTCCATCAAATACCGGTGGCGTACCCCGCACAAACTTCAGGTGATCCAGGGTGAAAATACCTACCATATAGCGGACCTGCAGGAGGCGAAGACGCACCTTGCCGCTTTGGGCCTCCCACCGGACTCACTTCAACAGCCCCGAGCTCCTTCCAAACCACACGAGTGGAACCCGGCCACTGCAGAAACCTTTGTCCCGAGAGCCGATACCCGCAATACACGGACAGCAACCCCTACCTGAGGGACCCGACCGAGTTGCTCTGCGGAGGGAAGGCCTGAACAGCGAGCTACGACCCGGAGAGATCACCATTTGGGACACTGGTTGACGGGTGAATACGACAAGACTATATGGGACTCACGGCCCCCGTACAGTTAACCCCACATTTACAGTGGGCAATATTGCTATATTCTTACCACAACCTAGGGGCCGACATGTGACCAGAGTAACTTGACTATTGGAATATGTCCCTGTCCCGCTTGTTTTTTCTTTCTCTATTTAGTGTTCATTGTTCCTCCTTATGATTTTGCATGTCTTGACGTGGTGAAACACAATCCAAGAGATAGCTACCCTACCTCTACAATTAATACGTTTGACCCAGACGGGCGTAATGCACATAAGCAGAAATGTTATGTTTCCCTCACTGACTCAACTATCTTGTATAGAACTTAGAAATGTGTTGCCAGCTCCAATGCCACGTTATGTTTACTGTACAGGTTGTTACATTGCTTGTTCCAGTGCTCGAGGCTGAACAAAACTCACAAACACTCACACATAACTAGCCCTCCCGGCCTTACTCTCTTCCCTATGTTCCAGACCTGTGCCACGCTGTTTGTTGAACCTTATATGCTGTTTGACACCTCTTGAACATAAACCATGGGACCAGGGGTCACGGCTCCCACGAATCTTAATGTGGTGCAGTTTGTCACACTCACATCACACTTTCTGCCGCACAACCCGACAAGAAGCATTTAATTACGAAGGCTTAGTCTTTGATGACCCACAATCACATCACACTCAGCCAGGAACACTAAACCTTAAGACTGCACCACATGTCCCTAACATCCCCACACTAGCACTTACCTCTACAGTCACTCAGGGTGGCAAACTTAGCCTGCATAACACCTGTAGGAACATCTTACTGCATGTTTAATTATCACTTAGGCATATCTTGCAGCAGCAAAACGTGATCTTTAATGTTAAACATATAACTGCGTTAATCTTGTTACCGTGCAAACATATACTATGAAAAGTCTCTAACGTTACCTGTTTGATATCTGCATCTATCATTACTTCTGTGACTTTAGCTTAAACAAGCATGCCTAGCCTATGTATTAATACTTGCTATGTATATCAAACTCTCTGAGCAATGTCCATCGCTACTGTATATCACCTTGCTTTAAAAAAAAAAAATTGTGTGCAAGATCTCATGTCTACCCCTATGATCGAATTGTGCCTAACGTGTTTGAGGATTGCCTTTGGGGTACCTCATAAACAATTGTTATCACTGTGCACACTTCAAAAATAAAGAATTTAAAAAAAAACAAAAAAACGCAATAGTCAGAAACAAAATGGACATGGAAAAAAAGGGACATTTATAATTTACCCCAAGCTTATGAATACAAGTACGTATGTACTAGGACACAATACACGCTAGCAAATCTATAGGCCCTGGCCAATCAGCATCTTCTCATAGAGATGCATTGAGTCAATGCATCTCTGTGAGGAAAGTTAAGTGCCTCCCTGCAAAGGGTGGAGACACTGAATGTCTATGCTTTGCCTTGGATCATAGGCTGTTCCTTCTCAATACTATTTTCTTCCCATCATTCTGGTACAGGTTGATCTTAGTGTTATCTGTGCAAAGAATGATGTTTCAGAAATGGCCTTGCTTTTTTAGATGGTTTTGGCAAAGTCTAATCTAGCCTTTCTATTCTATTGAGGCTTATGAATGGTTTGCACCTTGTGGTGAAACCTCTGTATTTGGTCTTGGTAGACTTGGATAATGATATGCCTACCTTAGCTAGAGGTTGTGAAGGGGTTCTTTACCATGGGATGGATCCTATGATCATCCACCACTGTTGTTTTCCGTGGACGTCCAGGCATTTTTTTGTTGCAGAGCTCACCATTGCGTTCTTTTTTCTCAGAACGTACCAAACTGTTTTTTTCAACCACTCCTAATGTACCTGCTATATCTCTGATGGATTTAAAATAAATAAATAAAATTGTATACAGCCTAAGGATGGCGTATTTCACTGAGCCGCTTTGACCACATGTTGTGGGTTCCACAGCAACAGTTTCTATATGCGAATGCCATACCTGGAATCAACTCCTTTTACATGCTCAGTTGATGAATAAATAACAAAGGAATAGCCCATGCCTGTCCATGAAACAGCTTTTGAGCCAATTGTCCAATTACTTTTGGTTCAGTGAAAAAGAGGAGGCTACATATTAAAGAGCTGTAATTCCCAAACCCCTTTCTCCAATTTGAATGGGAATATTCTCAAATTAAAGCTGAAATACTCATTTTAAGCCCATGTTCATTATTTAACTGTAACTTGAATTTATTTTGGTAACAGCCAAAATAACAAGAATCGTGCCCTAACTGTATACAATCTTCTGTCCTTTGAAATAGGCTATGGCATCATTTAATAAACAAAAGATCCAAATTCATATATTTTGTTTGGAATGCAGGCAGAAATGAAACACTTTTTCGAAAGACCTGGCATTGTCCTGAAAAGTATTTGTTTTTGTAAATCTTTAAACGCGTCTTATAAACACCACAATGGCATTATTGACAGAGTTGTAAGCTATTCATGATTTTTTTCAATTTGAAGACACAGTTGAAATCAATAAAGTAAAGTTCTGCCTCTTAATTGTTACTGCAGTACTTTTTGTTTTTTTGCATTGTTGTTACTTGCTTTTTCACTCCTGCTGTACCTCATGTCTGTATATACAGTGTGCTGGTGACAAGCCATTAAACATAATATCATTAATGTATCCCTAACATAGCCACTTGTTAGTAATTGGTTACAGGTTTACTCTTGAAATGTGATGTATTGCTTTTGCTTTCTCATTATTTTGCCTGTATAATTGTGATAGTATTTCTTAATAAATGTATTTATTTTTTACGTTCAATGCCTCCAGCTTTGTCTATTTCTTGGGGATTTATCCGTATACATTTACACTAAAGAGATGATAATTCTCTGCTGTAAAAAAATATTTTGTGCCCCAGCTGGCTGAGAAGAGTGTCCTGACTGCACTAAATTGCTCCTAGATCATTCGCTGCAATGGAGTCAGTGTGATCAAAGGTATTTGTTTCACGCATGGCACAATTACCAGAACCTCATGAGTTCTCAGTCTTCTCATTCCAATGGTTTGTGTCTCTATCCCAGATGATATGTTTACTAGGGTGGAGGTTGGATCATGGAATTGGGTGTGGTCCATTAGGCACAACTGCCATTGTCTTTCACCAAGATAGTGACAATTGCCATTGTTCACAGCAATCCTCCAATCCTTACTGATACATTCAGGTCTGGGAGGTGGGAGGAGAAAATGGCCTTGGCATCCCATGGTAACTTTTTTTTAAACTCTGCTCTTTTTGAATGTGTTTTATTAAATGCATGTGTGTTTTTATTGGGATTTATGTAATTTTGTATTTGGGCACTTGATTATTTCTCATGATCCTTCAGGCAAACTCCTGAACAAACTACCTTGGTGTGTCACCACTGATGTCAGTTTTTAAGAACTGAGGACTCATGGTAAATGTATGCAAGTTTTATGAAGAACTGAATAATACCTTTGATCATTCATGTTAAAAAGGTTGGGGCGGGGCACATTACCTTTCCAGTTTGACCTTGTGGAAGTTTTATGAAAAAAGAAAACATATACTCAGATTTTACTGTAATAAACATGTGGTAAAACCTCAGAATTAGAAGCATGACACAGTTCCTCAAAGAGGTTACATTGTGAAATACTATAATAACTATACAGTTTCACGTCTCAGAGATGACACACGTTGGGTTAATTAATTCACTGCACATAAAAGAAAATTAGGATAAAAAAAATAAGCTAAGTTTTGCTTTTTATCTTTTTTTATTTCTACCAGATTTTTGCCATGCCTGTGTGAGTGAGTCTGGCTTACTTTATAGAGGATCTGGAGTACTGATGTTTATGGTTACTATAAATATATTTACATTTTTAATTGATGGGGAGTTCTGCCTTCACCCCATGAACTACAATAAATGAGAACATAGGATTATAGACACTAGTGCTAATTACAGTTACAAAAGTTTGCATACAATGGCAGAAATTGTGAAATTATTTTAATGAAGGATAGTGATCATATAAGCCATTTTTGGCTCCTTTTTAAATCATAATGATAACAGAAATCACCCAAATTGCCCCGATCAAAGCCCTTGAATGTTTGGCCTTGTTACAGACACATAAGGTGACACACACTTGTTAAAATGGCAATTAAAGGTTATTTTCCCACACCTGTGGTTTTTTAAATTGCAATTAGTGTCTGTGTATAAATAGTCAATTCGTTTTTTTTAGCTCTCAAGTGGATGCACTGAGCAGGCTAGATACTGAGTCATGGGAAGCAGAAAAGAACTGTCAAAAGACCTGCGTAATAAGGTAATGGAACTTTATAAAGATGGAAAAGGATATAGAAAGATATCCAAAGCCTCCAAAATGCCAGTCAGTACTGTTCAATCACTTATTAAAAAGTGCAAAATTTGGGGATCTCTTGATACCAAGCCAAGGTCAGGTAGACCAAGAAAGATTTCAGCCACAACTGCCAGAAGAATTGTTCAGGAGACAAATAAAAACCCACAGGTAGGGGGTGTGGCTTGACCGCCGAGAGTAATGGCTGCTTAGGCTGAGAGCTCCGCGCCCTGCACGATGAGAAAAGCCACGCAAACAACAACTCACCCCTGCCAACGCTCCTAAAATCCTCTCACTATAGGAGGGAAGCACCAGGAGATGTCAATGAACAAAAAATCCGGCAAGAAGCCGAGGGAAGGTACCCCATCTGTCGCCGACCTACTCACGATGCCTAGGCCGCACGCAGCTAAAGATGGCGGCGGACAGATGAGCACGGGCTCCCCAGACTCCCCGAGCACCAGAGATCACAGGCACCAACCTCTACAGACAACTAATGCGGAAATCCTACAATCTCTAGGAGAGGTAAGACATTACCTGGCGGGGGAGATAGAGAGATCCGCAAGGGAAGTCAAGGAGGAGATACAAACAGTGGGCCAACGCACAGAGGCCTTAGAATGGAGGATGGACCACGTGGTGGCGGCCCAAAACGAAGCAGCCTCCACCACCAACCACCTTATTGCTAGGGTGGCTGAACTAGAAGCTGAAATAGAAGATGCCTCTAATAGGTCTCGCAGAAACAACCTAAGGATAAAAGACCTGCCGGAAAGAATAAAAGACACAGAAATACAGAAGGTGCTCCTGAGTCTGTTTAGAGAGCAACTGCCTGCCATACCGGAACATCTGTGGACCATAGATAGGGCACACAGGGCACTGAGAGCAAGAGGCCCCCCCGGACGGCCCCCCAAGGGATGTAATAATGCGGTGGCACTTTTTCTCCACCAAAGAAGCCATCATAAAAAGCGCACGCCATCACACTTACTCACTGGAAGGCTCCACAATCCACCTGTATCAAGACATAGCACCTGCCACATTAGCCAGAAGAAGGGAATGGAAGCCCATTGCCTACCTAGTCAGAGCCAAAGGCCTCAATTTTGCATGGGGACACCCCTTTAAAATGCTGGTATTTAATGGACCGAGACCAGCCGTACTCCTGCCCACAGCGGACCCCAAGACCTTCCTCCACGGCTTAGGCATAGAAGTCCCAGAGGATTTCGGACTCCCCCACAGAGGCACCCAGGCACTGGGTCAATTGCCCAGAGAGGAGGCAGCACAGGACGGTGCTCCTTGAGGGGCCCGAAAAGGGCCTTCCTCCCAATGGACTTAAATACATAACGGACAGAACTAAACTACCATAGACCTCTCCCAAACTGACCTAAATACCTGGAATACAAATCCAAGTCACGGACAACACAATAAAAGACGACAACAACACCGGAAAAAAGGACTGAAGCAGAGAACAAACAACAAACAGAAGACGGAAAAATTATCAAAAAAGAAAAAAAGAATAAATAACAAAAAAACAACGATAACGATAAAACAACAGGAAAATGAGAACGAAATAGCAAAGAAAAAAGATTGCACACAAAAAAACGAAGAAAAAGAAGAAAAATATATAAAAAAAAAGAAAAAAAGAAAAAACATTAACACACAAACCATGATCAACATGCTGAGCTGGAGACGACGGAACATGAAGAAAAGAGAGTGAACAAGCCAAGAAGGGATACATGACCGGACTACAAGAGAACTAAACGCAACACAACGAAGTCTGACTTTAACAATGAACATTTGAAACTAGGACAGCACCGGTGAAAACCGGGGAAAGGGACTGTATCCCGGAGTACATACCTAAGCAAATAGACACCGAACTGGGCTATTGAGAACATCGCAAACGCGACCAGACACGCAAGTGTAAACCCCTTCCCCCCCCCCTTTTTTTTGTACACGCTGTAAATCAGGGTAACCACTAAACTACGGGCAAAGGGAATAGCCAGGTACCCCAAAACAGGCTCAGTAAACCAAGACCTGTTAACGGTTAACACCTAACAGTGGGGTCACGGGCCTTTACTCACCCAGCCATTTACGCCCCCCTCCCCACCACCACCTTACTGGACATGGGACGGGAAGGTATGATCTCCAACAGACCCGACACAGACTGGATGATATCCCCTCCCCAACCTCAACCCCCATACTGCAGACCCCAAGAGACACCCAAAATACTGTAGGGTTGTGAGGGAAAACCACGAACTGTAGACAGCTGGGGCGGCTGGGCAACCGAACTCTCGGGGTAAACCGGCCCTTCCTGGAAGCCGAAACCATACTGTTAACTGAAATCGTACTTGGCACAATAGCGTTAGAGGACGGGTTGATTAGACTAGTACAAATTCTATGTTTTATTTACTTCATGTTTCACTTATTTGGTTATTCATGGCAGTGTATATAATGTATGTAATATATAATGTCATTGTCTATAAACACATGTGACTTGACGTGAGAGGACACACAGACCCAAAAAAACCTCGCAGGGAACTGATGTATATGTACTAAGAAACTTTATTATTCGGATCGGCATCAGGGTGCTCGGCGAATGATTGTCCCCTCCGTGCTACACAACGTACTCGTTACACCCGGCACGACTTAGACCGGGGAGATCCCCCACCTCCCCCCACCACACCTTACAACCCCCCCCCTTTCTATTCCCCGCCCATCTCAACCGCACAAAAAACAGGCCGGGACTACTACGCGGGCTCACCGGACCCCACCAACCTTTGGAGGGGCCGCGGGTGCCACGTGTCTGCAGTCCTCCCAAGGACCTCTACAAATCCTCCCCCCGCTTCTTAACCTAACAAAACCTCCCTAAAGAGGACCCCCCCCTTCCCATCCTCTTTGCTTAGCAAGAATTTGTTAAATTTTTAATTCTTAATTGTTAATTTTCACACACGCACCTCGGAGGGGCGTGCGGCGGACAGATCTGACTCCAACGCGAACGAGACAGGCAGGACCTGAAGCAGAACATGGCCACACTTAAAATAACCTCCCTAAACGTCAACGGCCTTAACACACCGACCAAACGGCGACTGTTAATGAGGGAACTAAAAAGACAAAAGACAGACATAGCCTTCGTACAAGAATTGCATATGCTGCGCTCAGCCCGGATTCAGCTAACTGATCACCTCTACACCAGGGCATACTCTTCCAGAGCTCTGGTGAAGAAAAACGGAGTAGAAATACACAAAAAATTCCCTTTAGTCACCCGAACGACACAAACCGACACCATGGGTAGGTATGTCATCCTTACTGGGACCATATACACCACCACATACCATCTGATTAACATTTACGCACCCAACCAACCAGACCCAGACTTCTGGGATAAATTACACACACTGCCATACGGAATAATAGTGCTGGGGGGCGACCTGAATGCGACTCCCAGCCCACCAGTCGACCGTAGCACACCGATAGGGGGCCAGAGGGCATCTGAGGTCGGGGGACAAGACAAGCTATTATCCCAGTTTATACAAAAAATGGAATTGATAGACCTCTGGAGGCTGCGACACTCGGGACAGAGAGATTACACATTCTTCTCGGCGGCGCACTCCACATACTCCCGCATAGACATATTTCTGGTCAATCAGAGAGGGATCCCATGGATCCAATCTGCGCGAATAAACCTTGTTACGTGGTCAGACCACGCTGACATAGAGCTTATAATAAGAATCCCAGGGCCCAAGCCACCATGGAAATGGAGGTTGAACAGCACACTTATTAAAGAGGTGACGAAGCTCATTCAGGATGAACTTCCGTCCTACTTTGATGAAAACGACACGCCAGACTTAGCGCAATCTACGATATGGGCCGCTCATAAGGCGGTTATCCGGGGCACCCTTATCAAACTGGCAATCCGGCGGAAAAAACAGAAGGCGGAAACCCTCTTCGAGCTCCAAAAGGCGCTGAGGAGGGCCGAAGCCAGGCACAAACAAACCCCCACGACACAGGGACTCCAGGACCTTAGGGTACTCCGCCATAAAATAAGGGCCACGGCGGTAGAGGATCTCGGCAGAGATCTGGTCCGTAAAAAACGCCTTTATTACGAACGCTCTAATAAGATGGACACCCTCCTGGCCAGGGCACTATACCCCAAACAACAATTCAAATCCATAACAGCGATCCGGGACAAGACAGGGCAGGTGACACATAACCCCATGGAGATCACCCAGATCTTCACGGAGCTCCTAGCCAACATCTATAATCATTCCCCAGAACTAGATGGAAACAATGCACATGATGGAATGGAATAAAAGATGGAATATGCACAAGCGGTCGCAGACTTCGTAGCCAAAACAAATATGACGCGATTGACTCCGGAAGCCATACAAACTTTGGGAGCACCGATAGAGGAGGAAGAGGTAGACAGGGCAATCACAGCACTCAAAGGAAACAAAGACCCAGGCCCAGACGGCTACGACGGCTCCTACTATAAAATCCTTAGAGACACGTTGATCCCAAGGCTGGTGAAGGTGTACACGGAATGGATGGACGGAGGACATCCTAATCCGGAAACACTTACGGCAGACATCACACTCATCCCCAAACCAGGTAAAGACCCGACGGAGGAAGGGAATTATAGGCCCATCTCGCTGATACATTTTGATGTAAAAGTGTTTGCAAAAATCCTAGCGACGCGCCTGAACCCCCTACTGGGAACACTGGTCCACCCTGATCAGGTCGGCTTTGTACCATCTCGGCACCTGTACAAAAACACCAGGAGGGGGGCAGATGTCATTTCGTGGGCGGTGAGGACCCGGACGCCTTCTCTGATCCTATCCTTGGACGCGGAGAAGGCGTTCAACAGGGTCCAGTGGCACTACCTCTTCTCAATTTTGGGGCACCTACGAATGCTGGAAACGCTCATAAAGGGCATAAAAGCCCTGTACACAGAACCGCGGGTGCAAACAGCGGTACCAGGAACAGCTCCGACCCCATTCAAGCCCGCCAACGGCACCAGACAGGGCTGCCCCCTCTCCCCCTTGTTGTTCGTCCTAGCACTAGAGCCACTCCTGCAAAGGATAAGGGAGGATAGGAACATAACAGGCATAAGGGCAGGAGGGGAGGAATACGTATGCGTATGCGGATGACATCATGATCACACTCACCGACCCCCAGGGATCCCTGCCCCACCTTCTCTCCCTCCTCAAGGAATATGGACGTGTGTCAGGCTACAAAATTAACATAGAAAAATCAGTGGCCATGCCACTGGAAATGGATATGGCGTAGATTAACGCCATAAAAGCCAACCACTCCCTCAATTTCACAAGAACTGACATTAAATATCTAGGGATTAAACTAACCGCAGAACCAGGGAGACTGTATGAAGCGAATTACACACCCACATTGCTAACACTATGTCGGGATATAGAAAAATGGCAAGAAAAAACAATCTCATGGATAGGGAGACTACATGCAATAAAAATGACGTTGCTACCTCGCCTACTGTTCCTGTTCCAGGCCCTACCGATCAAAGTTACTAAGCAAGACCTAACGACACTACAAAGACACATAGATAACTTTATATGGGCACAAAGACGCAGGGCCGCCACCAGAAATTTTCGGGCCCCTAACAGAACAAATGGTCTGGGCCCCCCCCCCCCATACTTAACCACGCCCCCTTCCTTGCATAGTTATTTTTTTTTGCATAGTTTCAGATATGATCATTCTTAATAGAAAGGAGTCTCTTCATCTATAGTTTGGCCTAAAAATAGTAAGCCTGCCACCACGTCAAGGTAGACTCTTTGAGCAGGACCCTAACCTAACCTAACCTAACCTTGAAACAGTGAGGTCTATTAACTAAGCTGGGAATAGCTAATTAATTATTAGAGAATTGAAACATTGAAGCCAAATTAGAAGTTTTCTTGCAGTAGGTCAACTATTTTGCCCTTGAGTTAGAAAATCTATTAAAATTCCCTGTCTAGTGAATAGACCTCTGAATTGCAGAATTATGCTGGTGAAATCACCAATACATAACTCGGAACCTTAAATTTGTGGCCACGCTATTTCAAACTATATGATGTTACACTAAGCTATGGTGTCAGAAAGCTAAATTTCCATTTTTACATAGTAATTTAGGTTGAAAAAAACCTGGGCCCATCAAGTTCAACTTTTCTACTTATCCTTCCTGCTTTTGATCCAAAAGAAGGCAAAAAACCCCCCAAGTTAAGCTATTATGAATGCCACTTAGGGGGAAAAAATTCCTTCTTGACTCCAAAAGGCAATCAGAATTCTCCTTGGATCAAGAAGCTCTAAATATTAAGTTCTACTCTATTATTTATAGCCCTGTATGTCCTTTTCTAGAAATATATTCAGAGTAGTGTAGTAGTGGTGTAAACTGTGTAAATATCAATGTCCCTATATCCATGTATTGTCCTGAATGAAATCTGAAATACATTCTTTTACTTAAATAAGAGTCATTTAGTTTTATTTTTTGGCCAAACATATGAACTATGACTATACGGAAGAAGACTCCTTAACATAAAACATTTCTTGAACCATTTAAATAATTGTGAACAGTTTGAAATAATTCTAAACAACAAAATTAGTCAATGTTTTATCTTACAATAACAATACAATAACAATAACATTTTGATACAGCTCAGCACAATGTCACACACAATCAAAAAGTCTGAAGGCATGTGGGTAACCACCATACCTAAGCAGTTGGCAGAGTACAAATATAACGTGTCTGAAGAACATGATAAACATTCCGCGGTAAACATTGAATGTTTAAGTTTGCTGAGTTGACCATCTTCTTATTTTAAGGATGGCAAAATCTGTAATTAGGTCTTTGAAGTTAAGAGTGCGGGCAAGTTCATGCTCTATAGAAAGAATAGCAAGGCTGTTTAGACGTGTTTCACTCATTGTTGAACGCAGATAGTTTTTAATCAGAGATAGTTTACTAAACGCTCTCTCTCCTTCAGCCACAGAAAGTGGAAGGGTAGCAAATATTCTGAGAGCAATGCAAACCTCTCCAAATATTCCTTCAAGCTGTAGCTTGTATATAGATTTCAGCAAATCCAGTGGACCCAAGCTGCTTGCAAATGTGGCATCAAAAACTTTGCGAAGGTGCTGAATTTCACTTAACAGTGAAACTGTAAGATCTTCAGGGTATTTGGATATAAGATTTTCAGTGGATGTCACAAGTTCTTCATCCGATATTGTTCTAAGTTTTAAAATGGGAGCAAATAAACTGCACACATTTTCCATAGAATTAAACCGTTGGTTTAGTTCACTAATGACAGAATCTAGTGCCACAAAGAAAACACTTACCTTAAATTCTTCTTCAGATTCTTGGTCTTCACTGCCCAATTCACTGTGTTGTTTCTTCTGCCTTTGCCGGCTTCTCTGTGTTTTCAGTACCGTTGGTATTTCCAAATTACCTGCCACATGCTTAGCCTCAGAAAGTAGAGAAAGCCACCTTTCCCGGAGTAATTGCATTTCCGCAGAAAGGGCCTTGATATTTTCTGCTCCAATTTCCAGTGAAATTGATCGGGACTGAAGAATTTTGTTCCTATCTTCAAAACATTGAAGAACTTTCACCAAGAAAGTTGCCAGGATGACAGCTTTGAAAGATGAAAAATAGTCTTTAAGGCCTACAGCTTCTGAATGAGCTTCACTTGAAAGTTTTCTGGATGATAATATTTTCTCCAAGGATTCCAAAATGCTGGGAAGTTTTTGAGCAATAGGACGAACAGCTTCTATCCTGGCACTCCATCTGGTGTCACTCAGGCCATGCAATGAACCACCAATGGTTTCCTTCAAAATATTCCACCTCTCAGGACTTCCACTAAAAAGTGTGTACAGGCGATTCACACATCCAAAAAAAGTGATCACATCAGGGCAGCATGATGCTGCATGCACACCCACAAGATTCAAGGAGTGTGAAGCACATGGACAAAATATAGCTTTCGGATACTTTTCCTGTATGCGAGCTCTGACTCCTTTATTTTTCCCAGACATATTGGCTCCATTGTCAAAGCCCTGACCTCTACAATCCTTGACATTGATGCCATGTTTGTGTAGTCTTGATAATAGCATTTCTGCTATTTCCTCTCCAGTCTTATGGAAGAAGTCAAAATATTCAATGAACCTTTCTTGAATAGTCCAGTCTTCAGACCCTGGTTCATTGTAGACATACCTTAAAACAATTACATTTTGTTCTGTGTGTGAAACATCTGGTGTTGCATCACATATCACAGAAAAATAAATTGCCTTTTCTCTTTCTTTGAGTATTGTATTCAGAACATGCTTTCCACATAGGTTTATGAACTCATTTTGTGTTGCCCAGGATAAATAGTGTGCATGCAGTTTTTTTCCTGTCTCTTGACTTTTCTTCACTTTCTCTAAATGTTCTTGGAGCACTGGATCATAGTGTGCTATCAATTCAAGTAGACCAAGGAAATTACCATTGTGCTGGTCTCCAATTCTTTGCGAGCTTCCCCGAAAAGCCAGATTTCTTGATGCCAAAAACAAAGTTACATCCAGAAGTCTTTCTAACAAAGAAGAAAATTTGTTTGTTTCGGTTTCCAAACTTTTTTGCAGATTAGAATCCACACCATGCCCCGCCACGGACATTTGAAGTTTTCTCCAACTCCAGTAGTTTTGTTTATGAATAATGGAGTTTTCATGTTCTGGCAGTTTGATGTAAAGCAAATGCCACTTTTTTTTTTGATGGATCAAATCCTTCTTTCTTACAAAGCATGCTAGTCGCTTTGACACGATCAGACGAAAATGCCATGCAGGTCACACAATACAGCACATTCTTGGTAGGACTCCACTTGAGCCATTCCCGAATATGTCTCTCTCGTCCATTAGAGGACTTTGAATATATGAGAAACTCACTAAAGGACTGTTCTTTATAATCTTTATCCATACCTTTAATCATTTCTTTTAGTTCCTCTTCTTTTCTTAGCCCACCAATCACATTTTTTTCCCGGTCTTTGTCTTTTAGAACATCTGGCCACAGAGCTGGATCTTTCCAATCCAATTCTTCCTGTACAATTTCCTGTGTGTTAGAAACGCTGCTTGGAGGTGGAGCTTCCATCTCTTCTAACGGTTCAACTAGAACTTCAGGGTCAGTTGTGTTAGATGTGCTGCAGCAAGCGATCTCCTTTTCTGGTTCTTGATGATGTACGTCATCTTCCTCAGAGTCAGTCTGTATCATAGCTGTTTGCTCTGTATGTTTTTCCTTTTTAAAATACTTCAATAATGGATTCTTCTTTTTTAGTTTTTCGTCCTCTTGCTCTCGTTCTCTCTTTTCTTTCCTCTTCTGCGCTCCAGACTTGTGCAGATACATTTTGATGTATTTATTACGGACGGAACCGCACTTATATCAATGAGCCAAACTACATCTATTACTACAATATTGTAAAGAATTTCCAAAACCCCAAATATGTGATACTATAGCAAATGTCAGTAAATAACAGTAAATATGTGTTTGCTCTCGAAAATGTATTAATGCTACCTAATAAGTGCAAAAGCCAAATTAAAAACTGACTCTCAAACAATGTAGAAAAAGGGTATGGTTAAAAGAAAACACAGAAAAAAGATTTAGTGGCAAGATGTATAAATGTAAACTTTCAAAATTGTGCAAATTCAATTACATATTAATAGACAAATGCAATAATATATTAGACAATATTATCAAAAACAAATAAATAGTCAAATCATGTAGAACCAGACCTGAGTACCAATGGCTAACCACACAAGGTAAAAATGTAAACTTTTAAAACTGTATAAATTTCACAAAAAGTGCAAATAAATAATAAATATAAATATCAAAACAAACAAATAACGCAGGAAACAATGAGCAAATATATACAAAAATGTGCAAATAGTGCAGTGCAAACAAATTTTACACAAATTGACTTGCTCAATGTGTTTTAATACAACTTACCAATGTAGTAATCTTCAGATGTCCTAGGAAGTTACAAGCACGTACGTGGTCATGTAACAGGCAGAAATACTCACCTTTCAGGAAAATTGCAGGTGTCCATCAGTCGCAAGGTCTGAGCAACAAGAAACAAACAAACACACTGATGCACAGAGAAACACACAGACAAACATACATTCACGATGTGCATTTGGCTCTGTGTATTTCTAAATATGTCTGAGAGTGTGTGTCAGACAGCAAGTATCCTTGTAAGTGAATGTGTGTCTCTGTGAGCATGTGTGTGTCTGGGACCATGTGAGCAAGTGGAAGCTCGTATGTATGGGGGGCTGATTGTGATCTTTGTGCATTGTGTTTATGGAAAAGCTGTATTTCACGACTGTGTATGATTACTGTCTTCAGGGTGTAACTGTGACGGGGGAATATAGGGTTAACTTGGCAGAGTAAGTGTGACAGGCAGGGGCGTATTAGCCGCGAGGCAAACAAGGCATTTGCCTTGGGCGGCATTTTCCAGGGGGCGGCAAAAAAAGCCGCCCCCAAATGCCCAAGGCAAATGTCTTGTTAGCCTTGCGGCTAACAGACATGCTGGGCGGTCGGGCGGCGCTGGTGGGCGGCTGGCGAGGGAGCACTTCCTCTGAGCTGTCTGCTCAGCTCCCTCGCGCGCCGCAGATTGAGGTTGGGAGGCGGAGCCGGAATACGTCATATTCCGGCTCCCAGCCTCACTCTGAGGCGCGCGAGGGAGCTGAACAGACAGCTCAGAGGAAGTGCTCCCTCGCCAGCCGCCCGCCAATGCCGCTCGCCCAGCAGCCACTGGACCACCAGGGACGAAGAGACCCCCCTCCCAGCATTCCCAAAGGTAAGGAGGCAGGGGGGGGGGGGTTAAATAAATTTTAAAAAATGTGTTAATGTCTGTGTGTGTGTGTCTGTTAGTGTGTGTGTGTCTGTTAGTGTGTGTGTGTCTGTTAGTGTGTGCCTGTGAGTGTGTGTGTCTGACTGTGTGTGTCTGTTAGTGTGTGTGTCTGTTAGTGTGTGTGTCTGACTGTGAGTGTGTGTGTATGTTAGTGAGTGTGTGTCTGCTAGTTTGTGTCTGCTAGTGAGTGAGTGTGTGTCTGTTAGTGTGTGTGTGTCTGCTAGTTTGTGTCTGCGACTGCTAGTGAGTGAGTGTGTGTCTGTTAGTGTGTGTCTGTTAGTGAGTGTGTTTGTCTGTTACTGAGTGTGAGTGTGTCTGTTAGTGTGTGTGTGTTTCTGTTAGCGAGTGTGTGTTTCTGTTAGCTAGTGTGTGTTTCTGTTAGCTAGTGTATGCGTATCTGTCAGTGAATGTGTGTGTGTATTTAGAATGCGGGGCGGGGGGAAAGGTTGCGTGGGGGTGGCACGAGGGGGGGGGCGGGGGCGCCTGAGTTTTGTCCTGCCTAGGGCAGCACAAAACCAGGATACACCACTGGTGACAGGGCGAGGGGCGTGAAAGAGACAGGGGTGGGGGTGAGTGTGACAGAATGAGAGAAGTAGAGTGTGACAGAATTGGGGTGAATGTGGGGCTTAAAGTGACAGGGTGAGTGTGGCAGGGAAAGATTTGGGGATGAGTGTGACATAGTTGGAGGAGGGAGTGTAACAGGATGAGGGGTGTTAATAGAAACAGAGAATGTGACGGCAGATAAGAACCATTCGGCCCACCTAGTCTGCCCAATTTTCTAAATACTTTCATTAGTCCCTGGCCTTATCTTATAGTTAGGATAGCCTTATGCATATCCCACGCATGCTTAACCCCTTAAGGACCAAACATCTGGAAAAAAAGGGAATCATGACATGTCACACATGTCATGTGTCCTTAAAGGACCACTATAGTGCCAGGAAAACATACTCATTTTCCTGGCACTATAGTGCAGGGTCCCCCTCCCACCGGGCTCTGGGGAGAGGAAAGGGGTTAAAACTTACCTTTCTCCAGCGCCGGGTGGGGAGCTCTTCTCCTCCGATCCTCCTCCTCTCCTCCCATTCGGCTGAATGCGCACGCGGGGCAAGAGCTGCCACTAGAGGCTTTGAGGGCTGGATTAACCCATTTATAAACAGAGCAGTTTCTCTGAAACTGCTATGTTTATAAAAAAATGGGTTAACCCTAGCTGGACCTAGCACCAAGACCACTTCATTAAGCCGAAGTGGTCTGGGTGCCTAGAGTGGTCTTTTAAGGGGTTAAAGGGACACTCCAGTGCCAGGAAAACACTGCAGGTCCCCTCTCCCTCCCACCCCCCATCCCAAGTTGCTGAGGGGGTTAAAACCCCTTCAGTGACTTACCTGTATCCAGCGCCGATGTCCCTCAGCGCTGGGTCAGGATCCACTCACGCTCCTCCCCCACCGACATCAGACGGGGAGACCTATAGAGCATGCGCGGCCGTCGGCGGGGGAGACGCACACAAACAAACGCGCATTAGACCTCCCCATAGGAAAACATTGAAAAATGCTTTCAATGCTTTCCTATGGGGATTTCAGCGACGCTGGAGGTCCTCACATAGCGTGAGGACGTCTTGTGCCGTTATAGCACACTTTTCATGTGCTATAAACACAGAAGTGTCCTCTAGTGGCTGTCTAGTCTAGAAGACCGCCATTAGAGGAGTTAACTCTGCAAGGTAAATATTGTAGTTTATGAAACTGCAATAATTACACTTGCAGGGTTAAGGGTAGTGGGAGTTGGCACCCAGACCACTCCAATGGGCAGAAGTGGTCTGGGTGCCTGGAGTGTCCCTTTAAGGAGGATTAATATTCAGGTTCAGTGTGACATGGTTGAAGTGTGAATCAGTGAGTGTGACAGCATTTGGTGCTAGTGTGGCATGGTTGGAGGATGGAGTGTGACATGATTGAGGGATTATTATGACATGGTGAGTGTGGCAGAGCGAAGGGTGTTGAGTGTGACAGGATTGGATGTATTAATGTGAGTGTGGCAACGTTGTTGGAGGGGAGTGTGATACAGGATTAGCAGGGATAGATGTGAGTGTGGCATGGTAAAGGGGATGACTTTGTGTGGGGGTGAGGGTGACAGTGAGTGAGTGGAGGTGTGGGTAGCAGTGAGTGGGGGAGGGGAGGGTAGCAGTGAGTGGGGGAGGTGAGGGTGGCAGACTGGCATTGAGTGGGGGAGGGGATGGTGGCAGTGAGTGGAGGGAGGTGAGGGTGGCAGTGAGTGGGGAGGGTGGCAGTGATGGGGGGAAGGGAGGATGGCAGTGATGGGGGGAAGGGAGGGTGGCAGTGAGTGGGGAGGGGAGGGTGGCAGTGAGTGGGGGAGGTGAGGGTGGCAGACTGGCATTGAGTGGTTGAGCGGAGGGTGGCAGTGATGGGGGGAGGGTGGCAGTGATGGGGGAGGGGAGGGTGGCAGTATTAGGGTGGAAGGGAGGATGGCAGTGATGGGGGGAAGGGAGGATGGCAGTGAGTGGGGGAGGTGAGGGTGGCAGTGAGGGGAGGGTGGCAGTGAGACAATAAATTAACTTACCTCAAGAGTGAAGTGACTCCCTGTCCCTGGTGATCTGGGGAGAGGGTGGCAGTGATGGGGGAGGGGAGGGTGGCAGTATTAGGGTGGAAGGGAGGATGGCAGTGAGTGGGGGAAGGGAGGATGGCAGTGAGTGGGGGATGGGAGGGTGGCAGTGAGTGGGGGAAGGGAGGGTGGCAGTGAGTGGGGATGGGAGGGTGGCAGTGAGTGGGGAGGGTGGCAGTGATGGGGGAAGGAAGGATGGCAGTGATGGGGGAAGGGAGGATGGCATTGATGGGGAAGGGAGGATGGCAGTGAGTGGAGGGAGGTGGTGAGGGTGGCAGTGAGTGGGGTGGCAGTGATGGGGGGAAGGGAGGATGGCAGTGATGGGGAAGGGAGGATGGCAGTGAGTGAGGGAAGGGAGGATGGCAGTGAGTGGGGGAAGGGAGGGTGGCAGTGAGTGGGGATGGGAGGGTGGCAGTGAGTGGGGAGGGTGGCAGTGATGGGGGAAGGGAGGATGGCAGTGATGGGGGAAGGGAGGATGGCAGTGAGTGTGGGATGGGAGGGTGGCAGTGAGTGGGGGAAGGGAGGGTGGCAGTGAGTGGGGATGGGAGGGTGGCAGTGAGTGGGGAGGGTGGCAGTGATGGGGGAAGGAAGGATGGCAGTGATGGGGGAAGGGAGGATGGCAGTGATGGGGAAGGGAGGATGGCAGTGAGTGGAGGGAGGTGGTGAGGGTGGCAGTGAGTGGGGTGGCAGTGATGGGAGGATGGCAGTGATGGGGAAGGGAGGATGGCAGTGAGTGGGGGAAGGGAGGATGGCAGTGAGTGGGGGAAGGGAGGGTGGCAGTGAGTGGGGATGGGAGGGTGGCAGTGAGTGGGGAGGGTGGCAGTGATGGGGGGAAGGGAGGATGGCAGTGATGGGGGAAGGGAGGATGGCAGTGATGGGGGAAGGGAGGATGGCAGTGATGGGGGGAAGGGAGGATGGCAGTTATGGGGGAAGGGAGGATGGCAGTGAGTGGGGGAGGTGAGGGTGGCAGTGAGGGGAGGTTGGCAGTGAGAGTGGAAAATAAAATAACTTACCCCTGGTGATCTATTCTGCAGCAGCAGCAGCACCCTCGAGGTCCCATGCTCTCCTGTCTGCAGCTCCGCCTCCACGGGTTCAGAGCTGCAGTCAGACCATGTGGAGATTGTCTCGCGAGCTCTGATTGGCTGAGCTCGCTGACAATCAATCATGGTCTTCAGCTCTGGACTGCACCCGTGGAGGCGGAGCTGCAGACAGGAGTCACACAGGAATCCGGATTTGTGCAGCTCTCTCCCGGCGGCACACAGGGGGGCCCAGCATCCAGCGGCACAGAGGCTAAGCTGCTGGGCCCCCCTACTGTCGGGACTCGGGCCCGCCCGACATATTAGTCCTCTTCTCAGTCCCGGCCCGTTCCAGCAATCCGGCCGCGTGCCGGGCCCCCCCAGGACCGCCGGGCCCGTGACAATTGTCACGGTTGTCATGCCCTGATGGCGGCCCTGCAAAGACGACACAGAGTAGCTATACAAGTGCTGTACCGACCGAAATCAAGGGGAGGACTGGGACTCCCAAATCTGTACCAATATTACTTGGCGGCTCAGTTAGCCCAAATAGTAGCGTGGCAGACACCAGAGGGCTCACACTGGTGGGTCGACCTGGAAACGAAGCTCATGAATACGGATCTGCCACAATTCTGGATATGGGTGCCCAAACAGGACAGACCATCCCTACGAACCACTTGCCCGGTAATCCTCAATTCCATACGTATATGGGACAAGACAGCCACCAAATATGCACTTAAACACACACCCTCACCACTAACTCCATACTTGAGGAATAAAGCATTTGAACCCGGGCTGAGTGCACAAGACTTTAGGGGCATAGAGAGTACGGGGATGCAGAGATATGGCCACATGTATGAGGGGGACTCCTTCAGAACGTTCGATAGTTTGAAAACCTTAGCACCCCTAACTACAAAAGATGTATTTCGACATATACAACTACGAGACTTCGCCAAAACCCCAGAGGTTAAAAAAGCAGCTCACACCCCAATGACGTTCTATGAACAGCTATGTAATGCTGAAACCATACAAAAGGGCTTAATAACAACTATATACGCACAACTCAGCGCCCCTGCCAAAGACGCTAAAGACCCACGATACATTTGCCAGTGGGAGACGGACCTGGGAGGGGCACTGGAAGGTGAGGACTGGGTGGACATATGGGAAGCGACAGCTAAGACATCAATCTGTGTACTGCACCAAGAACAATCATATAAAATGCTCATGAGATGGTACACCACACCAGTGCAACTACACATAATCTGGAAAACCATGATGGACACATGTTGGAAGGGCTGCGGCGGTAAAGGCACCTTCGTGCACATGTGGTGGGAATGCCCGGAAATAAACAAATATTGGAAGCGCATACAGACACTACTAACTGACGTACTGGTGAAACGTGTAGATCTAGACCCATGGTCGGTCCTACTGTCCAAACCCATAGACGGCCTCCCCAGAAAAGAACAACAACTCTTTAATAAAATCACACTAGTGGCCAGAAGGGCTCTAGCCCAGGCGTGGCTGAAGCCCACATTACCCACAGATAATGACGTGATAGTAAAGGTCAAAGATGGACAAACTCACAGCCCAAATTAGGAACACAGAGAAATCATTCCATAAAATATGGCAACCATGGGAAGACTATCTTGACGACTAAACCCACACAAGCAGGACAAAGACAGAGGCTCCAGGAGGGGCCTTGATCCGCCGTACGCCGTACGTCCTCTCTCTTAGCAAAACTAGTATTTATACAGTATAAACACTGTAACGGACCATTTTGCTCACCAGAGGTTAAAAACCGTTTAGGCGATATTCCCCTTTCCAATGCACAGGCAGCTACTGCAAGCACCAATCTCCCGAACTGCAAACTACACGAATCCTCCAACTCCCGAAAAGGAAACACACGAACACTGGACACAGCTGAACAGTCAAGGCATACAATCAGCTTACACTCCTGGCAATCAGCATACAATCCAATTCCCCCAATAACGAGACGACACTTTTGAGGTCAAGCAGAACTGCCTGTACTGGCACAGACAGCCTCTTTTATTCCCAATCCACAAACATAGTACAGCCCACAGGGTTTTACAGAACAACCAATCAATCCGTACAATACACACAGACACTCCCACACAAAATCCTCCCCTCTGCCTGTGATATGATTACTGAACACCATGGGTAATCTCATTATCACAGGCAGAGGAATACAGTTTTTACACATTATTAATAAATCTGAAAGTATGCATCACATTCACATAAACTTACATTTTCCAAGCATCAGCATACTCCAAATACAAACATATGTCAAAATCATCCAAATTGGTCCGTTGGTTCAAAAGATAGATCGAAGTCCTTTGTGACCAAATGAAGCATGGCTTTTCTGCCCAAAACCAGTTCCACAGAGTCTTCTATCCTGAGATAATTGAGAAGTAATCCAATTATCTCCAAGGACAGAGGCAAAACTCCATTAAGCACATGGCAGTAAAAAGACAGTAAAATACAATAAATACACAAGGTTACATTTATTACATAAAATACAGACATTCTACCTATCCCCAGATAGCTTAGATCTGAGCGCACATTATTACCGGATGGCGCTCAGATCACATACATACAGTTCAATCGCCATGGAGCCAAAGTCTTTCATACAGTCTTTCAGTATACAGCTGGGCTTCATGGCATAGCTATCTGGGGTAGCATGGCTTTAACAGTCCGCAGAAAGGCACAAACCAGCCTTTCTCCAGGGAAAAAGAACAGGGGCCATAGTCTAAATGGAGCAGGCGAGCAACCAGGCTTCTCCAGTGCACAGTGGCGAGGTTGGTTCCGCCACAAACACTATACACTCACTTTTGCTTAGAGACTCACACACAACTTTTCCTCAGTTTTTTCATTTACTTACAGTCTCCATCTCTGCTTACTCTTCTCTACTTAATTTTTCCAGTCTGTCGCTGCTTTTGTCAGAAGTCATAACTGGGGGTTACAGAAAATAAAGGGGAGAGGGGATTCAGGTATGACACATTGTACGTAACCATGAGTAACACACTTGTTTCAAATGGTACATTTGTTTCCATATATTCTAGGCATGTGCATGGGAAAATTTTCGGTTCGGTTCGGCATTCCGAAATTCGGGATTTTCGCAATTCGGGACTTCGGCAATTTGGCACTTCAAGACTTCGGAACTTCGGCCACTTCGGAAATTCGGCAACTTCGACACTTTGGAACTTCGGCACTTCTATTGCAGCCGCTTAGTAGATAACTACCTAATTCCAAAGGAAGAAAAATTTGAAAACTAAATGTGGAGAACACTCATATACAATGAGTGTGGACCAAATTTGCCTTCAGATATATATACCTCAAAATAGTGAAAGTCACATATAAAGGGAGGGGGGAGGGGGGGGGGAAATTGGGGTAAACCTTTATTGAAAAGACAAATACGATTAAAGTTAAAACATGGCCACAGAAAATGGCCACAAAAATACCAATACACACTAGGACCTAAAAGGTGGGCAAAACGAGTATCATAGAACAGATATTAAGTTCTGAATAAAAAACTAAGTAGAAGGGATAGCGAGGAGGGGCAGGAGAGAAAAAAAACAAAGAATATCAATATAGACACTATAAACCCCTATAATCGAGGTATGTATATAGCACTATATACATGAGAATGCATGAACTTATCCTGGGGGGTAAAAGGGCTATAGTTCATTAATTAGCTCCTTAGTGGATTTAGTCTTTTATGATGAGGATGAACTGGCTCCATATGGTGCCTGGTATCATCGATCTAATGATATATAGAATTATGTACCCAGGTGGGTATCTAATGTATAGTGTGAGCGGTGTTTAGTATATTGTGGAGACCAAAAGGTTTTGATAAATATTCATAAAGATTGCACAACTGTGCAACAATTTTATGCACACAAATTTCCAAACCCATAGACAACGGATACATAATGTTATTCCCATATTTATTGTTTGTACTTTGGCAAGAAAGTGATGGTGATGATCAGAAAAAAACAGTAGAAAATAAGCCGAAGCTTAAATATTATATTGTCAAAGAACATCCCGGTCAACCATAGTCCCACTGGTTAAGGTGAGAGCGGAAAAATCCCCCCTCCTCCCCAAAAAGAACCAAAAATATGATGTGTACAGAAATTCTTATGAAAAGACACTAAAATTACATTAATTTGACGGGTTTTCTATCAAAGAGAGTATATCTGATAAGGACGTTAGGTAAAATAAACGAAAGAACAAAGGAGAAAATGAGAAATGATAAATAATAAAAAATAAAACATAATAATGATGAATAGAAATAGGTAAATGAGAATAAGTATGAGTATAACATATCATTCAGTGAAATAGTATTGCTGAGAGTAGACATAAGCATAACAAATCATTCAATAAAGTAGGATTTCAAATACTGGGTTCAACTAGGAATTTAATCATCATTCCAAAAGATTATTGATGTACAGGGTTAGTTGAAGAACGCTGCCCAGGAACTTACAGGGTACGGCATTAATGTATTTGGGGAAGTGGGCTATCAATAGTTGAATAAATGGGGGAGACAGAACGGGGGACTAACTTATTCAGATAAATGGAGAAAAGGAGAAGCCCTCATTAAGCCCCTTGGGGTTTAGGGTCTTCAGTTTAAAAATCCACCTGCATTCCTTCTGGCGCAGGATCTTGTCGAAGTCCCCCCGTCTCTGTTCTCGCCTCACCAGTTCTAGCCCACAGAAACGTATGTCTTTAGATGAACCCCCATGTTTATCTTTAAGATGTCTGGAGATTGGTGTCTCCATACGGTTTTTTGTACATCTTGCATGTTCTTTCATGCGTTCCTTAAAGGGGCGAAAGGTCTTCCCAACATACATTAGTTTACAGCTGCAAGTGAGGAGATAAACTACCCCCATAGAGTTGCAGTTAAAAAAATGCTTGATTTGGAAAGACTGTTTGCCTTCACTATCCTGGACTCTCTTAGAGTCTCTTAGAATCAGTCTACAGGCTACACATCTGCCACATTTGTAGGTACCAACTGGAATCGAACCACTCAACCAAGTGGTCTGGGGGTTTTGTTTGGCCACATAGTGACTGGGAACCAAGATGTCACGTAGGTTTTTCCCCCTACGGGCAGTAATTGTGACCTGCGGCGTCAACACTGATTTTAAATGGGTATCTTTAAGTAGGATGGGCCAGAATTTTTGGAGAGACCCTTTTACTGTGTTCCAGCCAGTATCGAATGTGCCAATCATTCGAATGATTTTAATTGGAGTGGTTTTAGAGTTGGATGATTCTAATAGGAGGTCCTTCCTATTAGTGAGGAGGGCCCTTTTATATGCCCTTTTCAAGCATTTGTTTGGGTACCCCTTCTCTTTAAATTGTACTCTCAGGGCTCTAGCTTTAATTTGGAAGTCTTCCAAATCCGAACAATTTCGTCGGAGCCTGAGGTATTGTCCGGAACTACCTAATTCCCATAATAACCATAATAACTGACACAATTATATGAAAAAAAAAAATCCATCATCACCCGGCGAGGGGTCCGCGCAGACTGAGCACTGCAGGGTGGGGGCTTTTTTTTTTTAAGTGCGTCGGTCATTATGGTTTTTTTTATTTGCCCTTTTTTGGGGCTGAAAAAAGATTTTAGAAGAAAGAAAACATTGAATGGTAAGTTTTTTTAAAAATTTTTTTACAGGTACTTAGTTAAAGGTCCCCCCCTCATTATTTCTAGGGTGAGGGGGTAGTTAGGGGGTTAATTTTTTGGGGGGGGGAGGGGGTGACTAGGGGTGGGGGCCGGGGGGAGGACAATATGCCCCCCCCATTGGTATTTAGGGCCCCCACCTGCCGCTCAGGGGTGGGGGGTCTGGGGGGAGGACAATAGGTCCCCCCCCCCATTATTTTACATTAGGGCCGCAACCTGCCGCTCAGGGGTGGGGGCGACCTTATTTTTATTTTTTTTAACAGTGAGCAGCCACAGGCTGATCACTGTTTAATAGACATGCCCCCACTCGCGTTATAGCGAGTAGGGGCATAATTTACTAACACTAAAGGAAACTTTACTTAGTATTAGTAAATTTGGGTGAAAGACCAATTTAGGTCTTTTAGCCTTTTAGTAGATAGCTCCCAAATACCGTGGGAATTAGGGAGTTATCTACTTATTCATTCCTGTCATTACAATGACTGGCCAAGTAACTTACATTTTATATGAATGTATGTTACTTGATTGTTGTAAGTTTTGCAAATGCTTACAGCTGAATCCTGGCTATGTTTGTATACTTTTTATTTAAAATTGTATACAATGTAACATTCTTCTTCTTTCACTGGGTAAGTATATTAGTACTTAGGCAATACTGTGCTTCGGCACTTTGACACTTCGGCACTTCGACACTTTGGAAATTCGGTAATTTCAGAACTTCGGGACCTTGGCACTTTGGCAATTCGAACATTCGGAAGTACTCGAATGTCCGAATTACCCGAAATTCGTCCGAATTATATCGAATTAATTATATTCGGACCGAAACGAATTGCACATGTCTAATATATTCCATTTGGCGTTAATCCATACATTGTAACAATCATTGCGTGATTATAGGTATACATAATCAGCAGTAAAAGTGGCTTTGATTGTCCTCTGTCGGCTGCCCTCAATTGTGTGTTTGTTTTGATTTTTTGTTACGTGCTGCCAGCCGGCAGCCTTTGTTGTGATATGGAGTAATCGGGGTATGTATTGTACTTTTCTGCGTGGTAAGTGTGTGGATAAGGGAAAAGGTTAGGGGTAGATTTTGGGTTAACTGTGTTGTCCTCTAGTTTTTATGCCTCTGGTAGCCTATTACGTACATGCGCGGGTAAATCTGGCGCTGCAGCATATATTTGGCATGGGAGTGAGAGGGGTTCATGTGGCTTTTTGGTTCTGCAAGTAGTTTGTCCACATCACTTTCAATGTAGTATTGTCCATAGTTTTGTTTCCACATTATCGCCTCAAAGTCGAGGATGGTGGTGATTAGCGTGACTGTCTCCGAAATTGTGGGGGTTAGCTGGGTCTTCCATTTTCTAGCTAATAGTTTGGTTAAGCATTTACGCATGCCCGAGGGCAGTAGTTTGAGCAGAAGGGTTTCTATCTTATGTTCGAGTATGCACCCTGTCACCTTCCTTACTAGGTCTACTATTTGTTTGCAGTATTTCTGTACCACCTCACATGTCCACCAGATGTGGAGCATGGTCCCCTCGTGCGTCAAGCACCTCCAGCATCTATCGCTAGTGTTGGGGTATATTGCTTTGAGTTTTGACGGAACCAAGTACTATCTGTATATTAACTTTCGTGAAGCTTCTAAATGAGATGCGCAAGTGGTGAGGCCTTTGTGTGTGGTGTATATGGTATCCCATTGTCACGTCCTGCTCTGCTCTGTTCTGATGTCTGGACTTGGCTTCTGGTATCCAGTACTCTTTTTGCTATTCTTGCTTGGTTTTCTAGTCTATGTCTGGTTTTCTTTATGCTGGGATTTCTGGGATCATTCCTATAGTTCGTCCCTGGATTTCCCAGTCTCCAGGTTTCCTTTAAATGTTTGTTTTATTTGCCACACCTGTATGTTTCCATCTTTCATTATGTTTCAGTGTTCCTGCAGGCAGCTGCTCACTGCTTCTGTCCTTTCTTGCAGGTAAGTACTATATATGTGTTCTGAATCTGTGGATGTTTTAGTATACATTAGGCAGTGCAGGACCTGCCAGATATGGGGTACATTGGCGTTGTTGGCAGGCTTATGCAATGTATGATCATATAGTGTGACTAAATCCCCATGATTTCCATATTTAGTACTTAGTTAATTCTCCTCTTGTTTTGCCTATGTTATCTTGTCTTGCTTTAGTTTGTATACCAGTCCATGTACAGTCCTGTCTAGTCATGCCCATGTTATGTTCATGTTTTCCTCATGTCTTGTGTATATGTTCTGGGTTTAGCTTAATATCCTTCTCTGGTTCTGGGTTCTCCTAGTTTTGTCTTGTTTCCAGGTTTGGTGCCTATCTCTAGTCTTGCCTTGTTTCTAGTACTGGATACAATCTTGCTGCAGAGCCTCCCTATTCAGCTCCTGGGAGGTCTGCTAATTTCCATGCTCCTAGTTCCTGGTATCCGCTTAAGCTGATTCAGGGTCTTGGTATGTGGCTGCACAAACACTGGTGCTCAACACCAGGGGACTGCGGTTACCCTGCACCAGACCCTGCTAATCCACCTCCACGCTGTGACTCCTACTTTGAACATCAGGCATACTGGGTCCCTGTCCTGCACCGCCGCCCGGACAGTGTCTGGGTCCCGGGCATCGGACTGCCACCCTGACACCCATTCATCTTGCCCAAGTCTGTGTGCCATTCTGTCATAAACAACCAATTGAGTTCTACCTTATTTGAATTGGTGAGTTTGTAACACACCGATAGTGTTTTCCGGGTTGGTCAGGCACATTTTCTTGAAAGGGGTGAATGAGGGGTCCTACGTGGGGTGGGTCCCAGTCACTGTGGGTTTGGTTAAGAGTGCGTTAATTTGCCAGTATGAATATGTGAGGGTAGGGGGGATATTGTGTGCCGTTATGTCCGTCCAGGTGCGTGGGCCCTGATGTGTGCATAATTGGTGCCGGTGTGATATGTAGTGCTTCTCCCATTTGTGGTGCGGGAAGGTCTTGTTGCACAACTTGAGTGCCTGTATTGGTGTCGCCATTGACCAGTGCTTGGCTTAAACTACAGTTCAAGCTTTTAGAGACCTATTAAATCACTGTTTAGTGAATGGACCCTAATGTGCCTGCCTGCTCGATTGTTTTCTTTTTCTTTTTAGTGAGACAGGCACATAATAAAAGACTGGGGCAACAGGAAATAGAGACCTCTTTCTATAGAAATACTGTACATCCATACATCCACACTGCCTATTGCATTTTCTACACACACACACACACACACAGCTACATTATACATACACACACACACACTAATTGCCACATATGTACACTGCCAAATAGACACACACATACTGCTGAATATATACATACACCAACACACACAATGTCTAATACACACACACAAACTGCTTGATAGATACATACTCACACACTGCATATTACATGTTACACACACTCCATACCAGATACATACATACACACACACACACACAAACTGCCTTAGACACGCTGTGTAATACAAAAAAATACAGCTACATTATACACACACACACAAAACTACCAGTACATGCGCACACACACACATACGCTGCCAAATACACACACATACTGTTGAATACATACATACACCAACACACACAAACTGCCTAATACACACACATACTGTTGAATACATACATACACCAACACACACAAACTGCCTAATACACACACACAGCACCTCACACCCACAAACTGCTTTATAGATGCATTCTCACACTCACTGCCTAATACATACACTCACACAAACTGTCTAATAGACACACACTGCCTGATATATGCACTTACTTGCGCACACACACACACACACACTGCCTGATATAGACACTTACACACTGCCTGATATATACACACACAAAGCCTGATACATATATACACACATCAGACTCACATACTCAGGTGGGGGCTGGGGTAACTGGAAGGAGACTATTCAGTGAGTTTGCTACCTACTCTGTTGCCATGCTTGCAGTTTTTGCCTGTGGTCCATCCCACAAGCAGTTCAGGGACTGGACACATGGCAGCTGCGATCTTGAGCTGCCCTCCTCTTCATAGGACAGGCTGTCTGGATTGGAGCTAGGATCTGGGAGGAGCTGGGGATGGGGGATAGAATATTTGTAGCTGGTTAAGGCAGAGTTAGGGGCTTTGTGGGCGGGCAAAGGCTGAGTTAGTATAACATCAATGCTACAGCTGAAGCTGCAGAATTACCATTAGGAGGCGAGTGCAGGAGCAGAGAGGGACAAGCGCTGGCAGGTCTGTCAAAGGGGAGGCGGGGTTTCTGTGAGTGCAGCATATTCTCAGCCGATCCAGAGTGTTACAGCCACTGCGGGAGCTCCCTCCTGGAGAGCGCCTTAGGCCACTGCCTAACTGGCCTAATGGAAGCGCCGGCCCTACCTGCAGCTCCATACATATGGCACTATTCTCGGACAAGTTCCAGGGGTCCCTGGATATTTCGCCCATACAACAGTTCAAAGGAGGAAAAAACGGTTGACTCCTGGGGAACTTCCCTGTAGGCGAACGATAGGTGGGGGAGAAACCTTTCCCAGTTTCAACAGGAATCTGTGAAGGCTCGAAGGTTCTGCTGTTGGGTAATGGCCGCTGTAAATTAGGTCCCTTCATCGGATACGATTAACAGGGGAAATCCTACCCGAGTGAATACCTGGACCAAGGCGTCCTGCTACGGTCTCTGCGTGGATGTTAGAGAGTGCTACAGCTTCAGGGTTCCGAGTAGCATAGTATACCACAGTCAGAATGTACTTCTTACTCGAGGAACTAGGCTTACTCAGGGGTCCCACGAGATCTACCCATACTCGGTAAAAGGGCTCCTCTACTATGGGGAGTGGCCTGAGTTTCGCGTTGGGGTGGTCACCTCTTTTACCTATTCTCTGATAAACATTGCATGTCCTGCAGTATTCCCAGGTGACTCCAGACCAAAAGAACTCCCAAGTCAGCCGGTCCTTAGTTTTCCTTATGTCAGGCTGTCAGCCTGCTTACCCGATGGCTCAGCTCCGAGTGCCTCGATCTTCACCAGCATTCCGACCGACGCTGCACGCTTGCGTGTGGATTGTTTATGTATGCGGCCAAATTAGCCACGAGATTCAGCGCATATCAATGAAGTCAGGGATCAGTGTCGGAGGGCCAGGTACCCCCCTTGAATAGTGGTAAACTCCAAATGACTTTCATCCAATCACAGTTTATGCCTATATATACTCACCTCTCCCATTCCTTGTTGCCCTGTTGTGGTTTCCTGGTAGCCCAATAGCACCTTCCTTATGTATAGTTGTTTGGTACCTTGATTGGCGCTTGTCTATCGTTTATCCTCCTCTCTCTTATCCATTGACCTCAGCTTATTTCATAATTATTCCTTACCTCTGTAATCCTTTGACCCTGGCTTGTATACTGGCCATTCTAAGGACCGATATTACAAATATTCTTTTTGATTCTGTCTGTGTGTTCAGGTTCCCGGATTCCTGACACCTTATGCCTAAGTGGACTGCTAAGGGGAAATCGTGGCTGATTTGAACAGTTCAGCGCAATATTTCTGGGGTACTATTAGCTGCCTTTTCTGTACTTGGGCAGCTCCCCTTCCAGTTCCTCCGGTCACTCGGTACAATAGACTTTTTCCATTGGAACTGTTTTGATCCTCATGCGGGATGTCTGTCTCCCTCCTATACCCACTCGTGTCGAGTCCTCTCTCTGCTCTTCACCAAAATCTTGTGGGGTGCGCCAGTAGGGAGCAGGTTGTATGGCCAGGGTCAGGGCATCGGTTCCTACCTGAGATTCCTGAGAGTGTGAAGAGTCCATCACTCAAGCCTACAGCTGGGTGTTACTGGTAGTGCTCTCTCCGTGGTTGGTGGAACAAATTGGGAGGTCAAACACCCCAAATCATTTCCCAGTTGTACTTCTGCTGGTAAGTCTCTCATGATCCCGACTTCCAACAATTTGGACCCAGAACCCCAATCAATGTGTACCCGTGCTGTAGGTAATTTGTGGATGGCTCCTCCTGCCACCCTAATGGCTACGGTGCGCCTGGTACGCTGAGCAGGTTTTACCCTGTGTGGTTGCACCAGGGGCAGTGTAGCACCTGTGTCTCTCAGCCCCTTTGCCTCTTGTCCATTCAGGCGTACCAGCTGTCTGTGATATGCTCTGTTGGCTCATGCAGCTTGTATTGGGTTCACCTCGTGAAGCACCGACCAGTGTTCCTCTGGGCGGAGAGGGGGGTGCAAGAGCTGACACCCTGGTTGTCCCCCATGGATTCTTCATGCAGGCAACGAGCAGCTATTGGCATCGATGGTGCTGGTTGGCGCTCTCATCTTTCGCGGATGTGCAGGGGGAAATCCAAACTTGGACTTCTGGTGGGGCATGGTCAAAAAACGACTCCAACAATCTTAGCTGTAGTGCATCTGCTAATGTAGTTGCCTGGGATCCTTGCATCCAGTGCATACGAAATGCCCATTCCGCATATGAATTTCTCCTCTCTTTCCTGAGCTCACAAAATTTTCTATGCTTCAGGGGTTACCGCATACCTGGCCAGCAGTGTCTCTTTGACTCTTTCATAGCCATGAACGTCCTCATCAGGCACTGCTCTGTATGCTTCTGCTGCTCTGTCTGAGAGTTTGCTGCATAGTATGGCAGCCCAGTTAGCCTTTTCCAGACCCTCCAAAGCACATTGACGGTCAAAGTCCTGTAAGTAGCTGTCAATGTCCATCTCACTATCTGTGAATTCCTTAAACGCTGCACAATTCACTTTCCGTGGTTGTTCATTTATAGATACTTGTAGGATAGATACATAACACATATATGAACCCCCACAAGCATTATCCCCGGATAGCCTGGATCTAAACACCCAACATATCCAAATAGCGCGCAGATCCCACGAACACAGCCGAAACGAGTAAAGTTTTGAGCAACCGCTAACGTTAAAAAACAAATAAAATGGCGAACAGTTTCCCGGACTCATAGGTAGCAATTGTTCGCCTAGTTCGTGCGAACAATCCCACTGAACAGCGCTCTCCTGTCTTGCCGGGAAAAGAAGCAGGCACTTTGGCAATTCAGCACTGTCAGGATATTTATATCGGCAGACATTTTGTGCTAAAATAGAAATTAAAAGTATATATTGTCAGTCACTCAGAACAGAGCAGACTCCATTTTGCTATCTTCAGGCTAACAAAGATACATAATTTCTATCCTTTCTGTAACTAACCACTGAGCCTGAGCTAAGGAATGCATTATATAAACAAGTCAAGTGATAAGCAATGAAGCAGGGGGATGGAAGACTGTCTAAATGTTAATGGTAAATAAATAATTCTAAACACAGACATTAGTGACCGAGAAGACTAAATAATTAATTTTACTTTCTAAATTTTACAAGGTTGCATTGTAAGTAAGGGGTGAAATTTAGTTTACAACTGTCAGTTCTAGAAATTATGATCAAAGTCGTTGCCACAAAGACTGAGGCAAAAGCTTTGAACTGAAAGTAAATTTAAGTTATGATAGTCATATTAGATAAGCCAAATGACGTCAAAATCGTCATCAGGAAAAGTTAACTCTTTCCTGGATAGGAAGGTTTAGTGAGGCGAGACTACCCTCTATGGACCAAATACCTAAATTGCAATCTGCAGGTTGACCACACCTTCAGTTTCCTATTGGCCTTATCAACTAATGACGTACAGAGAATCTGGCCCTTTAAAAGTTAGGACAAAGGGAAGAGAGAAGTTAGTTGGAGTTTGGGCTTTCAGATTCGGACATGCAGAGAGATCCATGACAGATATTCACTCTGGGACTAACATCCAAACTCTCTTGGACACTCCTTGACACTTACTTTTTACTATTACTTACACACCTCCATACAACCAATCATACTTGCATTCATACTTGCATACATCACTACTCATCTGATGAGTAGTGATGTCCCGAACGGTTCGCTGGCGAACATAGCATGTTCGCGTGGCCACCGCGGGCGAACACATGAGATGTTCGGTCCGCCCCCTATTCTTTATCATTGAGTAAACTTTGACCCTGTACCTCACAGTCAGCAGACACATTCCAGCCAATCAGCAGCACACCCTCCCTAGCAGACCCTCCCACCTACTGGACAGCATCCATTTTAGATTCATTCGGAAGCTGTAACCATTTTATTTTATTTTTTCTATTTATTATTATTATTTTTTTTTCAGTGCATATAAATGTTACAAGCAGATACCCCCCCCCCCCCCCCAGGCACTCTGTATTACTGCAGATACTCCCCCCAGGCACTCTGTATTACTGCAGATACTCCCCCAGGCACTCTGTATTACTGCAGATACTCCCCCCAGGCACTCTGTATTACTGCAGATACTCCCCCCAGGCACTCTGTATTACTGCAGATACTCCCCCCAGGCACTCTGTATTACTGCAGATACTCCCCCCAGGCACTCTGTATTACTGCAGATACTCCCCCCAGGCACTCTGTATTACTGCAGATACTCCCCCCAGGCACTCTGTATTACTGCAGATACTCCCCCCAGGCACTCTGTATTACTGCAGATACTCCCCCCAGACACTCTGTGTTACTGCAGATACTCCCTCCAGACACTCTGCGTTACTGCAGATACTCCCTCCAGACACTCTGCGTTACTGCAGATACTCCCTCCAGACACTCTGTGTTACTGCAGATACTCCCCCCAGACACCCTGTGTTACTGCAGATACTCCCTCCAGACACCCTGTGTTACTGCAGATACTCCCTCCAGACACCCTGTGTTACTGCAGATACTCCCTCCAGACACCCTGTGTTACTGCAGATACTCCCTCCAGACACCCTGTGTTGCTGCAGATACTCCCTCCAGACACTCTGTGTTACTGCAGATACTCCCTCCAGACACTCTGTGTTACTGCAGATACTCCCTCCAGACACTCTGTGTTACTGCAGATACTCCCCCCAGACACCCTGTGTTACTGCAGATACTAACCCCAGACAACCTGTGTTACTGCAGATACTAACCCCAGACACCCTGTGTTACTGCAGATACTAACCCCAGACACCCTGTGTTACTGCAGATACTAACCCCAGACACCCTGTGTTACTGCAGATACTCCCCCCAGACACCCTGTGTTACTGCAGATACTCCCCCCAGACACCCTGTGTTACTGCAGATACTCCCCCCAGACACCCTGTGTTACTGCAGATACTCCCCCCAGACACCCTGTGTTACTGCAGATACTCCCCCCAGACACCCTGTGTTACTGCAGATACTTCCTCCAGACATCCTGTGTTACTGCAGATACTCCCTCCAGACACTCTGTGTTACTGCAGATACTTCCTCCAGACATCCTGTGTTACTGCAGATACTCCCTCCAGACACCCTGTGTTACTGCAGATACTCCCTCCAGACACCCTGTGTTACTGCAGATACTCCCTCCAGACACCCTGTGTTACTGCAGATACTCCCTCCAGACACCCTGTGTTACTGCAGATACTCCCCCCAGACACTGACACAGAGCAGAATAGGGACTGTCCCCCCTACATAGGGTCACTTGGCAGATATGGATTGACACCTATCCTAAGGATCCCTGATACACACTGACACAGAGCAGAATAGGGACTGTTCCTCCTACATAGGGTCACTTGGCAGATATGGATTGACACCTATCCTAAGGATCCCTGATACACACTGACACAGAGCAGAATAGGGACTGTTCCCCCTACATAGGGTCACTTGGCAGATATGGATTGACACCTATCCTAAGGATCCCTGATACACACTGACACAGAGCAGAATATGGACTGTTCCCCCTACATAGGGTCACTTGGCAGATATGGATTGACACCTATCCTAAGGATCCCTGATACACACTGACACAGAGCAGAATAGGGACTGTTCCCCCTACATAGGGTCACTTGGCAGATATGGATTGGTACCTATCCTAAGGATCCCTGATACACACTGACACAGAGCAGAATATGGACTGTTCCCCCTACATAGGGTCACTTGGCAGATATAGATTGACACCTATCCTAAGGATCCCTGATACACACTGACACAGAGCAGAATAGGGACTGTTCCCCCTACATAGGGTCACTTGGCAGATATGGATTGGCACCTGTCCTCAGGGACCCTGATACACACTGGGGGGGGACCTACTGTCCTCCCCCCGCCCCCACCCCTGCGTGGTGGGTGGGGGCCATAAAAATAATGAGGGGGTACCTACTGTCCTCCCCCCCGGCCCCCACCCCTGCGCGGTGGGTAGGGGCCATAAATCACAATGGGGGGAGGACCTACTGTCCCGCCCCCGCCCCCACCACTGCGCGGTGGGTGGGGGCCATAAAAATAATGAGGGGGTACCTACTGTCCTCCCCCCGGCCCCCACCCCTGCGCGGTGGGTGGGGGCCATAAATCACAATGGGGGAGGACCTACTGTCCTCCCCCCACCCCTGCGTGGTGGGTGGGAGCCATAAAATAATGAGGGGGGGACCTACTGTCCTCCCCCCGGCCCCCACCCCTGTGCGGTGGGTGGGGGCCATAAAAATAATGAGGGGGGGACCTACTGTCCTCCCCCCTGGCCCCCACCCCTGAGCGGTGGGTGGGGGCCCTAAAAAAACAATAAGGGGGGACCTACTGTCCCCCCCAGCCCCACCCCTTAGTGGTGGGTGGGGGCCCTAAATAAAAAAAAAAAAACAAGCACAAAAAAAATAATCCATCTTCACCCATGGAGGGCTCCGCGCAGACTGAGCTCTGCAGGGCGGGGGAAGGCTTATAAAGCCTTGCCACGCCCTGCAATTAGGCTAAGAACACTCTGATTGGCTGGTTTAAGCCAATCAGAGTGCTCTTTGTCATTTTACACAGCGTGGGAAAATTCCAAAGAACTTTCCCATGCTGTGTAAAATGACACAGAGCACTCTGGTTAGATTCCAAGCCCACCAATCACAGTGCTTTGTGTCATTTTACACAGCGTGGGAAAGTTCTTTGGAATTTTCCCACGCTGTGTAAAATGACAAAGAGCACTCTGATTGGCTTAAACCAGCCAATCAGAGTGTTCTTAGCCTAATTGCACGGCGTGGCAAGGCTTTATAAGCCTTCCCCCGCCCTGCAGAGCTCAGTCTGCGAAGAGCCCTCCATGGGTGAAGATGGATTATTTTTTTTTTGCGCTCGTTTTTTTTTTTTTTTTTTTTATTGCGTCGCTTCTTATGGCTTTTTATTTGGCCTTTTTTGGGGCTGAAAAAAGATTTTAGAAAAAAGAAGACGTCAAATGGCAAGCTGAATTTTTCTTTACAGGTTAGTTATTTTATTCCCCCCTCACTATTTTTTAGGGTGAGGGGGGTAGGTAGGGGGTAACTTTTTTGGGGGTGGAGGGGTTGGGTGACTAGGGGCTTGGGGACCCCTAGTCACCTTTGATTGGGGGGGGATTTTTACTTAGGGCCCCCACCCACCAGTCAGGGGTGGGGGCTGGGCGGGACTGTAGGTCCCCCCCTTATTATTTTTTTTTTTAGGGCCCCCACCCACCGCTCAGGGGTAGGGGCCAGTGGGGGAGGACAGTAGGTCCCCCCCCCTCATTATTTTTATGGCCCCCACCCACCGCGCAGGGGAGGGGGCGGGGGGAGGACAGTAGGTCCTCCCCCATTGTGATTTATGGCCCGCACCCACCGCACAGGGGTGGGGGCGGGGGGAGGACAGTAGGTCCTCCCCCATTGTGATTTATGGCCCCCACCCACCGCACAGGGGAGGGGGCGGGGGGAGGACAGTAGGTCCTCCCCCATTGTGATTTATTCCCCCCCACCCACCGCGCAGGGGTGGGGGCCCGGGGGGAGGACAGTAGGTCCCCCCTCATTATTTTTATGGCCCCCACCCACCGCGCAGGGGTGGGGGGAGGACAGTAGGTCCTCCCCCATTGTGATTTATGGCCCCCACCCACCGTGCAGGGGTGGGGGCTGGGGGGTGAGGACAGTAGGTCCCCCCCCTCATTATTTTTACTGCCCCCACCCACCGCGCAGGGGTGGGGGCGGGGGGAGGACAGTAGGTAGATTTATGGCCCCCACCCACCGTGCAGCGGTGGGGGCCGGGGGGAGGACAGTTGGTCCCCCCCCCTCATTATTTTTTTGGCCCCCACCCACCACGCAGGGGTGCGGGCGGGGGGAGGACAGTAGGTCCCCCCCCCAGTGTGTATCAGGGTCCCTGAGGACAGGTGTCAATCCATATCTGCCAAGTGACCCTATGTAGGGGGAACAGTCCCTATTCTGCTCTGTGTCAGTGTGTATCAAGGATCCTTAGGATAGGTGTCAATCCATATCTGCCAAGTGACCCTATGTAGGGGGAATAGTCCCTATTTTGCTCAGTGTCAGTGTGTATCAGGGTCTCTGAGGACAGGTGTCAATCCATATGTCAAGGTGTCACTATGTCATATGTCAGGTGTCAATCCATATCCATTGTGATTTAGGAATGTTAGGTGATTTATGCCCTTTATGGATTAAAACCAGACTCTGGGGGGGGGCGGAGCCTGCGCCTAAACCGGAGCGGACGCCATTAACACCAGCTCCGCAACTTCTCATCACAAAACCCTCAAAATAAGCCAAAAACCCACACTCTGACTCAAAAGAGACTCACCCGAAAGCGCAGAGGACATACCCCGACACGCCATATGCCGTTCTTCCAGGCGGTCAAAACGCCCAGGAAGAAACGAAAAACCGGGGCCTACCTCACCACTCAAAGCCTGGACCTGGCGGCACTGTTTGGCGCCTACACGCAGCCGGCTACGTCGGGGGAGAGGCCGGCACCGCATGCTACAACACCCGCCGAGATGGGACGTAAGTCACCAAAATCACCCCCACAGACCACATCAGACAGGACGCAGACCTCAGACACTATACCCCAACGGCAGCAACCATCTAAAATGGCGCCGCCGGGGTACAACGGGTCTGCAGAGATCCCGAAAGGCCCCCCACCAACAATGCCACACTCACAGCCCGTCCGGCCACACACTGGGCTCCCCACACCAGATGCAGGGGAAGGATCTGCTCCGGTCACCCAGCGGGACTTCCAAAACCTGGTGGGAGAAATCAAACACCTACTGGCGTCCAACGTGGCAGCAATACAGGCAGACATACAAAAAGTCACTGACAGAGTGCGAACAGCAGAGGGGGATGTTGCCGACCTAAAACAAGATATGAACTTGGTAAAAGACACTATCCAACACCTGCAGACCATGCAACAAGCACTCTCCCTGCACCAAGCCACACTGGATGACAGGTCCAGGAGGAATCATCTCAAAATAAGGGGCATTCCAGACACAGTGACCCCAGAAGAACTCCCCCACTATGTGCGAAGACTGGTGGCCACCATCCTACCGGCTGCACAAGCCAAAAAAGTCACCTTGGACGGGACATACCGCCTACCCAAGTCCAGCAGAGCCCCAGCATCGGCTGTACAGGATGCCATAATCCGATTCTCACACTCCCACGACAAAATATCTATCTGGTCAGCACTGCAGGACAGGACCCCACTCATCTTCGAAGGCGCTAGCCTTACCTTCTATCAAGACCTCACGAGGTCCACCCTGCAGTGGCGGAGATCCCTCCAACCTCTTACAAGCCAATTGAGAACAGCTGGCATCAAATACCGCTGGATGTCCCCCAGACTACTGGTGGTAAATCATGAAGGGACAGTACACAAAATCTCGTCGCCGGATGACACCCCGACCTTCCTCAGGGCACTGGGCCTGCCGACCCAAGTGACGATGGATGAGGGACGGGCAAACACCAGCAGCTGTAACCCCTCCCGAGTGGTCCCTTTCGAACCAGCCGCTAGACCGACCACGCACCTAGGGACCTGAACACTCAGGGAACTGAAAACCTGCTAGCTACATGCTATTCCAGAACTTGTTTTATGTTGCCCACTGTTATTGCTTATATGCTACAGAGTCACACACACGAGAGGCCTCCAGAGAGGTCCCACCACCCCTCGACCCCCAATATGAAGAACCGGGGCCAGCTTTCCCCCCCCCCCCCCCCCCCGCCACCCCCTTGGTAAGGGGCAATACCTAAGGAGGGCCAGTTCACACATCAGCAACAACCACTACACACGCGATAGCTCCACAAAGAACAGCCCGACCAGACCCATACTTCACACCACTCCAAATAAAACACCTCACAACTCACTACTACAAGCCACACGCTCACACCTAATCCAATTACCCATCCCGAACACACAACACACATGCTCAAACTGTTTTTTTTTAAAAATAAGTGCTAAACAACTGTCGTTATGTCTGTTTGATCCACACAAATGTTCTATGTTAGTCAACCCCGCTGCAGCTGTTGGGGCACAGCGGTATGTTATGTTGGATGTTATCCATAATATGCACAACAAAAATAAAGAATTTAAAAAAAAAAAAAAAAAAAAAAACCAGACTCTGCATCAACTGTGTAATTTTCCATGGGAGTTTTGCCATGGATCCCCCTCCGGCATGCCACAGTCCAGGTGTTAGTCCCCTTGAAACAACTTTTCCATCACTTTTGTGGCCAGAAAGAGTCCCTGTGGGTTTTAAAATTTGCCTGCCTATTGAAGTCAATGGCGGTTCGCCCGGTTTGCCGGTTCGCGAACGTTTGCGGAAGTTGCCGTTCGCGAACCAAAAATTTCGTGTTCGCGACATCACTACTGATGAGAATATCTACTTAACTGGTAATTATGCTGGTTTTATTTAATTAAATTAATTATAGCCTGATATATGACTGGATAAATCACGGTCAGATTTCAATATTTAGAAATCTTAGTTAACTACAGAATATATAGTTATAAACATTCCATTCTGCAGGTGGAATTAAGAATAATTATATTTTAGTGTGATATTATCACGTGTTAGCATACCACTGTTTTTATTGTGAAGTACCCTCATAAATATTGTAAGTGACAGTTGATGCTGTTAGCCATTGGAACGTGTATAGCCATTCCACTGTATTGCATACTTATGTTATACTAAATATTCACTGATTAATATCATGCATGCTGCCTAATATTATTATTTTATTTGTCACAATAAATTATATCTATTTTTATAACAAATTGTGACTTTATTTGTATGGAATACATTTCACTTACATGATAACGATCTCTAAGATCTAAGAGAATTGAAATAGTGGGCAATTCTCGACTGTTTAATATTATCATCCCACAAATATCCCCACAGCACTTCGGTTTGCCACTCCTGAATTTCATGACTTCAGCAATTCGGTTCGGTACTTCCAAAATTTGGGACCTGGGCAATTCGGGACTTCAGGAATTCTGGGCTTCGGCAATTCCCGTACCCCTACTCCTACTCCTAACCCTACCCCTACCTCTAACCCTAGGGGGGGGGTAAGGTTAGGGTTAGATTCCTGTCATCATTCACGTAATTTTCCCTCCATCTCTTGTTTTGCCACTTTCCAGAAATCCGAAGCATTTCAGCACTTCCGAAATTTGGCACGTCTTCAATTCGGTTCAGCACTTCGGAAATTAGACAATTCGGACATTCGGAAGCATCCGAATGTCCAAATTGCCGAAATTCATCCGAATTTACATTTGGAACAAAACAAATTGCATATGTCTACTATCTTCGGTTATACGAATGGCGGCCACACCGGGAGAGCTTTTAAGTTTGTGGTTAGTTTGTAGCTAATGAGCCAGGGCGGCTGGTTGGTGTTCGGTAGATTGCAACTCCCGAACTGGGAAAACGTGAATGGGGTTCTGGAAACATAATATACAAAAAATAGCAGGGAAATGTCTTGAACACAGGGAAAATAGGGAGTTTGTCACAAGACTTATTTTTCAGTGGCTGGGCTAGGCTCCTTACTTTCAGTGAAAGGAAATCTTAATGCCTCAGCATAGCAACACATTTTGGACAATGCTATGCTTCCAACTTTGTGGGAACAGTTTGGTGAAGGCCCCTTTGTATTACAGCATGAATCTGCTATAGTGCACAAAGCAAGGTCCATAAAGACATGGTTGGATGCGTTTAAAGTGGAGGAACTTGACTTGCCCGCACAGAGCCCTAACCTCTACCCCATTGTACACCTTTGTCATGAACTGGAATGGAGATTGCAAGCCAGGCTTTCTTATCCAACATCAGTATCTGAGCCACAATTGCTCTTCAGGATGAATTGGTAAAAAAAAATTACAAATAAACACTCCAAAATCCTGTGTAAAGCCTTACCAGAAGAGTGTAAGCTATTATAGCTGTAAAGAGGGGATCAAGCACATATTCATTTAATGTCTATTTATTTAGAATGCAATGTCATAAAAGTCCCTGTTGATGTGATGATCAAGTGTCCCAATAATTTTGTCCATATAGTGTATATATCAGGTTCAGCATATACACAGGTATAGCTAATGGCACTTTTTTTATTAAGTAATAAAAGCTTACCTTTTACTTCTCATTAACTCTCTTGAGGTGGAAGGATAGTTAGCCATATTAACCCCTTAGGGACAGCTGACAGAATTATTCAGTCATAGCAGTTCGTACCAAGAGGACCCCTGACAGAATAATTCCGTCATGTACTAAGAGTAATTCCAGATCTCTGTGGTTGCAGTGATCATGGAGCTAAATCTGTTGCTTAGTCCCTTGATGTCGGAGGCACATCAGCAACAGCAAATAGTGATGTAATTATCAGTAAGTATTAACAGTAAGTCACAGTGATCACAGTGCTGCTGGGACATTTGATCTGCCTCCCTCCACCTATGTATGAGTTGTGAAGTGGAGAGAGACGGATCGGAGATAATTTGCATGGTGATGCTGATAAAATTGTGCCAGTTAAATTAATACCCTGTAAAACCTATTGTAACCCTTTCCCTGTCCTTTTATCGCTGCTTGCGGTTATCAGAATTCAGATTACAATAATTTACTGTGATCAGCTTTTTTTGTTATCTTCAGGGGTTAAACTTGGATTTAATTTTAACTCCCTTAACGCCGTTAGGGCGTACTATACCGTCCCACATTAGATGAGCCTAAACGCCGTTAAGGTGTCATTGTACGGACTAACGACCGCGCACTCCCAGGCTGCCATTTACTTACCTGGACTGGCGATCCACGGAGATCGTTGTCCAGAGGGATTGTCTCACGAGCCAGGCGGTCCCTTCCGGCCCTCTAGGGAAATGTGATCGCGATGGACGTCGCGATCATATGGCCGCAATAGCAGTCTTTGAAGCTGCCTACAGGGGGACTGTCTGAGTGTTCAGGCAGTGCCCCTAGTGCCTGAAATAAAAAAAGTTAAGATCAAAAATTATAATAATATGGGGGCGTGGCCGACCGCCGAGCGAACAAGACGCGAGTGTGTGGAGCTCCGCACCAGCGCCCGATAAAGTAAGCAGCATACCCGGCAAACAGCTCCCACACACGGCCACACATAAGCCTCCCACACAGAGACACCAATGGGGCGAAAAAATAAGAAAAGTCGCCACCCAGAGACGCCCAAAACGTCCGATATTCGGCTCTCGTTTGCGAGCCCTACCCCACAGGCTGCCGCCAAGATGGCGCCCGCAGTTAGCAGTGAGGAGGAGGAATCCCAAGATGACAGGGACAGCCTTACCTCACCTCCAGCAGAGTCTGAACCCCCATGTCCTGACTCAGAATCAGAAGCAGAATCGTCCCCTGTGACGAAAAAGGACATAAGAGACATTTTAACAGAAATGAGAGAGGTGTGGAGAGCTGACATTCTAAGCACACAGAAGGAGGTGGGGGACCTCCAACAAAGGCTCACAGAACTGGAAACCAGGGAAAGTGCAAGGGAACACTAGATACAGCATTCCCAAGACTCTATGCAGACTATCTCCTCGCAAGTCCAGAAGCTCACCCGGACTGTCACCACTATGGAAGCTCGACATAGAAGGCGGAACATACGCCTCCGAGGAATACCTGAAAGCGTAGAGGAAGGGGCTTTAGTACCCTATATCCACCGTCTAATATCTACAATGGGCCTTAAAGGAGGTACTGACTCCAACACCATACTCTCAGCATTTAGAATCCGTAAAGCGGCAACAGCCCCGGGAGACGCACCCAGAGACATTATAGCGGTCACAAAGGACATAGCGACTCGCTCCGCTATCATGTCCCGCTCCAGAGACCTGGGCACTGTGCAACTAGAGGGGAGCACGGTGGCCATATATGGGGATATCCCATTTGCAGCACTTGCAGAACGAAGACAACTGGCACCAGCGGCCAAACAACTACGGGGAGCAGGAGTCAGATGCAGATGGATGCCTGGCGGTACCACGGGGAAACCAGATGCTTACCCTGACCTCCTTGGACGACCAAACGGAGTTCCTCCGCCAGTTACACCTCCCTGAGACCGACAGAAGGGAATCAAGGGAAGAAGACACGGCGGCGCAGTGTACGTCCAAAAGCAGTCTTGGTCAGAAGAAGAGCTTGTATATATCGACTATGCCTAAGAGACACTCATAAGCTACCATTCATAGCTGCATCACGCATACCTTCAGTTCCCGCACAGTGGACCAGTTGCGGCGCAAGGGCCACCACCTAAACTTCACCTATGCCAAACTGTAGCTCCTAAAAACTATTGCTATTATTGTACCCAGTTACTGACCGTTGATACAACCATGTTGACACTTTTATATTACAGCAAAAGGAACCAGAGGAACTGTCATACTTTTGTTAGTACTTTAATCCAGTTATCTCTTTAATATTACGGCACAGTTATTGCTAGTATTGCACCCAGATGCTGAACGTTGATGCAACCATACTGACACTTCCATACTACAGCACAGTGTATTCTGAGGCATTGTCATACTTTTGATATTACTTTAATTTTGTTATTACGTTAATTTTGTTATTACTCTGATACTACGGCAAGTTATACTACGAGTATCCAAACTCTAATAAAAATATAAATTGAAAAATGATAATATATTATACACGTATAATATAAGTTAATTAAAGCATCTAATTGGCATATTATGCATATATAATACATACATAATTTAATTCTTACTGTATTTTGGTATTAATATATGTATTAATACCAAAATACACTTAGAATTAATTTATATATGTATTATACATGTATAATATGCTAATCAGATGATTTAATTAACTTATTATACAGTGAGGGGAAAAAATATTTGATCCCGTGCTGATTTTGAACGTTTGTTCAAAATCCAGAAAAACGCATGTCAAAAAAGTTATAAATTGATTTGCATGTCAATGAGTGAAATAAGTATTTGATCTCCTATCAATCAGCAAGATTTCTGGTTCACTTAAAGGGAGTGCTCCTAATTTCAGCTCATTACCTGTATAAAAGACACATGTCCACAAAAGCAATCAATCAATCAGATTCCAAACGCTCCACCATGGCCAAGACCAAAGAGCTGTCCAAGGATGTCAGGGACAAGATTGTAGACCCACACAAGGCAGGAATGGGCTACAAGACAGCTTGGTGAGAAGGTTACAACAGTTGGTGCATTTATTTGCAAATGGAAGAAACACTAAATAACTGTCAGTCTCCCTCGGTCTGGTGCTCCATGCAAGATCTCACCTTGTGGAGTTTCAATAATCATGAACGGTAAGGAATCAACCCAGAATTACACGGGAGGATCTTGTTAATGATCGTAAGGCAGCTGGGACCATAGTCACCAAGAAAATAATTGGGAACACACTACGCCGTGAAGGACTGAAATCCTGCAGCGCCTGCAAGGTCACCCTGTTTAAGAAAGCACATGTTCAGGCCTGTCTGAAGTTTGCCAATGAACATCTGAATGGTTCTGAGGAGAACTGTGCGAAAGTGTTGTGGTCAGATGAGACCAAAATCAAGCTCTTTGGCATCAACTCAACTCGCTGTGTTTGGAGGAGGAGGAAATGCTGCCCATGAACACCCAAGAACACCATCCCCACCGTCAAACATGAAGGTGGAAACATTATGCTTTGGGGGAGTTTTTCTGCTAAGGGGATGGGACAACTGCACCACATCAAAGGGATGATAGACGGGCCATGTACCATCAAATCTTGGGTGAGAACCTCCTTCAGCCAGGGTATTGAAAATGGGTCGTGGATGGGCATTCCGGCATGAAAATGACCCAAAACACACAGCCAAGTCAACAAAGGAGTGGCTCAAGAAGAAGCACATTAAAGGACCACTATAAGCACCCAGACCACTTCAGCTTAATGAAGTGGTCTGGGTGCCAGGTCCATCTTGGGTTAACCTTGCCTGCTGTAAACATAGCAGTTTCAGAGAAACTGCTATGTTTACATATGGGTTTATCCAGCCTCTAGTGGCTGTCTCATTGACAGCCGCTAGAGGCGCTTCCGCGCTTCTCACTGTGATTTTCACAGTGAGAAGACGCCAGCATCCATAGGAAAGCATGCGCATTCAGCCGATGACGTCCGAAGGAGGAGGAGAGTCCCCAGTGCCGAGGGAGCACGGCGCTGGAGAAAGGTAAGATTTTAACCCCTTCTGCCCGGCGGGAGGGGGGCCATGAGGGTGGGGGCGACCCAAAGACCCTATAGTGGTCCTTTAAGGTCCTGGAGTGGCCTAGCCAGTTTTCAGACCTTAATCCCATAGAAAATCTGGGGAGGGAGCTGAAGGTTCGAGTTGCCAAACATCAGCCTCAAAACCTTAAGGATTTGGAGAGGATCTGCAAAGAGGAGTGGGGCAAAATTCCTCCTGAGATGTGTGCAAACCTGGTGGCCAACTACAAGAAACGTCTGACCTCTGTGATTGTCAACAAGGGTTTTGCCACTAAGTACTAAGTCGAAGGGGTTAAATACTTATTTCACTCATTAAAATGCAAATCAATTTATAACTTTTTTGACATGCATTTTTCTGGATTTTTGATTTTGTTATTCTGTCTCTCACTGTTAAAATACACCTACCATTAAAATTATATACTGATCATGTCTTTGTCAGTGGTCAAACATTCAAAATCAGCAGGGGATCAAATACTTTTTCCCCTCACTGTATCTGCATGTGTGTCAGTGGGTGTATCTGTGCATTTCTCCATCTGTAGGTGTGTCAATGTGCGCACCTGTGTGTCTGTCTGTTAATTTGTCTTTGTGTATCTGCATGTTTGTCTGTATGTGTTTTTTTTATGTGCATGTGTGTCCATGTGTACAGGGAGTGCAGAATTATTGGGCAAATGAGTATTTTGACCACATCATCCTCTTTATGCATGTTGTCTTACACCAAGCTGTATAGGCTCGAAAGCCTACTACCAATTAAGCATATTAGGTGATGTGCATCTCTGTAATGAGAAAGGGTGTGGTCTAATGACATCAACACCCTATATCAGGTGTGCATAATTATTAGGCAACTTCCTTTGGCAAAATGGGTCAAAAGAAGGACTTGACAGGCTCAGAAAAGTCAAAAATAGTGAGATATCTTGCAGAGGGATGCAGCATTCTTAAAATTGCAAAGCTTCTGAAGCGTGATCATCGAACAATCAAGCGTTTCATTCAAAATAGTCAACAGGGTCGCAAGAAGCGTGTGGAGAAACCAAGGCGCAAAATAACTGCCCATGAACTGAGAAAAGTCAAGCGTGCAGCTGCCAAGATGCCACTTGCCACCAGTTTGGCCATATTTCAGAGCTGCAACATCACTGGAGTGCCCAAAAGCACAAGGTGTGCAATACTCAGAGACATGGCCAAGGTAAGAAAGGCTGAAAGACGACCACCACTGAACAAGACACACAAGCTGAAACGTCAAGACTGGGCCAAGAAATATCTCAAGACTGATTTTTCTAAGGTTTTATGGACTGATGAAATGAGAGTGAGTCTTGATGGGCCAGATGGATGGGCCCGTGGCTGGATTGGTAAAGGGCAGAGAGCTCCAGTCCGACTCAGACGCCAGCAAGGTGGAGGTGGAGTACTGGTTTGGGCTGGTATCATCAAAGATGAGCTTGTGGGGCCTTTTCGGGTTGAGGATGGAGTCAAGCTCAACTCCCAGTCCTACTGCCAGTTTCTGGAAGACACCTTCTTCAAGCAGTGGTACAGTAAGAAGTCTGCATCCTTCAAGAAAAACATGATTTTCATGCAGGACAATGCTCCATCACACACGTCCAAGTACTCCACAGCGTGGCTGGCAAGAAAGGGTATAAAAGAAGAAAATCTAATGACATGGCCTCCTTGTTCACCTGATCTGAACCCCATTGAGAACCTGTGGTCCATCATCAAATGTGAGATTTACAAGGAGGGAAAACAGTACACCTCTCTGAACAGTGTCTGGGAGGCTGTGGTTGCTGCTGCACGCAATGTTGACGGTGAACAGATCAAAACACTGACAGAATCCATGGATGGCAGGCTTTTGAGTGTCCTTGCAAAGAAAGGTGGCTATATTGGTCACTGATTTGTTTTTGTTATGTTTTTGAATGTCAGAAATGTATATTTGTGAATGTTGAGATGTTATATTGGTTTCACTGGTAAAAATAAATTGAAATGGGTATATATTTGTTTTTTGTTAAGTTGCCTAATAATTATGCACAGTAATAGTCACCTGCACACACAGATATCCCCCTAAAATAGCTATAACTAAAAACTACTTCCAAAAATATTCAGCTTTGATATTAATGAGTTTTTTTGGGTTCATTGAGAACATGGTTGTTGTTCAATAATAAAATTAATCCTCAAAAATACAACTTGCCTAATAATTCTGCACTCCCTGTATATGTGTTTCAGTATGTGTGTGTGGCAGTGTATATCAATATATATATGCAAACACCTCAGCATTTTAACACAATGTTATCATCAACACTACACACAAATATACCCCTGCACTTAAATGTCAACACTACATACAGACAAAGCCCTACATTCAAAGGCAAACACTGCACACAAGTAAACCACTGCTTTCAAATGGCAACAGTTCATAAAAACACACAACACTGCACACAAGCTCCTATAATCACAAACACACATACATACTCCATACAAAAAGATTCTTGCTTTCAAACACACAAACACTGCTCAATGCTAAATAGACAAGTGGGATATCTCCCAGCTGGCAAAGCATTGTGGGAGTTGGATGACAAATGGCGATCTACCTCTTAGCCGTTCTTGCGAGTGTGGGGCGGGAGGTAAAAAAAATTATTGCGCCAGGCCCCTTTCTACTTTAGTTCTGACACTGGTCAAGTCCAAACAGCATGAAAAACGAGTTCTCAGATTGATCAAGTCATTGTATGGTTTAAAGCAGGCAGGTAAAAATTGCAATAAAATGTTACGTGACCATTTAAGTAAAAATTAAAGAGAGCAGGATCATGCAGACCACTGCGTATACACCAAACAGTATGAAGATTTGTAAAAACAAAATGATTGGTAATTAATAAATGTAGTCTCTGAACTGTTGCCCACATTCATTTTTCTTTTCTGCATTTAGCTAATTTTATTAGAAGTAACGCGATATGACTGACCTCTAGTGTATGCCTAAGAGGTGTGCCAAGTCATTACATGCCATTCTAAAAAATAATTTATGTCATAGAAACCATTTTTTTCTTATAATATGAAAGCTAAAAGAGATTCAATTTCTTATTGTTTCATGGGATAGAAGTTTACATAATACAGAGGACCAGTTATGGGGAATTATTGGTAATATTACATTTTAATATGCAATAAATTCGGTTGCCAAGTTTTTAATGGCAAATAAATCAAACTATTGTTAATGCATAATGGACTACAGTACATTTGAAATATTTAATATAAAGGGAATTTTGTTTTAGCATTCCATAAAATAGACCTAAATTCATTAAAATGTGAGAAAAATGTTCCATACAATGGTGTGTATTAAAAGAGTCACCACTAAAAAGACATGCAACTAAATCAGATGTGAATGGGCCTTCCAAAGAGAATCATCTCTGAAGATGTATTAAATGCAGTCCTGGCGAATAGCAATTTGCCCCTGGTGAGAATGCCCTGGAAAAAATTCTATGCTAGCCCCATAAGTCATTGTGCTGTGTAGTGTGTGTTAGATAGAGATAGATATATATATATATATATATATATATATATATATATATATATATCTATTTGTGTAAGGGGCAAATAGCCGTATATGGAGTAAGGTTCCAATATGAGCGTTGGATAGTATAAAAGAGCAAAGTCGGTTGTGGTGTGCCAAGACCGACGATACGGTAGGCCTGTAATAAAGAGGGCCCACCAAGGAGTAAGAAATGTAAAATGAAAAAGGGAAAATAAAGTATTGAAATTTGAGGAGTGGTGGGAGGGTAATTCAGAAGCTAACAGCGAGCGGTATGGAGTCAGGTAAGGGGTGTACCTTATATAGGTGAATTAATTAACTTAAGCCCCTCCCACAATTATATGCCAAACGGCCTTAATACTTGTGTTAGGGGCAAATAGCCGTATGTTGAGTAAGGTTCCAATATGAGCGTTGGATAGTATAAAAGAGCAAAGTCGGTTGTGGTGTGCCGAGACCGATGATACGGTAGGCCTGTAATAAACAGGGCAAAAATGAATAATCAAAAGGATTTAATACAGTCAACAACTGTCACGGGTGGTGGTCCGGAAACCGGGACCCCTGAGTGCCTGATGATAAGTGGGAGTCTTCAGCGTGGAAGTGGATTATAGGGCCCAGTGCAGGGTAACCGCACGCCCTCTGGTGTTGAGCACCAGCGTTCGTGCGGCCACAAACCAAGACCCTGTTGCAGCTTAGTGGAAGCCAGAGCAGATGAATGCCGAGATGTATCCAGTACTAGAAACAAGGCTAGGATAGTCACCAAACATGAAAACAAGACAAAACTAGGATAACCCAGAACCAGAGAAGTATAGGAAGCTAAACCCAGAACATGTACACCATGGGTCGTCAACCTGGTCCCTACCGCCCACTAGTGGGCGTTTCAGGATTCCAGGTGGGCGGTAGGGATTTCGGCGGCTAAATCCTCTGTTTAAGAGAGTGGGTGGCTGGGGCTGACAGACCTAATCATTCTGATTAATCCTCCCCTCAGACTGTGCCAGCCTGTCAGTCCGAGGGGAGGAAGGAGGGAGGAGCTGGGGGCTGGTGTGGCTGCCAGCAGCTGCAGGGAGACCTCTCAGTCTCCCTGCACACTCTAAAATCATTCCGGTCGCATGCCCCGCCCCCAAACAGAAGCTCTGCCTCCTGCCCACAAGCTCCACCCCCACACATGTTACTGGGAAGCTGCCCACCGTACCAAGAGGACACTGAAAGGTATTTACCTTTTTCAGCCCCCTACCCACCATTCAAATGCCCCCACCTCACAGACAGTCCCTCTACCCACCTCACAGCCCCCTACCCACTATACTGCCCCCCTACCCACCTCACTGCCCCCCTACCCACCTCACTGCCCCCCTACCCACCTCACTGCCCCCCTACCCACCTCACTGCCCCCCTACCCACCTCACTGCCCCCCTACCCACCTCACTGCCCCCCTACCCACTATAATGCCCCCTACCCACTATAATGCCCCCCTACCCATCTCACAGCCCCCTACCCACTATACTGACCCCCTACCCACTATAATGCCCCCCTACCCACTATAATGCCCCCCTACCCACCGCACAGCCCCCTACCCACTATACTGCCCCCCTACCCACCTCACAGCCCCCCTACCCATCTCACTGCCCCTACCCACTAAACTGACCCCCTACTCACTATAATGCCCCCTACCCACTATAATGTCCCCCTACCCACCTCACAGCCCCCTACCCACTATACTGCCCCCTACCCACCTCACAGCCCCCCTACCCACCTCACAGCCCCCCTACCCACTATAGAGCCTCCCTACCCCCCCTTACAGCCCCCTACCCACTATAGAGCCCCCCTACCCACCTCACAGCTCCCCTACCCACTATACTGCCCCCTACTCACATCACAGCTCCCCTACCCACTATACTGCCCCCTACCCACCTCACAGCTCCCCTACCCACTATACTGCCCCCTACCCACTATAGAGCCCCCCTACCCACCTCACAGCTCTCCTACCCACCTCACAGCCCCCCTACCCACTATAGAGCCCCCCTACCCACCTCACAGCTCCCCTAACCACTATACCGCCCTCCTACCCACCTCACAGCCCCCCTACCCACTATACAGCCCCCCTACCCACCTCACAGCTCCCCTACCCACTATACTGCCCACCTACCCACCTCACAGCCCCCTACCCACTATACAACCCCCCTACCCACTATAGAGCCCCCCTACCCACCTCACAGCTCCCCTAACCACTATACTGCCCTCCTACCCACCTCACAGCCCCCCTACCCACTATACAACCCCCTACCCACTATAGAGCCCCCCTACCCACCTCACAGCTCTCCTACCCACTATACTGCCCCCCTATTCACCCCACAGTCCCCCATCCACCTCACAGTCCCCCTACCTACTATGCAGCCCCCTACCCACCTCACAGTCCCCCTACCCACCTTGCAGTCCCCCTACCTACCTTACAGCCCCTCTACCTACCTTACAGCCCCTCTACCCACCTTACAGCCCCTCTACCCACCTTACAGCCCCTCTACCCACCTTACAGCCCCTCTACCCACTATATGGCCCCCCTACCCACCTCACAGCCCCCATACCAACTCACAGCCCCCATACCCACCATACAGAACCCCTACCCACCATACAGAACCACTACCCAGCTTACAGAACACCTACCCACCTTACAGCCCCCCCCATCCACC